>NC_141695.1:668200043-668877256 GCF_964263255.1 Lissotriton vulgaris | reverse complement strand
CTTTGACTATATATATTTTAATGAATAGCCCATGACATTGTCACTGTCTTAGACCTGTTTCTCTTAACCCCGCACGTGCAACTTTCCTAAAACTATTTCAAACAGAAATCTTTCCACACAATAGAACTTTTCTCAATATTTATTTAACATGTTGAAACAAGTATGTACATAGTTTGCCTTCCCCATGGTAAAAACTCCCCCGATTGTAAAAGTGACACCCACTGGTTCCACGCCAAGAGACAACATCTTGTCCCACGAACCTGGACGTTTTTTCTTTCTTTAATGACATTTTCCCCACCGTCCTCTACGTAGTAGAGTGGGGTCCTCCTTATTGCTTTCACGATAACAGCATTAATACACTGTTACCTTGCATATATACTTTAGATAACATTGTTTCTTCTGTCATTGACATTGTTCAACATGAAGTGTCTATTTGTATCATGGTCAAAATGAAATGAGTTACGTTCTGTGATGCAGTTTGCTTGGACGTTGCAAACACTCAAAAATGGAAAAGTGCCATGGGAATATTTGAATGCTTCTGAACTGTTTTTACTGTTTAATTTGACTGGTAAACAGAAATTATTGTTCATGAAAGATGCCACATACACATTGTTACATATTGAACAACTAGAAAAGTTACCGTTTTCGGTAGCCAAGACTAATTCAGAGCTGCGGTTAATACATGGGGTGGACACCAAACTGACAGGGAGTGACGACCGACGCCGGAAGCTGCTGCTGCTGTTGATCTCGTGCAGCAAAGTGCTCACTCCCGTGAGCTGCGGGAGTCACAGGAGCCGCAAATGCCCTACAACGTGGCAGGAATGGCAGGGCATTGCTGAGAGCAGCAGTGGGAGTCATGAGTGGCTCTCCGGTGCGGCGGGAGCAGCAAATTGCCTCCCCTGAGCCGCGAGTGCCTTGCAACACGGCAGGAATGCAGCAGGAGCCTCAGGGCATTGCTGAGCGCGGTGGCGGAATTGGCGAGTTGTTCTCCGGTGCCATCCAGTGTGGTGTTGTGTCCAGTCCGAGTTTTCGTTGTGCCTGAGCGTGCAGCAGCAGGTGCAGGAACGGGCGGCGGCAGCAGCAGCGGTGGCCACAGGAGCTTCCCGGTTTTCCGGTGTGAGCCATCCTTTACCCAAAAGTGCAAACAGCGGCAAAACTGCAATTGCGGCTGCAACGCCTCGGACCTCTGGGAATTCCGTGCAGGAGCAGGTGGAGTTGGCAGCAGCAGCTGGAGCGTCTCCCATGCAGCAGCTGTAGGATCTCTCAGGTCTCCCGGTTGGGTGAGGTGAGCCACAACTCCTCTGCAACAGTGCCGCAATAGTGCTGCAATCTAAAAAAAAAAAAAAAAAGCTCCAATAGGTCCTGAAGGTTTTGAAAGTCTTCTTTCTCCTTGTTCCCTCGTGATTAAACTTGCCATTTGCCACTTCAGCCATTCCCCCTTCTATCTACTCCCAGGCAACGAGGGTAGGGAGAGGGAAGGTGCAAAGCCACAAAAGCAGCCAAAAAGAAACTACTGAGCACCAGATAGTGCAGAACAGGCTCCTTTTCCTAATTTCCTGTCCACCGGTGTACGGGTGTTCTGGTGCACATCGGTTTTGAATCATTTTGACTCGTGTGCAGTCCGTCTGTGCGAGAGAGTCCAGAGAATCTGAAGGACCTGGACCGGTAATTCCAGCATGCTCTCGAAGCAAGAGCGGCTTCGGAGCACAGGGCAGGTACAGGCTGTGGACCTCTGACTTACGGGACTATTCTTCTAGATCAAATGCAGCGCAGACCTAAAAGATTCACAGAATTGGCTTCTTCCTGTTACCGGCTTCTACCTGCCCCAGATCTACGGAGCGTGTGGGGATGACCGTAGTCGGATTGAAGGCACTGAAGGCAGCCCCTATTCTATCGCAAGCCTGTGTTTGCCAACCGCAAGGAGTTGGGGCTGCAGGGTATTTGGGGCAGCTGCTCTTAGTTTGTCTAACCTGCATGCTTGAGCCTGTCACCCTACAAAAGTGGGCTGGAGGCTCCGGAAGCGGTCACTAGCGTCTGGAACTCGCTTCCTTGGTGTGCCCCTTGCTGTGCTTGTCTGGTGCTCTCATCTTTGGGTCCTTACTGCCACTCGTACGTTAAGAAGCTCTGACTGTAAGCCCCAAATTCCACAAATCTTGTTACACCTAAAGTTTCTGGGATCTCTCTTTTTGTCTTGCTCTGTTTCACCTCTGTCCAGCTGCTGCCTCCATACTCAGCAGAGTGAGGAGGTCACCGCCGGGTGCTATCTTCCAGCAAGCAATCCAAGTGGAGGCGAGAGTCTTTTGTCATCTAAGTATACCGATGCGAGATGTCTGCAAAAAAAGTATGCTTGGGCCGTGTACTTTCCTCGTCTCTGAAGTGAACAAGTAGATTAAGGAGATCGCATAGTGGGTCCAGACATTTATAGCATCTCTATTATAAAGCTCAACCTGCCATTACTGGCTACTTCTGCAAAACTCCCCGGTCTGCTCCTGTTGAGGCAATACTGGGTCAAGAAGTCTTGCTCCTTAAGCCATGCTAATAACAACACCTCTTATGTCCTTGGGGGAAGCACAGATGATTCCCTGTTGCCTCACGGGGGGTCATACAAGGCACTGCGAAGGAGCCATGACCCAGACGACTCAGTCAAATTTAGGACTGGAAGATGACTGAAGTGGGCTGCTAATCAATCTCCCCCCCAAGTAGAAATATGAGCCCCGGTTCACGTGTCCTCCACTCAACTCAACAGAGCCAGCAGAGTAAACAGCACATCTTTTTAAACCAATCAAACTTTGAGCACCTTATTGCTGGTTCATTTACTGCATCTGTCGTTCACTTTTATGCAAAACTGGACCTGGAACATCTCCTTACTCAGCAGAGTCACCCAAGCATTACCGTTAGTAGGGAAAAACCTAATAGTAAGATTGTGGCTGCATCTGGTGTCTCTTCGGAACGGGGTAGCGCTGACAAAAGATTAAGCGTTGATTGTGCACTTGGGCATACCAGAGGCTCCCGGGAGGTATCAGGTGGGGATGTTCTGGTTACGGATGAGAAGGCAATTGCATGTAGAAAACTCGATCAAAGGGAAGAGTTTACACTCCCAGACATTGATATAGAAGTACAATCAAGGGGTCGGGAAGTTCCTCATGACCAAGTCGACAAAGATGGCTACTCCAAGAGTAGATTCAGGGAGACGAATACCCCAAGAGCAAGCTCTTCCCCTAGATGACTCTCATTGCCTTTCTTATATTGTAGCTCAAGTCATCTGACAGGTACTTCCGTGGAGTCCGGTCGTGTTACACATGAACTGCATGATGTTTTCTTGCCTTATTCTCAAGTGAAGCCAGGCATTGAAAATGAGAAGCATGATGTGCCCTCTGAATAGTCGGTCTGCATTGAAAGAATACTAGGTTCCATTCTGTCATTTCTGGAGAAATCTGTATTGAATTCAGTCCACATGCTTTAAATGATCTCTGTAATGTTGTTTGAATTGCAAAAGGTAACAAAAACTGATATGATTATCCATTCGCCTAAGACATGTACGCAAACGGGGGAACAGACAGATGCTAGGCCTCCTATTCCTGCTCCCCGGAGAGAGCTGAGGGATGTGTCAGTTCAAGCAGGAATACCTCTTTTTCTACTACCTCCCATTGAACCTTTGGGTAATTTTGACAAGATAGAGCATTGTTTAAACTCACTCTTCGGAGAGTCCTTGGTAGGCCCTCCTGGGAAAAGTCACACTAAAACCCTACCCCCTGTTCATCAAGGGAAAAAAGGAGGGCAGTATGGATAGCAAAAAAGTTGAGAAAAACAGGAGCAATGTGGGACACAAAAGTAGGGGAGAGATGGATAGGGAGGCCCCACCCCATCCCCCTCTCAGGGTCAACCCCCTACGTCATCAGTGAAAGGGCGGTTAAAAGCTAGGAAGAAGGGCAGTCTCACAATAACTCCGAAAGGGGCTAATATGAAAAAAACATAAAAAGATAAGACAATTTGCTAAACGTAAAATGGCAAAATTACATTTCCCACAAAATACCGGTTGTCAGATTGAACACCAAATTACAATGGTGGAGGGAGGTCCTAAACTACCAGTTGAGAAGGGTGCCTCCAGAGACCCAAATACAGTACACTTTACATTAGACGAGGGTATGCGGGCGACAGGAATGGCAGATATTCCTTCAAGCCCAGTGTTGCAATCTCCACAAGCACGCTATCCCCTCCATACCAATGAGTTGCCAGCTCCCCTGACCGAGGGGTTTGTAAAGGGAGGCGGGGCTGTAATACCTCAGACACGACCTAGAGCATTGGGGCCCAGAGTGGATGTAAGCTTAATGGTGGGATCACATGTACTGCGGAACTCACAGATGGGATCTAATAGAACTCTCCCAGGGACAACAACATCACATAATAGAAAGTCAGATATCCCAATCTCCACTAAAATATTGCATCTATCTACTCAGTTGAATGAGGAGGCACAAGCTGTCAGTTTTGGCGATAGATTGCCCCTATGGATCCCTCCAGCAGGTGTTGTAAAGAAAGATAATGGGGTGCAGAAGGTTTCCTCCTCCATTGTGGATTTTATCTGGCTATTCAACTGTGAATTCTGCCCAGTAAATAGAGGATTCATTCTCAAGCTCTTTTCTGAGATAGAGGCATTAAAGTTGGTGGAAAGTAGGGTTATCTCGCTCGTGAAGATTAACTTGCATGAGTGCTTCTTTTATTCCAGGGTCGTTTTTAGCTCTATGATTGTGGCAAATTTGGTCCTGCAAAACTGTGAACATTTTTTAAAACAAGGGCTGGATTTAATGCCTGTATTAGATTCCAAGGAACTTCACTCTTTGACCCCCACACTTCATTAACCAAAAGTTCAACGGCCCGCTAATCCTGTGGTGTAGACGCTTTGGGCCCAACTCAGAATTCCAATCGGGTAACAGTCTAAATATCAAGGTATCTTTAGATAAAAGGGGTCGCTCAATAAACTTGGTGTCAGATGCTGTTTGCACATATCAGGACACAAACATAGATGACGATTTGGCTCAGTGGAGTTGGGTCGCAAAATCCTTGAATACCAACTGACAAGTGGTAGAATGAAGTGGTCCATTGAGGTAGCCAGGGGGGTACTTCTGTCCTGGAATATGGCCAGTTTAGAGCATAAAGATGAGAAACTGAATTTCCTAAAATCCTTGAATCCCGCAATAATATGCTTACAGGAAACCTAGGCGTGTAAAGACTTCGACTGCAATGGCTTTTTTGTCTCTTCTTGTTATGCCAAGCACACCGAAAGGGGTCACGCTAGCAGGGGGTCACGCTAGCGGGGGGACAAACTGGAATCAAAAAGTCTTCCGCCATCCAACAAATCTGTGTATCTGCCTCAAGCTGTCATGTTTGGGAGAATCCGGGAGCCTTATTTTCTTTCTGGTGGCAAATCTATATATCCCTCTAGGGAGAACCTTTGATCATTTGTTAAGTACACTTCTCTCATATAATTATGAGATAGCTTCCCAGGAAGAATCTCACTTGGTTGTTTTAGTGGGAGATCTGAATGCGAACATTTCGAATTCTGCTTTGGAGATTTATGCCAATCCAGATAAAGAGGAGATTTGGCATATTCCAGACTCTCTCCTACCTCATAAAAGAAAAACTGACAAACGGGGTCTACTTCTGCTTTATAGTATCAGTAGCATGGACTTGGTCATTTTAAATGGCAGGATTCCGCTCGAGAAAATAGCAGATTTTACTTTCAACTCCCATCATACACAAAGCTTATTGGACTATGTGGCTGTCTCCTATCAAATATTTGTGGCCTGTGAAAATTTACTGGTATCTCTGTCAATATGGAGTGACCACAGTGTATTGGGTTTGACAATTGCCTTTAATTTACCCGCATTGAACCAAGGGAACCTGGACCAGGGCTCAGTGGTTTTTAGGTCTCGCTATGAACGCAGAGCATGCGCTGCTTCGCTAGCGAGACTCTATTGCAGCCGCTTTGGTGCGGGAAGGGAGACAGGAGGTGGCACGCGCGGACAGGAGCTGTGCACTCCGTACGCGTGCACATCTCCTGTCAGCTCGTGCCAACTCCTGTCTCCATTCAGCATAGAAACCGGCGGCACAGTGCGCGCATCGCGTGCTTTCGCTTTCCATCATCGTAGGGCCAGCCCTAAATCCTCTGTGTTACTTGCCCAAAATAAATCCTTTGAAGACAGGAGTTATCTTCCCTTGGTTGCATTGCGCATACAAAAAAAGCAGTACTGAGATCGGGTACTGTGTAATATTTTCTACGTCATACTGAAATGGCCCAATGAGGTGGAATCATGTGTTGTCTCTTCCTGCTGGATATTATTTAATATGCAATGTCACACACACAAATTTTTTTTTAAATACGAACACAAACACAAAAATAATACTTGATTATTATGCCCCTTAGCATGAAAGAATGTCTGTGAATGCAAAAAACAGTTGGATTTCAAATATTGAATTTCTTGCTGTCACTCGGGTTTCCACCTGTCCGATTTTACACAACATGATCAGTGTTTTAATGTTATACCGATTTTGAAAGACACAATGGAGCAAAAGAAGCACATTTTACTCCAAGAACAGCATTGTTAACTAAACTAAAATTCTGAATGCAATTTAAAAAAATATTTATTGTAAGCCTCTATACGTAGTTCACGATACTCTCCAACCATTATGTTAGTCCAAACACCCACAAAAAGAGACTACTTGCACGTTCGTTCACCGGATAATAATTGAAAAATATCCGCTTCCGATCGTTCAATACCATCGCCGTTTAGGGGCCGCCAACTCAGTGAGCACACGCAGTGACTTTTATATAAGCCCTGTTGCAAAGTATTGTGGGTGGGTATTTTGAGCAGCGGCGCGTGAACACATAATTGCACCTCTTACCGCTACGCCAGAGTGCCAGGTGGGAGCAGAGAGTTGCCCAATGCGTGAGAGGGTGCCCCGATCCTGAAGATGGAGGAACAGGGTGGAGGGCCCTCTAGGAGCGGCAGTGACTCCATGCCCTCAGCTCTGTCTCAGAGCAGCATGGTTACCAACGAGCAGGCATAGAGACATGAGAGGTAATTTAGGCCAGTAGAATGCATATTCGAGTCAAAGGAGGTGGGAGACACAGACGGGACCCAGCCTAACCCATGCTATCACTGTCCTTTAATAGCACATTCCCGAAATAAATTTTCTGGTGCAAGGACAACTCTAGCCATGGCTTAATCCCCGCTCTCCCAACAAGTTTATACCACAACCGCTCCATAGCTCTGACACTATCATACATGATATCTTTTCCCTTCTAGGTCGCGCCCCACCCCATGCCAAAAAGGGTGGAGTGCAACAATGGAGTTATTTATCTGTGCATATTTATATAGCGCAGACATTAGCCAAAGGTGATAGAACGCTTAACAAGAGAAATATTTAGTTACGAGGAAGTTACAGATGGTTTAAGAAGTACACATTATAAAGATCGAGAATACAACATTGAAGATCAGTACATGAAACAGAATCTAGGAGAGGTATGTACAGCTGTCAAAAGGTTAATGTAGAGTAGATGTCTGTGCCAAGAGTTGATTGCAGTGTTTGAGCTAAAATATTATTAAAGTAGAAGGGTTTTCAAGTCTGTTTTGAAAGTTGCTACGAAGGTGGTTAGATTAGGAGGTAATGAGTTCCAGATTCTATTCGCGCTATTTGAGAAGGGGTGTGCCATCAGTGGTTCTTTTTTAGGTCTTGCCTAGTTTGCTCTGTCGGCCAGTCCCCTCGCTCCCTTAATCGAAAGGCCTCTATCTCTCTCTGGCAGCGAGACAGGGTCCAGCAAACTAGGCCAAACATACCGACCCTCCCACTTCAGGCGTAGGGTGACCAACTGGCATGGGTGCAAATTCAGGACAGTGAGTGTGAAAATTCAGGACAGACAGTGAGAAAATTCAGGACATTGAGTGTGAAAATTCAGGACAAAAATTCAGGACAGGAGGTCAAAATTCAGGACAAAAGGTAAGTTTTACAGACACATCAGAGGAGGTTGAGCAATAGTATATAAGTAAACAAATAGACAACCACTTAAGTACAAGTGAAAATAAGTTTATATTAGGTTGAGACAATTGTGCACTTCATGGTTTTTCAATATGACCGCAGCTTTAAGCAAATGTGCAGGTCTTTTTGTGGTAACAAAACCACCGCCCGACCTTCCCAGCTCCCGGAGAAAATACCTGATGCCCATTCCAGCCAGTCTGGCCTTACCACCACCCTCCAATGGTGCCCTTCATCTTCACAAAGACCCTCTCTCATGTGTATTTAATTTCTTTTATAGTGCTACTCATCCCAAGTATGTAGGGCAGAGTGTCGGAGTGCGTTACAGCACACACATATTATATAGAGACAACGAGCCATAGGCAACGAGGCCACGAAATTAGCCATGAGAAGGAGCTTGATCATAATTATCTTTACAAAGATATGGTTAATTACAGTGGAAACTTACACTTTCTTCTTCTTGGCTGAGGCCGAGTGGAATTGGTTGTGATGTTTTGTCATTTTGATGTGACTTTGGGAAGTGGGATGGAAAGTCTCCCGGGCAGCACTCGGGCTCAGGGGGAGGGGAGGCGGAGCTAGCCCTGCACGAATGTAACTGAGATGGGACCTATGGGTGAGATGTCATTAAAGTAAGGACTGTAGCCGGCGCCCGGGCGGGTCTGCGATGTTTATTAACGTGTAGGGACAATCAGTGCGACGTAGCCGGGCGCCGCCGCCTCCTCAGAGTGGCACACCATTTTATGCACTCAAATGTGGTACAACAGATTTTTCCTTTAAAGATGCATATTTTACAGTTTCAGGCCTCCGACAACAGAGCTAATACTCAGCTTACCAGTGCGTAATGTTTTAAAAAAGAAAAAAATAAGTTCAGGGGCCTAAATTTCACCACCAGCACTTTAGACCGTAAGTGATACCTATTGTTGCTATATTTCACAATCTAAACAGTGGACATGGTGGCAAATTCCTTGCTTGCACTATGGTCTCACAACACACTTGCTAGGCAACTGTCTTTGTTATTTCTACGGTGAGAGAGAAAGGTGGGAGGAAAGATTCTCAGCATTAGCAATGTTCCGAAATGGAGTTAACCATATTTATCTTGTAAATGCTTCTTTCACCTGCACCACTTTCAGAGCACTAAGTCCGGGCGGTGACCTGCCACGCCTGCCCCTTAGGTGTGTGGTATACAGGCAGACAGCAATGTCTTCGTACCAGATTCTGGGATTTTGCAGGGGTATGAGGATGGGTCTGTGAAATGACAGAAACTCACATGTTCAATTATTCAAGAAACTTCACAGTTTCAGGAATTATGAAAAATTTATCAGCAGTGAGGGTAAAAACGAAAAAAGATTTGTAAAACTGTCACAGGCGTAATTGTTTAAAACAAATGCTGATGATGTATTAACGCATAAGAGCTGTAGTTTCACACAATCCTAGATTTTGAAATTCCTTATTATGATGGGCACATGCTGATGAGCTTGGCGAGGGTCGGGAGGAGGTAAAATACATTGTCATTAACAACGCCATTTACAATGCCAATAGCTCTAAATTAAGCAAATGCGAGACCTATTGCATTCCCAATGCTTGTTAATAAAGCTAATGGCCACTCCTTTTGGACCCCAAAGTATACCACTGTGGTAGGTGTAATGGTGAAGAAAGGTTACGCAGAATGGCAGGGTTCTGATTCATTAAACTTTCTACAGTTCTTCGAGGACAAAAAAGGAGATTACAAATGTAAGTACTGACTCAACTGGCTCCCTTGTGGCAAACCAGGGTCTGCCACTATTGAAAGTATTAAATCAAGAAATAATTGTTTAATCAGAAATCAACATTTACAATTCTCCATTGGTAAACAACAAGAAATCTACTGCCTTAAGCGAGCTAGAAATCATTACAAATCTAGAGAAAAGAGAAGGGATTCTGATGCCAAATGGATCAGGTTAAGTGAAGCCGCCACAGCCAAAAATTTAAAAAAATGCTGGCATCTGATCACAGAATACTGCGATTCAAGACAGAAGGCTCTGCCTATTCCAATCCCAGAAAGGGAGTCGGTGGTCTATATCTCACTATTATATAAAAATAATAGTACAGTATCTTTTTTGACGCCCTCTACAGAGGAGTCTTCTCTTCTGGATTATGGTCCTCCATCAAGGGATAAGGTAGTGGGTTACATAAAGAATAGTAACTCCTCCGGCGCACAAAGGCCGGAAGGAATTCCGATTGTGTTAATTAAAATGGAGACAGCGGCTTGGGGAGCTCTTTTAGCACCTTTGTTTGATTTCTGCTTCCGTACTACTAATGTCCCCTCCTCCTGGAGCATTCCTTTGTATAAAAAGGGCCCAAAGAGTCAACCTACTAGCTTTAGACAGATTGCGTTGTTAGATGCTACAGGCAAATTATTTGCAAAAATCATACTTTGTCACCTTCAGCAATAAACAAATGATCGGAACATCTTACCACCAGAACAGGCGTGCTTTAGAAAGAATGACGGAACCCTGGACAACATTGTGGCTGTCCAGACCATTGTAGAAAAATATACTTTCTTACGAAGCATGCCTGTCTGTACGGCTTTCATTGATTTCTCCATGGCTTTTGATTAAGTGGATCATCAAACGCTGTGGAGAAAGCTTCATCATCTCGGAATGCCACACCACTTCTGGGCCTCTTGATAGAATTACATACAGACACTTGGTGTCAAGTGATGATGGGAGGCCAACAAGGTCTGTCTTGCAGGATCGAGACTGATAATGGGCTGAAGCAGGGCTGCCTGTTGGCCCCTCTTCTGTTTTCCCTCTATATATATGATCTTCCAGGCACGTTAAATTTAGTGAGGGGGGATGCCCCTAGAATTGGTCCATTTTCTATAGCTTCCCTGATTTATGCAGATGACGTTGCAATTTTTGATTTAACTCCTATCAGCTTGCAACGTCGACTGGCTGTCCTGACTAAATATGGGGAGGGTCACTTTTTGAAAGTTAATATTTCCAAAAGCAAAATCTTAATCTTCCACAAGAAA
This sequence comes from Lissotriton vulgaris, assembly GCF_964263255.1. Lineage (NCBI taxonomy): Eukaryota > Metazoa > Chordata > Amphibia > Caudata > Salamandridae > Lissotriton > Lissotriton vulgaris. The sequence goes on along the minus strand of NC_141695.1, from coordinate 668,866,212 downwards.
GGCCATAAAATAAAGAAAGGGTACAAATGTTTTTTAGGTCGTGATGAATTAGAATTGGTCGACTCCTATCTGTATCTGGGAAAGGTTTTTGCAAAACACGGGCGAGACTCAGAACATATTATATTATGTGCTGGTGAGGCCATCACCCAGGCTGGAGCTCTGCATAGATTTAATAACATTTGTGGGAGACGTCATTTTGGTCATATCCTGCCAGTATTTAAGGTTAAAATTACACCCTCATTAATTTATGCTTCAGAAGTATTGGATAATAAATACTGGCTCGCCTTTGACAAGGCTGAAGGACAGTTCTTCCACCAAATTTGTAATCTAAATTCTCTGACTGCCCCACATGTTATGCGCTAGAAATTTGGTTTCGTCTCCTCTTTTATTTTAGCTCTGTCAGCAGTCCTGAGGTGGGGCAATGATCTACTTTGGGGAGATGAGGGTTCCCTCAGGGCTGCCCTGAGAGTGGAAATCTTTGACAAGCTAAAAGCATCATCCAGCATTTTTTAGATCATTTGCTTATGCAAATAACCTATTTGGGCTCAGCTTAAATAGTAAATCACCTGTGCCAAAGTATGCATTGAAGCTATTCATAAAGAATTTGCAAGCTCTATTAGAATGGCAAGAGATATTGCTCTAAGTAATTCTAAGAACCAAAATGAGTTAATTTGCGGTAGTGGCCTGGGGAAAAGGCCACAACCTTATTTAATTTGGAATCATCCACATGGAATTAGAAGACTGATGCTTCTTTTAAGAATTAATCTGTTGCCCCTAAGAGATGTTAGTGGCATTTGGGAAAAAATCCCGAAGGAGGAGAGAATTTGCGAATTATGTTATACCAAAATCCAGGATCTTCATCATGTTTTATTTGTGTTTCCGGAATTACAAAGGTCAAGGTGTTTGTTCTTAAGACCATAATTTTGTCAAATTTTATATCTATTCAGCCCAGGAGGCCAGAATATTTGTTTTATCCCCTCCAAATGAAATGGGGCCCGATGTAGGTAAATCCGATTTACCGACTCTTAATAATAATAATACTGCATTTTATAAAGCGCGAACAGCTACCTCGCAATGGAGGTGTCCCAGCGCTAGAGGAGTACAGTTGACCTAGAGGCAGAAGGAAAGAAGCTATCGGGGTTGAATAAAGAGCCATGTTTTCAGTAATTTCTTGAAGCAATGTTCAGAAGGTGCCTGTTGAATTTCTTGAGGTAGGGTGTTCCAAAGAGAGGTGACGTTTGCCGAGAAGGTCCGACCGCCTAGTCGAGCCTTTCTCGATCGTGGAACGACCAGCTGAACACGGCAGTTGGACCGAAGTGCACGTGTTTGGGCATACCTTGGAAGGCGTTTTTTCAGATATTCTGGGCAGGATCCATGCAGAGATCTAAATGCTAGCGTAAGTGCTTTGAATTTTATTCTGCTGGTCACTGGCAGCCAGTGCAGAGAGCGAAGATGCGGAGAGACTGACTGTCTGAGAGGAATTCGCAGTAACAGTCTCGCAGCCGCATTTTGGACTACCTGGAGTTTTTACGTCAGGTATTTAGGTTGGCCAAGGTAAAGTCCATTGGCGTAGTCCAGCCGAGATGTGACAGTGGCGTGGATAACTGTTTTCCAGCAACTCTCCGGGAGGAATCTCAGGATTTTCCGGAGATTTCTAAGTTTGCTGAAGCAGCACCCGACAACTTGTTGGATGTGGGCGGTGAAGGCCATACTATCGTCCCATCTAACTCCAAGGTTTTTTGCCGAGCGGCTGGGCGAGGGGGCTGGGCCCATCTCCGTTGGCCACCAAAAATCTGAGGCGGGGGTGGGGCCTCTGCCGAAGAAGATCACTTCGGTCTTATTGGCATTCAGTTTTAATTTATTCGTGTTCATCCAGTGGGAGATATCTTGGAGGCATCCTTTGAAGTTCGAAAAGGACTCCTGCGTCATCTCTGAATATGGAAATACCAACTGGGTGTCATCGGCATAAGAAATTGCCTTGACACCCCAGTTGGCAATCAACGTAAAGAGAGGCGCAAGGTATATATTAAACAAAAGGGGGCTGAGGGCCGACCCATGTGGGACTCCACAGCTGAGGGCCTTGGGGGCTGAGGAAATCGTCCCTAGTGCCACTTTTTATGTTCTCTCGGACAGATAGGAGTGAATCCATCCCAGCGCCTTGTCTTGGATGCCTATCTCGGCCAGCCGGCTGAGTAGTCTGGCATGGTCCACCGTGTCGAAGGCGGCCGACAGATCCAGGAGTACCAGCATTGCTGAGTTACCTGCATCCATCGACCACCTTATTGATTCAGCTACCTCGACGAGCGCAGTCTCCGTACTAAAGCCTGGACGGAAGCCTGACTGTGTCTCATGTAGTACTTTATTTGCTTCTACAAATTTGCTTAGTTGGCGCTGTAGGATTTTCTCTAGCATTTTCCCGGGGGCGGCTAAGAGTGATATAGGGCGGAGATTAGTAAGGTCTTCTGGATCACCATTGGGTTTTTTTTTTAATGGGAGGAGAGTGGCATGTTTCCATACATCTGGAAATGTACCCGAGGAGATGGATGAGTTCCAGATGTGTTGTAGTGTAGGTGCTACAAACTCAGCAATGGAGCTCCATAATTTTGCTGGGCAGGGGTCATCAGGGGAGCCGGATTTGCATCGAGTGAGTTCTTCTCTCGACCGATTAGGTATTTAAGAGTCGGTAAATCGGAAGTAGGCAGATGTAGGTAATTCTTATATTAGAATAACCGATTCGGTAGGATTCGGTATTTACCAATTCGGTAAATACCGAATCGGTATTGCCCATTGATTCCTATCGGTCTTGAAGCCCATAGGAATCAAGGGGAAATACCGATTCGGTATTTACCGAACCGGTACATACCGAATCCTGCAAGGGTGCAGGGGGTGTCACTTTGGCACCCTCTAGCACCCCAAGTACAGGCTTGTGTGCCATGTGGCACACATACATGCCCTAAGGCACAGCTTTCCAAACTGTGTGGCGCGACACATTACTGTGTCGCGCCCCATATGTAGGTGTGTCGCGTGATGTGATGATCTGACATCTGCCGGCAATCGTCAGAGTCGAGCTGCAGGGGCTCTAGAAGGGGGTGAAACAACAACAAAGCCCTATTAACATGCACAAGGTCTTTAACAACCTGTGAAATGCTCGGGTGCGGCTGTGAGCGGGCCCGGGATGCCACACATGACGGGGGGCTCTCATTTCAAAGAAATCCCCTGGTCTGGATCTTTTTCTACAACTTGTGCTCTGTGAGGTATCATTGATGGCAGCACCCGCACTGAACATGATCCCCGCGCTAATTCATCCCAGTTCCATACAGAGAGCCGCACTCCTAAACTCCAAGAAGCAGATTTATAGCGCCTTGACTGCAGAGCGGTGCACGTTGATTTATACATCGCATGTAAATTACGTTTCCAGATTTTCTAATCATGCAGGACATAAAGTAGCAGATTTAAAACGCCTATGCATTACTTCCCATAAGTCATTGAAATTACCTCATTCTGATGAATTATGCGTGCCTCTGAATGTGAATGTGAGGCCTAATCTCAGTCTGATTGGCTTTTCTCAACTCTTTCATCCCTAAACAGCACACTATATAAAAATGTTTAGTTTCTCTGGTCATTCTGCAGTCTTAGTAGCCTCCTCATTTGGAGATTGTCTCTCATTCTACTGCAAAGTCCAGAAACCTACGCCAGCACCAAGAAACCTTTTTGGTGTACGTGCCATATATAAATACGGTATAACATACCAGAACCTTCAGCGCTCTCAGATCTCTCTCGTGGTGTGATTTCACCCTTAAAACAAGCCAGATGCCTCTCGTGGACTTCAATGACATCGCCGGTCTTTGCTCACTTTTCACTTGTTCTGTTATTTGTCACTGATGTGCCAAAATGTCGTCTAACTTGTTGGAAGGCCTCGTCAAGCCGAAAAAGATGCTGCTATGGGATCAGAGTGTTATGCTGCATTACTATCACCCCCCCCCCCCAAATAACAGTGATTTTCATTTTGTGGATAGGGTGGTTGTTCCACACTGTTGCAATTTGTTATGCAAAGGAAGAGTGTTCACCTATTGAAGTTTGGCACCAATATCAGAGAGCCTGTGATGGGCCGAATATGTCAGCAGGCTGACAGCGCAGTAGTCTATTAGGTACCACGAAACATACCCGGTGCCTATCGGATAATTCTGCATGAAACTGTTAACCAGTGGAAGCATGTTTACCTCATTCCCGGCACAACACTGATTTTATTGCTCCCCCATACCACACCCCCCCCTGAAAAAAGTATTTGACCTCATCCTCATTCCTCCATGAGGGCCCAGGATGGTGGGAATCATGGATGTCCATCAAGGGTAGTCTGGCATGCCCTTGGTACCCCTGGTCTAACCTGTCATGAAGGCAGCACGAGGAATATGACATAAACAAAGGTTACCAAGGTTACAGAAGGCTTTTTAATGTCTGTGGGGTGGTGTGTGGGGTGTGTGGGGGTTGTGTGTTTGGGGTTGGTGTGTCTGTGGGGTGGTGTGTCTGTGGGGTGGTGTGTCTGTGGGGTGGTGTGTCTGTGGGGTGGTGTGTCTGTGGGGTGTGTGGGGTGGTGTCTGTGGGGTGGGGTGTGTGGGGTGTGTATGTGTGGGGTGGGGTGTGTGTGTGTGGGGTGTGTGGGGGTGTGTGGGGTGTGTGTGTGGGGGGGTGGTGTGTGTGTGGGGTGGTGTGTGTGGGGTTGTGTGTGGTGTGGGGTGTGTGTTGGGGGTGGAGTGTCTGTGGGTGTGTGGAGTGTGTGTGGGGTTGTGTGTGGTGTGGGGTAGTGTGTGTGGGGTGTGTGGGGGGGGGTGGTGTGTCTGTGGGTGTGTGGGGTGTGGTGTGTCTGTGGGTGTGTGGGGTGTGTGTGGGGTTGTGTGTGTGTGGGGTGTGTGTGTGTGGGTGTATGTGAGGTGGTGTGTCTGTGGGGTGGTGTGTCTGTGGGGTGGTGTGTGTGGGTGTGTGAGGTTGTGTGTGCGGAGGGGTGGGTGTGTGTGGGGCCTGAACACACCATAGGTGGTTCTAGCTCACTCGCTGCGCTTCCTCGCATTACAGTTTCCCCAAATTTTTTTGGACAAAAAGGTGTGTCACCAAAATGAAAAGTCTGGAAAGCTGTGCCCCAAAGGCATGTCTGTGTGTCACATGGCACAGGTGTACATGCACAGATGTGCATGTACACCTGAATTCGGTATTTTACCACCCAATTGTATTGGGTGGTAAAATACAGAATTCTGAAGGCCTGTACCCTGTAAACAGTGCTACCTACATCTGGGAGTTACCGAATCGGTAAAATTACCGATTCGGTATTTTACAGAATCGGTAAATTTACCTATTCGATAAATTTACTGATTCTGTAAAATAATGCCCCCTACATCTCAATCACCAAATACCGGTCGGTATCGGCCGAATTCGGCCGATACTGACCGGTATTTGGTGACCTACATCGGGCCCATGGTCTGGTATAGGATATTCCAATTTTTTTAACTTTTTTTTATATTTATTAGGGTATATTTAAAAACTTGCTATTAGTTGCCATAACTGTATAAAAAGCATATTTATCCTTCTGCCGCACTTTTTAATCTATTATTGTATTTTAGGAAAAAAGGGAAATATTCTTTGTATTGCATTTTACATTGTTTTTTTACTGTATTGATGCATTTTGTGGACCTCTGTAGGGAGTTCCTTAACAAATAAAAGTTTTGACTGCGGTTATTCAAGTATTAACTTTGCTTTCTAGCGGTAGTTATAATATTTTGAATAACCACGATTGCTGCGGCTTGAGAGCTGGCGTCCCATATATACTAACAGTTTTTCAAACACATTTCCCACTCCATTTTGGGGAATTAATACACCTAATATTTAAAGCATCTAATACGGGGGCCTTTCTCACTTTTTTAAGCTTGTGGCATCCGGACTTGTTTCTTTCTTTCAGACTATTTTTGGAGTAAATCCAGCCTTTATTCATTCTATTTTTTTCAGTGACTTCAGAGGGTTTCCCTTAGTGCTCCTGTTGGTTTGTGGCGTGCTTGTACTTCTATTATTGCTTCGCAATGGATGCTTCATCTGTGGAGCTGCCAAACCCAGTCCAGTTGCAACTGTACCGTGATCGTATGTGGCAGCTCTTTGCTTCTATGCCAGTGGAATACTTTGCCATCGATTACTGGCTGATCTTCCCCTATGCCTACTTCACCTGCATGCAACCTGTGTTTCACTGCCTCCGGTGCCCTTTTCAATGAGCCATAGATGTCTGCTTGTACCACACATGCTGCCCTGGATTACAATCTGCTAATGGGTCCATTAAAGGCCCATGACCGGGTATGTGCCAGGGGTATGCGTTTGGTGTGCGATCCTCTGCTCGGACGAATAGCAGAGTTGAGTGCCTGTGATCTTGCACAGTACCTCATAGACTGCAGTTTAATCGAGGTTAACGCAGTTTGCCCTGAGATGCTCTTAATGGCTTCTGGATATAAGGAGTATGTATGTTTGTTCAACCTACTAAACTGGATGGCATGCATTTTTTCGATGGAAGTAATGGACAACATCCTGGAGTTCATGGCATTCCACTTTTCCCACAAGATTTTGTAAATTGAAGGCTAACTATGAATGGTTAGCAGATTTTGAGCACCCAATTGGCAACATTTTGGAACATTATACTCTGGCACTACAAAAAAGGTTTTTTTACCCCCAAAATTGTACGAATTGGCCCACAACAAAGACACTGTGCCTCTACTGACCTCAGATTTTTGTTTCTTGCATATGGCTAACGCCCTTGTTAAGGGGAGGGTGTCACGTGGCCCATAGTGACAGTGTCGTTTTTCATTAACTAAGCACGAGCTTGTTGCAGCTTGCCTGTTGCTTTTCACACGTTACTATACGTCTTAATTTTTTGCAATATTTTCATAGACTGCTTTCACATAAGAACTCATTGCTGTGTTCGCTCTCTACATGTTCCTGAGATTTTTACTGAACATTATGTGCAAGGTCGAACAACAATGCCCCTTGTTATTTAGTTCTGGCCAGTCCTTAGCCCTTAGACAAAATATACTGATGAAGCTGTTGTTTGGACAGCGTACTTGGGTTTTTAGTGGGGTGCACAAATAGGTAACAGCCACTTGGAGAGGGACCTTTCCAGGGAGACGAGCACCCATGATGTAGATCTACCATTTATTGGCTAAGGTATGAGGTCTGCTGACAAAGCCAAGAGATCTTCTATTGTATAATAATACTTCTTCTTAGCAAGGGGAGGGAGGTTAGGCACTGTAGTTCTTTCTCCGTTGTCTTTTTACAACAACATCTCCGTTCATGATTTATGGAGTGACTTCTATTTGTATATGCATTTTCCTGCTTGTTGTGGCACGTATACTGCATGTTAGGGCACGTTAATTAAAATAAATATTTTAAATTGTTTCATGTCTCTGTCAGACCTTATTGTGGACGAGTACAAGAGAATTAGTGAAAAGGTGTGTCTTGTTACCACAATTCCTGAGAGATCTGGGAGTGTTGTGTTCTGGGGTGTTGTTAGACCTGGCATCTTTGGCGTGGTTTCCCCTGTCTTTTTCGCCTCTGCCTCCTGTATTTTTGACGCTGTGCTGGATTTGGTTTTTGCTGGTTTAGATGCTTTGGGCATTTTGCCACTTCTGATCAGTGTCAAAGTGCAAGTGCTCCCTGTGTAAATTATTATTGTGATTGTAGCTATAGAAAAATAAGTATCTTTATATAGGGCTAACACAAGGCTCAAAAGCGATCAAGAAACCACAATGCACATAATTACAGATTCACTTCAAAAGCAATAGAGGACTCAAAAAGCGTGTGGAACAAACGTAGTTCGAGGCCGGGGTCCACGCGATCCGGTGATGCACAATGTACCTGAGATGTCAAGGGACATGGCCCGCAGCCTCACAAGGAAGACGCTGTGATGACAGGCTGACTCGCAATCGCCACAGCTCCCAGCTGTCGCGGTCCACGGCGTGCACTCCTGATAATCCTGGGACGGGACTTAAAGGCGGGCGCCCGGCGGCACATGCAGGTGATAACAAGATCCTCGAAGTGGTGACTAGTGCGGGCACTCAGCAGCACAGCTCCTCAGCTGCAGCGGCCCACAATAACGATTGCGATCATTCTCGTAGGACAGCAAATGCGGGCACTCAGCGGCACAGCTCCTCAGCTGCAGCTGCCCACAATAGCGATTGCGATGATTCCCGTAGGACGGCAAATGCGGGCACTCAGCGGCACAGCTCCTCAGCTGCAGCTGCCCACAATAGCGATTGCGATGATTCTCGTAGGACGGCAAATGCTGGCACTCAGCGGCACAGCTCCTCAGCTGCAGCGGCCCACAATAGCGATTGCGATGAATCTTGTAGGATGGAAAATGCGGGCACCCCTCGGCACAGCTTCTCAGCTTCAGCGGCCCACAATAGCGATTACGATGATTCTCGTAGGACAGCAAATGCGGGCACTCTGCGGCACAGCTCCTCAGCTGTAGCGGTGCACAATAGCGATCATGATGACTTTGATAACGCAGGCAAATGCGGGCTATCGGCGGCAACAGCTCCCTAGCTGCGGCGGCCCACAATAGCGATGCGATGACTTTCAGCCCGCGTTCCCCGCAGTAGAACCAGAGGCTCTGGAATTCTCAACAGAGGCCTCACCTGCGAGTAGAATCCCCCTCAAATAGGAATACGACGGCTGATTGCTGATGTCTAATGTCCCTGAGAGTTCGGCAGGAGGCAAGCTCAAATCAGGCCCTTCGGTAGTTGAGCAAGAAGGATGAAAGTTTCAGAGTCCTTTCCCTCTAGTTACACAGATAGAGGTTTGTCTTGAAATTCCAAAGTAACACACCGTTCAGGGGTTTCAGCACAGATCTTTATACCCCAAAAGTCTTTGTTCTCAGAAAAGTCACAAATCACTGAACCCAGCCAGAAGCAGTTTGGTGTCATCCTGGAGCACTTCATTTACAAGGCTGCATCCTGCCTTTCAGGAAGAGGGGGTCAGTCCTCAGATGCATAGTGGGAGGTGGAGCCATCATTCACCATGCCACGCACAGCCCTGCTCAGATCAAAGGGTCACCCCTTCCTATACTCCAACTTCAGATCTCTCCATTCCTTCTAGGTCGGTTTCAGCCTGCCCTGACCCTCCAAAACCAGACAGCCAATACACATAACAGCAGAGCACACTAGAAGGCTTAAGCCAGAAAGTACCTACTTCCCAAAAGTGGTAGTTTTAAACACAGAATATAAAAATAATCGTCACTAATAGATGCACTTTAATGTTTGAAGCTCAGGCATACTAAATTCAACTTTCCTATCATGTTCCTTGGGTCAATTAGGATTATACCAATTCATTCAGTTAATCTACAATAGGGAGCATTCGTGCTGTGGTACTGAATGGCAGTGGCACCGTGCCCAGAGCATCTAACATCAGCCAACAATGGTGCCAGGTCTAACAATCGTGAAAATGGCCATTGAATGTGAATGATCCTTAAAGCAAAATTGAGGTGCCCAACTTTCTTCTGCAACTGGTTCAAGTGACTTTATGCTTACTCAGCCACCCCTTCAAGGCCTGATAGAAGGTAAAACATTTCTCTGTGAAAGCTGTGACACATCTGCCTCAGAGTCCTATTCAATACCCAGGAAGTCTATGACCATTGTCTGTCTCACAGTCTTGCCTTGCGCTAGGGGAACTCCAGGCTTACTGATTAATTCAAGTCAAGTCAAAAACCACTTTATTCGATTTAGTTAAAAATCATAAAAGCATGCTACAGTCAATTAAAAAGGCAATCCAAATTCATAAAATAAAAAAAAAATTCATACAGCAATAGCAATATATATACAGTTTAAAAACGGCTAAAAATAATTGCTAGATAAAATTTTACAGATGAATAAAAAGAAAGTATTTTATCCTCTAACACAGACCCCTATATTACATTTGCATTCTCCTCCTCCTAATCCTGACAGCAGCAACAAGGTAATTAGCCATGCTAAACATAACCAAGGGTGATTCTAGCATTTGTAAATACAGGAGAGCTGGTATTGCCTGTAAAAAACTTGCCCTTCAATAAAGGCACCAAATACTTCTGTCTTGGAGTATTGTGAAAATGGCAGAACAGTATTAGATGCATATTATCTTGGAGAGAAAAATTATCGCAATTACACACAGGTGCATCCTCAGGCTTGTACCAACCATGGCTATCACAGAGAACCGTGTAAATCTGGTTAAACCGAAATTTAACCAGAAGCCACCTGTGAAAAGGGATGTTTACTATGGCAAGATACGGTTGAATAGCTAGACAAGTAATCGTCATAAAATGAGCTCTGACCGTGGGTTTTGTAAGTTGATTTTCCTCTCTCTCCAAGCTCTTCAGTTTAAAAAAGTTAAGCTTGACCCAATCTAGGTCTGCTTTTTTCAAACCCAGAGGGGAGAAAAATATCTCCGGGCGACCAAGTTCCAAAGAACACTTATAGATATATGACAGCCAAACAATGTCTTTGAATTTGTCCAATTTTAAACAATCCATCAGTATTTTATGATTCAAACCTAAGTTGTTATTGGTCCAAACCCTAATCCATAGAAGAATAGGTGCCATTGAAAGGATATCGGTAATGTACCCTGATCTAAGCTCCTGATGAACTGAGAATGTGGCTGTTGACTGGGGAAGCCCTAATATAGACCGGAGGAACTTATTCTCCTCCCTTTGAATGGTTTCGCTTTTCACATAGCCCCACAGACCTGCTCCGTACCTGGCTATTGCCATTGTTTTTGCCCTGTACAAGCTTAATAAGGCACCGCTCGGTTTCCCTCCAAGTCTGCTTGAAAAGCTTAAAATTGCATTTACCGAGCTCCTCACCGCTTTGGTTTTGGCTGTTATTTGTGGGATCCAGCTTCCCTTAGTATCAAAAATTACACCAAGGTAAGTAAAAACTTTGACATTAGTGATCACTTCACCATTACAATAGAAAGATTTGGTGTTATTTTTGACAGCCCCAAATGCCATAACAAGGGATTTAGAATTATTAACCACTAAGTCAAGTGAGGACATAAATTCACTAAATGCATTTAAAAGTCTCTGAAGACCTAAGTGTGTCCGGGCTTTTAAAGCAGCGTCATCCGCGTACAGGAGAACAGGAATACGAGTATCCCCTGCACGCGGTGTATCCAAAGTAGCAGTTAAAAGATTTTTCTCCAGTGAATTTATGTATAAAGTGAACAGCAAGGGGGCAAGGATGCAGCCTTGCCGTACACACCTGCTCGATTTAAACCAAGCTGTGCGATTTCCTTCTTGGTCCATTCTAATAGATGCCTGTAGGTCTTTGTGAAGTTCAGCCAGAAAGTGGACAGGAGGAGGGTCAAGTCCCAATTTTAACAACATGGACCACAGCCGAGCTCTGTTAACTAAATCAAAGGCCGTGGACAGGTCCATGAACGCAACAAAAATTGACCCCTTTGTTGCCGTTGTATATTTTGAGATTATCAAATGTAGATTTAAACATTGGTCCTCTGTACCTCGTCCTGAACGGAACCCATACTGGGCATCCGATAAAATATCATTTTCCAGAGTCCACTTATTAATTCTCGCAAGCAATACTTTACCCAGGACCTTCATGGAAGAATCCAACAAGGATATAGGGCGGTAGCATTTGGGGTCACTTCTTTGCCCTTTTTTAAAAATAGGAACTATGATTGAGCATGACCATGTTTTAGGAAAACCCCCTACAAGTACACAGTTAAAAACATTTGCTAGTATCATTGCCCACATCACTGAGTTTAATTTATAAAGATCCAAAGGAACCCCATCTGGACCGGGGGCTTTGCTCTCAGCGGAACCTTTTATCGCAACCTCAACTTCAGTTATACTAAAATTTAGTTTGGGTAGCGAAATAGAATGACAAGGCATATAAAATTGCTCAGAAACTTCATTACTCCCATATATTGCAGAAATTTTTTTAAGCCACTCTGCTTCAGGGATATTTACTTCAAGATCTATATTTCTTGATTGGGCAAATAGAGGATTATTAATTATAGACCAGAATTTAGAACTTTGTTTGAGGGTGGTTGAATCCATTAAAGAGTCCCAGGCTTCTTCTTTAATAACTTTTTTCCGTGTCTTTACCGCCTCAGAGTATTTCTTCCTCAGTTGTGCTACCAGTGACTTGTCTCTGGGGGAATGTTTAAGCGCTTTCAACAGAGCGGAGTGAGCTTTGGAGCATGTATGATCAAACCAACCATAAACTGGGGCAGGACCCCTCTTTGGTCTAACTGTGAGCTCTTCTTCCACTCTGGCACAGATAGCCTCAAAGGCGGTAACTACCTCTTTCCCCCCCCATGTCTAGGTCTCTACATGTCTCAAGTTCCACTGCCAATTTTTGTTCAATTGGACCTAGAAAGTCCTCAGGGCATACTTTACACCATTTTAGACGCCTTCCTTGGTCTTTACTCTTTACATCCTTCACAGAAGTGGCCAGCAAGGCCCCTTTGCTTAGACCAAGAGAGCCGTCCATAACTAGCGACACCGGGTTATGGTCACTGAACCCACTTACTATGGCATTATAAAACAATACATAGCGGAGAAGACCCGGGGACATAAAAATATAATCAATAATCGATTCACTTCCCCTCGCATTGTATGTGACCACACGATCATTTAAATCAGAAAACCCCGGTTCATATAAATCATTAGATGATAACAAATCTTCCATTGCTGAACCCTTTGGGCTGTGCTCAAAATGTGGCAGAGTCGTGTGATCAGGACCAGTAGCATCCTCAATCTGGCAATGTAGCCCACACAAATGAACATTAAAATCTCCCATTAATATGAGTTGTACAAAAGTGGTTTGTTTTGACATATATTTAGTTAGAAAAGAAGATAGGCCTTCTAAAACAAAATTTGGGGGACCCCCTTGCAAAGAATTGTAGCAGTTTATTAAAACTATCTTATTTTTATCTGCTTGGTGGATTTCCAAAAACTGAAAATAATATGAGGAGCTGGGAATTTCCTTAACACTGCCTGCTATGTTAACTGAAACTAGAAACAACAGGCCCCCTCTATCCCTTCCCGCCGGGGAACTCTGAGCTTTAATAAAGAACGATGTATAGCCATCCAACCAAAAAACATTTTCTCTTGCCCAAGTTTCCTGTAAGGCCACTATATCATGTTCTTTTACCTTTTTTTAGCCAAATCGGGTCATCCTGCTTTGCGCGTAGGCCCGCAATATTCCAGGATAGTAACCTGACATTTCCCCTGCCCAGATCTATTGGACCTTTACCGGCTGTGGTTGATGTGTTACATGATGGGACAATAAAAGCATTATCGTGACTAAGGGCTTTCTTGTCTGTATGATCATGCTCTAGTCAGTCATTGTCTGCCTGATTTGCGAGAGCCGAAAATCTTTTTGACAGGATTAGATCGTCGGTAGGCGTGTTCCTTAAAATATTAACTGTACCACCAACCCTGGGTTGCTTTGTCACCCATTTTTATCATTACAGAAAGAAGATTCCATTGCCCTTCTGCCAGATCATTCACCAACTACTAGTAAGTCATCACCAGCAGTACTTTAAGTACTTTAGAGAAGGTAGGGGCTCCTGCACAGTTATTCTAATAATTTCATGTGTCTGTTAACTATTATAAAGTTTGAGTAATACTAATTTCATTCATGGGAATGTTGTTTAAACTTTAACGTCATCTTCATCCATCACCATTGCTCGCTCCGAATACTACGCTATTAAAAATAAAGAAATCATGTTTTCATTTCTTAATTGAAAATAAAACTTTAAAACTAACAAACACTGTGTGGTTTTTGTTCACGAGTGAGTGAGCGGAAGGGTTTGAACTACTGCACTTGCCATTCATGTTTCCGTGACTCAGATAGGCCGGGACTCAGCGGTAGTCTTCTTCTGTTCTTCGGGGTCGTAAAATCATTGGTCAGACACACTAGATAGTCGGTCAGGGGATTGGGGGTTCAACTTCTGTTCGGACTGAGCTATGTCGAAAGTCGAACTGCACCTATCATCAACAATGTCCTATTTCTCTTGTCCATACTTCTTTGTGTGCAGAATAGTCCCTGAAACACTAGCGGTATGGGATGTGCTCCTCTCAGATCAAAAAGGCAACTGCTACCTTTTACTTGGTGTAAACAATGACATTTTGTTGTTGGAAATTGTCAAAGCACTTACATTAAGAAGACTGGAATAGACAGCAAGGGCAACTCAGAGGACTGCACTCACTGCCTAGAGCTATTGCTGGATCAGAGTTTTGTTTCACACCGTTTGCCGACTGGGCAAGCTTAGCTGCCTGCACAGACCGACTCATAATCGTAAATAGTAGTAGCACAGAGAGTGATGGTAGAGGCAGGATAAGAATGTAGAAAGTAGTCTACATTAGAAGAAGATCAAAGACTATTTTGTAAAACATAGAATTATTAGGAAACAGTTTGTAATGAATAGGAGCTGTAAAAGTTAGGGAAGTATAAGTATTAAAATAACAATAGAACAACTTACTGGAGCCAGCAGAAGAGCCTGCAAGGGACTGATCCTGTCCACCTTCTTTCACCGGAGTCTCAGTCGCCGTCGCCGCCTTGCCCCTGGGAGCTTCTGTTGAACATGAAATAAAGAAACACAACATGGATGATTGTTTTTTGGGAAATATTGGATTTCTTTGAACACAATCTAAAATTATGTCGGGGAAACAAATTAACAACAATTGCATCTGATCTGGTCAACTAGGAGGACGGTAGTACAGTATTGCATAATTCGCAGACCGTCTAATAGGAAAGTTATGTAATTCACTAACTACACTAACAACAAAAAGGTTCTAGTATGACTGCCATCACTCAGCAGCACGAAACGTCGCGTGACAGGCACAGTCCGTCATCATGATTGCAGACCACTAACAAATGTCCTATAACAAGTAATAAATAATATACTCAACGTATCAATCCACCACTATCTCTTCAAAGTGGCAGCAGCAGGCAGGAGTACAAAGAAGGACTAGACTTGAGTGTACTGTCTCTACCATTACGCAGTAATGCTCTCAAATGAGTAAAAAGTTGCAAACAAGTAAGCATAGTAGCAACGCCAATAACCAGGCGAGCACCTGCAATGACAGAAGCTATTTAAAGATTAAATTACCTGCAATGTAATCGAATCAGCAGCATTCGTACTCTTCAGGAAAGAAATAGATTTGCAATATAACAGAGCAAAAGAAAAAAAAGTTGTTATTAAATAGCTCCTTACCAAGGCCAGGGATCTCCAATCCTAGTAGGTCGAGCTTATCATGCTCCCGGTCCAGGATGTCAGTCCACCGGTGCGTCGCTTGCTGGTAGGTGCCCCGGACCCCAGACTCCTTACACATGTGCCGACACACCTTCTCCCACAGCTGGCGACGCTCCCGGAGGATGTAACCAGAAGCAATCCGCCCACCTGCTGCCACGGTCTTAGGGAGGTGGACTTGCACAAACACCATCAAGGCGACCACCTCCACCGCAGAGAAGATCTCCGGGTACGGGGTGCTGGGCCCTTCCCCTTGACCTTGTCGGCTCCCTGTGCCATGGTCCTGGGCACAAGAAAAAGGAAAGAAGAATAGGTGTGACAAAAAAGTACAAGAGAGAGCGAAAGAAATAAAGTAGGTAATAAAGTAACAACAAGTTTAAAAAAACACAAAATATAGATGTAGGAAAGTGTAGAGATAGATAATAAGGAAAAAAAGCAAAAAAAGTTCAGAAAAACATTGGATTACAAAGATGTAAGATGGATAGAAATGTAGCATGCCCAAAAACCATAGCAATGAATGAAAAACAAGATGGCCGCGCCCATAGAGGACCGCGAGCAGGACAGCATGGGTAACTTTGCGGTCTGGAGTTCTGGACTTTTTTGGTTCCGTCCAGAGGTGTCAGGGTACAACACCCAAAGACCCCGGAGTTCCACCTGCCTTGGTGCACAAATGAACAGAAACACGGGCTTCTCGATGGTGGCGTCAAAGACCAAAGGTTTATTACTGCAGGGACACAGAAGTCACAGATACTACACACGGGCAGTAATCAGGAGCCTGTTCGATTTGTACAAAGTGGGTTGCTCCTTATATACGAAATTTTAAGCTGGGGGCGAATTCTTTACATGTAATACATTCCCAAAACCTTTGTGTCTAAAACAATAAATATTTGGTGTTACACAGGAACCGTCGATAATATCTGAGGCCAAACATTGCGAAGAGAGGGGTTCCCACTAGTCTGTCACAATTCCCTGTCAATATTGCATTCAGGACCCGGACCGCCTCATCGTAAAGTTCGTTACCTCCCCCTAATAAAGATTCAGAAAGAAAGAAACAGAGCCAGGTGTGGAAGATAGAAAAGTGGGATAAGGGATGTTTGTGGGTTGTAAATGGGCAAGGCTACCGGCTTCGGCCGCCTAATCATGATCAGGTACAATGGACACGAAGACCAGTTTGGCAGGACTGGCCTCGGGCAGAGGAGGTAGCCTTTGTCGAGTCATGCAGCTACAGCGTGATCTGGTTTAAGGTGCACGTGTCATGAAAGAGGTGAATCTCCGGCTAAGGTTACGTGTCCTTAATCGAAATGAAGTGATCAGAGGCTATTGCATATGTGAGGGCAAGAATCACAAAATGGCGGCCATGATCTAAGATGGATGCCATGGGTAGATCAGAAATGTGTTTAAAAAAAGGAGTGCTCTTGCTCGTAGCGTAGCGAAAACACCAGGATATACTAAATGGATCATTTGCGGTTCACTGATACCCGTATTATGTATTTCCGACAAACTTGAAAACACGGGTTCAAGTCGTCACGGAACCGTCACGGAACCTCAGACCCTCCTTTTGCCCTTACATAGGCAATTACTCAGTCTATGTCAGAATCTAGTTCTATGCTCATCAGGTCAGTGACATGCTGTTGTATCATCATCCTTTCTCGTGTCTTTTCTCCAAACGCAGGTGGTTTTCTGAGACAAGTTGCAGCACAAAGACTACACAGAGCAGGACCACACTGGATAATCAGACAACATGAGAATAGGAATACTAAGATGACACCAATGACCATTAGAACCTTCCATCCCCACGCTGATATCAGAGTCCAAAACCACTCCATGAAGGACCAGTTTCCCTTGTCTACATGTATGGAGTCTGAAATCTTGTGCAACTTAGAGATCGCTTCATAGACTGTTGGAGCATTATTAGGAATAAAGACACAGCAGCTCGATTGGATCATTCTGCATACCCCACCTCGATCTGCAAGTATAACGTCTAGAACCATACGGTTCTGCAACGTCATGAGCCTATCCGCCTGAAGCTCAGCTGTCAGATTGCTAAGGGCACCAGCAGTTTCGGTAATAGTAGATTCAACTACCCGTGTTAGCTGACGTATGTTTCTACTATTGGCCATAGGTCCCCAGAACGGAAGGAAGCCTTTGAAGAAGTCTCCAGCTTCCTGACCAGCGGTATCTTCCTTGCTGAAGACACCTCTCGCTATTCTGGGTCTGTGGTAATCAGATGAAGCAGTGTATGTCGGAGGTAACAATCGAGCAATATAACATGATCCTGAAAAGTCGGCAGGCAACCATGTATAAGCTCTGTCTCGACAAATGAAGTAGGTACCCCTAGCAGTAAGAAAGGCAGGGGAAGAGTTAGCCGGAAACACATAAGTCTCTACGCACTCACTCCTCCCTAGCTGAGCTCTCGGATTTCTCCCATTACCTTGCAAACAGACCTGACCTCGGTGAGGTACGACCCAGATTGGAGTTGAGCTTTTACGCTTGCTTTCTCCTAAACTAAGGCGATACTCTGAAGTATTCCAACTTAAATATACTCGCAATTCGTCTCTAGGGTAGGATGGAGTATTATTGACGTCCTTGACCATGTCAATAATTCCCTGGACTAAGGCTTTGTTAGCAGAGTTATATTTAGTGGAACGCGGTGGACGTGGAGGATAGGTTTCAAGGGCATAAGCAAAGATGGTTTGGAAGGCCTGAAATGATCCATTATAGCTGTAAGGCAAAACCAGATAGGGGATACCTTTATCCATAGTGTGGGGTATCAAGCCACACACCCAGCAGTCTGTAGTGTTAACTACCAGTTGGTGTTGGTGCAAGAGCTGTACAAAAGTGTTGTTGATGAACTCTGAGCGTCTGGCTTGCTCATGTTCCGGAAATGAGTGAAAGGAGTGTATAGAAGAAACAGTAGAAATAGCAGGATCAAGGGGAGGTACTGTAGAAACTGGCACAAAAATCAAATTTATGCTAAAGACGATTCCACCCACCAATGTTGCTAAAACAATCAAAAATGTAATGGCACATTGCATCAGAAAACATTTGCTATGAAGAATTCTATTAAGTCTGTTTCTGCGAACATAAATCACATTTTCTCGTTGCAGCGCAGGAAGCTCCATCTTCTACAATCCGCTCGCGACCACTGATGATGTGTACGTAGATGAAAATGCCTCTATCAGCCCTGGGAGTTCCCAGAACCAACAGAAAGATCGACCTTGTGTCAGACCCCTGCAAATTCAAACTAGGCACACAGCCACGACCCTACGGCTACCCAGACGGCAAGGCAATTTTTTTTAAAAAAACAATAAACAATAGCAAACTTCCTGGCTGAAGGCAAAAGTTCAATATATATATATATGTCAAAATCACAATATGCAGTTGCCTGCTTTATTTGTCCGTTTTATGGCTTCTTAGGTTATATCTCTGCTTCGCTGGTACTGTCTGATCGGAAAATTGTGTATCACTAGCAGCTGTTGCAGAGTTTAAGTTCGCAGATAACAAATTTTCTTCTGATGCTGGAGACAAATGTTCAATGTTCAAAGGAGTCTTTTCAGGAGGAGAGTCAGGTTTCAAAGTGTCAGTAATCAATTCGGCATCGCTGAAAGAGATGAACTTCGGTGTGATTTCAGATTCGGAGGCACCAATTCCCTTTTTCACCCAGTCGTCGTAAGGGAGCGGCAACGGAACACGCTTTACGTGAGAAGCGTGAATCCAGTGTTTGCGGCCAGCTACACGGACCGCTGTCCTCGTCGCCAGTAAGATCTGAAAAGGCCCCACAAATCTTGGTTGAAGGTTCTTCGTCCTCGCGAAGTTCTTTATTACGATGAAATCACCCGGTTTCAGCTGGTGCCCTGGACTCTCCGGAGGTTTTGGCAAGGCATCGAAAACCTGTTGATGAATAAGACTCAATTTAGCAGTCAAGTCCTAAAGGTAGTCTATCAACATAGGATATTCAATGGAGCAAAATTGTTTAGGCCTTGGCACACCCCAGATATTTGCCGGGCGGCCAAACACAATCTCGTATGGACTAAGCCCTATTCTAGAATGTACTGTTGTTCTCGTTGATAACAAGGCCAAAGGAAGTGCGTCTGGCCAAGTTAAACCTGTGGATGCTTGTATTTTGGCTATTTTTAGCTTGAGGGTGCCATTATAACCCTCGACTAAACCAGCAGACTGGGGATGGTTTGCACTGTGAAATTTCTGTTTCAACCCTAGGCCGGCACACACACTCTGCATAACTTTCCCTATAAACTCACTTCCGTTATCTGACCATACAATCCGTGGCATTCCATACCTAGGGAAAAATTCCTTGAGAAGAATTTTGGCAGTAGATAGGGCAGTGTTGTCCTTTGGTGGGTATGCTTCTATCCACCTGGAAAAAGCACAAACTACCACCAGGACGTACTTTAGATTGTTGCAGCGTTCCATGTGAATGAAGTCTAACTGAATCACTTCAAAGGGGCAGGAAGGAGGAGCGAAATGACCAGCTGGAGTTGGAGTTCCCTTGCCAGGATTATGCATCAAGCACACCATACAATTTTTCACCACTCTCTCTGCACACTTACTGATTCCCTCATTCTTCCAGACCGGAGCCAACATCTTACATATCCCTTTAGAACTTATATGCGCTACTCCATGCGCCATCGTCACTACTGCAAGCACATATGCATCGGGCAA
This sequence comes from Lissotriton vulgaris, assembly GCF_964263255.1. Taxonomy (NCBI): domain Eukaryota; kingdom Metazoa; phylum Chordata; class Amphibia; order Caudata; family Salamandridae; genus Lissotriton; species Lissotriton vulgaris. The sequence continues at coordinate 668,846,256 of NC_141695.1, read as the reverse complement.
CATCCAACGCTGCTGTTCTGTCAAATCAATCCAACATCCATTCGAGTCCAACTTGCCCGTACTTTCTCTCCATACACGTTTCTCTTCCTCAGTCGCTTCTTTCTGAATCTCTTTCACACTTTCCATAGTATCCTCACACATTCCAGACTCAGCAATCCACCTTGCAGACGTAGCAACATACATTCTACTCATCGTGTCTCTAGCTGTCTGTTTAGCAATTTCGTCAGCAAAAGCATTCCCACGACCAACATCATCCGTGATTGCTTTATGAGCACTGCACTTCACAATCGCAACTTCAGTCGGCAAGGTTAGAGATTCCAACAAGTCGTTAACTAGCTGACCATGTTGGATCTTAGTCCCATGGGACGTAATGAAACCTCTTTCTCTCCACAACCGGCCAAAACTATGGGCCACGCCAAATGCGTACTGACTATCTGTAAACACATTCACTCTCTTTCCCTCAGCTAAAACACACGCTCTCGTTATAGCTATTAATTCTACAGCTTGGGCAGAATTCTGGCTTACTCTTGCAGTCTCCACAATCGTCTTCAAAGTCGTTACTGCGTAGGCAGCAGTCACATCACCATTTTCCAATTTAAAACATGACCCGTCCACATACAGCGTACCATCCGGATCTGATAGCGGAGTATCCTTCAAATCGATGCGTCCTTTTGTCTCTTCCTCCGTTTTGAAATAGCAGTCATGTGGCTCAGAATCACTCGACTCTTGATCAGTCGGCAACAATGTTGCTGGATTCAATACATTGCATCTTTTGATCTGAATATGACTCGCTAGTAATGTCAGCTCGTAACCAGATAATCTCGCACTAGTCAGGTGTTGAGTCTTCGTTCGGTTCATGAGTGTATCCACTGCATGAGGAACCATGACCACTAGCATATTGTTCATCACCAAACCAGCAGATTGTCGAATGGAAGCTGCAGCTGCCGCTGTAGCTCTCAAACAACTAGGCAACGCTCTAGCTACCGGATCTAATGTTGATGAGAAATACGCACAAGGGCGTTGTTTATCACCAAATTTCTGTGTCAGAACACTCAACGCGCAACCTTCTCTTTCGTGAACGTAGAGCGTGAATGGCTTACTGTAATCAGGTGTACCCAATACAGGAGCTGAACACAATGCTTTTCGTAATTCAGTAAAACTCTCTTGACATTCATCAGACCATGGCACCGGACTCGGAACATTCTTCCCAGTCAAAGCTACCAATGGTTTTGCTAAAAGAGAAAAATTTGGAATCCACTGCCTACAGTAAGAGGTAATACCTAGGAAGGCACGTACTTCTCTCTGTGTGCGTGGAACACTCATCTGCGTAATGGCTTTTATTCTTTCTGGGGTCAACTTCCTTCCCTCCTTTGACAAGAGATGACCTAGGTAGGTCACTTCTTGGCAGCAGTATTGCATCTTGGAAGGAGACACCTTATGATTCAAATTCGACAAATGATGCAATAGGGAAATTGTAGCTGCTTTGCAAGTTTCCTTGTCATCGGCAGCCACTAGAAGATCGTCTACGTACTGTACAAGTGCAGAACCTGTAGGAAGGACAAAAGAATCTAACTGGCTTTTTAATGCTTGACTGTAAATGGATGGACTTTCACAATAGCCTTGTGGAGCGCGTTTAAATCTGAAACTGCGACCTCCTAGACAGAAGCCGAAAATATCCCTACTTTCTTCTGCTATCGGAATGCTGAAAAAGGCATTCTTTAGGTCAATGACTGAGAACCATGTAGCTGTGGCAGGAATCAATGTTAACAAGGCAGTAATGTCTGGCACTACAGGAAACTGTGGGACTACGATCTTATTAACTTCTCTAAGGTCTATGACAAACCTATATACTGGAGGTTTTGTAGGATCAGTTCGCTTCAGAATCGGTAGTACAGGACTGTTACAGACATTTCCTCTAGTTTCCTCAACCACACCTTTCTTAATCAAGTCTTGCACAATCAATAAAAGTGCACGCTCACCTTCACTCGAGATTTTATATTGGGGAATTCTTGGAAATTTCACATTTGCTTTCAAGGTTACCACATACGGTGGAATTTCTATGAGACCTACATCGTTAGGACCAGTCGCCCAAAGAGAATCAGGAAGTGAACGTAGCTCCGGCGGGAGTGCATCCATTGACAAGTACATCGGAGAGATGATATTTTTACCCAGCGTAAGCTGTACTCCTTCCGGAGAGCAGTACAATGTCGCATATAGTCGTTTTAACAAATCTAAACCAAGCAGATTTTCATTACAACCTGTCGTCAAAATCAGGGGTGCTTTCAATTGGCACGGTCCAACAGAAATGGACAAAGGACCAGATATCGGGTTGTACACAGGGGCGCCTAAAAAACCTACGGAAACATTTGTTGAGCCAGACAAAGGTGCGCCAGGGAGTTTCGCATGAATGATAGAACTTTTTGCGGCACCAGTATCCAACAGAAACGGTTCGACTTCACCTGATGTTGCTACTGCGACATAAGGCCCACTCTGATCCACTGGAACTGATACTACTCCCTCTCTCTGTCCATGGCTGTCCTAGTACCCATTTTGCTGAAAACCCTCATCTACTTCATTATAGTCTTCAACAAGATACTGTTGAGATCTATTTTGCTGAGCAGATTGTCCATTTCGCTGATCAAAGTGATTGGAGGGACGATCATTCGTTTGTGGAGGCATAGCGCCTCGTCCTCGTCCTCTAGAATTCTGCACAAAACCACCACGACCTCTCTGAGCTGCTGCTGCATTATTTTGCGCTAAGATCGGACATTCGTTTTTATAGTGACCCTCTTTCTTGCAGTACGCACACTGATTCCACTGATATTGAGGTCTTGATGAACCATAATCTGTCCTTTGGTATGAACCTTGCTGCGTATTAGTCTGATTCGCGCGAGGCGGATACGCCTGCTGCAAAAGAACTTTAGTTTTTAAATCTTTCGTTTTCTTCTCTGATTTCTCCTTTTCCTCTTTATCTCTATTTTCGTAGTACTGTGCAGTCGCAAGTATTTGCGCTGTCGTAGATACAGCCCACGCACTTTCTGAATCCTTTAATTTATTGCATAATTCAGGTAACAGATTATGCACAAATTTATCTACAAACAGTCTTTGCCCTCCTTCTGTACTCATGTCCTGACCACTATGATCCACAAAAGTCTCTTCGAACCTCGTGAAGAAGTCGGAGACACTTTCGTCTTTCTTTTGCCTGCATGCTGACAATTTGTCCCAATTAACACGCAATGCTGGCATCAGAGTCTTCATTAGATCAATTATTCTACCTGGCAGATTAGCAATCAGAGGTTCGGGTTTCGCACCACCTATTTGCTGACCATCTGCTGCAGTGATAGCTGCCCAATCACCACCTAAGGCAGCTTGATGATCCTCCCTACGAATTTTAGCCCACACTGGTTGCGGAACTACATTACCAAACAACATATCGATGTCGGCTAAGTTCATTATACAAGCCTCAACTGTCTGTGTTAATTCCTTGTAATATCCGGCTGGATTCTTAAGTGGATCTGGCAAGGCCTGTTTCACCGCTAACACTTCAGCTCGCTTCCATGGAATGTGTATCCACACTCGTTGGAACTGCGCTGGAGCGGCCGCAATACCAGCAACCGCATCAGCTTGAATAGCTTCGCGCCAAATCGGAGGAACTTCCCTCATCGGATATTGGCGACTTAGCTTCATTTTACCTTTTTCTAAATCTCTCGGTGAACGAAGAGATGGATCATTCCTAAAACTTAAAATAAGTTCCATCGCTTCCTTTATATTCTCACCCACTATCATTCCAGCAGCGAACTCCTTTTGAACCCTAATTAAATCTTCCAAATCTGATTCGACATCGTCTTCTTCTATCTCTTCACGTAACAACGAGCACATCTCATCAAAGACGTACCGTTGCGTTGGTTCCCCCCACTGCATAAATGTGTCTAACACATCTCTCGTACTATATCTTCTACTCTTCGAAATCCATCTGAGAGCCGTGGAATCTAAAATTCCCCGTTCCTCAGTACTTGGAAGCTGACTACGTCTCTGAACAGAGTCAGTAGTAGGAGTCTTAATTAAAGTTTTATATATAGGAGACAGCATATTAGTAACAGAATCAGTGATTCTTCGACGAACAGAAAGTGGAGTTAGCACACTCGCAGACATAGAGAATGCAGTAGAGGTAGGAATAGATGACGAAACAGTAGGAGTATCGAGGAAAATAGTTTCTGGAGCAGTAGGTACAGGAGCTGGCAGTGTAGGAAGAGGAGGAGCTGTAGGAACATTCACATTCATCACAGGAGGTACAGGAACTTGATTCTGAGGGATAGGAGCAGGAACACCAGGTTGTCCAGCAACCGGCAATTGAACATTCGGGACAGGCGGAGCCGTAGCACCTTGTGCATACGGTGGAGGTGATCGTAACAGATAAGATAACAGCGGATCGTTTTCGGAATCCTCCAGTATCTTAGCCATTTTCGATGGCAAGGCAGGATAGCACTTGTCAATCGCTAAGTTATGCTCTCTAATGGCTATGTCTATGGCCTTTTCACACTCATTAGCTTGCAACTGTTTAGCCGCTTGCTCTAGAGTTAACTCTTCTTGTTCTTTCTGTTCTTTCTTCAACCTTTTCATTTCTCTCTGTTTGGATTCTTTTCGCCAGTAACGGAAAGAATCAAACATTGCCGGCCGGGCTTTCTTCCTGAACAATTTCGCTTCTAGGTTGTCGAGAATCTCTGGTTCAAAACTACCATGCAGTGGCCAACTAAGGACACCATCCTTCTTACAATAACGGACCCATACCTCATTATAAGATATAGGACCCACGCCATGTTTACAATATAGATCATATAGGGGAGTCCCAATCGGAGGAACCAGACAAGAGTCCTCCAATTGTGAGTCACTGTTGCAACTAAAACAAGACAACATTTTCCGACTTACCATTTTCAGTCAGGAACACAAAACAAACAAACACGGAACAAATATGTGCACTCGAACCAAGAACTTAGGCCTACCAAAACGAACTGATGTATCAATACCCAAACTAAACCAAATAGATTATCGTAACTAGAACAACCAGTGATAATCTGACAAAACCAAACCAAACCAAGAACCGATCAAGGATTTTTAACAATCCTCACAAAGTAACCAGCTAGCTATCACTAAATACTTAACTGAGTCACTGAAGACGTCACCAAGGAGAAACCCGTCACGTTTCGCCGTACTAAGGACTGCACCACTTCGGGTCCAAGACAGGGCGACGGTCAAGGCAACGGCCCACTGCAGCCGTCCTGAACGGGAAACCCTCGTGGAAGAGAACTTCGGGCCACTTTTGCGATATGCCGGGATCGATGAAGTGGGGCGCCTCCCTCAGGAATCTTCACACGAAGCTTCTCGAACTCTTCAGGCTTTTGGACCGGTACCGAATGACGTCGCCCCACGTTGGGCGCCAATTGGAGTTCTGGACTTTTTTGGTTCCGTCCAGAGGTGTCAGGGTACAACACCCAAAGACCCCGGAGTTCCACCTGCCTTGGTGCACAAATGAACAGAAACACGGGCTTCTCGATGGTGGCGTCAAAGACCAAAGGTTTATTACTGCAGGGACACAGAAGTCACAGATACTACACACGGGCAGTAATCAGGAGCCTGTTCGATTTGTACAAAGTGGGTTGCTCCTTATATACGAAATTTTAAGCTGGGGGCGAATTCTTTACATGTAATACATTCCCAAAACCTTTGTGTCTAAAACAATAAATATTTGGTGTTACACAGGAACCGTCGATAATATCTGAGGCCAAACATTGCGAAGAGAGGGGTTCCCACTAGTCTGTCACAATTCCCTGTCAATATTGCATTCAGGACCCGGACCGCCTCATCGTAAAGTTCGTTACCTCCCCCTAATAAAGATTCAGAAAGAAAGAAACAGAGCCAGGTGTGGAAGATAGAAAAGTGGGATAAGGGATGTTTGTGGGTTGTAAATGGGCAAGGCTACCGGCTTCGGCCGCCTAATCATGATCAGGTACAATGGACACGAAGACCAGTTTGGCAGGACTGGCCTCGGGCAGAGGAGGTAGCCTTTGTCGAGTCATGCAGCTACAGCGTGATCTGGTTTAAGGTGCACGTGTCATGAAAGAGGTGAATCTCCGGCTAAGGTTACGTGTCCTTAATCGAAATGAAGTGATCAGAGGCTATTGCATATGTGAGGGCAAGAATCACAAAATGGCGGCCATGATCTAAGATGGATGCCATGGGTAGATCAGAAATGTGTTTAAAAAAAGGAGTGCTCTTGCTCGTAGCGTAGCGAAAACACCAGGATATACTAAATGGATCATTTGCGGTTCACTGATACCCGTATTATGTATTTCCGACAAACTTGAAAACACGGGTTCAAGTCGTCACGGAACCGTCACGGAACCTCAGGTCGGTGCGCTGCAAGTGGCTTGCGAAGAGGCAAAAAAAAACACGAACAAGCAGAAAAAAAACAATCCGCAAATGTGCACGAATTGACGGATTGCGAGTTCGATTTAAGCACGAATTTGCGCCTGCGAATCTCGTGAAATTGCAGAAAAACGAATTTTGCAAAACTGAAAGCACTTAGCAGGTGCAAAAGTTCAAGCTAATTTGTAACCATTCCTTGTAGTGCTTCCTGAGGGGCCCCTCCAGAGTTCAGTTGCCTACTTGCAACTATTCTCTGACCCTGCTCTGACCCTCAAAGCAGGGTCAGAGAATAGTTACAAGTATGGCACAATGCTCCTGTACAAAAAATTAAACTGCAACAGGAAGCACTTACAGCTAAGGAAGCAGGTGCCAGACTTGAAGCTCAAATTCAGTGACACATTAACCAGCCCCAAATGAATTCAACTCAGTTGAGGGGTGCTTTGCTTTCCCGCATAATCTACAGTGGTGAACAAGAGGGTGGGAGTGGTGAACCAGAGGGTGCTGTGATAAACCAGAGGGGGACAGTGATGATCCAGAGGGTGGCAGTGGCAAACCAGAGGGTGGCAGTGATGAACCAGAGGGTGGCAGTGATGAACCAGAGAGTGGAAGTGGTGAACCAGAGGGTTATGAACCAGAGGGTGGCAGTCTTGAACCAGAGGGTGGCAGTGATCAACCAGAGGGTGGCAGTGATGAACCAGAGGGTGGAACTGGTGAGCCGTGGGGTGGCAATGATGATCCAGAGGGTGGCAGTGGCAAACCAGAGGTTGGTAGTGATGAACCAGAGGGTGGCAGTGATGATCCAGAGGGTGGCAGTTGCGAACCAGAGGGTGGCAGTGGTGAACCACAAGGTGATGAACCAGAGGACAGCAGTGATGAACCAGAGGGTGGCAGTGGTGAACCAGAGGGTCGCAGTGATGATCCAGAGGGTGGCAGTGATGATCCAGAGGGTGGCAGGAATGAACCAGAGGATGGCAGTGATCAACCAGAGGGTGGCAGCCTTGAACCAGAGGGTGGCAGTGATGATCCAGAGGGTGGCAGTGGCATACCAGAGGGTGGCAGTGATGAACCAGAGGGTGGCAGTGATGATCCAGAGGGTGGCAGTGGCAAACCAGAGGGTGGCAGTGATGAACCAGAGGGTGGCAGTGATGATCCAGAGGGTGGCAGTTGCGAACCAGAGGGTGACAGTAATGAACCAGAGGGTGGCAGTGATGAACCAGAGGGTGGCAGTGGTGAACCACAAGGTGATGAACCAGAGGATAGCAGTGATGAACCAGAGGGTGGCAGCCTTGAACCAGTGGGTGGCAGTGATGAACCAGAGGGTGGCAGTGATGAACCAGAGGGTGGCACTGGTGAACCAGAGGGTGGCAGTGATGATCCAGAGGGTGGCAGTGGCCAACCAGAAGGTGGCAGTGATGAACCAGCGGCTGGCAGTAATGAACCAGAGGGTGGCAGTGATGAACCAGAGGGTGGCAGTGGTGAACCACAAGGTGATGAACCAGAGGACAGCAGTGATGAACCAGAGGGTGGCAGTGGTGAACCACAAGGTGATGAACCAGAGGACAGCAGTGATGAACCAGAGGGTGGCAGTGGTGAACCAGAGGGTCGCAGTGATGATCCAGAGGGTGGCAGTGATGATCCAGAGGGTGGCAGGAATGAACCAGAGGATGGCAGTGATCAACCAGAGGGTGGCAGCCTTGAACCAGAGGGTGGCAGTGATGATCCAGAGGGTGGCAGTGGCATACCAGAGGGTGGCAGTGATGAACCAGAGGGTGGCAGTGATGATCCAGAGGGTGGCAGTGGCAAACCAGAGGGTGGCAGTGATGAACCAGAGGGTGGCAGTGATGATCCAGAGGGTGGCAGTGGCGAACCAGAGGGTGGCAGTAATGAACCAGAGGGTGACAGTGATGAACCAGACGGTGGCAGTGGTGAACCAAAAGGTGATGAACCAGAGGATAGCAGTGATCAACCAGAGGGTGGCAGTGATTAACCAGAGGGTGGCACTGGTGAACCAGAGGGTGGCAGTGATGATCCTGAGGGTGGCAGTGGCAAACCAGAGGATGGCAGTGATGAACCAGAGGGTGGCACTGGTGAACCAGAGGGTGGCAGCCTTGAACCAGAGGGTGGCAGTGATCAACCAGAGGGTGGCAGTGATTAACCAGAGGGTGGCACTGGTGAACCAGAGGGTGGCAGTGATGATCCAGAGGGTGTCAGTGGCAAACCAGAGGATGGTAGTGATGAACCAGAGGGTGGCACTGGTGAACCGGAGGGTGGCAGTGATGATCCAGAGGGTGGCAGTGGCAAACCAGAAGGTGGCAGGGATGAACCAGAGGGTGGCAGTGATGATCCAGAGGGTGGCACTGGTGAACCAGAGGGTGGCAGTGCAGAACCAGAGGGTGGCAGTGATGAACCAGAGGGTGGCAGAGATGAACCAGAGGATGGCAGTGATCAACCAGAGGGTGGCAGCCTTGAACCAGAGGGTGGCAGTGATGAACCAGAGGGTAGCACTGGTGAACCAGAGGGTGGCAGTGATGATCCAGAGGGTGATTGTGGCAAACCAGAGGTTTGCAGTGATGATCCAGAGGGTGGCAGTGGCGAACCAGAGGGTGGCAGTAATGAACCAGAGGGTGGCAGTAATGAACCAGAGGGTGGCAGTCATGAACCAGAGGGTGGCAGTGGTGAACCACAAGGTGATAAACCAGAGGATAGCAGTGATGAACCAGAGGGTGACAGTGGTGAACTAGAGGGTGGCAGTGATGATCCAGAGGGTGGCAGTGGCAAACCAGAGGGTGGCATTGGTGAACCAGAGGGTGGCAGTGATGAACCGGAGGGTGGCTGCGATGAACCACAGGGTCCCAAACAGGCTGGGCACGTAGAAACAACATGGTCACGACCGTTGCGACCACACAAGTAAGTTCGCGTTCCCGAACTTGTAAAAAACCCTTGCGAACTGGCAAAAACAGCAAATTGCGAGTTCGCTTTCGCACAAAGTCGTGGATCGCGAATTCGCAAATTTCACCCATACTTAATCTGTATGCAGAATGCATCCTACCTAAATAATACCAGTGAGACCACTCGAAGGGATTATAAAACATAGGCTCCTAACACAGATTACCCTGACGTTTGTGGTGAAATCACATTGTATGCCTCAAACTGCATGTTATAAATGGGATTTAATGCAAGGGGGTCTTTAATGCACTTTTGAATGTAGAACAAGGTTGACTCCAACGTTACGCGAGGCCTTTATTATATGTGGCTAAGGCTATTCTGCAGATCTCTCAAACACAGGCATTGTTAGGCATATTGAGATTCGAAAACTTATGAAAAGATCTGCACATACTACCCTTCAGGTAATGTCTTACATTCATTTATAGATAACCAGTCATAAGCGTAAGACATTGTAAGCTGTGTATTACACTCATATATTCTTCATTGAATCTTTCCTGTCCATTCTCAAATTCAGATTGATTAGGTAATTATCACTTCTCTCTCATGTGGTTGATTATGGATTTTTTTCCATGAATCCTGGGTTTAGATCTGACATAAACATTCATTCATTGAATTCATGGGCTTCAACGTTGGACTAGTCACTAAAACTACTACCATATGGGAGATTTTAAAAGTATGTGTAAGGCGGTGTATCTTCAAGGAGGTGGGACATATTAAAGCCCTGAAGAAAAGACTGGGGCCTCTTGAACAGCCAATGAAACATAATAGAACAACGTTGGATTAATTTTGGGAGGTAACAGATAATTAAGTTAAGGAGAGGAGGGATGTGGACATTTTAGGTGAATTACTGGCAAGGATGCAAAAATGGAAAGCATATGTCTTGGTGGTGTGGATAGATTATCTTAAATGAGCGGTTCTGATAGAATGAATAACCCGGGCTGAAATGTAAATGTAAATGTAAATGTAAATGTATAGGCATTTATATAGCTCACTACTTACCCGTAGGGTCCCAAGGCGCTTCGACCGCTGCGAAACCCTTCCTGGCTTCCCTGAGAGATGGTCCCTTAATGGGTATCTCCAGGGTGAGACCAGGCATCCCCGGCGGTCTGGTGGGGCCGTTGGTGAAGATGAGGCAAGCTAATGCCCAGAGTTGCCGAGTGTGATCGCTGATCAGAGTGGGCACTGAGGCGAGAGAATTATCGAGTCCGCTGACCCTGGTCCAGAAACCTGCCGCGCCGGGAATGAAACCCTGGTCCCGGGCCTTCCTCTACTCTCGGGTCTGGCGCCTCTAACCAGTGAGCCACACTACTTCACTCAATCAGGATTATGGTCAATGGCTTGTGTGGCTCGGTATTCTTTAGGGCAGGCAGTCTCTGAGTATAATTCTATGAAGAATAGGCATGTTTGCGGTGCCTCTCATATTGTCTATGTTTATTAAGGATGGAGGGTTTAGATCCTCACACTCACCATCAGAGGGCGGTAACACTCATCTTGCCTAAACCAGGGAAGGAATGTTTACAATGCTCTTCGTAGCGTCCACCGTTATTAGTAGCAGTTATTATTAGTAACTGTTATTAGCTGTTACTGATAAACACAGGCCTTAATCTAGCAAAATCAATAGCAAATAGGCTGACCACTAATTCTCAACATGGACAAGCAGAGTTTGTATTAGGAAGGTCCTTAACAAGCTTCACTGTCCTAAGAACATTGATGAAGGTCTTCACAATTGTTCCTATTAGTTGTAGTAAGAACTTACAGCATACTCTTTTGGGCTATGGGGAGTCTGTGGGCTTCCTTGGATATTGAACTAGTGAATTGCAGGTGAGCCAGAATGTGATTTATTTTAGGTCACCACATGTATCAAATCTTCATTGGTTTTCAGGCACCTGGTCTAATTCAAATGTCTATATACTTGCCACAAAGCAGCACATATTCGATAAGCCACATTGTTGCATTGAAGCTCAAAAGATATGCACCTTTGAGAACCGCTATATAAATGAATGCTAAACTCAAATACTCTTGTCACTGAACCCTCATTCTGGCTTCAATTACAAGAACCAGTAGAAGGGCTCTCTTAGTCTTAGTAGCCAGGGAATTATATATTCTACTGACCTATATCAGAGCAAAAAGCAGAAACTTCTCATTTATTGTGTAGGGATCTCTTAACAATGTGGCTGTCTGTCAATCAGCTAGCCACATTAATCGATCTTTTAGTTCTTTCTTTCTGTTTCTTAAGTTCTCAGTCTTTTATTCTTACGTTTAGCCCCAGTAGAAATGTATACTTAAATGAATAAACCATGCACAACGTACTTTGTATTTCTATATATATATATTTTTAACACGTACTCTCACATCCTGTATTTCTAGACATTGAAAAAGCACAAGTTCCTTAACCTGGGATTCCGAGGTACAAGGCAGCAGTGATCATGCTGGCCTCGCATTTTTAGGTTAGCTTTAAAACCGTTGTCTTGTTTATCCCAGCAATTTCCGTGACAGATACCTAGGGTTTCTTTTCCGCCATTTGTTACTGTCTCTATCTCACACCAAAATAAAGCTAACACATATAATGCAAGCAATCTTTACATTTCAATTATATTCTGGCCTTTTTATCACCTGGGAGACATCGGAGGTATGTTCCTTCAGAGTCCACGGAACAAACAAAAAAAAACAATTGAACCATATGTTTTGTCCTTTTCCACTAAATCTTTGCTCTGACACAGAAGAGGATGTTTATAATACCCACACGATGGCAGCAATGCCCCATAATCGTCCCCTTTTCAACAGATCCCAGCTGTCATCTGCAAATAATGCAGTTACATCCCCAGTTACCTCAATTTGAGACGCACCTGTGGAAGCTTATTATTTGTAAGCTTACAGTTTACAGATGAAATTTTCTTTTAGGTCATGCAGAAATGGAAATCAAATGATTTTTATCCCGTTTTTCCGAAGACAAATACATACACATTAAAAAGGAAGAGGTTGCGGAATTGTTCATTCTACCTTTTGATCTTGCATCCTGCTAGTGTGGAGACATGGGCGTTCCCATCAGGTCATGCCACTGTTAATGAAATCGCGAAGCAGTGGACCCTACATGAAACCGGAACACTTGGTACCACACGCTGCAGAATTCCAGTGGGATTCTCTAGATCGGCCTTCTTGCTGAGCAGTGCTGACAGCAGCATTTCGTGGTTACGTTTTGCTGAGTTAATTTGCTTAGAAGTACTCCTTTTTGAAAGCCCCACTAAGTAAACATCTGACGTGCTTGCATAGGGGTCCAGGAATTATCATTTTCTTTACAAATTCTAAATTGCCTATTTGGGTGAAGAGAAAGGATGAGTTGATCAATTAGTATTAATACGATAATATAAGATACCAAGGTATTTATTTGACAAGTTTGGCCTCCACCACCCCCCAATAAATATTTTACAAAACAAAAATGAAAATGAAGGCTAATAAAATACACTTACCTTTGTCGCGCATCTCCGGGCTGCCCTCCTCCTCCTTGTGCCATGTTCCTGCAGAATCCCTTACATCAGACATACGTCTTGTAGGACTGCACGTGCATGCGTAGTTAGCAAATCTCTGCAACCTCCTCTAGTGGAGCGGAGTTCATTGCCCACAGTTAGTAGTAGTGCACCTAGTATACTAATTTAAATTTTGTAGTAGATCAATGCATATGTTTAACACTAATTTAAATTTTGTAGTAGATCAATGCATATGTTTAGCACCCATAAACTATTAAAAACACTTACACTTGCTTGATGATGTCATCAATGATGTCATTTGCGATGTCATCAGTGATGTCACTAACCATGTCAGGGTGTTATAATTAGGCTCAAAATGTCACTCGTACAAAACTAGTAAAGTTCAGCAGTTAAAGTTACCTGAGCTGACTATAACTTGCCCTGCTTATGACCTCACATATTTCATCACTCATGACATGGTCAGCAACATCACTGATGACTTCTCAAATTATGTCACTGATTACATCAGTGATGACACCATCTGCAGCATCTCTGATGAATCCAGTCACACCCCGTAGAATCTTTTATACACCCACTGCCACTCCCACACAACCATTCACAAACCCATTCACAGAAACATACCAGTAATTACACACCCATTAACTGATTCATAGATCTACACACACACATCCACTCACTCACCCATACAGCCACTCACTCACTAATACAGCCATTGACATATCCACTCAAGCACTCATATAAATACACACACATTGAGTGAGTCACTCATTGTACTACTCACACACCAAGTAAAGAGAAAAGTAGGTCCAACTGACCTATGTAGTATGAGAAATCTTTGTACACCACCCACATTCAACAAATAAAATAATGACCAATTATTGAGCATTTATCATGAATTTTATGCTGTAAATTAATTCATAGTTAACAATATCAATGGTTGCTCAAGTGAACGTGAAGTGAAATTAGGTGCTCAAGGGAGTGCTTGTGATGGGACAGGAATAAAAGATTATAAGTGCTGTAATTAACAATATTTACAATATTTACAAGATGAAAAAGACCTGTCTAACTATTTTGAAATGCTGACTAAGCAAAAACCCAAGTAGCAAACCGCTATCAATACGCATTTCATTATCTGCATCTGGGCATCAAAATAAAAGTACTGGTCGAGTGGAAGGAAAATTCGATGTTACGACCCCAGAGAAACACAGAAGGTTAGTAGTTCATTCAGACGGGTCTTCCTCAGGACCAGGAAATTGAGCAATCTCAGTACAGCACTGCTACACAGGCAGTGCAGGATTGATATAGGTGGGCTGGAAGGTTCCAATTCTAGAAAATGACACATGCGGCGCATAACCACAGAAGTGCCACGTGAAACTCGAATGACTGTGAAAAGGATTTGTTCTACTTAATTTGTCATGACATTATTTGAAATTGCCGGAGGTGAGAATCACATCATTCACTAAAATGGGAGGGACTCAATCAATTTTTCTTCGAGTCACCGACAGGCTCAAGAAGCGTTTCGCTGTGTAGCAGTGCTGTTCTGAGGTTGCTCAATTTCCTGGTCCTTAGGAAGACCAAGTTAGAAGTAACTACTGACCTTTCCATGTTTCCCTGGGGTCGAAACGTCAACTTTTCCATACAAATCATGATAAATGCTCTATCATTTGTCAATATTTTATTTGTTGAATGTGGATGTTGTACAAAGATTTCTCATAATACATAGGTCAGTTGGACCTACTTTTCTCTTGCCTATTATTGGCCCAGGTCCGGCTGAATACTGGGTTTCCCTATTGATGTGTAACAGACTCACACACCTAGACACTCACCCATACAGTCAATCACACATCCACTTATTCACCTGAGCAGTTACTTGCACAGCCATTTATTTACTCATAGAGATAGTAACACATTGCCACTCACCTACACAGTCACTGACAGAAGCATGGACTCATACATAAAGCCATTCTCACATTGACTCACTCACGCATCCAGTCTCTCATATACCCAGTCACTCACCTATACTACGATTTGCATACCTAGTTACTCACCTGTGCCGCCAAAAGCACTTAGTCACCCACACAGCCATACAGACACTCACTCACCCATACAGCTTCTCACACAAGCACTCACTACCCCATACAGCCACTGACAAACCCACTCACTCATCCATACAGGCAGTCCCACACCTCCTCACCCACACATACAGACACTTAGAGAACCATAGAGATAGCCAGCCAACTAATCAATCACCCATATAACCATTCACGTACCCACTAACACACTCAAAAACCCACTTAGATATCAACTAACAGACAGATACACACAACCAGTCACTCACCCATACATTCACTGAGACACTTAAACACTCACTTATACAGACAGTCACTCACCCACTCAGTCATCCATACAGTCACTCATACACCCACTGATTCACCAATACACCTAGGTATATATATTTAACACTCATAAACTTTTCAAAAACAGGCACTGGATATATCATTTGAGAAGTCATCAGCGATGTCACTGACCATGCCATGAGTGATGTAATATGTGAGGTCATAAGCAGTGCATTGCAGGGCATGAGTTATAGTTAATTTAGGTAACTATAACGGTGTATGTAAAGAAATGCACCCAGGCAAACAATGTGACTACTGGCACAAGTTAGATAGCAAACAGAACAAAATTAATGATACACAACTGTATTAGCAGATAAAATACATTTTAATGAATATCATAAAAGACGTCATGAGTGAAATCATTGACATAATGATAAAATTTGATAAAAAGATAAGCTCATTATCACATATGCATTGATTTTATAAAAATTATAATACAAGTATGGGATGGGTTCCTGTCTACGCTTTTCGACACGTTGAAGGTGTCTTCCTCAGGACTTTACCATCATGATTCTGTAAATAGATAAATAATCTTTTAAATTTTGTCTTTATGCTAAACAGTAAGTAACGTCAAATACAGTTTGCCGAATTCTAGAGGCCAGTAATATGTTCAATTTTCATGATATACCGCATAACAATGGTTCAAAATAACAATGAATATCAGACAGACATGCTTATATTTGCATTAATTGAAAAACAGAACAATTGACATTTCATATAACATTTGTCACTACTGAGACACATAGAACAGAATAGTAACATGCTTGCATTTGCATTAGTGAAGTAAACA
Organism: Lissotriton vulgaris; assembly: GCF_964263255.1. Taxonomy (NCBI): domain Eukaryota; kingdom Metazoa; phylum Chordata; class Amphibia; order Caudata; family Salamandridae; genus Lissotriton; species Lissotriton vulgaris. Next base: position 668,830,216 of record NC_141695.1, on the reverse strand, counting down.
GTTGATATTCCATATAGCATTTGCCCAGATGGAAAGCACATAAAGCAAAATACAAGGAATATGCTTCAGGCGATAAGCATCAGGGTAGAAAAGAAAAAGAGAAAAGTTAGGATGGTGTGTATTTACTCATTATGGGTGTTACATTGGTTAAGTTTAATCTATTTTAGATAGCGAATCCAGAACTGGGGGGGGGGGCTATTTATACATCATAATGGGGGCATAGTATGTCATCACGATAATATTTTTAGCAAAGTACCAGCATTTGTGGTGAAGAGACTGATGATAAAACGCCACAGTGGCTTGCGTGGTCTCTGAATAGCGGTTATCTATAGATTTATAGGGTAGAAATAAACATAAACTCTATCTTAGTTTGATATTTCACAGGTTAATCTCCTTGACGATGGTTACAATTTTCTTTTTACTCTCACCTGTCTATAAGAGTTCTGATGGCTGCTAGTTGTAAAATTCTTATAGATAATTCTATGTGGGACCATGCAGTTTCTCAGTCGAATAGGGTTACAATTGCTAGTGATCTGAAATTGAACAGAGCTAAAATAAGAAACTCGCTTCTGAATAGTTGCGCCAAATGTAGCGATATTTTTGTCTCTCTTACCTGTGTTGCTCGGGGTAATGGAAAAACGAAGTGATGAAGTTAAAATAGTTATCCAGCCTAATGGGGTGTATTCTGTTCGGGTTACCGGCTCTCTGTTCAAGGCAAACCAAAGGTGTTTCAAGGTTACATAGTTACGGGGCAATTGCTGTTTTAAGAATCTTACAATGGTTGGCGGCTATCTGCAATTAATTAACTCTGCATGAGAGGCTGGATGTTCCAACGATTGAAAAAATGGCGCAGCGTTTGTGCTTCTTACCCGTGTTATCTTAAAACAATTCACGGTTATACTCAAAACAGGGTGACATGATTGTTGGAGTTAGTCGAGGTTAGTTAACCAACGGTTATCTGGAATTAAAATAATTATGTAGGCAGTTAGGAATAATGGTACTAATTGCACGGTGGTGGTAAACTCATATATTTTAGTTACTTCTTACCCGTATGCGGCGAAGTAAAACCGTGCCGGAAATGCGTTGTTTGTCAGGCAGTAACGGTGCGGTGGAGAAGTGTGGCTCACTGGTTAGAGGAGGCAGACCCGGACGCTGAGATCAGGCCCGGGACCAGGGTTCAATTCCCGACGCGGCAGGGTCTTGAGCCCAAAATGTCCACTGACTCGGTAATTCTCGCTTCGGTGCCTACTCGAATCACAGGTTCACACTCTGCAACTCTGGGCAATAGCTTGCTTAATCTCCACAACGGCCCCCCGTGGCGGGATGTCTGGCTTTCACCTTGGGGATACCAAGTAAGGGCTATCTCACAGGGAAAAACCAGGACGGGTTCCCAATGCAAAGCGCTTTGAGACCTGGCGGTGATATTGCGCTACATAAAAACCCATCCATCCATCCATCCATCCATTTTCGGTATCAGAAGTCCGGCTATCTAAAGTTGAAAATCGCTGTATATAGCTGTTACTATTACGGTATACTTGACGGTTTTGTAATTCTAACTCGCTCTAGAGTCTATTTAGTCTCTTACCTGTAATGGACGGAAGAGCGACGTGCCGTCTTGACACGAACAAACGGCTAAGGCCTCAGTAAAAGAATCTGAATTGGTTGCGCTGATGGGATTATATAATGCATTTTGCCATTGGTTATCAGAGCTAGATGGTTACTTAAAGGTGTATAACTTGATTAGCCATGTGATGGTTTCTTAAAGGTGTATATCTTAATTAGCCATGTGTTACTCAATACGGTTTATGATATTCATTAAAATGTATTTTATATGCTAATACAGTTGTGTATCATTAATTTTGTTCTGTTTGCCATCTAACTTGTGCCAGTAGTCACATTGTTTGCCTGGGTGCGTTTCTTTACATACTTTGTTTACCCTGACCCAGGAACTTTATCCATATCCGGGGGTCCTTGTTTTTTGCACATAGGTAACTATAACAGTTGCATTTCATTGGTTTTGTATGAGTAAAATCTAACTATTATATCCCTGTAACCTTTGTTTTTTTGTGAATATATATGCATATGTGTAATCTTCCAAATCTTTTTCATGTATTCTGTCTGAATAGAGAAAAAGAGAGAAAATTAGACCCTGAGATTGAGAGGGGGAAACATCTATTTTTAACCCGAGTCCCTTTAGGTGTGGCTACATGTATGAGCTACATAATAACCATGAAAAAATCTGTATTTTTCAAATAACTAGCTTTTTACAAAAAATATTAAAACATATTGTGACTGAATATCATTTTTTTATCATTATACCAAAACAAACTATATTTCTTTATTAAGAAATTAATAATCCACATTTATACATTTCTTAAAAATAGTTATGTCAAAGTAGGGGGATGTGCCAAAATAATATATAGAAATATAATTATATAACTTTTAAACAAATGGAGAAATAGTAGGAACTTACAATGCTAGATTTTTTTTCTATTTAAAAATGCAAATAAAATGACCAATGTGCCCGTTGAAATTTTAAACTAAACATTTTTCTTTTTTCTATGCTTTTTACGGGTCAGCTCCATCAAAACATGAAAAGTGGCAGCCAACTCTAGGAATTTGCTGATCGGAGGGGTCCATATGCGCCATGGTCTCCACTGCCTCCAGTGAAGGGAGGACCTGCGATGCTGGTCTAAAATAACAGCAGAGGGCCGGTTAGAAAGTTCTCCCAGAATAAGAAGCAGGTGCAGTGCACCCTGACTCCCTTAACCCCTTCACTGCGGCGGCTATTCCGCCGCAGTGCTAAGGGGTCGGGGCGGAAGAGCGGCGGGCGCATGCTGGTGACGGAACTGCTCCGTCACCAGCGCCGGTTGCGCTGTGCTTATGACGAAGCGGTTCCGTCATGTCCCCGCCCGCTCAATAGAACGCTCAACACAGGCGCGGAATTCGCGCCGCGCTTGAGCGGCGGGCGGGCCATGACGGAACCGCTCCGTCATCAGCACAGCGCCACCACAGCTGTTGACGGAGCAGTTCCGTCGCCAGCAGACAAGGGGTTAAAGGTCCGCGTCTTGGTGGGGGCCTACCCACAGCTGGATGGAGAGCTGAAGGCAGGAGAGCAGCAACAAGGGAGTAAGTATGTTTTACAAGCAAAATTGTCACTGATGTTTAACAGTTTTATCCGGTGTAAAAAAAGATGTTAATGCTTAAGACAGTACTCTAACAGAAGTGTAGCATTGTAAAATACATTTTTGAAATATGAATGAAGACTAATGTACAGGCAGACAATTTAACTTCCTAAGCACCTTGACACAAGCACAGAAATGGCTATTGCACTTTTTCAAAGCCATATGGAATATTGTTTGTTGGTTTGTCTGATATGTATGTTAACAAAAAAAAGTTTAAAAAAAAATCATTTTCACATAGTGCAAACAATGAAAGCAATATTTTCAAAACGTTTTACAATATTATTAGTTGGTGAGTTGTGTGTACTTAAAATAAAACATAATGCCTAAAAGCACAAAGTGCGAGCCAACTTCATGTGATAACCAAGATGGAGCACAGTTTTGATTAAGGGAGCAGGATGCCATTGTTAAATTGTTAACTTTGGCCTTAGAATAATGTAATCGTTTTCTAATTTCTTTTATGGAGGTCAGTCGGATGTATCATAATAGGGCTAAATGAATCCAGATATTTTCAAAGTAAGGTCACAATTAATGTGATAACCTGCTGCAAAGAATAACAATTCATAGCCAAGTTCTGAGCTGGGATGGTGCAGTGAGCTGAAAAACGGTGATGGATCAAGCCCTGATCTTTGGACTGGGTAAGAGTGGTCTGCTAAATTCAGACACTCTGTTCATCACCACCCCCTTTTCTGATCATTTTTGTCCACCATAAGCGTGGAAGGGTATACTCAGATGTGAGTCCCTAGCTCATTGCACGATCAGGATTCAAGCAAGCCGGGCCGAAGACGGCTGAAATGCCAGAAACCGGTCCCCGGTAGCTTGTTTCCTTCCCAGTATAAGAATTGGCTTGGTAGTTTGGTCTGCCCTGTTCCCATGATGCACTGGGCCAGGGTCAGACTAATTTGCACACAGCCAAGTTCTGAGCTGGGATGGTGCAGTGAGCTGAAAAACGGTGATGGATCAAGCCCTGATCTTTGGACTGGGTAAGAGTGGTCTGCTTAATTCAGACACTCTGTTCATCACCACCCCCTTTTCTGAATCATTTTTGTCCACCATAAGCGTGGAAGGGTATACTCAGATGTGAGTCCCTAGCTCATTGCACCATCAGGATTCAAGCAAGCCGGGCCGAAGACGGCTGAAATGCCAGAAACCGGTCCCCGGTAGCTTGTTTCCTTCCCAGTATAGGAATTGGCTTGGTAGTTTGGTCTGCCCTGTTCCCATGATGCACTGGGCCAGGGTCAGACTAATTTGCATATAGCCAAGTTCTGAGCTGGGATGGTGCAGTGAGCTGAAAAACGGTGATGGATCAAGCCCTGATCTTTGGACTGGGTAAGAGTGGTCTGCTTAATTCAGACACTCTGTTCATCACCACCCCCTTTTCTGAATCATTTTTGTCCACCATAAGCGTGGAAGGGTATACTCAGATGTGAGTCCCTAGCTCATTGCACCATCAGGATTCAAGCAAGCCGGGCCGAAGACGGCTGAAATGCCAGAAACCGGTCCCCGGTAGCTTGTTTCCTTCCCAGTATAAGAATTGGATTGGTAGTTTGGTCTGCCCTGTTCCCATGATGCACTGGGCCAGGGTCAGACTAATTCGCATATAGCCAAGTTCTGAGCTGGGATGGTGCAGTGAGCTGAAAAACGGTGATGGATCAAGCCCTGATCTTTGGACTGGGTAAGAGTGGTCTGCTTAATTTAGACACTCTGTTCATCACCACCCCCTTTTCTGAAGCAAAGAATAACAAAGCATGAGCAGGGGCAAAGGCAATCCCTATGGAGAAGTACCTTTGTTTGATGAACTTTGGGGTTCAGTCCTGGTCTCATGCTGATCGTCATTGAAGTTGTTTGTGTGAAATGTTTAGACACAACTTTCTCTTTAGGCCCAAATAGTCAAATGTAGTCCCAGAACAAGTGCACTGACATACGGTGGATCTCTTGGGGGCCAAATTCTCAGTTCACTAGAGGCCAGAGAACACTACAGTGTGTGTCCAATGAAGCTGGTGTTTTGGGAAGGCTGAGTCACAAGCTTGTAGCAGGCGTAGCAAGGTGAGGTGGTACCTAATGCGGTAAATTTCTTGTCACCCCCGGGTTGAAAAAACGCCAAGATATGTGTTTAATACACATATTTTTGCTATTTTGTCACCCCCCTCAATGATGACACTTGTCATACACAGCTTGACAAAAAGGCAAAATATGTGGTTAAAACACATATTTTTGCCATTTTGTCACCCCCCTCAGTGATCACACCCGGGGAGGCCCGCATCCACCGCACACCCCTTCCTACGCCACTGGCTTCTAGTTGTCAAAGTAGCTTAACATTAGAAAAGTATTCAAATAAAATAGAGCTTTTAAGAAATTGGTTTGTTAATGCGAGTGTTGGAAACCAACTCAAATAACAAACCCGATCCTTTTCAGGGTAAACCACAACATCTTACAAAATTATTTCGTGCCTAGTCCTCTGGTAACTTGCCACAAAAGCAGTCAGGCTCAACATAGAGTAAAAGTGTAAAGTATTTATTCAGCACTTAAACAGTAATAAAGTTAAAACACAACACTAGAAAAATTCGACTACACTTTAATAAACAAACCCACACCAAAATGATCTTAATGTAGTCAATAGAACAGGAGTTATGAATTTTCCAAGCTTTCAGGGAAAAATAACACCAAAAAGAACAAAGCGCCAATCGCATGTATTCGAGTATGTGAAACAAAGTCACAGGTTGCGGCAGACTGCGATGGAGCGAGTCCCTGATACAGTCACTAGGTTTGCCACGGTCAAACAATTACCTGCAGACTTTGAAAATATTTACAAGATTTCATTTGTAAGATTGAGGCTTCAGTGGGACAAGCCAGCAAGCTGTAGCCGAAGAGGGCTCCAGGAGGCTGGATACACAAGAAGTCTGGATGAAAATTATTTACTGCTGCAGAGAAGAACATAGTTTCCCCCGAGACGATTCATTGCCTGACCCGACCTTCTAGTTATTTAGGGCCCGATGTAGGTGCCCTAATACCGGTCGGAAACGGCCGAATTTGGCCGTTTCCAACTGGTATTACGGTTTCCAGATGTAGGGCATGCATTTACAGAATCGGTATTTTACTGATTCTGTATTTACCGATTCGGTAAAATTACCGAATCGGTAAATACATACTCGGTAAAATACCGATTCTGTAAATGCAGATGTAGCTGGCACATGTCAGAGTGCCACAGGGCTTTAGGAATCGGTATTTTACCACCCAGTCCTATTGGGTGGTAAAATACCGAATACAGGTGTGCATGCACCCTTAATGCATGCCCTTAAGGCATGTCTGTGTGCCACATGGCACACGTGCCTGAATTCAGGGTGCTAGAGGGTGTCAAAATGACACCCCCTGCACCCTTGCAAAAATCGGTATTTACCGAATCGGTAAATACCGTTTCGGTAATGACCATTGATTCCTATGGGCTGCAATGCCCATAGGAATCAATGGGCTTTACAGATTCGGTATTTACAGAATCGGTAAATACCGAATCTTAACGATTCAGTATTTACCGAATCTGAAATACCTACATTTCCCCCCTTCTAATTTACCACTTCTTAAATACCGAATCAGTATGATTCGGTGTTTTAGAAGTGGTAATATAGAATTACCTACATCGGGCCCTAGGATACCCTCGAATCATACCAGGTATTCCACGCTTGTATTCCGACACATGTACGGCCATGCGCTTCCTAATCATACTCCCATTGCCCGCACTCGCATGAATTTACTCAACGGCACCTGCCTCCTACCACTGCCTCTTGCTAGTTTTCACTCCAATTGGTCGTTTCCCTCCTCCCACCCGCGTCCCAGTCACACTCCCCGTGCCCATACTCTCTTGATTTATACACGAGGGCACCCACCTCCCACCTCTCCTTCTCGCTGGTCCCACTCCGTTAGGCCAGTTCCCTCCTCCCACCCACATCTCAGTCACACTCCCCATGCCCACACTCACTTGATTTAGACTTAACGGCACCCACCCCCTAACACTACTTCTCGCAGGCTTCACTCCGTTAAACTGTCTCCCTCTTCCCACCTTTGCCCACCTTGCCCAGCCTGATTCCTTAATCATCTGGATCATTAACTCTCTTCGGCCACAGTCTACCAGTCCACCGTGACTCCCCAGGTGTGTGTCATATCCTTCCAGCCTTTCTGGTACCTAACACACCACACCCCTCTACTGAAATAACTACTGCTTGTCTGCCAACCTTTTTTCACCCGTCACCCCGCGTTGCAACACACTTCAGCCTCCTTCACTCAGGCACACTCCCAACACCACCCGCGGACACATTCCCCCCTTTATCCCAACTGTCTAATGGTCCCTAGCGCCAGCGCCCGTATTCCTCCCTCCCCAGCCTTACCTTCTTCCTTCCTTCTACAGCACCGTTTACCAATAACAATTCAGTCCTGAAGATGATCCTAACTAAAGAGAATTGAAACGTCATCGACCGTTCAGTGCAATAGATGGCGCATCCCCCAGTGTGGCGCATCCAAATTAATCCATCAAATCTGCTAAAACGTACGCATTGTAATTCATTTGGAGCCACATTGTTCTCTTGATTCACTGTATATATTTAAGCACCTCTAAACCAACCGTACATGCTGATCACAATTGTCACTTGCGTCACCACCTTTTGTGTCACTTGCACATGCTGAGCACCAAGTGCAATTCGGGTTGTTATTTATTTACGTACAGTGCTGCTACAACTGTATATTTTAATTTTCTTTTATTATACGATGCCATGAGCAAGTTTCAAAAGCTAATTTAGTCTCCTTGTTTCTGTCTATGTAATGCTTTATGCATACTTGTTTAATCGCCTTTATAGTAACACCAGTTGGGATACTGTTTGTTTATTCTGAGTACCTACCCTAATCTCAACAGAGTTTATGAGTCATACTCCTGTAGCATTTTATAACAATGCAGAGAAGTACATGGCTGAAGCTATGGCAAAGTCAATCCCCCCTGTGATTCTCCTTTGTCCTATCGTCTTGTAGGTTGGCCACTTTTTTGTGTTGGTTGTCAAAGCTGGTTTTTTGCGAAAAAGTTTTAAAGATTTTCAATAGAAGGATTACACTCTAGCACCAAACAAAGAGCCTGGGGCACCTTGTGTTGGGCTAAGACTCTCCATTATGGGACAAACAGCAGGAGGCATGTGTTAAAGGGTATCTGGAGCTGTTTGTGTACCTTTACTTCACACAGGAGACCAACCAGATAGCCCTTGGAGTCACTCTGGTGGCCAGGGGTACAAGAGCACAGCCATCTTCTTCCTCAGTCAGTCATTCCCAGCCAAAACATAAGTTTATTTAGACTTTAGTTTTTAAAAACCATTTACACAATAAAACTTATTATACCGATTTTCACTTAAAATGATAAACCCATTTTGAATTAAACTCAGTCCAAACCCGTGGTTGATTATATAAAATGTATCCCTGACCCAAATTGCAATAAAATGCTCAGATTTTTGCTAACACGTCAATCACAGATCATGAAAACCACCTCAAAGCACAGGTTACTTTAAAAAAGCTCATATCTAAAAGTAATTTAACTCCAATACCATAATTTGGTAAAATTGGCCTCAATAAAAACTTTTGTTGTGTTAAAAACCACTGACAATCCACCAAAATGTTCATTAAATCCCCTTTCATTTCTTATTCCTAAAATATCTCAGATCCTCTTCACTGGCCACCTGGTATGTTACCATTCTGTACTTAGCTTTACTAAATTGTTTTAGTTTTATCGTACTGCACAGTATTGTTAATTTCTTGCATAGATCAAGAATCCTTACTCTGATGGATCTTGCTCAATTTAATTCACTATTCATGATTTGCTTTTTACATACTGTTGATATTTTGGGAAACTCATCGCTATCTATTCTTGTACAGAATTTAAATGTCTCTGTCTGAACTGGGGTGGTGTGGTGAGCAAAAAATGATGGATTTAGGTCCAAATCTCTGTACTGTGGTGAGTGTATGACATTGTTCTGCATTCTGTCCATCAACATTTGTTTTTGCATTTTCACCCCGTATTGGACTGGTATGCTCAGGCGTGAGTCCTGTGCTCTCTACGCCACTGGATTCAAGCTATCCTGGCTGAAGACGGCTGATAGCGAGAAACCGGTCCTAGGATGCTTGATTCTGGTCCAGGAAAGACATGGCTTGGCAGTTCAGGCTGGACTGTTCCCATGAGGCACAGGGTCAAGGCTGATTTCCACATGGCCATGTCTGAACTGGGGTGGTGTGTTGAACAAAAAAAGGATGGATTTAGGCTCAGATATCTGTACTAGGGGGAATCTATGATATTTTTCTGCATTCTGTCCATCAACTATTGTTTTTGCATGTGTCATCCCGAGTGGTACGGGTATGCTCAGACGTGAGTCCCGTGCTCTCCACGCCACTGGAGTCAAGCTATCCTGGCTGAAGATGGCTGATAGCCAGAAACTGGTCTGAGGATGCTTGATTCCTGTCCAGGGGAGACATGGCTTGGCAGTTCTAGCTGGACTGTTCCCATGAGGCACAGGGTCAAGGCTAATTTGCATATGGCCATGTCTGAACTGGGGTGGTGTGGTGAGCAAATAAATGATGGATTTAGTCCCCGAACTCTGTACGGGGGTGAATGTATGACATTGTTCTGCATTCTGTCCATCAACTGTTGTTTTTGCATTTGTCAACCCGAGTGGGACGGTTATGCTCAGACGTGAGTCCCGTGCTCTCTACACCACTGGAGTCAATCTATCCTGGCTGAAGATGGCTGATAGCCAGAAATGGATCCTAGGATGCTTGATTCAGGTCCAGGGAAGACCTGGCTTGGAAGTTTGGGATGGACTGTTCCCATGAGGCACAGGGTCAAGGCTGATTTGCTTATGGGCATGTCTGAACTGGGGTGGTGTGTTGAGCAAAAAAATGATGGATTTAGGCCCAGATCTCTGTACTGGGGTGAATGTATGACATTGTTCTGCATTCTGTCCATCAACATTTGTTTTTGCATTTTCACCCCATGTGGGACTGGTATGCTCAGACGTGAGTCCCATGCTCTCCACTCCTCTGGAGTCAAGCTATCCTGGCTGAAGACAGCTGATAGCGAGAAACCGGTCCTAGGATGCTTGATTTTGGTCCAGGAAAGACATGGCTTGGCAGTTCAGGCTGAACTGTTCCCATGAGGTACAGGGTCAAGGCTGATTTCCACATGGCCATGTCTGAACTGGGGTGGTGTGTTGAGCAGAGAAAGGATGGATTTAGGCCCAGATCTCTGTACTAGGGTGCATGTATGACATTTTTCTGCATTCTGTCCATCAACTGTTGTTTTTGCATTTGTCACCCCGAGTGGGACGGGTATGCTCAAACGGGAGTCCCGTGCTCTCCACTCCACCGGAGTCAAGCTATCCTGGCTGAAGATGGCTGATAGCCAGAAAACGGTCCTAGGATGCTTGATTCCGGTCCAGGGAAGACATGGCTTGGCAGTTCGGGCTGGCCTGTTCCCATGAGGCACAGGTTCAAGGCTGATTTTCATATGGTCATGTCTAAACTGCGGTGGAGTGGGTAGCAAAAAAACAATGGATTAAACTCAGATCTCTGTACTGGGGTGAATGTATAACATTGTTCTGCATTCTGTCCATCAACTATTGTTTTTGCATTTGTCACCGCGAGTGGGACGGGTATGCTCAGACTTGAGTCCCGTGCTCTCCACGCCACTGGAGTCAAGCTATCCTGGCAGAAGACGGCTGATAGCCAGAAACCGGTCCTAGGATGCTTGATTCTGGTCCAGGAAAGACATGGCTTGGCAGCTCAGGCTGGACTGTTCCCATGAGGCACAGGGTCAAGGCTGATTTGCATATGGTCATGTTTGAACTGGGGTGGTGTGGTGAGCAAAAAAACAATGGATTAAACCCAGATCTCTGTACTGGGGTGAATGTATGACATTGTTCTACATTCTGTCCATCAACTGTTATTTTTGCATTTGTCATCCTGAGTGAGACGGGTATGCTCAGACGTGAGTCCCATGCTCTCCACGCCACTGGAGTCAAGCTATCCTGCTGAAGATGGCTGATAGCCAGAAACCAGTCCTAGGATCCTTGATTCCAGTCCAGGGAAGACATGGCTTAGCAGTTCAGGCTGGTCTTTTCCCATGAGGCACAGGGTCAAGGCTGATTTGAATATGGCCATATCTGAACTGGGGTGGTGTGGTGAGCAAAAAAATGATCGATTTATTTATTTATTTATTTATTTATTTATAAAATTTCTAAAGCGCACAAATACCTTCCGGTGTCTCGGCGCTAGAGTTCGTTAAGATTGCAGAGAGCTCCTGCATAGCTTACTGGTTGAAAAGCCATGTTTTGATGTGCTTCCGAAATATAAGTAGGGAGGAGCTTGATCTGATGTTAAGAGGGAGCTCATTCCACAATTTAGAGGCAGCAATTGTGAAGCGCTTATCGCCCCATGTTGCTTTCTTGGTGCGTGGAATGTGGAGTAGCTGGGATGCCTCAGAGCGTAGAGAGCGCTTGGGTTTGTATGGAGTAATGGATTTTTTTTAAAAATCTGGTCCGGTATTGTTCAGTGTTTTATAAATGATGCACAAGGCCTTGAACTTTGTACGGCTTCTCACTGGCAGCCAATGAAGTTGGCGAATGATGGGCGATATAGATGAGAGTTTGGGTGTGCCAGTTAAAATTCTTGCTGCAGCATTTTGCACTAATTGTAATTTGTTCATGACTTGTTCTTGTGCATTCAGCCATAATGCGTTACAGTAATCAATCTTTGAAAGGACTAGTGTAGACATTAGGGTTTTGCCTGAGTCAGGAGGAAGAAAAGGAAGAAGCTTTTTTACCATTCTCAGAGTGTAAAAGGACGCCGAGACCACTGCATTAGCATGGCTATGGAAAGTAAGCTTATTGTCGAGTAGAACTCCGAGGTTCCTGACTTTTTGCACAGGGTGAGGAGGATCTCCCAGCTCTGCTGGCCACCAGACTGGTGACCAAGACGGGGTCGGATCACCAAAGAGCATGACCTCCGTCTTGTCAGAGTTTAATTTTAGGCAGTTCTGGTCCATCCAAGTGCAAATTGCTCTCATTCCTTCCTGAAAGTTAGCGGCCACTGCAGCTCCGTTCCTATGAATGGCTAGGACCAATTGAGTGTCATCGGCGTATGATGTTATTCCTATGCCGAATGACTTGATCACCCTCGCTAAGTCCGATACATAGATATTAAAAAGCGTCGGACTTAGCGAGGAGCCTTGAGGAACTCCACAGGGTAAGGTGAAATTGGGCGAATAGTATCTACCCATTTTCACAGACTGTACTCTGTCTGATAGAAACGATGCCAGAAGAGTCTTTGCTTTGCCCTGGATGCCCATGGCATCGACACGGTCGATCAAGATGTTATGATCGAGCGTGTCGAAAGCAGCCGATAGGTCTAAGAGTATCAGGATTGCTGTACCGCCTTGATCTAGAATTATTCTAACTTCTTCGGTTGCTTTTATCAAGGCGATCTCGGTGCCATGACCTTTTCTAAACCCAAATTGGGTCTCGTCTAGTAAGTTGTTATCATCAATAAAGCTAGAGAGTTGTAAATTAATTGCTTTCTCAAATACCTTAGAGGGATAAGGAAGTGAGGCAATGGGTCGATAGTTTTTTAGCTCTGCTGGGTTTAGTGTTGCTTTTTTTAAAAGGGGCTTCACGATGACTTTCTTCCAGATTTTGGGGTAATTTCCTGTCTGGAACATCGTGTTGCAGATGTGGGTAAGCACCGGGGCTACCTGATCAGATACTGGTTTAAGTATACTTGGGGGACAAGGGTCCAAAGGAGATCCCGATTTGACTGCATTCATGATTTCTTCTATAGATGTTTGGGGAAGCGGGGAGAATTTATCCAGAATTGGTCTGGTAGATGACTGAGGAGCAGTTGGGCCAACTGTAGCATCAGAAGTTTTTTGTGCGATTTATGCCTAGATCTCTGTACTGTGGTGAATGTATGACATTGTTCTGCATTCTGTCCATCAACATTTGTTTTTGCATTTTCACCCCGTATTGGACTGGTATGCTCAGACATGAGTCCCGTGCTCTCCACGCCACTGGAGTCAAGCTATCCTGGCTGAAGACGGCTGATAGCCAGAAACCGGTCCTAGGATGCTTGATTCTGGTCCAGGGAAGACATGGCTTGTCAGTTCTAGTATGACTGCTCCCATGAGGCACAGGGTCAAAGCTAAAATGCATATGGCCATGTCTGAACTGCGGTGGTGTGGTGAGCAAAAACAACGATGGGCCTCATTTATGAGAAATGATGCATGGCTGCAAGAAAGCAGCGATGCGTCACTTCTCAGTGCGTACTCCTTTTGACATCATTGATGCGCCATATTTATAATATGACGCATCATGTCGCAAGGAGTAACAGAAACGTCAGTATTTCTGATGTATCTGTATAACGCAAAAGTGACGCATTGCTAGAGTGTGTCACAAAAGTGATGCAACTCCAGCAATGCGTCCTTTCACATGGGGCAAGCCCCATGTGGAAGGGCCTGCGTCAGACTTACACCTGCTGTGAGGCAGGTGTAAGAAATTGACGCATTTGCATCCTAGAAGTGGCGCAGTGAAATCTTATAGATTTCACTGGGTCACTTATATAACCCTTTCTTGTGTCAGAACTCACTCCTGCATACATTATACCTGGCGCAGGTATAATGTAGCGCAGGGGTTTACAAAGTGACGCATCTACCTAGATGCGTCACTTTGTACATATGGTGCAACAAGGCACAATTTTTACGCTGCTGGTGGGTCTCAAAAGTGACGCACCGGCGGCGTAGAAGTGGCGCACGGGCTCATGAATGAGGCCTGATGCATTTAGGCCCAGATCTCTGTACTGGGGTGAATTTATGACATTGTTCTGCATTATGTCCATCAACTGTTGTTTTTGCATTTGTCACCCCTAGTGGGACGGGTATACTCAGAGATGAGTCCAGTGCTCTCCACACCACTGCAGTCAAGCGATCCTGGCTGAAAATGGCTGATAGCCAGAAACTGGTCCTAGGATGCTTGATTTCGGTCCAGGGAAGACATGGCTTGGCAGTTTGGGCTGGACTGTTCCCATGAGGCACATGGTCAAGCTGATTTGCATATGGTCATGTCTGAACTGGGGTGGTGTGGTGAGCAAAAAAACAATGGATTAAACCCAGATCTCTGAAATGGGGTGAACGTATGACATTGTTCTGCATTCTGTCCATCAACTGTTATTTTTGCATTTGTCATCCTGAGTGGGACGGGAATGCTCAGACGTGAGTCCCATGCTCTCCACGCCACTGGAGTTAAGCTATTCTGCTAATGATGGCTGATAGCCAGAAACCGGTCCTAGGATGCTTGATTCCAGTCCAGACCAGCCCGAGCTTAGCAGTTCGGGCTGGTCTTTTCCCATGAGACACAGGGTCAAGGCTGATTTGCATATGGCCATATCTGAACCTGGGTGGTGTGGTGATCAAAAAAATGATGGATTTAGGCCCAGATCTCTGTACTGTGGTGAATGTATGACATTGTTCTGCATTCTGTCCATCAACATTTGTTTTTGCCTTTTCACCCCGTATTGGACTGGTATGCTCAGGCGTGAGTCCCGTGCTCTCTACGCCACTGGAGTCAAGCTATCCTGGCTGAAGACGGCTGATAGCGAGAAACCGGTCCTAGGATGCTTGATTCTGGTCCAGGAAAGACATGGCTTGGCAGTTCAGGCTGGACTGTTCCCATGAGGCACAGGGTCAAGGCTGATTTCCACATGGCCATGTCTGAACTGGGGTGGTGTGTTGAGCAAAAAAAGGATGGATTTAGGCCCAGATCTCTGTACTAGGGTGAATGTATGACATTTTTCTGCATTCTGTCCATCAACTATTGTTTTTGCATGTGTCACCCCGTGTGGGACGGGTATGTTCAGACATGAGTCCCGTGCTCTACACGCCACTGGAGTCAAGCTATCCTGGCTGAAGATGGCTGATAGCCAGGAACCGGTCCGAGGATGCTTGATTCCAGTCCAGGGGAGACATGGCTTGATAGTTCTAGCTGGACTGTTCCCATGAGGCACAGGGTCAAGGCTAATTTGCATATGGCCATGTCTGAACTGGGGTGGTGTGGTGAGCAAATAAATGATGGATTTAGTCCCCGATCTCTGTACTGGGGTGAATGTATGACATTGTTCTGCATTCTGTTCATCAACTGTTGTTTTTGCAATTGTCAACCCGAGTGGGACGGTTATGCTCAGACGTGAGTCCCGTGCTCTCCACACCACTGGAGTCAATCTATCCTGGCTGATGATGGCTGATAGCCAGAAATGGGTCCTAGGATGCTTGATTCAGGTCCAGGGAAAACATGGCTTGGAAGTTTGGGCTGGACTGTTCCCATGAGGCACAGGGTCAAGGCTGATTTGCTTATGGGCCTGTTTGAACTGGGGTGGTGTGTTGAGCAAAAAAATGATGGATTTAGGCCCAGATCTCTTTACTGGGGTGAATGTATGACATTGTTCTGCATTCTGTCCATCAACTGTTGTTTTTTAATTTGTCACCCCATGTTGAACTGGTATGCTCAGACGTGAGTCCCGTGCTCTCCACGCCACTGGAGTCAAGCTATCCTGGCTGAAGACGGCTGATAGCCAGAAACCGGTCTTAGGATGCTTGATTCTGGTCCAGGAAAGACATGGCTTGGCAGTTCAGGCTGGACTGTTCCCATGAGGCACAGGGTTAAGGCTGATATCCATATGGCCTTGTCTGAACTTGGGTGGTGTGGTGAGCAAAAAAAAGGATGGATTTATGCCAAGATCTCTGCACTAGGGTGAATGTATGATATCTTTCTGCATTCTGTCCATCAACTGTTGTTTCTGCATTTGTCACCCCGAGTGGGACGGGTATGCTCAGATGTGAGTCCCGTGCTCTCCACGCCACTGGAGTCAAGCTATCCTGGCTGAAGACGGCTGATAGCCAGAAACCGGTCCTAGGATGCTTGATTCCGGTCCAGGGAAGACATGGTTTGTCAGTTCTAGTATGACTGTTCCCATGAGGCACAGGGTCAAGGCTGATTTTCATATGGCCATGTCTGAACTGGGTTGGTGTGGTGAGCAAAAAAATGATGGATTTAAGCCTGGATCTCTTTACTGGGGTGAATGTATGACATTGTTCTGCATTCTGTCCATCAACTGTTATTTTTGCATTTGTCATCCTGAGTGGGACGGGAATGCTCAGACGTGAGTCCCATGCTCTCCACGCCACTGGAGTTAAGCTATTCTGCTAATGATGGCTGATAGCCAGAAACCGGTCCTAGGATGCTTGATTCCAGTCCAGACCAGCCCGAGCTTAGCAGTTCGGGCTGGTCTTTTCCCATGAGACACAGGGTCAAGGCTGATTTGCATATGGCCATATCTGAACCTGGGTGGTGTGGTGATCAAAAAAATGATGGATTTAGGCCCAGATCTCTGTACTGTGGTGAATGTATGACATTGTTCTGCATTCTGTCCATCAACATTTGTTTTTGCCTTTTCACCCCGTATTGGACTGGTATGCTCAGGCGTGAGTCCCGTGCTCTCTACGCCACTGGAGTCAAGCTATCCTGGCTGAAGACGGCTGATAGCGAGAAACCGGTCCTAGGATGCTTGATTCTGGTCCAGGAAAGACATGGCTTGGCAGTTCAGGCTGGACTGTTCCCATGAGGCACAGGGTCAAGGCTGATTTCCACATGGCCATGTCTGAACTGGGGTGGTGTGTTGAGCAAAAAAAGGATGGATTTAGGCCCAGATCTCTGTACTAGGGTGAATGTATGACATTTTTCTGCATTCTGTCCATCAACTATTGTTTTTGCATGTGTCACCCCGTGTGGGACGGGTATGTTCAGACATGAGTCCCGTGCTCTACACGCCACTGGAGTCAAGCTATCCTGGCTGAAGATGGCTGATAGCCAGGAACCGGTCCGAGGATGCTTGATTCCAGTCCAGGGGAGACATGGCTTGATAGTTCTAGCTGGACTGTTCCCATGAGGCACAGGGTCAAGGCTAATTTGCATATGGCCATGTCTGAACTGGGGTGGTGTGGTGAGCAAATAAATGATGGATTTAGTCCCCGATCTCTGTACTGGGGTGAATGTATGACATTGTTCTGCATTCTGTTCATCAACTGTTGTTTTTGCAATTGTCAACCCGAGTGGGACGGTTATGCTCAGACGTGAGTCCCGTGCTCTCCACACCACTGGAGTCAATCTATCCTGGCTGATGATGGCTGATAGCCAGAAATGGGTCCTAGGATGCTTGATTCAGGTCCAGGGAAAACATGGCTTGGAAGTTTGGGCTGGACTGTTCCCATGAGGCACAGGGTCAAGGCTGATTTGCTTATGGGCCTGTTTGAACTGGGGTGGTGTGTTGAGCAAAAAAATGATGGATTTAGGCCCAGATCTCTTTACTGGGGTGAATGTATGACATTGTTCTGCATTCTGTCCATCAACTGTTGTTTTTTAATTTGTCACCCCATGTTGAACTGGTATGCTCAGACGTGAGTCCCGTGCTCTCCACGCCACTGGAGTCAAGCTATCCTGGCTGAAGACGGCTGATAGCCAGAAACCGGTCTTAGGATGCTTGATTCTGGTCCAGGAAAGACATGGCTTGGCAGTTCAGGCTGGACTGTTCCCATGAGGCACAGGGTTAAGGCTGATATCCATATGGCCTTGTCTGAACTTGGGTGGTGTGGTGAGCAAAAAAAAGGATGGATTTATGCCAAGATCTCTGCACTAGGGTGAATGTATGATATCTTTCTGCATTCTGTCCATCAACTGTTGTTTCTGCATTTGTCACCCCGAGTGGGACGGGTATGCTCAGATGTGAGTCCCGTGCTCTCCACGCCACTGGAGTCAAGCTATCCTGGCTGAAGACGGCTGATAGCCAGAAACCGGTCCTAGGATGCTTGATTCCGGTCCAGGGAAGACATGGTTTGTCAGTTCTAGTATGACTGTTCCCATGAGGCACAGGGTCAAGGCTGATTTTCATATGGCCATGTCTGAACTGGGTTGGTGTGGTGAGCAAAAAAATGATGGATTTAAGCCTGGATCTCTTTACTGGGGTGAATGTATGACATTGTTCTGCATTCTGTCCATCAACTGTTGTTTTTTAATTTCTCACCCCGTGTTGGACTGGTATGCTCAGACGTGAGTCCCGTGCTCTCCACGCCACTGGAGTCAAGCTATCCTGGCTGAAGACAGCTGATAGCCAGAAACCAGTCCTAGGATGCTTGATTCTGGTCCAGGAAAGACATGGCTTGGCAGTTCAGCTGGACTGTTCCCATGAGGCACAGGGTCAAGGCTGATTTGCATATGGTCATGTTTGAACTGGGGTGGTGTGGTGAGCAAAAAAACAATGGATTAAACCCAGATCTCTGTACTGGGGTGAATGTATGACATTGTTCTGCATTCTGTCCATCAACTGTTATTTTTGCATTTGTCATCCTGAGTGAGACGGGTATGCTCAGACGTGAGTCCCATGCTCTCCACGCCACTGGAGTCAAGCTATCCTGCTGAAGATGGCTGATAGCCAGAAACCGGTCCTAGGATGCTTGATTCCAGTCCAGGGAAGACATGGCTTAGCAGTTCGGACTGGTCTTTTCCCATGAGGCACAGGGTCAAGGCTGATTTGCATATGGCCATATCTGAACTGGGGTGGTGTGGTGAGCAAAAAACTGATCGATTTAGGCCTAGATCTCTGTACTGTGGTGAATGTATGACATTGTTCTGCATTCTGTCCATCAACATTTGTTTTTGCATTTTCACCCCGTATTGGACTGGTATGCTCAGACATGAGTCCCGTGCTCTCCACGCCACTGGAGTCAAGCTATCCTGGCTGAAGACGGCTGATAGCCAGAAACCGGTCCTAGGATGCTTGATTCTGGTCCAGGGAAGACATGGCTTGTCAGTTCTAGTATGACTGTTCCCATGAGGCACAGGGTCAAAGCTAAAATGCATATGGCCATGTCTGAACTGCGGTGGTGTGGTGAGCAAAAACAACGATGGGCCTCATTTATGAGAAATGATGCATGGCTGCAAGAAAGCAGCGATGCGTCACTTCTCAGTGCGTACTCCTTTTGACATGATTGATGCGTCATATTTATAATATGACGTATCATGTCGCAAGGAGTAACAGAAACATCAGTATTTCTGATGTATCTGTATAACGCAAAAGAGACGCATTGCTAGAGTGTGTCACAAAAGTGATGCAACTCCAGCAATGCGTCCTTTCACATGGGGCAAGCCCCATGTGGAAGGGCCTGCGTCAGACTTACACCTGCTGTAAGGCAGGTGTAAGAAATTGACACATTTGCATCCTAGAAGTGGCGCAGTGAAATCTTATAGATTTCACTGGGTCACTTATATAACCCTTTCTTGTGTCAGAACTCACTCCTGCATACATTATACCTGGCGCAGGTATAATGTAGCGCAGGGGTTTACAAAGTGACGCATCTACCTAGATGCGTCACTTTGTACATATGGTGCAACAAGGCACAATTTTTACGCTGCTGGTGGGTCTCAAAAGTGACGCACCGGCGGCGTAGAAGTGGCGCACGGGCTCATGAATGAGGCCTGATGCATTTAGGCCCAGATCTCTGTACTGGGGTGAATTTATGACATTGTTCTGCATTATGTCCATCAACTGTTGTTTTTGCATTTGTTACCCCTAGTGGGACGGGTATACTCAGAGATGAGTCCAGTGCTCTCCACACCACTGCAGTCAAGCGATCCTGGCTGAAAACGGCTGATAGCCAGAAACTGGTCCTAGGATGCTTGATTTCGGTCCAGGGAAGACATGGCTTGGCAGTTCGGGCTGGACTGTTCCCATGAGGCACATGGTCAAGGCTGATTTGCATATGGTCATGTCTGAACTGGGGTGGTGTGGTGAGCAAAAAAACAATGGATTAAACCCAGATCTCTGAAATGGGGTGAATGTATGACATTGTTCTGCATTCTGTCCATCAACTGTTATTTTTGCATTTGTCATCCTGAGTGGGACGGGTATGCTCAGACGTGAGTCCCATGCTCTCCACGCCACTGGAGTCAAGCTATCCTGCTAAAGATGGCTGATAGCCAGAAACCGGTCCTAGGATGCTTGATTCCAGTCCAGGGAAGACATTGCTTAGCAGTTCGGGCTGGTCTTTTCCCATGAGGCACAGGGTCAAGGCTGATTTGCATATGGCCATATCCGAACCTGGGTGGTGTGGTGAGCAAAAAAATGATGGATTTAGGCCCAGATCTCTGTACTGTGGTGAATGTATGACATTGTTCTGCATTCTGTCCATCAACATTTGTTTTTGTATTTTCACCCCGTATTGGACTGGTATGCTCAGACGTGAGTCCCGTGCTCTATACGCCACTGGAGTCAAGCTATCCTGGCTGAAGACGGGTGATAGCGAGAATCCGGTCCTAGGATGCTTGATTCTGGTCCAGGAAAGACATGGCTTGGCAGTTCAGGCTGGACTGTTCCCATGAGGCACAGGGTCAAGGCTGATTTCCAAATGGCCATGTCTGAACTGGGGTGGTGTGTTGAGCAAAAAAAGGATGGATTTAGGCCCAGATCTCTGTACTAGGGTGAATGTATGACATTTTTCTGCATTCTGTCCATCAACTATTGTTTTTGCATGTGTCACCCCGAGTGGGACGGGTATGTTCAGACATGAGTCCCGTGCTCTACACCCCACTGGAGTCAAGCTATCCTGGCTGAAGATGGCTGATAGCCAGGAACCGGTCCGAGGATGCTTGATTTCAGTCCAGGGGAGACATGGCTGGATAGTTCTAGCTGGACTGTTCCCATGAGGCACAGGGTCAAGGCTAATTTGCATATGGCCATGTCTGAACTGGGGTGGTGTGGTGTGCAAATAAATGATGGATTTAGTCCCCGATCTCTGTACTGGGGTGAATGTATGACATTGTTCTGCATTCTGTCCATCAACTGTTGTTTTTGCATTTGTCAACCCGAGTGGGACGGTTATGCTCAGACGTGAGTCCCGTGCTCTCCACACCACTGGAGTCAATCTATCCTGGCTGATGATGGCTGATAGCCAGAAATGGGTCCTAGGATGCTTGATTCAGGTCCAGGGAAGACATGGCTTGGAAGTTTGGGCTGGACTGTTCCCATGAGGCACAGGGTCAAGGCTGATTTGCTTATGGGCATGTCTGAACTGGGGTGGTGTGTTGAGCAAAAAAATGATGGATTTAGGCCCAGATCTCTTTACTGGGGTGAATGTATGACATTGTTCTGCATTCTGTCCATCAACTGTTGTTTTTAATTTGTCACCCCATGTTGAACTGGTATGCTCAGACGTGAGTCCCGTGCACTCCACGCCACTGGAGTCAAGCTATCCTGGCTGAAGACGGCTGATAGCCAGAAACCGGTCTTAGGATGCTTGATTCTGGTCCAGGAAAGACATGGCTTGGTAGTTCAGGCTGGACTGTTCCCATGAGGCACAGGGTTAAGGCTGATTTCCATATGGCCTTGTCTGAACTTGGGTGGTGCGGTGAGCAAAAAAAAGGATGGATTTATGCCCAGATCTCTGTACTATGGTGAATGTATGATATTTGTCTGCATTCTGTCCATCAACTGTTGTTTTTGCATTTGTCACCCCGAGTGGGACGGGTTTGCTCAGATGTGAGTCCTGTGCTCTCCACGCCACTGGAGTCAAGCTATCCTGGCTGAAGACGGCTGATAGCCAGAAACCGGTCCTAGGATGCTTGATTCCGGTCCAGGGAAGACATGGCTTGCCAGTTCAAGTATGACTGTTCCCATGAGGCACAGGGTCAAAGCTAATTTGCATATGGCCAAATAAGAAATTGACACATTTGTGTCCTAGAAGTGGCGCAGTGAAATCTTATCGATTTCACTGGGTCACTTCTATAACACTTTCTTGCGTCAGAACTCACTCCTGCATACATTATACCTGGTGCACGTATAATGTAGCGCAGGGGTTTACAAAGTGACGCATCTACCTAGATGCGTCACTTTGTACATATGGTGCAACAAGGCACAATTTGTACGCTGCCGGTGCATCACAAAATGTGACGCACCTGCGGCGTAAAAGTGCCACCCGGGCTCATGAATGAGGCCTGATGCAATTAGGACCAGATCTCTGTACTGGGGTGAATGTATGACATTGTTCTGCATTATGTCCATCAACTGTTGTTTTTGCATTTGTCACCCCTAGTGGGACGGGTATGCTCAGAGATGAGTCCCGTGCTCTCCACACCACTGCAGTCAAGCTATCCTGGCTGAAAACGGCTGATAGCCAGAAACCGGTCCTAGGATGCTTGATTTCGGTCCAAGGAAGACATAGCTTGGCAGTTCGGGCTGGACTGTTCCCATGAGGCACAGGTTCAAGGCTGATTTGCATATGGTCATGCCTGAACTGGGGTGGTGTGGTGAGAAATGACGCATCTCTGCAAGAAAGCAGCGATGCATCACTTCTCAGTGCATACTCCTTGTGACATGATTGATGCGTCTTATTTATAATATGACGCATCATGTTTCAAGGAGTTACAGATACGTCAGTATTTCTGATGTTATGTTATGTTATGTTATGTTATGTTATGTTATCTGCACTTATACCATGCTCAGCTGCCCCAGCAAAGGGGCATCCCATCTGTATGACACAAAAGTGACGCATTGCTGGAGTGTGTCACAAAAGTGACGCAACTCCAGCAATGCGTCCTTTCACATTGGGCAAGCCCTATGTGGAAGGGCCTGCGTCAGTCTTACGCCTGCTGTGAGGCAGGCATAAGAAATTGACACATTTGTGTCCTAGAAGTGGCGCAGTGAAATCTTATATATTTCACTGGGTCACTTCTATAACCCTTTCTTGCGTCAGAACTCACTCCTGCATACATCATACCTGGCGCAGGTATAATGTAGCGCTGGGGTTTACAAAGTGACGCATCTACCTAGATGCGTCACTTTGTACATATGGTACACCAAGGCACAATTTTTACGCTGCTGGTGCGTCACAAAAAGTAACGCATCGGCGGCGTAAAAGTGGCGCACAGGTTAATGAATGAGGCCTGATGCATTTAGGCCCAGATCTCTGTACTGGGGTGAATGTATGATATTGTTCTGCTTTATGTCCATCAACTGTTGTTTTTGCATTTGTCACCCCTAGTGGGACGGGTATGCTCAGAGATGAGTCCCGTGCTCTCCACACAATTGCGGTCAAGCTATCCTGGCTGAAAACGGCTGATAGCCAGAAACCGGTCCTAGGATGCTTGATTTAGGTCCAGGGAAGACATGGCTTGGAAGTTCGGGCTGGACTGTTCCCATGAGGCACAGGGTCAAGGCTGATTTGCATATGGTCATGTCTGAACTGGGGTGGTGTGGTGAGAAAAAAAATGATGGATTAAACCCAGATCTCTGTACTGGGGTGAATGTATGACATTGTTCTGCATTCTGTCCATCAACTGTTGTTTTTGCATTTGTCATCCTGAGTGGGACGGGTATGCTCAGATGCGAGTCCCGTGCTCTCCACGCCACTTGAGTCAAGCTATCCTGCTGAAGATGGCTGATAGCCAGAAACCGGTCCTAGGATGCTTGATTTCAGTCCAGGGAAGACATGGCTTAGCAGTTCAGGCTGGTCTGTTCCCATGAGGCACAGGGTCAAGGCTGATTTGCATATGGCCTATCTGAACTGGGGTGGTGTGGTGAGCAAAAAACTATGGATTTAGACCCAGATGTCTGTACTAGGGTGAATGTATGACATTTGTCTGCATTCTGTCCATCAACTATTGTTTTTGCATTTGTCACCCGGAGTGGGACGGGTATGCTCAGACGTGAGTCCCGTGCTCTCCACGCCACTGGAGTCAAGCTATCCTGGCTGAAGATGGCTGATAGCCAGAAACCGGTCAGAGGATGCTTGATTCCAGTCCAGGGAAGACATGGCTTGGCAGTTCTAGCTGGACTGTTCCCATGAGGCACAGGGTCAAGACTGATTTGCATATAGCGATGTCTGAACTGGGGTGGTGTGGTGAGCAAAAAAACGATGGATTTAGTCCCCGATCTCTGTACTGGGGTGAATGTATGACATTCTTCTGCATTCTGTCCATCAACTGTTGTTTTTGCATTTGTCAACCCGAGTGGGACGGTTATGCTCAGAAGTGAGTCCCGTGCTCTCCACACCAGTTTAGTCAATCTATCCTGGCTGAAGATGGCTGATAGCCAGAAATGGGTCCTAGGATGCTTGATTCCGGTCCAGGGAAGGCATGGCTTGGCAGTTCGGGCTGGACTGCTCCCATGAGGCACAGGGTCAAGACTGATTTGCATATGGCCATGTCTGAACTGGGGAGGTGTGGTGAGCAAAAAAACGATGGATTTAGACCCAGATGTCTGTACTGGGGTGAATGTATGAAATTGTTCTGCATTCTGTCCATCAATTGTTGTTTTTGCATTTGTAACCCCTAGCGGGACTGGTATGTTCAGACGTGAGTCCCGTGCTCTCCACGCCACTGAAGTCAAGCTATCCTGGCTGAAGACGGCTGATAGCCAGAAACCGGTCCTAGGATGCTTGATTTTAGTCCAGGGAACACATGGCTTGGCAGTTCGGGCTCAACTGTTCCCAGGAGGCACAGGGTCTAGGCTGATTTGCATATGGCCATGTCTGAACTGGGGTGGTGTGTTGAGCAAATAAATTATGGATTTAGGCCGAGATCTCTGTACTGGGGTGAATGTATGACATTGTTCTGCATTCTGTCCATCAACTGTTGTTTTTGCATTTGTCATCCTGAGTGGGACGGGTATGCTCAGACGTGAGTCCCGTGCTCTCAACGCCACTGGAGTCAAACTATCCTGCTGAAGATGGCTGATAGCCAGAAACCGGTCCTAGGATCCAGTCCAGGGAAGACATGGCTTAGCAGTTCAGGCTGGTCTGTTACCATGAGGCACAGGGTCAAGGCTTATTTTCATATGGCCATGTCTGAACTGGGGTGGTGTAGTGAGCAAATAAATGATAGATTTAGGCCCAGATCTCTGTACTGTGGTGAATGTATGACATTGTTCTGCATTCTGTCCGTCAACATTTGTTTTTGCATTTTCACCCCGTATGGGACTGGTATCCTCAGACGTGAGTCCCGTGCTCTCTACGCCACTGGAGTCAAGCTATCCAGGCTGAAGACGGCTGATAGCGAGAAATCGGTCCTAGGATGCTTGATTCTGGTCCAGGAAAGACATGGCTTAGCAGTTCAGGCTGGTCTGTTCCCATGAGGCACAGGGTCAAGGCTAATTTGCATATGGCCATGTCTGAACTGGGGTGGTGTAGTGAGCAAAAAAATGATAGATTTAGGCCCAGATCTCTGTACTGTGGTGAATGTATGACATTGTTCTGCATTCTGTCCGTCAACATTTGTTTTTGCATTTTCACCCAGTATGGGACTGGTATCCTCAGACGTGAGTCCCGTGCTCTCTACGCCACTGGTGTCAAGCTATCCTGGCTGAAGACGGCTGGTAGCCAGAAACCGGTCCTAGGATGCTTGATTCCGGTCCAGGGAACACATGGCTTGGCAGTTCGGGCTGGACTGTTCCCATGAGGCACAGGGTCAAGGCTGATTTGCATATGGTCATGTCTGAACTGGGGTGGTTTGTTGAGCAAATAAATTATGGATTTAGGCCGAGATCTCTGTACTGGGGTGAATGTATGACATTGTTCTGCATTCTGTCCATCAACTGTTGTTTTTGCATTTGTCATCCTGAGTGGGACGGGTATGCTCAGACGTGAGTCCCGTGCTCTCAACGCCACTGGAGTCAAACTATCCTGCTGAAGATGGCTGATAGCCAGAAACCGGTCCTAGGATCCAGTCCAGGGAAGACATGGCTTAGCAGTTCAGGCTGGTCTGTTCCCATGAGGCACAGGGTCAAGGCTAACTTGCACATGGCCATGTCTGAACTGGGGTGGTGTAGTGAACAAGAAAATGATAGATTTAGGCCCAGATCTCTGTACTGTGGTGAATGTATGACATTGTTCTGCATTCTGTCCGTCAACATTTGTTTTTGCATTTTCACCCCGTATGGGACTGGTATCCTCAGAGGTGAGTCCCAAGCTCTCTACGCCACTGGAGTCAAGCTATCCTGGCTGAAGACGGCTGATAGCGAGAAATTGGTCCAGGAATGCTTGATTCTGGTCCAGGAAAGACAAGGCTTGGCAGTTCAGGCTGGACTGTTCCCATGAGGCACAGGGTCAAGGCTGATTTACACATGGCCATGTCTCAACTGGGTTGGTGTGTTGAGCACAAAAAGGATGGGTTTAGGCCCGGATCTCTGAACTAGGGTGAATGTATGACATTTTTCTGCATTCTGTCCATCAACTATTGTTTTTGCATTTGTCACCCCGAGTGGGACGGGTATACTCAGACGTGAGTCCTGTGCTCTCCACGCCACTGGACTAAAGCTATCCTGGCTGAAGATGGCTGATATCCAGAAACCGGTCAGAGGATGCTTGATTCCAGTCCAGGGAAGACATGGCTTGGCAGTTTTAGCTGGACTGTTCCCATGAGGCACAGGGTCAAGGCTAATTTGCATATGGCCATCTCTGAACTGGGGTGGTGTGGTGAGCAAAAAACAATGGATTTAGACCCAGATGTCTGTACTGGGGTGAATGTATGACATTGTTCTGCATTCTTTCCATCAATTGTTTTTTTTGCATTTGTCACCCCTAGTGGCACTGGTATGCTCAGACGTGAGTCCCATGCTCTCCACGCCACTGAAGTCAAGCTATCCTAGCTGAAGACGGCTGATAGCCAGAAACCGGTCCGAGGATGCTTGATTTCGGTCCAGGGAATTCATGGCTTGGCAGTTAGGGCTCGCATGAGGCACAGGGTCTAGGCTGATTTGCAAATGGCCATGTCTGAACTGCGGTGGTGTGGTGAGCAAAAAATGATGGATTTAGGCCCAGATCTCTGTACTGGGGTGAATGTATGACATTTTTCTGCATTCTGTCCATCAACTGTTAATTTAGCATTTGTCACCCCGAGTGGGACTGGTATGCTCAGACATGAGTCCCGTGCTCTCCACGCCACTGGAGTCAAGCTATCCTGGCTGAAGACGGATGATAGCCAGAAACCGGTCCTAGGATGCTTGATTCCGGTCCAGGGAAGACATGGCTTGGCCTTTCTAGCAGGACTGTTTCCATGAGGCACAGGGTCAAGGCTAATTTGCATATGGCCATGTTTGAACTGGGGTGGTGTAGTGAGCAAACAAATGATGGATTTAGGCCCAGATCTCTGTACTGGGGTGAATGTATGACATTGTTCTGCATTATGTCTATCAACTGTTGTTTTTGCATTTGTCACCCAGAGTGGGACGGGTATGCTCAGACGTGAGTCCCGTGCTCTCCACCGCCACTGGAGTCAAGCTATCTTGGATGAAGACAGCTGATAGCCAGATACCGGTCGTAGGATGCTTGATTCCGGTCCAGGGAAGACATGGCTTGGCAGTTCGGGCTGGCCTGTTCCCATGAGGCACATAGTTAAGGCTGATTTGCATATGGCCATGTCTTAACCGGGGTGGCGTGGTGAGCAAGAAAACAATGGATTTAGGCCCAGATCTCTGTACTAGGGTGAATTAATGACATTGTTCTGCATTCTGTTGTTTTTGCATTGATTACTCCATGCACGGTATTACAGTTTTGAATTGGTAAATTACCAACTCAAGCCAACCTGACATGAGTAAAAGTAACCCCTGACACGGGTTTTCACTCTAATTAAAGCTCTTCAGAGATGTATTCCTTTTTCCAGACACAAGGGAGCACCCAGTATAAGTCAAAACAAAACAAAACCCTTTCCGACATAGAGTGATGCATAAATTATGCAAAAAAGAAGGAGAGAACTCTGGGTAGTTCTCAAGTTTAGGTGGAAAGCAGCTCCTGTTAGAGCACTATCAACACCAGAGACACTCTAGATCTGCTCACCTCAAATGTCTGTATTTCAATCAAAGTCTATAAGCATAGGATTACCACAGTGCCATTCATGCCGAGATAGAAAATGACAAATTCTCTTGCCATCTCTACAGCAAAATCTTTAAGCATAGGACTAGCACAGTGCTGTCCTTGCTGAGCTGTAAAATGACAAAAGCCTTTTATCACACCAGGCACAATATTACAGCTTTGAATTGGTAAATACCAACTCAAGCCAACCTGAAATGAGTAAAAGCAACCCCTGTCACAGTGGTTCGCTCTAATTAGAGCTCTTCAGAGAGGTATAGCTTTGCCCAGACATATATATTAATATATTACCTACTGGCGGTCGTCAGTAGGTACTTATAGTTAGGACCTATTTACCATAGGAAATCTGCAACATTCTAGGTGGAATAACTTTGGAGCTGGTTGATGACTAATGGCCACCTCCTTTCCGCTCCTTTCCTGAAAGTTTGGGGGTGATTCGTCAAGCGGGAGCCGAGAAAATAGGGGGGGCCCAAAATGTGATTTCCCCCAGGCAATTTCCCATAGGACCTTTAGCCACAGCCCGAACTGCTGAACGGAATTACACCAAATTTGGCAGAGATGTAGTCCTCAGTTCAGACTTGTGCCTTTTTATTAAATGGTGTCAATCTGTTCAGTAGTTTAGGCAAAAAAAGGTCCAGAGCACACAAGTCTGTATCTGTAGATTGGTTTATCTTAGAGTAGTGTTGGTAGGGATAGACTGTACACAGTGTATAGTTTTCAAAACTTTTATTCACCGACAGTGTTCCCCACCTGGGAATCACTGCAAATATCAAACAAGCCGACACGTGTTTCGTCACAACATGTGGCTGTGACTCATCAGGGCTGAAAGAAAATAATGAAATAAATACAATGTCGAAAAACATGGTATCGCGTTGTTTGTGGAAAGAAGGAACACCGGTGACGTGGAAAACAACACAGTAGGGATGGGAAAAGGTTGACTTTTAAAGTGGAGTAACACTCATCTTTATGTAATTTTACTTATTTAAAAAAAGGGGAGAAGAACTCCTCGTGTCAGGAATAGACCAATGTGTTGTGACTTTTCGGCGCAATCCGGGTAAAACAAGTATATGATGCGATGTACATTTCACAAAATAAAAGTGCAAGTGTAAGGTGAAGTTATAATAGTACTGTTTTTTGCATCTAATTGGGTTCATTAATGTAATACAATGAAAACAAAATGCTTTTGGTATGATAAGTCTCATAGTGACACATGTAGCATAATTAGATATTATCGGTACCATAACATTTGATAGAACAACGTATATTCTTAAGGATATTTTAACAGTGAGTATACAGGACATTCTGCCCTTTGCTAAATTAATATTAATCATCATAATAATACATTCAGGCACTGCATCCCTTAAATTCGTCTCTTTTAGAATTCAAATCAACTGAAATTATTCTACGGGAATTATCACTCACTGCATAGACAAATAATTGCACCCTAGAGCTCATGATTGTTCTTATAAAACCGCAAGACTGAATGAATAGAAACAGAGTCTAGTCAATGTGTCTGAAGGAAATAAACAGTCCTAGAAAACATACGATATTAACGAGGCAATGACCGGAATGTCATGTGAAATGTTTAGCCAAAACAGAAAAAGAATAAAAATTCCAATTCAAATTTTGTGGCAGTGACCGGAGTGCCATTTGAAATGTTTAGCCAAAACCGAAAAAGAATAAAGAACACAATTCTAATTTTATGAAGCGCCGTGTCACTAAACCGAACCCATAATTCTAAATTTGTCAGAATCGGAGTGGAACTGTAGTTTAGACCAATGTTGATACAAGAAATGAGTAACTGTGAAATCGAGTCAAGGGGATTATTGTAAACAAGAAGGTCGTTACCTGATCTAATGACCAAGAGGCGGGGTCTGTAAAAAGTGAAAATAAGGGGAGGAAAAGTTACATAAACCCTGAGCAGGAAGTTTTACTTCGAGGTAATACGAATATTCAATTAAAAAAAGGGGTTTGATCACTCACCGGTGAACCGGTGATAATTCCAACCCGGTCCTAATCGGGTGGTTTTTATTTCTGTAAGGGTGGCAGCAATCGTGTTGATCGCGTCGAAAAAGTTAGTGGGGAATTTGTTCAATTACCCAAATTATGTGGATCGGACGCTGAAATGAAAAGGAGGGTTCATGAAGGGGCCCGTTGTGTTTTGTAACAGAATGGATTGTGCCCGAAGGTAATGAACCTTAATCTTACCCGTGGAGAGCCTGAGAAGTTGCTTCGGGATCGGTGGGTTGCCGAGTGCTGGAACACCGAGTACGGATGAACCCGCCCCTTTTGAAGGAAACTCCCACAAAAAGCTAGACCGCGCGAAGGCGAGGAAGGTCAAAAAAGAAGAGTTACTTCTTTTAAGAAAAGGAAAAGATTCCGAAATGATGACCTAGGTTTATGTGACGTTTTAGTCAATTGATATCACAGCTAATCATTAATTGTGTGTAGGATGTAAGCTGTAACTACGTTCAGAATATAGAAACATAATCTGGTTAACCACGCTAATTTAAGACTAGTGAAAAGTGAATAAAAGTGAAAAAATTCCGAAGCAGAAATTGAGCACATAAATCCCTATAATAGGGAGGAAAAGGATACAGATTGTTCAGTACATAACTGACTTATAACAATTGTATTAGGAAAATAAGCAGAAAAGTCTTGTCACAATCCTATTTATAATGTAGTTATGTAGATAGCAATATCCTTAATCTATCCACGAAAGCTATTGGCAACATCATCGTTGAAGTGATGTATATGGAACTGCAATCGTTTCAAACCAAAAGGTAGTGTCAGTGCTTATTTTAGGAAAACATCTTGTCTCAGTATTCAACCCATTCTTTTCAAGATACAGTTTAGACAATGGATTGGATTTATTAGATGATCATCATCCTTCAGGCATCAGGCCCCAAGAAGAAATGTAGTTCATCGTCAGTATTCTGGCCTGCCCTGGTCGTATCTAGACGCATGATCCAAAGTGCTTCCTCCCTTCTTAGGCGTAGTTCTCTATTTCCTCCTCTCACTGTTGCTTGTACAACATCAATGCCATAGAAGGTGAATGTTTTGATATTTCCTTGTGATGGACACGAAGCCATATGTATTCCCATGGGGTATCTCGGATCTCTCATGGCATATGCTCTTGCGTGTTCCCTTATCCGTTCTCTGGGAGGTCTGATGGAACTACCCATATATCTGCTTTTACAGGCACATTCAAAGATGTACACCGTGAATTTTGTGTCACAGTTGATGTTCATGTTGATGTTGTACCGTTTGGATCTGTGGTCCATAAATGACTTAATTCCATGATTTGTCCATCTACACATTGAGCATATTCCACATTTGAAAAAAACTTTGGATTTTTGGGTCAGCCAATCACAAGTTCTTGTGCCTTTAGGTACAGTTGGGCTTAGTCTGTTCTTCAAATTTCGACCTCTGCGAAATGTTATTTGAGGATGAGTTCCTATTATGGTGGTCAGGGTTCTGTCAGCTCTTAGGATCCCCCAGTGGTTGTTAAAACTTTTGCGTATCACAGGACTCAGTTCATTAAAGTCTGTGATGAGTCTTACAGGTTGTTGTTGTTCCAACCTCAGAGTTTTAGGAATTAAGGTTGACTCTCTGCTTATTTTCTTAATCCTTTTGTCCGCTTTTGAAATGATCTGAGGATTGTAACCTCTTTTGGTAAACCTGGACTGCATTTCTTTGATGCAGGTTTCAAATTCTTGTTCTTCACTGCAGATTCTTCTTGCTCTCATGAATTCCCCATAAGGGAAGCCATTAATCTGATGGATAGGATGGGAACTGTTACTATGAAGGACTGCATTGCAAGCTGTTGTTTTCCGGAACAGTTTACTGTGGAGTGTCTCGTTTTTTACATATAGTTCTGTGTCCAAGAAGGTTACATTTGTAGAGCTAATGTGTGTTGTGAATCGCATGTTCATCTCATTGTTATTCAGATATGCACAGAACTCCACAAGTGTTGCTTCTGATCCTGACCATATTAAGAGGCAATCATCTATATAGCGACCCCAGTAAACTATATTATCAATCCATTTAGTACCTTTGATGCTCCAGATCATATCCACCTCGAGAGCACACATGTAGATGTTTGCAAATGAAGGGGAGAACCTTGAGCCCATGGCTACTCCCCTTATCTGTTTGTACCATTTTTTGTCAAATAGGAAAAAGTTCTGGTTTAATATGATATCCATCATTGTTACCAGCATTTTAGTGTGTTCCAATAGTGTGATGGGTCTCGTATTTAGTGCTTTGGTGACTGCTGCTAATCCCAGATTCGGTTCAATGGAGGTATATAATGATACCACATCCAAGGTCGCCATTAACAGACCTGGTTGCCAAGTGATGTCTGCTAGGATACTTAAAATATGCTTAGTATCTTGTATGTAAGATGGCATGTTCTTTACCATCGGATTCAGGAATTTGTCCACAAATTGTGAGAGTCTCTCAGTGGGACCCCCAATACCAGACACAATCGGTCTCCCAGGTGGGAACTTGGCAGGCTTATGAATTTTGGGAAGAGTATATAGCCAGGGGTATGTTGGGCGTGTCACCTTTAGATATAGATATTCCCCATCGTTTATCAGACCCGCATCCTTCCAGTCCTTCAGGTGGATATTGATCAAAATTGTCAGGGGACCCATGGGATTGCTTGTTATTGCTTGGTAACATGAATTGTCAGAGAATTGGGAGAGGATTTCTGCATTGTAGTCAGTTCTGTTCATGACCACTACATTCCCTCCTTTGTCGGCTTCACGGATAACTAAACCCTGGTTTTCACTTAATGTTTTTAACGCTATTCTTTCTTCCCTGGTTAGATTGTCTCCTTTTGTATGTCTGTTGTTTGTAGTTTTGGTCTCATATTTACTTATGTCTTGCACCAGTTTATAGAATGTATCAATAGTATTGCCACTTGGTAATGTGGGGGTCCATTTAGATTTATTTTTTAAACCACTGTCTATTGTACTGTTTGTTTTTACTTCTAAGTCAGTTAGTAGATCATTGAAGGAATTTGGAGGATCATTAAAGTCCGTGATGGATAGTAGCAGGTGTGAAGCCAGGACCTCTTGGATACTGATAGGGTTGGTGGATAAATCTGCTTGATTGTCAGTGCTGGAAGTATTTTCCGTGGGAATATCCCAGAAGTGTTTCTTCAATTTGATGCCCCTGATAAATTTGAAAAGATCAATCTTCATCCTGCAAGGGTCCCCTTGTTCTGTAGGATTGAAACTGAGTCCTTTGCTCATTAAGGAAATCATGTGTTTGTTCAGGTTTATAGATGAAAGATTAATCACCTGTACATCCTGTTCAATCGCACTGTTCACTTCTTGTTGCCGGACCTCAGTCTTTCTCTGTAGTCGTCTTTGTCCTCCCCTCTGGCCTATGCGGGTTTTGCGTATGTTTTGTTTGTTCTTGTTTGGTTTGTTCTTCTCATTGTCCTGATTTCCCGAGAAAAAGTATTGGAGGTTCCAGATGTCAATGGCACGGATCTTGGATCTTGATTACCGTTTGTAATTTCTTCCGCTTCGCTCTCGGTTTCGGGTACACTGCTTAGGGAGGTATTACTTGACGAAATGTTGGAGGCACTGGATTTGGCGGTTTGTTGGTTACTCGTGGGTTTCTGGAATTGTTGGTCATATTTTCTAGCAAAAGTGAACACTCTGCCTTCACGATAATCCGCCTCATCTCTACGTATTTGTCTGGACTTGCGATCTTTTATGTCATTCTGATGTTTGCTCAGGATGTCTTCAAGGATTTTATAGTTTTTTTCGGTTGCATCTTTGAGATTGAAGGCTTCTATCTCCTTTTCTAGTTCAGTAATTTCCGCTTGTAATTTAGTCACTTTTCGGTTAGCATTTTCTATTGGGATCCTCATCAAGTTAGTGGAATTCATAGTTACTGATTCCTCCCATTTGGTAAGGAGGTCGTCATCTAGATCGTCAAAGGTTGGAAAGGTCTGTGATCGGAGACCTTTCGGTATTCTTTGAACTCTCAGGTACTGCTTTAGTGTTGCGCCATCCCAACAGCGCGAGTTTTCCGTTTTTTTGAGTCGTTCTAACCTGAGGAATTTGTCTTTCAGGCTACTTCCTTTTTGTTGATTTCCGCTGGCATTTGTCGTGGTAGGGTGTGTGCCTTTAGAGAGATTTTCGAACAGATCGAAGCGATCTTATCCCTATCCATATTAAATTGGGGTAATTGGTAGTTTAAGGACCGTAGTGGCTGCCTTTCTGAGTCAAATTTAGTGAGAAGTCTGTGAGTAGGTTTTTGAGTGTTCAGAAAATTGGCGCACAACTTGTTACGGTAGGATTTATTTGAAAGGATATTCTGGAATGTGCTTCTTGGCCAGAGGAAAACCTTGACCTCTGTATTGAAAAGAAGGACAGAGACCTCCTTTTCATATAATTTAGGCAAAAAAGGTCCCGAGCACACAAGTCTGTATCTGTAGATTGGTTTATCTTAGAGTAGTGTTGGTAGGGATAGACTGTACACAGTGTATAGTTTTCAAAACTTTTATTCACCGACAGTGTTCCCCACCTGGGAATCACTGCAAATATCAAACAAGCCGACACGTGTTTCGTCAGAATCGGAGTGGAACTGTAGTTTAGACCAATGTTGATACAAGAAATGAGTAACTGTGAAATCGAGTCAAGGGTATTATTGTAAACAAGAAGGTCGTTACCTGATCTAATGACCAAGAGGCGGGGTCTGTAAAAAGTGAAAATAAGGGGAGGAAAAGTTACATAAACCCTGAGCAGGAAGTTTTGCTTCGAGATAATACGAATATTCAATTAAAAAAAGAGGTTTGATCACTCACCGGTGAACCGGTGATAATTCCGTCACGGGTGTTCCTTCTTTCCACAAACAACGCAATACCATGTTTTTCGACATTGTATTTATTTCATTATTTTATTTCAGCCATGATGAGTCACAGCCACAGGTTGTGACGAAACACGTGTCGGCTTGTTTGATATTTGCAGTGATTCCCAGGTGGGGAACACTGTCGGTGAATAAAAGTTTTGAAAACTATACACTGTGTACAGTCTATCCCTACCAACACTACTCTAAGATAAACCAATCTACAGATACAGACTTGTGTGCTCTGGACCTTTTTTGCCTAAATTATACAAAAAGGAGGTCTCTGTCCTTCTTTTCAATACAGAGGTTAAGGTCTTCCTCTGGCCAAGAAGCACCTACCAGAATATCCTTTCAAATAAATCCTACCGTAACAAGTTGTGCGCCAATTTTCTGAACACTCAAAAACCTACTCACAGACTTTTCAATCTGTTCAGTAGTTTCTGAGAAAATTACAGTTAAAAGCATATATATATCTATGGGCGCGGTGGACCCGCAGACTCTGAGCGCACCGTGGGCGCACCATAATCGCACCCTTCAGATCACACGCTGAATGCTAATTCCCTGTCAAGTGGTTGTCAACATTCGAAACCAGGAACTGTTGGCAGCCATTTTGTGCCTCAGTAGAAGCGAAGCAGAAGAAGTCAGTGAAACAAGTGTGCAAAACGTAGAAAGGGGGCAGGGTAGAAATATCCTGATCCTCTAGACCTGTTTAGGGGACTCCCAGGGCTTAATACTCTTCATCACCCTAAACCCCTATTTTCACTGCATCCCGTGCCAGAGATGCTCTCATTTAATTATCGAGTATTTTTTTAGTTAATTCCACTAATGCGTTAATAAACTAAATTGTATATTATAAAATTATAACTATGTATAATTTTCTAAAGCAAGCACTTATTTATTTATTTATTTTAAAAAATTGTGTTGTAATGGCATGCGTTGTAATTGAATATGCGTTGTAATGGCATGCGTTGTAATAACATGGATTGTAATGGAATACACAATGTAAAAGTTTTGTTGTAATAGCATTACGATGTAAAAGTCGCATTGTAATGGCTATCTCCCGTGCTTGAGGCCTACAATTCCCCAATTAGTATCCATCCACTCCAGTAAACTCCCTGTAACTGCTCTTACAATCCCATAGTGACTCTTTCAGTAGCATGTCGTAATCCTTTCAGTGAAGTCCAAGGGATACTGTTATTTGTCTAGAATCACACTGTGAGTTAGTGTTCAGTTGGGAAAATTGGGAGAGAATGATTTGGTTAGTTGATGGGTTTGCAGACACATAAGTACATGTACTCCTGCAGTGAGCCACGCTTTAGGGCACACAGTGCTTGAAGCTCCCATGCACAATGCTTGTAGTAGTCTAACCACCTTCACAGTTGTGTTCCAGGCCTACAATTCCCCACTCACTATCCATACACTCCAGCAAACACATTGTGACTGTTGTTGCAATCCCATAGTGACTCATTCAGTACCATGTACTAATCCATTCACTAAAGTAAAAGTCAACTAATTAAGAATTCATCCAGTGTCTATCCTTATAATACTGTAATCATTCAGTCAGTAAGCATGTACTCATGCAGGGAGCTAGGCTTTAGGGCACAGAGTGCTTCAAGCTGCTATGCATCATGCATTTAGTGGTATAACCACCTTCACACTTGTGCTTCAGGCCAACAATTCCCCACTCACTATCCATACACTGCAGCAACCACAGTATGATTGCTGTTGCAATCCAATAGTGACTCTTTCAGTATCATGTAGTAATCCATTCAACAAAGTAAAAGTCAATAAATTAAGAATTCACCCTGTGTCTCTCCTTATATTATTGCAATCATTCAGACAGTAATCATGTACTCATGCAGTGAGCCATGTTTTAGGGTATGGGGTGCTTCAAACTGCTATGCACTATGTATGTAGTGGTCTAATCAACTTCACACTTGTGCATCAGGCCTACGATTTCTTAATCAGAATTATTTATATGAAATGTGTTTGTATAGTAATATAAAAGTATAAATCATAAAGTTATTAATTTACACTTATTTTTGATTAGTTTTTACAAATACTGTTCATCATCATTTAAATAAAGTTATCATGCCGGAAAAAATAAGACAGAAAAGAACATAAAAAGGAGAGTTACTTGAAGAAAAGTCAACCACAAGTTGGATGTCCAACATAATGTGGCTAAAAATACAAAATATTCTAGTATGACCACAAAGCAATTTATTAAAAAATTCTATAGGGCCAGACAGAATGTACAGAATACTGAAGCTACTGACAATGCTTCAACTAGAAAACATTCTGAAAATAATAGGAAGTGAAAAAAAGCAAATGGACCTTTAAAGGAAACGATGTATGGAAAAAGAAGAAAAAATCAGTATAAAGAGATTCAAAAGAAAATATTTTACATCAGAGTAGTACATAATTTACTGAAAGATATAAAGAAATATAAAAAGAGAGCACTATTTTATAAAAAGAAGAAGTATATCGAATCCATTGTTGAAAAGGCTTTTGAAGTAAAAAGAAAACTATTCATTTTAGAAATAAACAAAATTAGATCACTAGATAAAACAATCCATTTTATGAAGGCCAAAAGTAAGAGGAAAAGAGTAATTAACAGAAGTAATTTTTGTGATTTTTTTTAGGGGAAAGGAAACACTGTTTAAGTTCTGAGCCTTTTTTAATGAAGAGAGTTATTATCAGACCAATGATTTGTTGCATGCAGTTGATACCAGTGGTTGAGCTTATGAGGTTAGCAGTGGTTGTCCAATTGACAAAGAGAAAATGGTTCCCAGAAATGCAGAAGAAGTGATAGCTAATGAAGTTCTAGGAAGAGGTCCTAAAGCCCCAGTGTACACTTGGGATTGCAGTAGTATTTGTAGTGTACGACTAGAATCTATTGATAAATTACGCAATTTCTTACGAGCACATAGTGAAGAAAGGGTTAAACAAAAGACTAAGCTGTTGTAAGGATTAGACCCTAGCAGAGTGAGAAAAAATACTGATTTGCAAGGTCATTCTCTGGCTTGTCTTTCTAGGAAAGTATGTCAAAGTGTTTTTCATGATTTCAGGAGGTTGGCAGTACATGATACTCAAATGCAGAAGTTAGTTAGAACATTGTATTTTGCAAAAAGTCCAGCACTAAAGTTAAATGAGTTGAACAGTGCTATTTTGCGTGGGTCAGTATCAGATGTGAAGAAGGTCTGTGATGATATTGAGTTTTGTTACTTTGGTCCTGAACAAGAGAGTTAAGAAACTCAGACATTAATCGAAGAAAATGTTGTAGAGAATGTTGAACATAGTTGTACAAACAATTTTGAAAGTGAAATTACAAAGTTTAAGGTGATTTCAGGTGAAAGGACATTTTTCTTGTATTTGTTGTCGGCGAACTCGCTATTAATATCAGAATATGATTGTTGATCTGTATTTAAAAAGTGAAAAAGAAAATTATGATAAGTGGAAGGAATTTGCAACTTATTTGTTGGTAGAGAATTGTATTGATTTGGGTTCTGATCAGCGCATTTGTAAATATTGTTATAACATATTATATGAGAATAAAATGATGCTAGAGCTGTGCATAATAACTTAGAGTTAGTTGCTATTCCTCCAGAATTTACAGATTTAAACAGCTATGAGTCTATTCTCATTCAATGTGTGCACTCGTTTCAGGCTAATTTTTGTATGCAGCCTAAAACAGGTAAATTGCCTTCTTCAGATTTACAAAGAGGATTAAAAGGAAGAGTTGTGTATTTACTGTTAGTTTTAAAGAAAAATATTGAAACTATTGGTGTAGAGAGTGTAGAAAGTGAACCACTAGTTATATGGCTGAGATACCCGCCACCCCCTCTCAACACAATCCCCAAGGATGGGAAACCGGAAACAGTTCTGAACTTTTGGAAGACGGGAGGGAGTGACCCTCCCGGCCGTATTTATTAAAATATGAAACAAAATTAAAACATTAAAATAACAGTTTCATATTATGTACAATTTCATTACCACATTGCGATGTTTTGGCTAACCTTAACATATTCTCTAATACAAAGGTTCTCCTAGCCGAACTAACATCCTACAAAACATTTAACTTGAAATTTTGAAATTGTACATCCTAACGTTTAAGGGCCAACGGCAAGGTCGTAACCGGTGTCAAGATCCCTAAACCAGAAATATCCCCCCCACTTGTGAGGGGCGACCGCACAGAGGTGTACCTCGAGTGCAACTACCAATTTCCCTTGACTTGACGGGGGCCCCAATAAACTCGACGCCACTTAAAGGTCGTCCGAGGACTCGTGTGAGGTATCTAGAAGGTAGCGTAGACCCCCCCCCAAACCCCACACAACTTACCACATCTGCCGTCGCAGATGACCTGGCCCCGGGAAATTCTCCAGGAGGGGGCTGTAGCCCCTCCTACCCAGGAAGGGGCCTTGACCGCCTTTCCTTTCCTTTCGGCGGCCCATCCTTAGAAGGGACCGCCTACCCCGTTGAGGGGCCAATGGCCACCTCCCTCGAGCGCTCCCATCCGTAATGGGTGACGCCCACTCAAAGGGATCTTCCAATTAGTGCTCACCGATCATGACCTTACCGCCCGACCAAAATAAATACGACAGTTCTAAACTAAATGACTAATTTACTAAAAGACAGTAAAAACAACAACTTTATTAATAACATGCTACTGATCAACACTAGAGAAGGATAACTTTATTTGCAAAACATACCACAAATTGACCATTCTTTATTGCATAATCAAAGTTATCACGATAATAATCCGAACCTGTAAACAAAATTAGAGTTACCACATCAAACTTTATTCAAAACCACTTGCTGTCCTCAGGGGCTGGTGGGTGGGTCAAAAATGGCTCTTCGTTCCGTCTCGAGCTCACGTGCAGCGAGGTGGTGCAGCTTCAGAGCACAGGAACAAGAGGATGCTTCCTTGGCTTGTTGCTCCTTTTATCCGTCTTCAGGGCGGGCGTAAACCCGCCCCGGCCTGCCCCGAGGGCGTGGCCGGCCGTATCAGTGTCTAGGCCAGCCCACTCCAGGGCGGGAAAAAGGCGCGCCCCGGCTACGCCACTTCGGGCATACCAGCCGAGACTCGCCTCCCGCCCAAGATGGCTTCCCGGTGGGATCGTGGTACTCCACCATACGTTCGGGGGGACCGAATGGTCGC
Source organism: Lissotriton vulgaris (assembly GCF_964263255.1). Taxonomy (NCBI): domain Eukaryota; kingdom Metazoa; phylum Chordata; class Amphibia; order Caudata; family Salamandridae; genus Lissotriton; species Lissotriton vulgaris. The sequence continues at coordinate 668,790,039 of NC_141695.1, read as the reverse complement.
CCCTTTCCATATGGCTGAGATACCCGCCACCCCCTCTCAACACAATCCCCAAGGATGGGAAACCGGAAACAGTTCTGAACTTTTGGAAGACGGGAGGGAGTGACCCTCCCGGCCGTATTTATTAAAATATGAAACAAAATTAAAACATTAAAATAACAGTTTCATATTATGTACAATTTCATTACCACATTGCGATGTTTTGGCTAACCTTAACATATTCTCTAATACAAAGGTTCTCCTAGCCGAACTAACATCCTACAAAACATTTAACTTGAAATTTTGAAATTGTACATCCTAACGTTTAAGGGCCAACGGCAAGGTCGTAACCGGTGTCAAGATCCCTAAACCAGAAATATCCCCCTCACTTGTGAGGGGCGACCGCACAGAGGTGTACCTCGAGTGCAACTACCAATTTCCCTTGACTTGACGGGGGCCCCAATAAACTCGACGCCACTTAAAGGTTGTCCGAGGACTCGTGTGAGGTATCTAGAAGGTAGCGTAGACCCCCCCCCAAACCCCACACAACTTACCACATCTGCCGTCGCAGATGACCTGGCCCCGGGAAATTCTCCAGGAGGGGGCTGTAGCCCCTCCTACCCAGGAAGGGGCCTTGACCGCCTTTCCTTTCCTTTCGGCGGCCCATCCTTAGAAGGGACCGCCTACCCCGTTGAGGGGCCAATGGCCACCTCCCTCGAGCGCTCCCATCCGTAATGGGTGACGCCCACTCATAGGGATCTTCCAATTAGTGCTCACCGATCATGACCTTACCGCCACAGGCCGGATAGTTGACCGGCTATCCGGACCCCCCACAACACTCCTACCTAAAGGTCATGTCTTAAAGTCTTTAGCCAAGCTACACAGTCTCCTATGAGTAACTCGTTCCCCACCCGGGACAAATGAACACCATCCCCCAAATACATACTGTCACCCGTAATACAACCATGCGAAATAGAATGCAGTGTATTGGAACGGAACAATCGACTCACTATGTTATTAATTTTTCTTACTGAATGATTCAGAGCAGAAACAGAAATAGCCCCCCGCCATACTTTCCGTGGGATCATATGTGACCATGCAATCGTGCACCCTGGAACTCTCCTCGCCAACCAACTTACAGTGGAAAGCATCGCCTCAAGAAGAAGTCGTCTACCAGTGGTGACCAAATCATTGCCCCCAAGATGTACTATGACTATAGCCGGCGGTGACCTTGTCCGCCCTAGCAAACCCTCAAAGAATGATTGAAACTGGTCAATACAGAGTCCGCCCTTTCCGTAGAAGGACACACTGTACCCGTATTCCCCAGCCACGTGAATCATGTCACCTGCTTTGAATACGTCCGCGGCACGCCTCACGTATGAGTGGCCCACGACCCACACCTCCTTTTTCACAGCCGGTGAAGTCTGACCGCTGGCCCGGTGTTGGGTCGACTGCATAGTCCGCCCCGCCTCGTAGGCTTGCGCAACTGAAACCAAACAAAAACAAGAAGCGTGAGTACATCATTACAGCTTCACAACATGTGCAACCGCACATACCTCTTATAACAATTGGAGGACCAACGCCCCACACGTTTAACTTGTTCGACATTCAGACCCTTGGCTGTAGCCTCTGTAGCAGCCCCTATCCGAAAGGAATGGGTCCCAAACTCGCCCGGGTTCAAGCCCGCAGCAGTAATCGACATCGCAAGCACCCGCTGAAACTGAAACCTCGTCAGTGGGGTGGCGTCAGCGTGTCTCAACAAGGTCCCCCCCCATGATGCCACCCTTTGTGCTAAATATTCCTCTACACAACTCACTGGGCACATGGAGGACCCGGGGATCCTTTGTATTATTATGCAATCACCCATCGCACCCTGATCGGTCTTGGACCTGACGAACGAGACAGTCATTGTCTCCCCTCTGATCTGAACGTGCTCTTGGCACAGTCCCCCATCACGTCCTGCTTGTTCCTCGCCACTAATTCGCTTACCCGCATAGCCCCATGGAATGCCAGCGTAAAAGCGGCTCGGAATAACACTGTTTCATACTGGGATGAACATGTTGCAGGGAGTCTAGATAATAACAGGGCCAACCTATCCAGACCTATCGGGCGCCTTTCATCTACTCTGCGACCCTCAAGGCGTTGCCACCCACGTAGCGCTTTTTGCACAACGAAAGACGCTGTCGGGTCCTGGATCCCATGAGCCCTAGCCACAAAGAAAATGGCGGCCCGATGCCTCTGGGCCGTAGCCACTGATTTGCCCGCCTGCCGTAACGACAGCAGGAATTTCACTACCAACTCCTCCTGGCCCCAAAGCTCCCCTCTAGCCACCCCCAAAAAGGCCCAATAGGAACGGAACGCCCCTTCATATGCCTTCCTCGTCCTGGGTGCTAAACTCTCTCCCACGAGGTCCTGTAATTTGGGGCACCGAGAGACCAGAGAGCTTCGGGAAAGGGTGCTGCCACCGGGTCCGCTGTGGGCAGAAAACCCCAGACGGCCTGCATACGAAAACGAGAAAGCGCATCAGCCGCCTGGTTCATCACCCCCGGGACATGTCTTGCCTTAAATAGTACATTCAATTGCATACACAATAACACAATTTCCTTGAGCAATCTCAGAATCCATTTGCATCGTGCTGCCTGGCTATTGATACACTCAACAACGGTCATGTTATCAGACCAGAATACCACAGAGTGATCTCTGAACCCCTCGGGCCAAGTTCTCAGGGCCACCAGAATGGGAAAAAGTTCTAGGAAAGCAATGTTACTTGTCAGACCACTATCATGCCACCATGACGGCCATCTTTGTGCCGACCACTGAGTGCCGAATATGGCACCAAAACCAATGCTCCCTGCCGAATCTGTCCACAGCCCCAGCTCCTCAGAGGACACGGCCGGTTTGTTCCAGACAATTCGACCATTGAAATCCGCCAGAAATGCCAACCAAATGCGCATGTCCTGGCGAACCTCTGCCGAGAGCCTTGTGCGATGATGACCCTCCTTCAGGCCGACCATGGCTTGAGCGATCGAGCGAGAAAAGGGGCGGGCCATCGGTATAACTCTTAGGGCAAAATTCAACTGCCCCACCAATTGCTGTAATTGATGCAGCTTAACCTTAGACTCACTTATACACATTTGCAGGGATGCCCTGAACCTTAACACTTTGTCACCTGGTAAACGAAAACAACCTTCCTCGGAATCGAGCTCGATCCCCAGAAACTCGAGGCAAGTCGAGGGACCCACAGTCTTACCTGGTGCCAATGGCACGCCAAACTGATTCATCAAGACACAAAATGCATTCAAAGCCTGTCCACATTCCGGATCCCCGGCTGCCCTAAGAAACAAAAAGTCATCGAGATAATGCATAACATGTTGAAACCCCGTCTTCTTTGTGAAGACCCATTGCAGGAAGCAACTGAACTTTTCGAAATAGGCACACGATATAGAGCACCCCATCGGCATACACCTATCCATGTAATAGTGACCCTGAAACATGAAACCAAGGAGACGCTGATCGTCTGGATGTACCGGGAGCAACCGGAACGCTGACTCGAAATCAGATTTTGCCATCAGCGCACCGGGCCCCAGGCGATTCAATATGGCTACGGCCTCATCGAAGGATGCGTACCGCACCGAACACACTTCCGGGTCTATCGCATCGTTCACGGAAAGACCACGTGGGGCTGATAAATTATGTATCAGCCGAAACTCACCCGGGTCCTTCTTGGGGACCACCCCTAAAGGGGAACAAACAAAGTTAGCAACTGGTGGCACATTAAATGGACCGGCGACTCGACCTCGAGCCACCTCCTTCCCAATCTTTTCCTGTACCACGGTCGTATGCTGTAAGACCGATATCTGGTTTTTACATTTTGCTATACCCTGAAACTCCCCTACTGGGATGCGGAAACCATATAAAAATCCGTTCCGCAACACCCCAGCGGAAGCGTGATCCGGGTATTCGCTGAGCCAGGGAATCATTGCCATGGTATCAATCGGAGTAGGTAAAGGCGCCCCTCGGACTATGTCAGACCTGTTTGGCGCCTCCTCTACCCCCGTTATCACCCGTTTTGGCTCTGCACATGGACTCAGGATGGGATGATTGCCCACACCCCCCACATTCGTGCCTAAATTTGCATGACCCCTGGGGCCTAGTACATTTCCCCCTGTTAAAGTTCCAACAAACCCCCCTTTTACCTGTGTTGCCGATTGGCCTCGAGTGATTGTCGTTACTCGTACCTGATCGAAAGGGCGTCCCCGCATATTGGCGGGAGGATTCGCCAACGTTACTCCCTGCCAATGGCACCTTCAACATACCAGAATCCTCCATTTTGGACCAGGACACAGAATCATAACAATCCCAAGTTAAGTTTTTATCATGCTCTTTCGCTTTTCTGAAAACATTATCGTAACAAAACCAATGGTTGCCCTCGTGAGATACTAAATACCCCATGATCCGTGACTGATAAATCGGCAATTCGGGCAGCAATTCGGGCCTACGTTCACCCAAGATGGATGTAAAAACCCCCCATGCTTTGCCCCAATTACCAATGTTTTCATTTACCTTAAAGGCGGCCATCTTTGCGCGCCAAACACTCGGATGCATGAGCTCCTTTTGGCTCTTAACATGCTCCATCTCATAATGATCGGTAAGCAACGAGAAGATGTTTATATACTCCCCTGCCCATATCTTCTCTTTGATAGCCAGAGGGACATGTTGACCCAACTTTTCCCTTCGAGAGGGTGCCGACTCATCCCTCGCAATCGGCAATGGCCGCTTACCTGAACCGGAAGCTGTATCCAGGTGGTTTTTCTACTGCCGCAGCCGGCGATGGTGCCTTCGTCGCTTCCCTTGTTTCCCGCAGCTGCTTCATCAACACCTGCGTGTCGTCAGCCGTGGCGCCCTTGCTACCTTTACCCAACCACGCTGCTAATTGTGCTGCCAGCTCGGGCGGCATATCCTCCCTGGACACGGGGGTGACCACCACGGGAATCGGATTCCCTTCCTCCGGCACAGGGGTGGGTGCCTCGAGTGGAGTACAGGGAACTGGGACGTCTCCCCCAGCTGCTCCCCTTCTGGGCCTCTTGCCTTTTCCTCCTGGAGCTGCTCCTGCCAGAGGACGTTTCGGCCCCCCTTCCTCGTCTTTCTCCGCCATTCGCTTCTTTAGGTCGGTCACCTCTTTCATGAGAACACGCAGCATCTGGTCGGTAGTCATTTGCTTTCCCGCCTTCTTAGGCATTCTCCGACAGAGTATCTGCAAAACAAACAAGAAAGATTACAACGCTCAAAAATGGCTCTTCGTTCCGTCTCGAGCTCACGTGCAGCGAGGTGGTGCAGCTTCAGAGCACAGGAACAAGAGGATGCTTCCTTGGCTTGTTGCTCCTTTTATCCGTCTTCAGGGCGGGCGTAAACCCGACCCGGCCTGCCCCGAGGGCGTGGCCGGCCGCGTCAGTGTCTAGGCCAGCCCACTCCAGGGCGGGAAAAAGGCGCGCCCCGGCTACGCCACTTCGGGCATACCAGCCGAGACTCGCCTCCCGCCCAAGATGGCTTCCCGGGGGGATCGTGGTACTCCACCATACGTTCGGGGGGACCGAATGGTCGCCCCTTTCCACTCTTGTTATTGGTGTGCCTACTAAAAATAGGAAAATCTGGCAGAAGTTAGTGGATATTAGGAAAGTACAGAGGGCAACTTTGTATTTGATAAAAAACAATACATCCTATAAAAATGTTTATATGGGAGGATAAGAAATAATTTTAGCAGAAGATACTGAAATGTCAAGTGGACAAATTGAAAAAGTGGACATGTTAAGATGTGAAGAAATCTATGTACATTACAGTGTGCATCCACTTCATTCAAAAGAAGTGATGGGGAACACCATTGAGCTGTTCCAAATTAAAAAAGCAAAAGGAAGTCCCATGAGTTTATGGGAAGAGAGATTGGAAGCTCGTTGTTTTCCGCAGTTGTTCCCAACTAGAAAAGGACGAGGATATGATGAACGTCCTGTGCAGATTCCTGCATCTGAACATCGGACAACAAGATTACATGCAGAAGATCCATGATTTTGACAATGTATTCCTTATATATTTCATCTTTTATTTGAGAGCGACTTGTCCGGACTTTCATATGCAGTCAATCACATTTTAAAACCTGGAATACATCTGCAAAACGTATCTGCAAGAGAAGTTATGGATAAAGTGCACCAGAGAGATGAGCATTTAGTATCTCAGCTCATTAATCTGATGGCAAGTCAGCGTGGGACTATTAATGAATATTGATCCCGTCGTCATGGAGAACTGAAATTTATGGTACGGAACCTAGGTACTCCTACATGGTTCCTTAGATTTGCTTGAATTTCTTTGAGAAGCAAATTGCAATATAAAAAATATTGAATACAAGACACCTGGGAAATTTCACTCCTTGGATCCTGTTAATGTATGCAGGTATTTCAATCATAGATTTGAAGCTATGATGTCTTTTATCTGCAATAAAATAAATCCTCCTCTTGGAGAAGTTGTGGATTTCTTTTGGAGAACGGAGTATCAAGCACGAGGTGCTCCTCATATACATATGCTGTTATGGATTAAGGATGCCCCCAAATTTGGAACAGATGCGGATGATACTGTTTTGTCTTTTATTGAAGAATATGCCACATGTGCTGTACCTAAAAGCACAGAAGAAAACAACTTAAGAGAACAAGTGTTACGATCGCAAAGCCAACAATGTGGAAAATGCTGTTGACGAAAGTACAAATCTAAGGATAAGTTCTATACCAAACGTCAATTTGCATTTCCACGGCCAGTAATATCCAAAGGAAGATTGAACAGTTTTATGTCATCTTTGCAACATACCATCACAAGAAAATCTCCCAAAAATACCTACAACTTAAGAAGAAATGAAGAGTCAAAATACATAAATGACTACAACCCAGTTATTCTGTGCATGTGGAATGCTAACATGGATATTCAGTACGTTGCGGACAATTCCTTTGCTGTTGCTCGATATGTAACAGCCTATATTACAAAATCAGAAAAGATGGAATTGAAAGAAATGAGGGAAGAGATTTCTCATGAGAAGACTCTAAGTAAGAAATTATTCAGTTTCAGTTTGAAGATGTTATCCCATCAAGAAATTGGAGCATATGAATGCTCAGATCGGTTATCATCTGCAAGTCTAAACTCCAAATCTAGAAGAATCATTTGGGTGAGTCTAGGTCTTGCAGCAATGCCAAATTGGGTACTGAAATCTGTTCAAGAAATTGAATAATTAGCAGAAAAAGATTCAGAAAGTACAGATATTTTGAAAACGAATATGTTGGACACATACTACTCAAACAGAAGTCATCATCTTGAGAACATGTGTCTCTATGAAGTGCTGCCAAACTACACTTTTAAACGGAATACTTCAGAGAACATCAATCATGGAAAATATGGAGTCATTGGTTCCGAAGGATGTTTTGTGAAACAAACAAAACAAATTTTGATTAATCACAGGAAACTGAGTTGCAACTGTTCAAACCATGGCGTTCAGAACTGGAATTACTTGATGATTTCCAGAGCTATGAAGATTCCTTTAATGCTTGTAAAGATAGCATACAATGCAGTGCTTTTGCAAATTATGTGAAAATGTTGAACGATAAAATTGATCAAGAAGCTACAATTGCAGCTGAGATTGCTAGAGACCGTTTTCAAGATAGTCAAGATCCACTAGGACAACCAATTGTTGAAAATGAAGCAGCAATCACCATGATTGAGGTGGAAACAGCAATGCATCAAGCTCAAGAAGATGTAACAAACTCACCAAACTTGGAAGAAAAACTAAATGTTGAACAGAAACAAATATATCATCAAGTGAGACAACAGATTGACCATGGATTACTTCATGAAAAGAAAAAGTGCTCATGCTCATCATTTCAACCTATCCAAATGTATGTGAGTGATCAATCTGGAACAGGAAGAAGTTTCTTAATTAAAGTATTTACAAGTTATCTACGGAAAACAACAGAGTCGCATTTGTCTTGTGTTGTCACTGCTCCAACTGGGTTGGCAGCACACAACATTAAAGGAATTACTTTACATTGTTTACTAATGCTACCAGCAGAGCATACAAACAAATAGGAATACCACAAGCTATCTGGAGAAGCTTGTGAAGTTTCAAGAGATCTGAAGAAAATGAAACTTCTCATTATTGATGAGGTAAGCATGGTCTCAAACTTAATGCTTGCTTTTGTGCATTTAGGAATGTAGCAAATTCTTAAAACAGAGTACAATGTGTTATTTGGGGGAAAACAAGTCATAGTTTTTGGAGATCTACGGCAACTTACTCCTGTAAAAGGACAACCAGTATTTAAAACACTTGCGCATGAAAACACCAGACAGTCTCTGGGTAGTGTTGGAAACAAGAACATTTGGTCATATTTTGAATACAAAGAACTTATGACAAAATATGCAACATGCAAATGATGTTCATTATGTAACTATTCTGCAAGATATAAGAATTGGACTACTGACAGAACTTGGCAAACAAGCTTTGCAGAGTCAATTACTTTCCAAGTTGTTTCCAAATGAAAATGTAGTTCCTGAGAAAATATACATGAAAATGGCAGAAAACAAATCTGTAATCTGCTTAATGCCAACACTGCACAAGTTTTCTATATTCAATGAACACATTTTGAAACTGGAAAATGAAGAAATAATAAACATGGAAGCCATCAATAAAATAGAGCATAAAGTAATCACTATTATTTTGACAGAAAATGGAAGTCAAAATTGGATTCTTTAGAAAAATCGATATCTAAAACTGCTGGTTTAGAAAAGAATCTATATGCATGTAGAAACTGTTGAGTCATTTTAAGGCGTAATTTGGAGGTAGAAAAAGGTTTAGTTAATGGAGCAATGGGCAAAGTTGAGGAATTTGTTAATTTTCAGAAAAAAGATGGTACTGAATTCTTAAAAATTAAATTTGATCAGATTGACGAAGTTAAACAAATTGGTCGTTGTTCAGTTCGTTTTTTTCTTGTTGAAGATTTACATGTCCGTAGAAAACAGTTTCCAGTTTCTCTGGCATATGCAGTGACTATTCATAAATGTTAAGGTTTAAGTGTTGACAGTGCTTTAGTGAACATTGGAAACACTGTGTTTAAAGAGGGTATGGCATATGTTGCTTTGTCGCGAGTCAGAACATTATCTGGTTTGTTTTCAATTGATTTTGATGACATAAAGGTTACTGCAGATGCAAACTGTGTAAAAGAGTATAAAATGTTAAGAAAAACATATGCTCCCAATTTAGGTCAATATCCTGTATTTGAAAAGTGTGTAGTAGGTCCAAAAAGAAGATATGAAAATATCTGTACTGAAGCTGTACAGAAGGGAAGAAAACAAGATAATGTTGTCATTGCAAGCAAAAAGAAAAAGGACACTGTTGGAGAGATTGTTGGTTATCAGTTTGAAAATAGTTCGGGTGTCAACTGCTATGCTAATGCAGTGGTCAATGTTGTTTTCTTTCTTGAAGGTTTGCAACAGCAAATTATGGAGAATCAGGATAAAATATGTTGTTCCTTGTTGCATTCTGTTTATGAAAAATTGAGAACTGATACAAGTAAAATACAAAGTGTTTCTGATGTTCGTCATGATTTGGATGTTTGTTCTGGTTCTACACAATTTACGCAAAATATCCAACAAGATGCTTAGGAATTTCTAAAGTATATGCTTATCGTGTTGGAAAATGAAGGTGTAGAAATAAAAAATATTTTTGGCCTTTGTTATAAATGGGAACATCATTGTGAAAATTGTATGTATACATGTAGCGCTAATGTAGATACTGAAAGATTTTTATATTTGACATTACTGGACTGTAAATCAGTGTCTTTCAATAAATTAGTTAAAGGTACAGATCAAAACATGGAGTGTAGCCAATGCAAATCAGAAATGTTATCAACATTATTTTTTGCAAAGTTATGGACAATATATAATTTTAATGATGTAACTTTGTACAGCTGATGGAAGAAAATTGGACACTTTAGTAAAACATTTTGCAGCTACTCAACTATCAATATCAGGAAGGACTTTTGTAGCAGTAGCAATCATTTTCCATGATGGTCATTCCACAACATCTGGACATTACACTGCCTATCTAAAAAGTGACAAAGGCTGGACACTTTGTAATGATGCTGAGTTTGTTTTCAAACAACGTTTGCCTTACAAATTACCAAATTCCTACTTAATATTTTTAAAGCCAAAGTTTTAGGAAGATAATTCAGATAATTTACATAAAAAGGAGTACAAAAATACCATTGGGGCTCATGGAAAGGTATCTGTTTGAATTATGGACTTTTTCTTGCACTTTGTCTCGGTGTATAGTTTTAAGTGACAACATTTACAGTGTTTATAAATTTAAGTTATACATTTTTCCTAGCAGTAAGGATTTTATATATGTGTGATTTGTATTACATGGTATATTTTTCAGGATGGATTCTTGTTTTTTTGTAAAACAATCTTATTGATTGTTTTTTTTGCCCGCTCCTATGTGATGAGTACGATTGAAATCACTGTTGCTAGTGAAATTCAATATATTCTGAGAACAGCAAAAAAGGCAAAGAAATTACTTTGTAAAATGTTTTAATTATGCTGTGTTGTTAAAAATATATAATTACATGTTATAACTATTTTTTATTTTTTTCATAGATCCTAATTCTAAAATAAGCAGTTTACCACCATTTACATTACAAAAAACAAGTGAATAAAATGTGTAGCGTTTCTTAGATGTATTATTGCTGAGGTAAGTTTAAGTAAGTCTTTTATTTATTTATTTATTATTCTTATAAAGCGCGACAGCTACCCGTAAGGGTTTCCCGGCGCTGATTGACAATGATAGCATAATTAAGTCTTAAAATGCACAATGGCATGTATTTGCATACAGTTGAAAAAAAGTGAAGATGGATGGAGTAGATTTGTGCCAGAAAATTCCATTGTGGACAGGTATCAAATAGGACACATATTCAGAGCACCTGTTTGCAGGACACATGGTATGGTATAACATAGGGAGATGTGGTGGACTTGTAGGGCCTGGTAATTTCAGAATTATAAGAAATAAAACTATTTAACTGAAAGTACATTAGTGAGTATTTCTGCACATGTCACATTAGGCCCTATCTGTTCCCTTCAGTAATATATGAACATGTCCTATAAGTTTCTTAAGACGTAAGTACTTATACATTTATCTTGTTCTCTGTTAGCAGTAGAGAAATGTACTCCTATAATAAGAATTGGCCTAGCTATTCATTCTCTTTCATATTTACAAGGAGAGGAAAAGGCACTCTGTATACCTTTTGTTTTCCATGTAAATACAATCTCATCATACACACCACTTTGCATTGAAAAGGCATTCTATATGTGTTTCTGTGCATGAATGCACAGAACACTCCAAGAACAAAACAAATCGCCAGCTTTATCAAAAATCATGAATCTGGACATGTGTGTGAATGCTGCACCATCCTCCAATTGGTGGAGCAAGGCACAACAAGGAGAATTGTTTTCACTTCTCCTCATTTTTTCCCTTTCAATTTATGCTAAAATGCACAGCATATATTGAAGGACAAAAATGCCTTTACTGATTGTTTTTGTGTAGGAAGGTGTGCCTTACTGCACAAAGACAATGTCCGCACAACACAGACATTCTTGCACCATGGTGCAAGGGTGCCTGTGTCACCACATGGCTGCTGTTTAAGCAGCTGTGCAGTGGGAAGCACAGACTTGCAACATATTTATGTACATATGTTACATCCCTGTGCTTTGGAAGTACCACAGCACGCTGTAAGTAAACACTTTACAGTGTCATGCTGCAGCACTTCCTTATACTTCTGACCTTATCCATTCACCATACACCACAAATGCTTTCTTTCACTCAATTATCCACTAGACATACATTCATGTAAACTTTCACACACTAGCATACAAGTTTAGCTCTTTCTTTAACCAGAGTAGTTAGTTTTTTATTTTTGTTGTTTTATACATTTTTTTTATTTTTTTGAACGATTTTTTGATTTTTTTTTAAAAAGAGGGAAAAAATGTTAACAGGATAAACAAAAGTAAACAATAGGAGGAAAAAAAGGAAAATAGCAACGGGAGTTGTCTACAGCACGACAAACTAGGTCGACTGACTGCTCTGCATGTGAAATGAGTCTGTTGCATTGCACACAATGCATCATGAGTCTTCCAAATTGGGTACAAATATCAGGTGGAGATGTTGAAGTTGAAGCTGTTGTCCCAGATGTACTGGCAACAGCCGGTGGTATAGGAGCATTGTCTCTCAGTCTCCTCATTTCCTCTATTGCGAAGTTTACTGGATGTTTTGTCTGAAGATGTCTCCTCTTACTTGCTGTTCCACAAGAGTATTTTTTTTTGTGGGGTCATTTTGGACAGCACCGCCTTACAAATTTTGTAACTGACTTTTGTGGCATTCACTTTTTCCACCCTGGAGGAAAAGTGAAAAACTTCCAAACAATTGAAGAATACCTCTTTGGAGGGGAGGTTCAGGCACGAATTTGTCATTTCCAGAGTGTTCTGAATCAGAAGAAGATATTTCATTAATTGCTATTTCTCCAACTTTGCTGAGAAACAGGTGTGCAAAATTGAAAATTGCCAGAAGATGTCTTCTCAGGAAGTTCTAACAAAAGTGATTGAAATGGGTGGGGTCCTTCAATACTTTCAATAGGAAGTGTAATGAACTAATCAAATCTTTTTTTTTTTTTTGGTCACATGGTGTCCGCGCACGGTACGGGCACGCAGCTGGCCCCAACTCGCACCGATCGCGACTTCTCGAAATTGCATTTAAAAGCAATGTAACTTTATTGAAAGTTAAAGAAAGAATATTATTTTACGATTAGCTCAGACAATGTCTTGTGTTATATATATTTATAGTAAATAAATATATATAGGTTTTGAAAATTAAAACATTTCACTGGGGTCACGCACCCGCCGCGTCCAATATGCGTATGACGTTACGGGCAACTGAATGACCGTCACGTTGCGTAATACGTACATCTTGCGTATGTGCCACAAGTCGCGTACCAGTTGCATACCGTCCGCATTCGGAAAGTCGTATTTGTTGCACACCATACGCGGACTCTACACATCCATCCTAAAATGGCGGATACATTCCGTGAAGTGAACAAGAAGGGTGCCCTTTGGGTGCTCAACTTCCTAAAAAATTCAAATAAAATATCCACTGGTGATGATGTTACATATTACATCATTAATGACATAGTCAGTGACATCACTGATGACATTACTGATGACATCTCGAATGACATCACTAATGACATCACTGATGACAATCAGATACACCTCATCATACACTAGTATAACCTTTCATCACTCACTGTAAAACACAGAGTACCATATTGGAATCCATTGACACAGCAATACAAGTTTCTAAAAACCCACTCAGTGATTCCCAGATCTACACAAACATCTAATCACTTACCTATAGATTCACTCATACATGTTGACAATGATCAATAGAACACTATCAAATATACTTATACACTTGAATTGACATTACAGACCAGCACACATTCTATTCAAGTATGCAGTCATCCTACTCACTTATGCAAACAATGGACCATACTTATATTTACTCAGCTACACATGAATACAAAGTAAACACCACTTTATTAATTCATATAGATAGTAACTCATATTTAGGTGTTATAAAATCACTACTACATGTATACTTGTATCCATACAGTCACTCATACAATCACTGAGTCTTATGTATACTTATTTATATACAACAAATGTCACATACATTTGTTGTACCACTGAGAGATATATTTACTCATCACCACATCCATAAAGATATTTAGTCATCCAAACAACTGTTATAACATGTAGTCTTAACCTCATATACCTAATTAATCAACTATTCACACATCTTTTTGCAGTCACACACCCCCTAGAGAACTACACAAACATTCACTCCCCCATACAAATATTCAGTTAACAAATCAATAACTAATATAGACTTTCACGTAGCTAGTAACCAACAGGTGCAGCAGTTTATACAACAACTGACAAAGTAATACAGATATTCACACAGTGTAGTCACTATCCAATATATTTAGTGAGACACTATAAATTACTCAAGTAAACAGTCAATCACACTGCTACTAAATCCTCCCTCAAGATAGGTATATTCACTGGTTCTTAAATGCAGATTACTATATATATAATACATATTTATGTAACAAACCAAAGCACATTCACTGGATGATGTAATCAGTGATGTCATCAGCGGTGTTATTTGAAATGTCATCAGTGATGTCATCAGTGATGTCACTGACCATGTCATGAATAATGTAATATGTGACATCATCACCAGTGGATTGCGGGCGTAAGAGTTACAGTTAGTACAACTAACTATAACAGAGAAATGTTGATGGTTTTGTATGAGTGAAATATCCACCTAACTATAACACCCCTGAAAAAGATGTTTTTTTTAGTGAATGTATATAAATTCACTGGAAAAAACATTAGTTTTAGGCATGTTATAGTTAGAAATTAGCATTTAAAAAACCTTAGAAATTCACTGAAAAAGCCATAGGTTTTAGGGATTTTATAGTTAGTTGGAGATTTCACTCGTATAAAACCATAGAAATTCAGCCGTTATAGTTAGTAGACCTTACTATAACTTGCGCCCCGCAATGCACTGCTTATAACGTCACATATTACATCACTCATGACATGCTCAGTGACATCACTGATTTTATTTATATCATTTATAAAGCGCCTGAATAACCCCAAATGAAACCTAAGTAGTTAGTGGTGAGAAGAATATCAAGAGGCAGTTGATTCCATAGTTTGCGGGCCAGGTAGGAGAATGATTTTCCTCCCATTCTGGCTTGCCTAATGCGAGGGATAACAAGCAAGCCTTTACCTTCAGAACGAAGGGAGCGTGGTGGAGTATATTTTACTAGCTTCTCAGCTAGATAGGCAGGACCCAACTGACTTAGACCTTTAAAAACAATACAACAGATTTTAAAATGAATGCTCTTACGAAATGGTAGCCAAAGAAGTTTGCGCAGCAAAGGACATCAGGGAGCACGATAAGGTGCACTGGTTACCAAACAAGCAGCTGTGTTCTGTACCACCTGAAGACCTTGCAAAGCAGATTCCTTGGCCGAGATCAGCAAGGCATTTCTGAAGTCCAAACGACTAAGTACCAGAGCATGAATCAGGGTTTTACGTGTAGATGCAGGTAGGAAATGGAAAACCTTACGAAGGAGGATAAGGGCGTGAAAGCAAGCTATATGTTCGTCCATGTTTAGATCTTTATCTATTTGCACCCCTAGATTTCTGACTACTGCCTTAGGAGATGGTGATGAACCTAATTAATCTGGCCATCAGCTAGGGGACCAGCTGGTGACATCACCCTTGATAAGCACTATTTCAGCACTATTTCAGTCTTTCCTGCGTTCAACTGCAAGAAATTACTGCTCATCTAAGATGTTATGGCTATCATACCTTCTGCGAACATACTTTGGATGTTAGGAGTGTCATTCTTATAAGAAAGAAGAAGTTGAGTATCGTCCGCATAGGAGATCGGGATAAACCCGATCTTCCTAAGAAGTGCTGAGAGGGGGGCGACGTACACATTGAACAAGGATGGGCTCGGACAGGAACCCTGAGGTACCCCTTTGGTTACTGGGGTAGTCTTGGAATTAAATGGTCCAAGATTCACTGCTTGGGTCCTGTCTTTAAGGAAGTCCTGAAGCCAGTCCAAAGCGGACTTCTGGATTCCTATTGAGCGCAATCTGTCCAGCAGGATTTGATGTGAGATGGTACCGAACGCTGCGGACAGGTCAAGCAGTATGAGAATTACTGCTTGACCAGCCTCCGCCAGCATGCAAATATCATCTGTTACATTCATCAAGGCTAATTCAGTACTATGCCTGGGATGAAATCCTGACTGAGATTTGTCCAGACAGTTGGAGGCTTCCATAAAGGCCGAAAGATGGGTATTCATATGTGTTTTCAATAGTTTGCTGTAAAGGGGAAGCAATGAGATGGGGCAGTAGTTGGTTATATCATTGGGAGACAATTTAAGATTTTTCCTAATGCTCTGCCAATTCAGCTGCAAGTTTTTTAGCTGTATTGGTAGGAATTAGATCTTTAGGAGAGCCTGATTTGGAACATTTCAGTAGACCTTCAGTATCCTGGATGGTGAGCAAAGGAAATTCTTTTAAAGTGAGCTGTCTTTTGGAATCCGTGGCAGAATCATTTATCAGGTTATGTTTAATGTTAGTAACAGAGGATATTATCTTATTATAGATTTCCTCTATTTTTTGTGAAAAGTTATTAGCTACATTGTCACAAAGTAATTGAGTAGGTTCCTCTTCTGGATTACAGGCTTTAGGGTTAATAAGGGTATTAAGGATGTGAAAAAGGGTTTTAGAGGTATTGCCTGATTGCTCGAGTTGGATAGCTATATTATTTTTCCGTGCAGATTTTAAGTTTTTATGGTAAGTGTCTATGGCCGCTTTATACTGTCCCTTGTCTATGGGATCTTTAGTTCGGCGCCAGTGTCGTTCTAGCCTTTTACATTTACTTTTTTTCTGTACGAAGATCCAAAGAGTACCAAGGTGTCTGGGTACAAGTGGAGACCACACAGGATCTTTTCCCTGGGATTAGGGCATCTAATGTAGACTTAATAGTGTCATGAAAGGCCAACAGACAATTGTCAACTGTCTCTGATGAAGATGAATATACAGGGGTGTATGCTTCATGAAATTGTTTAGGGGATAGTTTATGCCACTCTCTTTAAATCCGAGTTATTAGGTCTTTTTTAGCTACATATTCATGAAGGCGAGCCAAATCAAATGAAATACATGAGTGGTCTGACCATGTTAAGAAATTAGTGGATTTATAAACTGTATCAGATGAGTTAGAAAGAATCTGATCTAGCGTATGGCCTGCAATATGTATAGGAGCATCGTTCCTTTTCATGAGGCCGAGGGTTGATATTTCCTTCAGGAAAATGGTGGCCTCCGGGTCACCAAGATTGTCACTGTGAACGTTAAAATCACTTAGAAGTAGAAAACTTGTTAGATGATATCACATGAGGAGCAATTAAGTCCATGAGAAGTGAAAGGGAATTGGAGAGAGGTCCAGTGGGGTGGTAAACGAGAGCTCCCTTCCAACTCAATTGCGAATGAAGATGTAATCTGAATATAAGAATTTTTGTATACTGTCACTGCGATATTGGTCTAATGATATTGCTTTTATCGGATCTTTATCAATAATTGCAACCTCACCAGCTGTTTTATATGACCTAGTTTCAAAATACGATAACCATCCGGTAAAGCAGTTGCAATATCCGGAGTGGAGGATGGTTTTATCCAGGTTTCCGTCAGAAACCCAATATCTGGGAGGGATGAAGAAAGTAAGTCCCATATATTGATGGCATGTTTAGGAAGAGAATGAACATTAGCCAAAAAACAATCTCAGTTGGCTGTAAGTAGGCTGCTATTGTCAGTAATATGAGAAGAAACATTAGCCAATAATGATGGTGAACTCTGAAAACCACAGAAAATACATGTTAACGGGCCTTCAATAGTGGTGGGAAATTGGTGAGTGCAAGGGTAGGCACCTTTATCTACAATATGAGGGGGAATGCAATCTCTAATGGATAACAGCTCCTGCCTAGAGTAGGTTGTGCTCACCCTAGGATTTATTGTTTGATTTATAAGGGAACCAACAGGGTTCCTGGCTCCTGGTGACGGACTGGTGCGGACGGGCGCGGATGGGCTTGCCTTTGGCGTGCCTCGGTGCGCCGTCAGCGGCCGGCTGCACGCGTCCACTGTGCGTCACCCACATCATCTGTTTTTATAGGGAGGAGGTAAGAGCACTAGAACGCTCACCTCCTGCTACTGGAAGTGAGGGGAAAGGCAGCAACAAAGACGAGTGAAAGTTAGTTAAAAAAGCAGGATAACTGGTCAGCAACCTGCTACTAAAAAACTTAAATGCACAAAACAGAACGATTTAAAATTGCACCAAATACAAGTATCAGCGCGGACAACGGGCGTCGCCCACATCATCCGTTTTTACAGGGAGGAGGTAAGAGCACTAGAACGCTCACCTCCTCCTACCGGAAGTGAGGGGAAGGCAGCAGGAGAGAATAGAATAGAAGGAAAGACTCCCTCCACAACAATTGAGCAACACTCATGGTGGACCGGGGAGCAGGAAGCACAGCAACAAAGACGAGTGAGAGATTAGTTATAAAAGCAGTATAACTGGTCACCAACCTGCTACTAAAAAATGTAATGCACAAAACAGAACGATTTAAAATTGCACCACATACAAGTATCAGCACGTCCAGTGATGACATCACTGATGACATCTCAAATGACATAATTTATGACATAATCCAGTGAATGTGTGTTAATATAAAGTATAAAATATGTTTTATATATATATGCCCAGGTGTATTGAAGTATGAGTGGGTGTATGAGTCTCTGAATGGATGATTTAGTAGGTGTGTGACTGACTGTATAAGTGCGTGAATAAATGTTTCTTACTGAATGCATGGGTTAGAGACTAAACTTTTTGACTGTCTTTATTAGTCTCTTAGTGTGTAAGAGGCTGCATGAATTGGTGAGTAGCTACATGAGTGTCAATATGAGCTATTTATTGGTTGTCTGAGTATCTGTGGTGTCTGAGTGTCTTTGTGGGTGGGTGGGGGGGGTTGACTCTGAGCATAGATATGTGAGTGGTTGTTTCACTGGGTGTATAGGTTCAAGAGTGCATGTTGAAATACCTGTATGTGTTCGCGAGTGTGTGCATGGGTGTGTTGGTAATTAAATGGATGTCTCAGTGGTGCATGTGTGAGTAACTAAATATGTTTTAAAGCAGTATATGTGAATATTGGTGTTTATAAATGACTATATGTGAGAGTGAGTGATTGCAAGAGTATCTGTATGGATGAGTGTGCGTTTCTATGAGGGATTGTTTAAGACAGTAAGTATGTGTTATTATCGGTATAAATAATGGTGGTGGTGTGTGTATGACTGTATAAGCAAGGAAATGGGTGTGTGATAGTTTCTTTGCATGACTGACCAGGTGTATGAGTAACTCTTTAGGTAAGTGGCAGTGTGTGAGTGTCTATATGGGTTTATGTGTAGATATATCTGTGGCAGGATATATATGAATGACAGTGTGTATGAGTGACTGTATGGGTTAGTGGGTGGATGTGTGTGTAGACGTATGAATCACTGAGCAGGTATATACTAACTGCTATTGGTCTGTCCATGTCACCAAACAGGGTCTAGGGTGCATTTTCCCATGGGGGGTCGTGCATGGGGAGACATGTTGTGCCCCCCTCTGACTTGACTGTTTGTGCATGCACTGTGTGCCATACACAACATGGAACATAGCGCACAGTGCACCGATGTGTAAGCGGTGCTACCACGGCAGAGGCATATGCTTCAAGCTCTTTCTATGAGCCGAAGTATGCTGCCACCATGACACTGCTGACACAACACTGTCTGCCTGGCAGTGTACTCAGAATGTGGCGATCAGGATGCCTCCAGCGCGATCGCGTTCTCCCAGCCACCACAATGGCGGGCTGCCGAACTCGAAATCGGGACCTTGGTCATGTACTAAGAATAGAAGTGCATACCATGTCAAAAGCTGCAGTAGGAGTACAGCTGCTATTTCTCCCCTATCCTGGATGATCCACAACGTATTCATTATAGCCATTTCCATTCTGTTATATGCCCTAAAGCCTGCCTGATAGTCATCTAACTTACAATTGTCCATAATATACTGAGACACTTGAAGTTTTACAATCTCTTCTTCAACTTTTGACAGAAATGGCAATAATGTGAAAGGTCTAAAATGGCAGTAAACCGAAGGATCTTTAGAAGATTTCTTTAATAGGGCCAGAATGGGGCTTTTTTCAGTCAAAATGTACTACTCCAATTTTGAAGGAACAAATAATAAAGCCAGTCAAGTTAGGAGGTAATGTTCTCCTGACCAAGTAAAGAGTTTTGGCAGCAAAAGGATTTTGAGGAGATTCAGATTTCACCTTCATTGCTATCTTGTGCACTTCCTTTACTGAAGCAAACTGTAGGAGGCACTGAATATCATTGCTTACATCAGTTCTGAAAGATTGAGTAATTAGATCTTCCTGTGTGTTAGTCAAAATCTGAAAAGATTGATAAATGATAAGCAGGTGACTATGTCATTGCATCACTATGCTCTGTATTCTATCTGAGAAGAGCAGCAGGCAGGACAGGCTATTTCATTTGCAATTTTAAAAACTGCCCTAAATGTTTTCTTTGCTTATTGTATCCTGGCTGCCAAAAAGTTGCTTTGAAGATGAAAAGCACAACAGCTCTTGTTCTGGTGATAAAAGACAGGTATTTCCAGAGCATTGTAATGGTTTTATTTGATTCTTGTATATGGCTTTCTTAGGAAGCTTTAATTGTGAATAACTAGATCAAATTCCAGTTATCCATTAAAGGAGGTGCTCCGTCACTTTGCTTTAGTCTCCAGAGATCTGAGGATAACAGTGGAATGGCAGTTGTCGGTCTTGCCTGCCTTCTTCCAATCCTTCACAGGCTTGAGAAAGATGAAAGAACACAAGCGTAGAGGGGAAATTAAGCCATGTTGAAAAGTATGAAATTGGGGAGTGTGGCTTTCAGCTAGGAGTGGGTGAGATTGCACAGAGGGTGGTGTGCGTGGTTGGCAGAAGGCCATGTTATTTTATTTTCACTTCAGATGGAGGGGTGGATGCAGAACATGGTAGGGGTGGATACTAGCAGGCCAGTTATTTTTTAGTCCAACATTTTTGAAGAGGGACAGTGGTGTATGTAGGTCAAATGAGGCCACTTATTTATATTTTAAAATTGGCAGGAAGGGTTTTTGCAGATCGTAGTACGGGTAGGTGGAAGGAGGCCCTTTTTATTAACACATTTTTAAATTGATATGGATTGCTCCCCATTTCTCTTCCGCCCACTGCATGCTTGTTGTAAGTAGTGGTAGATAATTTTGTGGGGCCATAAACAACAAAAAGTTATAGAAGCAAAAACTATATATAACGGAGATGATTTGCTGAAATGTCATTGAAAGGAACTTAGGTCTCCCAGGAATTACTTAATTTAGGGGGCCCTGTCCATATTAGCTTTCCATTTAGTTACCAATTGTACGCTAATGAAGACCCATGATGTCAAAATCCTTTGAATAATACATTAAAGGTTGATGGGGAGAAATAGACAGATGTGAGATAGAACGTTCACTTTCTCAGGGATCCCTTAGAAGGGGGGCCCTGGGTAAAAAAGCCCACTTTTCCCATACTTTACGGCATCTTTACTTTGCACTTATGGTCTATTAAATGTAATTCAGAACCCCTTGATGAAAAACTACCCATTATTGAGGTAGCAATCTTTTATTATATATAATCTCTCCCTTATGGCTGTTTTGCCCACATACCTGATCTAATGGCCAGAAGTTTGAGTGTCTCTGTGTTACCGTTCTGGTATTTCTTTTCCAAAGGATGTTTCACGTGTCATCTTAAAGTACAGCAGCAAGCATTAATTAGTCAAAAGTCATGTTCGCGTTTAAAAATACCTTTTTATTGATAGATAACATTTTGCAAATTAGTGAAGAGTTTAATAAGAAAGATAACAATGTTCATAGGAAAAACATACAATTCTGATAACACGAAACTCACACCTGGATTTCAAAACAACATATCACAAACATGCCAAAAAGGACAGTTTGGTTTTGTCTGGTCAAATGCATTGTTTTTGTAAAACAGAGAAAAACATATTCAGAGCAATATCAAAATTGCACAGAAAATAATTTGGTAGCCCATACATACAGCACATTTTTTTCAAATTCTAATTCCTGGCTTGCAAACCAGTGACACAAGACCAAGACAGTGTTTTCAGCCAGTATAAAAACACACAGCAAACATGTGTACAACATGCAGAAAAGTGCCAAGACAATTGCAAGTGCACGCAAAAGATGTTCACTTGGAAACATTTGTCATTTTGTTGCATATTTTCTATTATACACAGATGGATCGAGAATTAAGTTTTGTAATAACAACCAGTTTGAAAATTTTGTAATCTCAGTTAATATGATGAATTACTTTTCTAATGAATCTATTTAGATGGCATTGCAAAGTTTCGTGTTATATTAAAAAGAAACTTATTTCAGTTAATATTTTATTACAAGGAAACCAATGTTTATTCTTAATCTTAATATTGCTGACCTTTTACTCCAAATATCGTATCTTGCCATGGTGCAGGTGCAAAAAGTAAACCATTTTGTGCACAGTGTAAGACTTTGAAATAGTGCTTTGATTTTTCAATGAAAGCATACAGTGCTTGTAAGAAAATGTTCCATAGACAAATTGATGTTTTATTACAGTAATTATCAAAGCAAGATGCATTTTGTGACTGAGTTCACAAGGCACTATTCTTCCAACTACTCTGTAGTTCTACAACCTGGCTTCAATTACATTTAGTTCACACTCAAAAGCAAATTCTGTAAAAATATGTATTTCAATGGTGGACCTTCACAAGTTCAACTTCAATAAAATGTAATTGGTGCACAATGTTCTCTATATTGAAAGGATGAAGCTCACTAGGTACATATCTAATGACAAAGTTCATTAGACTTCTTTAAGTACTGTAAACATCTGATAATTATGAGAATATGATGTACCCAGTCAAGTTAAAACATGATGCATGTCATGTTTCACTCCAATTTAATTTATGCACATCTGTGTACTAAACTAGTCATGATAATTACTGACAGGTAAGAACATTTAAGGACATCATCTTGTGATTCCTACTCCTCAGAACATAGAAAACGTGAACATCTTGCATTGTGTATCTGGTCTGTACCTTCAAATTCCTAGGAGGAATTGAGGACTTATCAGACATATTTCTAAAGTTCTGGGGAATGTTTTAGGACATGTTAAGAAAAGTCTAAGAACTTAGGCTTTTATGAACAGTGATGTTGGCAATACCCATTATGCCCAACCAATCTCAAATCAGCTTTACAGCTTCGCAATTCGGTGCTACTCCACTGACATTTCCAAACAAGCAAATTTGAATGTTCTTTCAAAACTAATTATGCATCTATCATAATATAATTATTTGTTAGTTCAAATACAGAATAATATAATTAAATATTGAATTTCTTCAAGATAAGTTAACATCTAAAGTTTTGAGGAAATTAAATGAGAATTCAGAGCCATGATTTTAGTTATTTTCACCCTAATACCTATGAAAAGTAGGTAATATCACTTCAATTACTTTTACTTTGGAACTTCAGTAATGCAGAACTTTCAGGATGGCCCGTGTAAATTCTAGATGATGGAGAATTTGTTTTATACATGGCTTGAAATATCTGTAGTATCTGGGTAATATCTCTATCAAATGTGTTTTAAAAGAGTGCATTGTAGGGTTACGATAATAACCAATGAGACTTCTGTAACTGTTTTATTAGGAGAAAAAAACATTTCCTATCTTAACAACTAACTTTTAATGAAATTAATGATTAAAAGAATACTTTGGATCACTGGGGCTATGTGAATGCAGTCCTGCATAGAATTATGACCCTGAATCAGTCCTGATTAACATTATGACCCTTAATGTTGTATGTACAAAATCTGAGCAAGACACCAGACCCTTAGTATTTTAAACACAACAAATGTTGCCCAAACATTATGACATAGTTGGAAGATATCCCATGAACACATTCCAATTCCCCATAAAAGTGTATGTAATTCAAGAGGTATCAAATGATCAATGTCGTTAAGTAGCTTAATACGGCAAACATTACTATTTGCACCATGTAGTCCTAAGTGATACATCATTATTTGCAAGATAGATGACACAATGCAAACATGTATAGTAACAGTCATGAGGGTGATGTAATTTCAGACCATAGTTAGATTTATAAATCTCTACAAATTCTAGAATACTATGGTGTTGAATAAGGTGTCTGGCTTCATGTTTTATGTATTGCCTTTTGCCAAAAAAGCTAATTGATATGTAACTGTATTAAAATTGTCTTGTTTTATGTTGTATTGGATAATTCTATTTTCATGTAAACAAGTCATTAAATAAGCATAACAGATGCGATTTTGTGTAATTCTGATCTTCAAATCATATTAATATTAGTTAAAACTCATGAAGGCACATAACAATGATTGACAAATATATGAACATTACAGTTAATACACCATAAAGGATCTGTTTGTAAATATGATATACACACAGAATTGTGTATATACTGTACTGAACTCTACATTGTAACATAGATACATTTCCATGATTTGATATATTGAAAAAAGACATCTAATAAATACGTTCAAATATGCACACTAAGAATAGCTAGGAGTTATATGCTGCCATAAACATTTCACTTCAATTACTTTTTTTTTAAATGCAACATTTTGTGCATATGTGCATTTTGCAAGTTGAACACACAGTCCCTTGGCATATAGACAGGTTGTTCATTCTAAATATCTAAAATGAATTTCTAAATTATGTTATCGGCTGATTTTTCACAATAGAAAAGTAATTTCTGGAAGTCAAACATTACATTATTTGGGAGTTCAGTGCACTCATTAGAGCAAGGGTTACACTTTCTTTCACAGTATGTACCTTTCGACACTAATTGCAGAAAATATGTCCTTACTGGAAAAAGCTTTGATAAGTGATGATACAATTGAGATAGATTTCTCAAAGTTAACTTGGTAAAACATATGATTATTGTTGAATTTTCTTGATCTGTCTGTCTTACAATATTTGATTTAAAAGTATGATTTGTGAAATTGGTAAAGACTTCTGCAATGTCCACTTGCCACCGTAAAAGAAAAAATCAAGAGTAAAAGATACACCATTGCGTAACCTCTGTCAAGGTTGATTTATTTTTGATGTCCTTTCTAAACATAAATTAAATGGATATGGAAGCAACCACTAAGTGAAACTCTTTTGACTCATACAGTTTTTGGCGGTATATTGGTAATCCATTACTTTAATGGTATAACCTTTGAAAACACTGAGCATAAACATGTAGGGTGAGATTTACTAGGATTTTACACCATTTTTGCATCACAAAAATGACGTAAATCGGCACAAAATCTTTTTTTCACTGATTTTCTTTCCAGTGCCAATCTTCTTTAGTGCTGGAAATAAAGGCAAAGTATACTTTGGATTAATAAGCGCCAAGGGGGCGTACCATGGGTGGAGCAAGGACATTCCCATGCAACCACCCGAGGTTTCTCATGCAAAACTCAATTTACTAAACAAAGTGAACAGGTTTTAGCATGAGAAAATTGCACGTTTTTAAAGTAGGCACAAGGAAAGAGAAATACTTTTGTTTCTCCCTCCTTTTCTGACTTTGCATGTGTGTGGCACTGTACAGCACACATACAAAGTTGGAAAAGGCTTCAAGTTAGTCTAAGCATAGTATTTTGTACTGGAAGGGCTCCTTTCTAATACAAAACCTATGCTAGACTCATGGAAACACCCTTCCACCAGTGGAGCAAAGGTGTCTACGTGGCGCACTGCTACTGATTTCAGTGCCAGCCCATGGGAGAGTGGAGGTCCTTTTTTCACTAAATTGGGTACTCTACTCTTCTCTCCTTTTCATGCAGTGGAGCTTAGCATTGCAGCTTCTGCAGTGCGCTACATGAAAAAATGGTAAATCTCCTCCATAGACTATAATAGTGAGAAAAAGAAGAAACTGCATTTTCCTTACCTGAAAAGCATTACTGGCCATTATCAGTTGTATACTATTGGACTGAGAATGATCAATTGTTTAAAATCCTTTGGAAGGAGAATCAAGTAATTTAATGTAGGTAACTATAATAGTTTGGCTAATTTAATTCTGCCATATTAGTGATAATGAACACATTCATTTAGAATTAGGTGCAGATTTTTAGAGTAAATACTTTTCTTCCTTTGGTTAATATTTCTTTCTGCCTGGCTTGATGGCTGGTGATTATGTTTCTTAAATGCAAAAGCTCTGGCAGCGTATGATTAAACAAAATAATACCCCTCTTTCAGGGAGGCTATGTTCCCATCAGTCATATTGTTACATCCCAGAGCACAAGAGCAATTCTGGGTAGTAATTGGAAGTGTTGGTTGGAATAAGGTGGTTGAGTGGTTTCACCTGAGGGTGAATTTGTGTCCTGAATTTCCTCCTCTCCAAGGGTGGATGGTGCTCTGAGGGACATTCTCACATCACAGAGGGTCTTGAGACGGTAGCCTCCATATGCATGAAACAGTGTAAATGTAGGTAGAGTATGCTTGTGTAGCTCTAATTCTCTAATGATAAACTGCTTTATTGTATTAGATACAAAAAAATACCAACTCAAATACTGAAGAACACGTGTGTAGCACACGTCCATGCTTTGGATAAGCTAGCGTTCACATAACAAGCATCCAGGTATTTGATTGTTGAAAAAATATAAATGTAGGTCTTGCTGTTTTATTTTATTAATGTATGCAAATATATATACATATACATGTATATATACATATATATATATATATATATACACACACACAAACACTCACATTTTATAAATTGTGTTTTGTAGGGGTGATTGATAAAAGTACTTCTTTGTCATATTATCGCAAATGTGCCTCCTGTACATGAAAACTAAAATATAACACATCCTGCATTCAGCGCAATACACAATGCTGCCATGGGTTCTCTGTTTGTTTAACACTAAAAATTGCATATCATAATTTCTCCTGAGATTCATTGTAACTCTGAAGTTAATACTACCATTTCAACTTATTTCACCAATCCTAAAAAGTAAAGATTTCTTCAAATGCTTAAAAACGTGTAATTATTGTTAGATTTAAAATTACAAATTAACATTTCATTGTACAATATCACAGCAGGTTTTCCTTACACTATATTTTATCAATTGTAATTAATATGTGGCTGCATCAAATCCCAAGTGTATGTGTGCATGTAACAATGATAGAACTTTTAATAATTTTGTTATAAAGCCAAAATTTGAACCAGGTAACAATTTTGGAACTGATTGCTATGCTGTACAGAGAAGTTTAAAAATACATCACAATTGATGTGAGTAAGGCTACAATAAAATTGTACTTAACAGTCACAAGCCATGTTTGTAAGCATTGTGTAACAGTTGACCAGCAACTTGACCTCTGATTTTCTACCATCAACAATCTAAAGGTACACTGTTTGTTTCCAAATGCTACATTTTAAATGGGCAAACCATTTTGAAAAGCACGTTATATTTTTCCATTTCAAATTATTACAATATATATATATATATATATAAAGCTCACAAAAAATAAATCCATATCATTTATCCATGTAGTTTTGTATCTTTGACATTTTCTTTATCCCCAGATGTGTATTTGATCAAAAGATACATCCCACAAAGACATCAGAGTAGTTGGTCCACAAAATAGAAAACTTTGATTTAAGAATCATCCTCAGTTCATTTCAAGTAGACATCATAGTCAATACAGGACCCTTTTCCTCCACATTCCGGGAATAAAATTAGACATGACATTTTACATATCACACTGTTAAGTCTCATAATAATATACATATTAGATTTTCTCCATGAACCTGATTCATGGATCCATAGCCAGAAGGCTGATGAAGAAATAAAAAATGTATTTTAATGATATATGTAGAAAACATTAATCTCTTGTCTGTTCCTGTTTTCATCTTTCTCAGTAATTGTGAGCATGTGTGTGAGTGTGTTTTTGTGTGTATATACATATATATATATATATATAATATGCATCTGGGTGAATATTCCCACTCATTGGTGTGAAAAAGGTGGCTGTTGTTTATTTTGTGGTGTAAAATACTTGCAATGTAGTTGGTCAATCTAAAAGCAAACAAAGTTATTGTAATTGAATTGAAATCATGATCATTGAAACTAATGCAGTTCATGTTGCTCTTCCTAATCACTTAGACTTTTTGTTATTATTTTGTTTTATTTATTTTATTATTTTTCAATGGCAAAATAAAACAACTACCTCATGATCAGGAGATATAGGGCTTTGCATGAAGCACAAAATTAACCTATATATTAATGGGGTTATTGGTGGCAATTTACCATTTGAGTCCATATTTTAACCCTTACGCTGCGGCGGCAATTCTGCCGCAAAGCTAAGGGGTGGGGCGGCCGCGCGGCGCTCCGACGTTTATGACGGAACCGCTCCATCATGGCCCTCGGGTGGGCTGTGCTTGTGATGGAGCGGTTCCGTCATGGCCCCGCCCGTTCTTTAGAACGTCAGCGCAGGCGCGAAATCAGCGCCACGCAGGCGCGACGAGCGGGCCATGACAGAACCGCTCCGTCACCAGCACAGCCCCCTCGAGGGCCATGACGGAGCGGTTCCGTCATAAGCGTGGGAGGGGTTAAACCTGTTCATGACAGCCCATAAGGTTCTCCAATTACTATACACTGGGTCGCCTGATTTCAGTTATTTCCAATACTTATACTTAACAGCCATTTCAGTTTCTATCACGGACAAGGGGCCTTACTTCAGAGATAAAAATTTCCAGTGTAATTATACATCTCTTTGCTTCCAAATCACCTGAAGCCATATGATTATATTCCTCAAAAACAAACAGCCTGATATCAGCCCAGTTTTAGAATACGAGAAAACTCACCAGATATGTTAATGTGTTTGTTTATTTGAAATGGAAGTATGCAGACAGTCAATTTGGCTGAACTTGTGGACAGTGGATGTCCTAATAGTTCTGACAGACTGGGCAATGTTTCTCAGATGAGCAAAAAAATAAAATAGGACAAAAAATTAAGTACGCAAATTGTACCAGAGAGAGTTTGAATAGATGTGTATTTACACATGCATTCTAGATGCAATATACCATGTGTACTCACAAACATTTTCTCAGGGGACAAAATGTACAGTGTGGGGTGAGACCAAGGACTGCATCGATGAAGCAACAACAGACAGGGTGGGGTGATGAATTATGGTGACAGAAAAGAAGTTCCCTTCTTTTAAAAAGACCATGAGAAGACTCATGCTTTCTAATCTTTTTACCCATTTTGCAGTAGCCTGGATATGTAACCTATGCATGTTTACATACAATGTTGTAGCCTATCTCATACTGTGTGTAAAAGATGTATAAACTGCATATGTATAGTGCTTACATTCACAAGACCAGGGCCAATAGAATTATAAATATACATCGCATTTCCCTAGTGAAACAACCAGGATTTAAGTCATTGACCTTCAAGTTACACAGAGACATCTGAAGTCAGTATCAATGAAGTTGAGCTTATCCACTATTAAGGAAATGACCAATAAAAGTAAATGATAGTAAGTCACATATGTGCAGGTGTTGTTTGTTTGAATTCTTAAATGCAACACCTGACCTATTTTTCATAGGGACGTTTTGCCCCGGACACGGAGTGCGAGCCAAAGTTTTCCTTACTAAAATATTTTACTTACTTTCATGAAAATTCTCTGGGTACTGTGGGATATGAGCCACAAATATGCTTCCTTATCCCGCAGTCTTTATGTCCGCATTGAATCACAATGCGGTTGTTACAACGACCGCGTTGTGATTCTGCATACCATTACTCCGTAACTCGAACAACGACTTGCGGAGGGGGGGCGGTGGATGTTGGAATAGTATAATTTACTATTTCAACTCCGGTCTGTGCCGACAGTAGGAAAGGTGTTGGATTTTAAATCCAACACCATCCCCCCGCCCCTCGGCAAGTCGTTGTTCTGACTTGCAGAGTAATGGAATCACAACACGGTTGTTGTAACGACCGCGTTCTGATTGAATGCAGACAAAAAACTTTTGTTATAAATGTTGTTTACTTTGAGCCACAGTTCATATCAAGGCAGTGGGCTGCTTAGTAGCCTGCCTGGAAAAATGACATTTAATGGGCTTACAAATATATGAAATAGTTTTATGTTTATGATAACGTGGTCTGTAATATTTTTTAGGCCATCATCCCAGGATTTGTGCCAACTTGTCTGACTCAAATAATGAAACACTGCATACTTCATCAATTTGCTATCTATAACACTATCTATATGCTATTATGATTCAAAGAACGCAATAAAACGGATTGTCCAGGAATCTAATCATTAAATTGCTATGTGTTTATCCAGCACAAAACATGTTTTTAGCTATTTGCTTAATTTGAGACTTATGATTTCTGCCCAGAGGTAGAATTTAACTGCATTTTGAACACTAAATGCTCTGCAACCTCACATCTCATATTTGAATTTAAGGTCATGCCAGAGAACTGCATCTAGAAAATGTATTTATTAAACAAGTGAAGCATTGATTATGAAAAATGTGGTAAATTAAGCATATCAGTAGATTTTTTTTTGTAAGAGCAACCGTTGTAAATTGGAAAGATGGACTGATACACGGTTGTTGTTTTTAGACTGATCCACTCTAATCACAGCACTCTGAATTTGCCAAGGGTTTCAAATGTTTTTCTTTGGGAAAGCCTGCAAAAACAATTATACCAAAGGTGGTTTGAGACTGAACAGACGTATTTACCAACACTATTTCTACATAAAAAGGCTGGGCCCAAACTGGAATGGCATGGTGAGCAAAAAAAGGATTGGTTTAGGCCCAGATCTCTGTACTGGTGGTGAATGTGTGACATAGTTCAGCATTCTAATTGGTTGTTCTTTTTGTATTTGTCACCAATACTATTCTGAAGGGAAGCTAAGGAAAGAAACAATTCCGCATAATATTCAGAGATAATGTGGGTGGGAGCTATCTGTTGTGAGACAGGTAGTTTAGTGTCAAAAGGCTGACATGGTTCCACATCTTATTTACAGTTACAGGAGCAGCAGCCATGGAGAAAAAACATATATTGGCCTTCCAGCTTTTAGGTTGCTTATGAGTAAGTATGATCTCTATTTTGTCCTGGTTAAACCCTTTATATAATCCAAACAGCACTTGAATAATGTAATTATGACGTAATGTAAATTGTAAATTGATATTTGTATAGCGCACTACTCACCCACAAGGGTCTCAAGGCGCTTGTACGAATACCGCTGTGGAACCAATCCTGGCTTTCCCTGTGAGGCGTCCACTCCTGGGCACCCCCAAGGTGGAGGCCAGGTATCCTTAGCGTTGTGGGGGCCGTTGTGGAGATTAAGAAAGCTATTGCCCAGAGTTGCAGAGTGGGACTCCATGATTGGGATAGGCACGAGGCGAGAATTGTCAGGTCCGTGGAATTTTTTGAGCCCAAGACCCGCCGAGGCGGGGAATTGAACCCTGGTCCTGGGCTAGACCTCTGCATCAGGGTCTGCCGCTCTAACCATTGAGCCACACTTCTCCACGTAAAAAATGTGCAATGTGAGATGAAACCAGGAAAGGACAAACTCTGCTACTCAAAAACTAGCACTCTAAATGTAGACTTTTCGTTCCACTCAATGCAACAATTAAATTATATCTCAAAATAAATGTATGTCATAAAATATTCGAAAATAACTTAGCAATATTTAACAAACATAACACCTGTCATGGAATGCATCGTGCACAGCCTTTGGAGAAGTGGAGAAACACTGCAAAACAGTCATCGAAGTTAGATCCTAAAGTGTACTGCTAAGCACCTCAGAAATCTGCGAGTTCGTTTTTTCATCAGAATCTGTTTCTTGTTCCATTCGTACATGCACACTTGCACCCTGCTCTAAATCCCGAGGCCCTCCCATGCTTAATGTCCAGGTGTCATGCTTCTCACGAGACAGTTTATAAGGTTCTACATAGATCGTACGTACATTCTGTTTGCATTCAATGTATTTGGACTTTCCTTCCTTAGGTAGGCTTGACGCATGAGGTAAGATAACGGTGTGAGGAGGAGAATCAATGGGAATACTAATCTGTCCACCAGAGGTAGAGTCTTGTTCTTGAGCATCTGCCAGGGATAGATGCTGCGTATACACTCCATCAGAGAGGGATGGGCACTGAGATTCACTGTGCACTCGCAACCAACGATGATGGCGACTGAAATAGTTATAGTGCTGATGTTTTGGTGGTCTTTTCTTCCCTGAAAGACTACTGCTTTGTTTTAATTGTGCAGATTTTTCTGTACACTTTGATGGGAACCCTGTCACTGACAAACTGTTCATATACCTGGTGCAGTACTCGCTGGCGGGGTCCAAGCCACTGCATTCGTCCTTCAAAGGTAGACATGGCTTCATCTCATGCACTTGGAGGACATCGGGGGCACTGCCACCGAGCCCACTCACTGCCTGCTGGGATATGTCATTAGATGATGAATAAACTAAATCCAGTTCTCTTGGACTGAGCGCGTCACTCGAGTCGTAGTCGCTGTCAGTTGGTAAGAATACTTCAGAGCAGCCTTCTTCGTCTGAACAGGGTTGAGAATCTGAAAAATGTAGAGTAAAAATCCCTGTGAACATGTGTTATTGTTTTCTATAGTTCAAAGTTTACATTTTACATAATGCTTACAAATGACAGACTGGCTAATCACAAACAAAATCAGGACAACAGAACACACATTCTAACTTAAAAAAACTGTCTTGTTTGACCAATACATTGGTGCCCCCTAACTCACCCCTCCTACTCGCCTTAGAAGCAATACATGTTATTGCTGGTAAAAAGAATGGTCTTTTTTTAAGGATGAATAGAAGTTGCTAACCATGATCTTGTAATTGAAATACTTCATTGCCCTAAGAAGCATAATTGTGTTCTAAATGGTGTATTATAGCCTTATAGTTCACTGCTGAGGGCTACACCAATTGCTATAGGCCCTGAACCCTGAGTAGACCAGGGCCACAGGTGAGGTCCCATAACGATGATTCGACCTTTAACAACAGGTATAGTAAGAGGCAGCAGGGCTATAAGGCTCTTAGTACATTATACTCACTAAGGGTGAAACGTTCTGAATTAAAAAGGAAGAAACAGAAACATAAATACTGAAATGTTGGAGCAGAAGGCTTATACCAGCCATTATAAGCCTAGAGCTACTCCATTGTCTTCAATGAAGCTCCCAACATTCCAATATAACCTTAGAGTACAATGTAGCAGGTTCGACCACCCATTAAAGGTCCGCTCCAGTGTTTAAGGCCTTAGCCGAAGGCCTTTAACAAGGGAGCAGGCCGTTAATGACCAGAACAACCCACTACGCAGGGCTGTAAGGCTATTAGATCATTCCACCCCAGAAGTCAGAATGTTCTAATTTGTAAAACAAAATCCTCATGGAGCCTGAGAGGGTTGAAATCCCCTCTGGCTCCGTGAGGCTTTAGTCACAGCAACAGTTGTGAACAAACATTGGAATGTTGATGCTCCGGGCTTCTACTGGCTATTAGCACTCCATTGTCTTCAATAGAGAGCCCAACATTCCAATGTTCTAATACATGTTTCATTGAAAATATATTGTTTCTGATGTATTTGTCAATGCATGTTCATAATGATCGAACCTCTGATAGAAATTGGAACATGGATATGAGATTTCTGGTGCCTTATATTACACTGCAAATATACAACCATACAAATGGTGATGGGAGGAATGCTTGCATTTTGTCTAACCACTGGCAATCCCTCTGGTTAGCATGCCAACACATAGTTATTTTGTCAACCATGCCACGTCAGTTTGGAACCAGCCATGTGTAAATCAGTCTCAACCCTGTTCCAGAAGGAACAGTCCAACCAGAACTGCCAGGCCAGGTCCTCTCTGAATCAGAACACAAGGAACCCAAGACTGATTTTACCGTTATTGGGGTTTGTCGGTTTTGTGTAGCTTAGTTCCAATAGATCAATGAGCATGTGACCTATGCCTGGGCATACCTTTGCCACTTAGGGCAGTACATTAAACACACAAAAAGTGATTAGAGGAATGCTAGCAATTTTCTAACTTCTGGCAATCACTCGGGTAGCACTCCAACACATTATTACCTCAGTTTGGACCAAAGAAAATACACAGTCAAAATAAATCAGATAATCTGGCGAGGAAGAGGAGGCACTGGAAACAGCCAATTGATCGCATTGATTGAGTTATTTTTATTTAGAGTGGGTTATAATTTCACTTGTTTGATTCCTGGCTGTTGTGCTTGCATATGCACTGGTAGGTACAGCAGAGCAGGATTGGGAGCAGGATCTTTTAGGGTGCAATTATAATAATGGGTAATAGTTTGTGAGTAGTGACAATTTTTTTTCCTGGGCCCATTTTCATTGCAGGAACGTAAAGCGCTATCCAAGGCAAGCCAATGTATTAACATGGCTTCTAGGTTTTAAGGGCCTGATTTTGCTGTTACCCCTGCCATGGTGAAGGAGCGTCATCCCCCAACTTTAAACATGTCCGCCAGCCTAGTGGACAGCTCTTGTCTTTACATGAGCCAGTAATCAAGTGGTGTTTTTTTGTGCTGTGCCCAAGACTGGTGTCGGTCAAAACATGATGCTGGTTTCCATTATCTCCTTCAGTAGGCACTTTTACGAGCGTGTTAACAAGTCGTGGTCTGATTGCAAAGATATCAGTGGGCAAGAGGAACATGTGTTCATAAAATGACCATGAGGAAATGTGGGGTGACCATGCAGTTTGTTAGCTCAGATTTAGTGATGATTTTTATATGATAGAGTACACAACTGACAGCTGCAACATTTGTGGAGGTAATCAATCACAATGACCGCAGTCTGAATTTTACGAGTCACATCAGCGACAGGCAGGTTGAATTCTTAGACTTGCAAGGGTGCAAAATGAGAGGCTATAAACTAAGCTCTTTAGAAAGATAACAGCAAGTAATTTAATTCTGCATGCAAACAGCTTCCATCCCAGACATAAAAAATCTAGCATCCCCTATGGTGATATGTTGAGAAGTAAAAGAAATTGCAGCAACATTCAAGATTGTGTGTCTAGTACAGATCAGGCAGTGGTGAGATTTGTGCAAAGTGGTTACTCTATGGAGTTGCTTGACAAGACAATAGTGGCTGTTAAGCAATTATGTAGGAGGTCATAACTCTTTCCTAAGAAATGGCAAAGGGAGAGTGACTCAGCCATCAGACTCATAACTACATTTAGTACATAAGAGAAAGAACTGAAAGCAATTCGCAAATAACATTGGCACTTATTCCGGGCAGATCCTGTTTTAGAGCCAAGGAAGTCTAGCCCCCCCTTAGCCACATTCCGCAGACCGTATTCCATGTGGGATGCCTGAGTCTAGAGCATCCCTGAGGTGAGGGAGAGTAAACATTTGTTACAGCAAGCCAATGTATTTCAAAAGTGCAAAGCTTGTTACTTTTGGTTTAACACATGCAAACATACAACACCTTTCACAGAAAGACCAATCAAAATAAGAGGTGTGTTTAATTGTATAACTGAGTCTGCTGTGTACGTACTTCAGTGTGAGGGCAGTCTTCAATATGTTAGGAGTACGATCCTCCAGTGGCCAGACATGTGTATGATTCCACAGCAACGATGTTGGGTGTCTAAGGTACTTTGTGATAGATGCAATCCCACCATAAGTCACGGGGGATCATGAGTGAATTTCGAGGCAAGGGAAAAGAAGTTTCATAATTAATCTGCAATCTAAGTCTCCCAAGGGGTTGAATGTGGAAGAACTATAACATTTCTATGAGCTGGGAAAGTAAAATATAGTTTTGTCTTCATCTCTTCCTTCCCTGAGTAGAGTTTAAATTTCAGGGTGATAAGTTGTGTCATTCCTTTTTCAGGAGGCAGGTCGGATTCTCAAAGCTCTGAAGTACATTGGAAAGTGTGCCTGCTTGACAAGTCAATGTCTTGTAGCAATACTTTGACTTAAGTAACATTTAACATAAAGTTTTGTTCTGTGTTTCTGTGTGCAAAGAACTTATTGTCATGACTTTTTAAGATCCAAGCAATAGTAGTGATTTTAACTAACTTGACAGTGTACAATGTGTTTGGGAACATGATATAACATCTAGCATAGTGTTACAGGGCAACTCATTGCATCAAATGAATTGGCCCACTTGGGCTTGATTGAGGCAGTTAAATTAAGTCAAGATTGTGACCAAAATTGCAATGCACTAACATATGCGTAAATGCCCTTTTTATACAAAGTACTCACCTGAGCGTAACTGTGCTGATAAATTAGTTGTTTAAAAAACTGCTTAATGCTGATTAGCAAATAATATTGACAGAAACAAACTTTGTTGGTGATATAAATTATGTAATCGTAATTTCTCACAGTGTTTTTGTACACTGTCGGTGATGAACTATGATTGAAACAATATAATGATTGAAGCTATACATTTAGCTTGAAATTACACAAAAGTTGTAAGAATGTAATAAGTGTATGTGCTTCATGACGCATGTGTGAACAAGGCCATTGGTTTGGCCAAAACGCATAATGGCGGATTCACAGCAAAAACACAATTCTGATACACAACAAGTTGGTCTGCACCTGGTCTGTGATGAGCATTTGAAACTAAAGGTGTTGCTGTGATTGATATATATAAAAGGGTGTCCTCAAAGGAAAGGTTGCACACAGAAGGGTTTCCACACACCATTCTAGGCAGCTGCCACCACCACGAGCCTTTGCAGCTTTCAATATTGCAGTGCGCCAAACTTTTCAAGCCATAGCCCTTTATCACTAGCCTGAAATAAACTCAAAGAGGCATCCACTTGAAAATCGGAACATTTATTGGAAGTTAACAGTCCCGCCCCAGTGGGCGTAGGCAGGCAAGGAATCTTGGTAAATGTAGTTCCTCTGCCAAGACTTCAGTTTTGTGTATACCACAGTGGATTGGATGCCTCACAGTGTCACAATATATCCCCAGTGGGCGAGCGCTTGCATCAAGTCCATAGTGTAGCTCACCAATGCAATCCTGAAATGAGGCCCCTTCTGTTCCAAATGTGTGCTCAGAGTGCGAGCACCAGGATCTGCCAAAAAATCAGCAGCGGGACCCCTCCGCGGCCGGACGAGCCGCCAAACAACAAGCAAAAGGGTGTCCTCAAAGGAAAGGTCGCACACAGAACGGTTTCCACACACCATTCCAGGCAGCTGCCACTACCACGAGCCTTTGCAGCGTTCAATATTGCAGTGCGCCAAACGTTTCAAGCCGCAGCCTTTGATAACTGGCCTGCAATAAACACAAAGAGGCATCCACTTGAAAATCGGAACATTTATTGGATGTTAACAGTCCTGCCCCAGTGGGCGTAGGCAGGCAAGGCATCTTGGTAAATGTAGTTCCTCTGCCAAGACTTCAGTTTCGTGTATACCCCAGTGGATTGGATGCCTCATAGTGTCACAATATATCCCCAGTGGGCGAGCGCTTGCATCAAGTCTGTAGTGTAGCTCACCAA
Source organism: Lissotriton vulgaris (assembly GCF_964263255.1). Lineage (NCBI taxonomy): Eukaryota > Metazoa > Chordata > Amphibia > Caudata > Salamandridae > Lissotriton > Lissotriton vulgaris. The sequence continues at coordinate 668,752,730 of NC_141695.1, read as the reverse complement.
TGCAATCCTGAAATGAGGCCCCTTCTGTTCCAAATGCGTGCTCAGAGTGCGAGCACCAGGATCTGCCAAAAAATCAGCAGCGGGACTCCTCCGCGGCCGGACGAGCCGCCAAACATCAAGCAAAAGGGTGTCCTCAAAGGAAAGGTCGCACACAGAAGGGTTTCCACACACCATTCCAGGCAGCTGCCACCACCACGAGCCTTTGCAGCGTTCAATATTGCAGTGCGCCAAACGTTTCAAGCCGTAGCCCATGATCACTGGCCTGCAATAAACACAAAGAGGCATCCACTTGAAAATTGGAACATTTATTGGATGTTAACAGTCCCGCCCCAGTGGGAGTAGGCAGGCAAGGCATCTTGGTAAATGTAGTCCCTCTGCCAAGACTTCAGTTTCATGTATACCCCAGTGGATTGGATGCCTCATAGTGTCACAATATATCCCCAGTGGGCGAGCGCTTGCATCAAGTCTGTAGTGTAGCTCACCAATGCAATCCTGAAATGAGGCCCCTTCTGTTCCAAATGCGTGCTCAGAGTGCGAGCACCAGGATCTGCCAAAAAATCAGCAGCGGGACCCCTCCGCGGCCGGACGAGCCGCCAAACATCAAGCAAAAGGGTGTCCTCAAAGGAAGGGTCGCACACAGAAGGGTTTCCACACACTATTCCAGGCAGCTGCCACCACCACAAGCCTTTGCAGAGGCAATTTTGCAGTGCGCCAAACATTTCAAGCTGTAGCCCTTGATCACTGGCCTGCAATAAACACAAAGAGGCATCCACTTGAAAATCGGAACATTTATTGGATGTTAACAGTCCCGCCCCAGTGGGCATAGGCAGGCAAGGCATCTTGGTAAATGTAGTTCCTCTGCCAAGACTTCAGTTTCGTGTAAACCCCAGTGGATTGGATGCCTAATAGTGTCACAATATATCCCCAGTGGGCGAGCGCTTGCATCAAGTCCGTAGTGTAGCTCACCAATGCAATCCTGAAATGAGGCCCCTTCTGTTCCAAATGCGTGCTCAGAGTGCGAGCACTCACCTGAGCGTAACTGTGCTGATAAATTAGTTGTTTCAAAAACTGCTTAATGCTGATTAGCAAATAATATTGACAGAAACAAACTTTGTTGGTGATATAAATTATGTAATCGTAATTTCTCAGAGTGTTTTTGTACACTGTCGGTGATGAACTAAGATTGAAACAATATAATGATTGAAGCCATACATTTAGCTTGAAATTACACAGAAGTTGTAAGAATGTAATAAGTGTATGTGCTTCATGACGCGTGTGTGAACAAGGCCATTGGTTTGGCCAAAACGCATAATGGTGGATTCACAGCAAAAACACAATTCTGATACACAACAAGTTGGTCTGCACCTGGTCTGTGATGAGCATTAGAAACTAAAGGTGTTGCTGTGATTGATATATATAAAAGGGTGTCCTCAAGGGAAAGGTCGCACACAGAAGGGTTTCCACACACCATTCCAGGCAGCTGCCACCACCACGAGCCTTTGCAGCTTTCAATATTGCAGTGCGCCAAACGTTTCAAGCCATAGCCCTTGATTACTGGCCTGAAATAAACACAAAGAGGCATCCACTTGAAAATCAGAAAATTTATTGGATGTTAACAGTCCCGCCCCAGTGGGCGTAGGCAGGCAAGGAATCTTGGTAAATGTAGTTCCTCTGCCAAGACTTCAGTTTTGTGTATACCCCAGTGGATTGGATGCCTCACAGTGTCACAATATATCCACAGTGGGCGAGCGCTTGCATCAAGTCCATAGTGTAGCTCACCAATGCAATCCTGAAAATAGGCCCCTTCTGTTCCAAATGCGTGCTCAGAGTGCGAGCACCAGGATCTGCCAAAAAATCAGCAGAGGGACCCCTCCGCGGCCGGACGAGCCGCCAAACAACAAGCAAAAGGGTGTCCTCAAAGGAAAGGTCGCACACAGAACGGTTTCCACACACTATTCCAGGCAGCTGCCACCACCACGAGCCTTTGCAGCGTTCAATTTTGCAGTGCGCCAAACATTTCAAGCTGTAGCCCTTGATCACTGGCCTGCAATAAACACAAAGAGGCATCCACTTGAAAATCGGAACATTTATTGGATGTTAACAGTCCCGCCCCAGTGGGCGTAGGCAGGCAAGGCATCTTGGTAAATGTAGTCCCTCTGCCAAGACTTCAGTTTCGTGTATACCCCAGTGGATTGGATGCCTCATAGTGTCACAATATATCCCCAGTGGGCGAGCGCTTGCATCAAGTCCGTAGTGTAGCTCACCAATGCAATCCTGAAATTAGGCCCCTTCTGTTCCAAATGCGTGCTCAGAGTGCGAGCACCAGGATCTGCCAAAAAATCAGCAGCGGGACCCCTCCGCGGCCGGACGAGCCGCCAAACATCAAGCAAAAGGGTGTCCTCGAAGGAAAGGTCGCACACAGAAGGGTTTCCACACACTATTCCAGGCAGCTGCCACCACCACGAGCCTTTGCAGCGTTCAATTTTGCAGTGCGCCAAACATTTCAAGCTGTAGCCCTTGATCACTGGCCTGCAATAAACACAAAGAGGCATCCACTTGAAAATCGGAACATTTATTGGATGTTAACAGTCCCGCCCCAGTGGGCGTAGGCAGGCAAGGCATCTTGGTAAATGTAGTCCCTCTGCCAAGACTTCAGTTTCGTGTATACCCCAGTGGATTGGATGCCTCATAGTGTCACAATATATCCCCAGTGGGCGAGCGCTTGCATCAAGTCCGTAGTGTAGCTCACCAATGCAATCCTGAAATGAGGCCCCTTCTGTTCCAAATGCGTGCTCAGAGTGCGAGCACCAGGATCTGCCAAAAAATCAGCAGCGGGACCCCTCCGCGGCCGGACGAGCCGCCAAACATCAAGCAAAAGAGTGTCCTCAAAGGAAAGGTCGCACACAGAAGGGTTTCCACACACCATTCCAGGCAGCTGCCACCACCACGAGCCTTTGCACCGTTCAATATTGCAGTGGGCCAAACGTTTCAAGCCGTAGCCCTTGATCACTGGCCTGCAATAAACACAAAGAGGCATCCACTTGAACATCTGAACATTTATTGGATGTTAACAGTCCCGCCCCAGTGGGCGTAGGCAGGCAAGGCATCTTAGTAAATGTAGTCCCTCTGCCAAGACTTCAGTTTTGTGTATACCCCTGTGTTTTGGATGCCTCATAGTGTCACACTATATCCCCAGTGGGCGAGCGCTTGCATCAAGTCCGTAGTGTAGCTCACCAATGCAATCCTGAAATGAGGCCCCTTCTGTTCCAAATGCGTGCTCAGAGTGCGAGCACCAGAATCTGCCAAAAAATCAGCAGCGGGACCCATCCGCAGACGCGTTTCGGCGCTCCGCCTTCCTCAAATTTACAAACATTGTGAGGCGGCGCCATGTTTTATCATTCGCATCCACGTGATTTTCCAATGAAAACAAACAAGGGACTGAAATCGAAACACCATATTGGAAGTATTTTTACATCATGGTTGCATTGTATTCAAATAATCTGCTAGAAACACATTAACTTATTTTCATACTTGTCCCCAACTTCGGAATACTTTTTCCGATTCACAAGTTAAGTGGATTTATTTATGTTTGTCATGATTTACATTAGATATGTAATGATACCAAATAACAAACAGAATTACATTTAATTAAAATGATGTTTTTCAGCCGTATATCGGCTCCACTTAAATCCATTCTATGGGTCGAGTGTACCACCAAAAGTGAAGGGCTGTCATAGTCGGTCTACCCGACCCTTATTAATGACCATTTTTGGTAACTTTCTATTGTGATGGTATACCTTAACCAAAACCGACAGCGCCATTTTGGTAGTTCCAACCTGAACCAGGTCAAATTATTCAGCCGTGGATCGGCATGACCAGATTACTTATAACAATCCGCAACTCTTTCCACATATCAAGCCGTGGATCGGCCAACTTCCCTTGTCAAATTTTGTTTTCACAAAATACATATAACTTAATTCATAAAGTTCATTAGGGGTCTGCCCAAAATCAGACTGCTTAAAATTCATTAGTCCTTAAATCAAAGCAGTACTGAAAATTAAAAAATTGGTTCAATAAATTCATAAATATCTAATCAAATATAGGATACAGTTTAAAATTGCAAAGCTGCCAAATAACCACATTAATCAACATCAATTCAGTTTTCTCCATGTAAATGTCACACAGTATTAATCATATCTTACATTTCTTTTCTTATTATGATGCCCTGATGAACAGTCTCATTATTGTCGGGTCTCAATTCATATTTGATGTTATCTTTATTGTTTAAGTTGTGTATATATATATGAATTAGAACCCGATATGAGATGCCAATTCTTCTCCCACATTTAATCCCTTAGGGTGTTTGGTCATTAAGTCTATTATATACCGGGACTCTAATCTTCTCAATCTGTGCAGCCTGTCCCCTCCCCTAGGACTATCCGCTATATAATCCAGACCAAAGTACTGTAATTGGTGTCTGTTACTTGAATGTTTCTCTTGGAAGTATCGAGCGACTGGATATGCTTGGTCGTTCTTATCTATCGCTCTCAAGTGTTCTAAAATTCTTAGTTTAAGAGGTTTGATCGTACTCCCAATATATGATAGTCCGCATGGGCACTTAAGACAATACACCGCATACGGAGTACCGCATGTAAGGTATTTATTGATAGTTTTGGTTATTCCTGTTCCAGGTATCTCGTAACTTTTTACTCTTTTGCTGTGTGCACAAGCTTTGCATTTATGACATGGATGAAAACCCTTTAAGTCTGCAAGAGAATTAGGTTTCTTTTCCACTTTTCTTAAGTGACTTTGCACCAACATATCTTTCAACGATCTAGATTTTTTAAAAGTCACTAGTGGAAAAGCTGGAATCTCATCTTTTATGATGCCGTCGGTTTTTAGTATGTGCCAATTCTTTCTAAGCATGTGTTTTAGATAATTGGCTTCCGCCGAGTAAGGGGTTACCAGCCGGAACTTCCCCATCTCGACTGCATCAGTATCAGTATTTTTCTCCTTTTCTATTAACAGGTCTTGCCTCGGTATAGATTTTACTTTCTTTAATGCACTTTCTAAAGTGTCTGTGGCATAGCCTCTCAATTTGAATCTACTGACGCACTCTAATGCTGCAATTTGGAAATATGAGTCTCTAGTGCTGTTCCGTTTTAGCCTGAGCAATTCCCCATAGGGGATGCTCTGCATCAGTGGAGTAGGGTGGTTACTAGTTGCATACAGTACAGAGTTACCTGCCGTGCTTTTACGAAAAAGAGATGTTTCAATCTTACCATCAGAAATAAACACTTTCAGATCTAAATATTCCACACAAATATTGCTTATAGACCCAGTAAATCTTAAATTCATGTTATTACTGATTAGGACATCAATGTAGGCCTTGGCTGTTTGTTCTGATCCTTGCCAAATTATAAACAGGTCGTCTATATAGCAACACCATTTAATCACACAGCCCTTCTCTCCATTCGCTTTCAGCGACCTGGTCACCTGCTCCTCCCACCAGCCCACAAATAAATTTGCGTAGCTGGGGGCAAAGCAGGTGCCCATCGCTGTACCAGATGTCTGTCTATAATAACTTTCCTCGAACATAAAGATATTATTTCTCAAACAGAATTCCACAAAAGTTGTCAACATAGAGTTATGCTCTAAAAACATTAGTTGTCTTTTGTTAAGATAATGCATTACTGCTTCAATCCCCTTGTCATGACTGATGCACGTATACAGGCTGGTTATGTCTAACACCAGCAGTCTGTAACTGGGGTCCCATTTTATCTTGTCAATTTTTGACAAAAAGTCTCTAGTGTCTTTTATATACGAGTCCAATTCCTGTACCAGAGGAGCAAGAAAGTGATCAATAAAAGTTGAAAGATGTTCAGTTAAACTATTTTGAGAGGAAATTATAGGTCTTCCGGGAGGATCAATGCTGTCTTTATGTATTTTTGGGATGTGGTAAAATGTTGGTGTTATTTGGTTGTTGCTTCTAAGGAATAAATATTCATCCTTTCCCAGCATATTCTTACAATACCAACTATGAATTAGTTCATCATATTGTTATATGCTGGCTAGATATTTTTCTTTCGTGGACAGTTCATAATTTTCTTTATTCGAAAGTTGTTTAATTGCTTCTTTGCAATAGTTCTCCCTAGTCTGTAACACAACATTCCCGCCTTTATCGGAAGGCTTAAATATCACATCCTTATCTTGCATTAGACCAATGATTGCTTTCCACTCATCTTGATTGATATTGTTATTGCCTTTTCTACCATCTTTCCAATTCCTCACTCTGTATTTTACCAGATCATTTATCATTGCTTCCGAGAACACATCAATCACATCCGGTGTTAGCTGGGGATTGAAGTGGGATCTAGGTTTGTATCCACTTTCTTCTATTTGTTGTTCGATACCCATAGCTTCTGCTCTGGTGGCTGCTCCATCTCTAATTGCAGGGAGCTGACTTGGGTGTTCTTCGAGAGCTAATCCTTGTAAGGTTTCCACCGCTGGTAGAGCTCTTCCTCTTAGTGTATCTGTAACTGTGACTCGCATTGGTATCCCAATCGTGCTTTTCAAATTCGATCTGGTTTTAAAGTATTTATGCAATTTTAATTTTCGGACGAAATTGAACAGGTTTACACGTGTCTGGGTGTATTTGAGGTGGTTGGTTGGACAAAAGCTTAGTCCCAAACTTAAAACTTAGTTCTCGGTGGCATTGAGAACCCTAGGTGTCAGGTTTATAACAGTGATGTCTTCTGTTATTTCTTGTTGTTGAATTATTTCTTCCGATTCACCCAATTTGATCTTTTTGGGTTTTCCTCGTCCTCTTCCTCTTGTTGCCCCCACCTCCTCTTCTAGTTTTTCTTCTTCTCGTTCTGGGGGTTTGTTCTTGCCACCCCGTAGCCATGCCTGTTTTATAACTTGAAACTCGTCCTGAAAAGGTGTCCTAGTAGTTGTTCTTGCTTGGCCTCCGTCCCTTGGTGCAGTGTCATCTGCGGATTCATTCTCCGTTGGGCTTGATTCCGAGGTCTCTGCTACCCGTGCGGATCCTTGTCCACTTCTTTTGTTCAACTCTTTTCTAGGAGTGTCAAATTTCCGCGCAAATGTCAGAATCCTTCCTTGGGAGTAATCCCTCTCATCATGGTCAAATCTCTCTTGTTTCTGTGTTTTTATTTTCTGTTCATATTTGCCAAGTCTCATATTCATCTGTATCCTGATATTTTCTATGGCCTCTTGGTCTTCCTCCAACTTTGCTAGTTCATCTTCCATGATTTTTATTTCTGCCAGCGCTTTATCCCGGTCACTCCAAGCATACTTTATTAGGAGTCCGAGGATCCCTTTGCAATAGTGCGAGGTGAGTTCCTCCCAGTCCGTTAACAGTTGTGGGTCAGGGTTCTCGTATGACGGGACTGTATATACTCTTAATCCTCGTGGTACCATTTGTTCGTCATAATAATGCTGCAGACGTGTCACTTCCCTCCACTTTCTGACCACTCTTTCATACAATCTCTCCAAGGCTGTTAGTAGGTCGGTCATCTTACTTGGCGGGCTTGGTTTGGAGGTCGCTACCCCTTCTTTATGTTTTTTAAACATTCCTTTAACGGCTTCATGCCTGGACGCTTCATTGAACATAGTGCCTTCCATTGTTTTGTATTGCGTGTTTTAATTGCGTTTTTTAAGTCATTTGGAGTTATTTCCCCCTTTGTCTTGCTCAGTATGCTTTCACAGAATCAAATAACATGTCGTCTGCTCACCGCCGTGTGGTCCGTTATCAGTCCTCCCTCCGAAGTCCTGATCCAGTCCAGTCGGCGATGGTCGGCTCAGTGTAATGTCCTTGTTCCTCAGCGTGGCGGTGCTCCCGATATTGATCCGCGCTCCTTTCTCCTGCTGTTTTCGGGGGCACTCACAGACGGGTGCGTGATGCGGTTGCAGGACCCGCAAAATATATCGCTCAAGGTTTCCGCCTTTATCACAATAGAAACCACGCACTCCAGGGGTACTTCTCCAAGTACAATACAATGCAACCATGATGTAAAAATATTTCCAATATGGTGTTTCGATTTCAGTCCCTTGTTTGTTTTCATTGGAAAATCATGTGGATGCGAATGATAAAACATGGCGCCGCCTCACAATGTTTGTAACATTGAGAAAGGCGGAGCACCGAAACACGTCTGTTACGAACAAAATAAAACCAACTTGGAGAAGTACCCCTGGAGTGCGTGGTTTCTATTGTGATAAAGGTGGAAACCTTGAGCGATATATTTTGCGGGTCCTGCAACCGCATCACGCACCCGTCTGTGAGTGCCCCCGAAAACAGCAGGAGAAAGGAGCGTGGATATATACCAAAAATCCAGAACTGTGAGTGGAATAATGACTATCTCCGAATTAGGTTGAATGCTTCCTCACTGTACACATCTACAAACCACCAAGATGGTATAAGGGCTCTAACTTACTATTTGGATCAAAGATCATCTGAGTTTTTACATCACAGCAAACTGCTTTAAGACATGGTTAAATTCTGTTTAAATAATAACAGCTTTATTTTTCAGAATGTTTTATACCAGCAGTTACGAGGTGTAGCAATGGGGCCCAGCTTCTCCCCCAGCTATGCTTGTCTCCACATGGGATGGTGGGAGGAGCTGGTCCTGCTAAAAGAACACGAGAGAGTAGTCACCCATAACATCAAGGTTTGGCTGAGATTTATAGCTGATCTCTTCATCATCTGGCAGGGGACCCAGCCAGAGGCGGTAAGATTCATCGAAAACCTCAACACAAACAAGCTCAACTTAGAATTCACGGCCACCATATAGGGGTGGGCGGAAGTCACGGAAGGGACTATCGTGGAGAGGCATGGAGATTGAAGCAATCTCCGTGCCTCTCTACAATATTTCCGTTTCGCAAGGCCGTCAGGCGCCCGCCCACCTCCCGCTTCCCGCCCGCCTGCCTCCCGGCCGCCACCCGCCTCCCGCCCACATTATTAAATTGAATTAAAAGGCTAAATAAAACTTTAAAGCAAACTTACCTTATTGCGCCGCATCTTCCTGATCCCGGCTTCATTTTTGTAAACTACTCATGTGCAGGAGCCTGCGTATGCCCAGTGCTGCGCATGCGCAGTTTACAAAAATGAAGCCGTCTAAGTCTAGGCCAAATGAAACAAGACCTAGTAGACCCATTAACACAACAAGATAATTTGGATAATCCTGAAACTTTCCAATTTATCATTGGCAATAGCAAACAGGCGAGGGACATCAACAACATCATCAAGAAAAGCTGGCCCCTTGTTTTGAGTGATTCAACAATAAGTCACTTGCTACCCACTAGGGCAGCAATCACCTACAGCAAAGCACCATCAATGAGGGATGAGCTAGTCCACAATGCTCCTTGGAATTATTCCAAATCCACCTTGTTATCCCAAGTAAAGGGCTTTTTTAAGTGCCGGGTCTGTAAGACATGTAATTACGGGGTTAACAAATCCTCATATAAAACACTCTTAAGTGATGACGAGAAACCCATTCATAGAAGCCTTACCTGCAAATCTGAATTTGTGGTCTATGTGCTGGAGTGTGGCCTAAAATATGTTGGAAGTACTATACTTCAGGGCCACAAGAGGATATTCCAGCACATAAGGGCCATTAAGAACAATGACCAAGCCTAACCAGTGACACGTCATTTTAAGGATTCCCACAATGGGGATCCTAAGGATCTTACATACGTTTTAATTGACTCTGTGCTAAACAAATGTGGAGGCAATCGGGTAAAGGCTCACATTGGTGAATTGCACGTATCACACTATATGTATTATCAATTTGCACTTGCACTTTTTTTCAAACAAGGCATTGGTATTGCAAATATTCTATGGGCTCGAAACGGGTCATGGCTGCACTTTGTAGTTGAGCTGCCAATAAACTACACTGAATTGCACGTAATTGTGGTCCGGGATCCTGTTCTTCGCTGCGGTAATTGCACTATAGGAGGAGTTCCTGTCATATATACATATATTCACTGAAAAAACCATAGGTTATAGACCATATATAGTTAGGAATTTGCATTTACAAAACCTTGAAAATTCACTGAAAAAACCATTGGTTATAGACCATATATAGTTAGGGATTAGCATTTTCAAAACCTTAATTTACTCGCACAAAACCATAGAAATTTGCATATATAGTTAGTTGCAATAACTATATATCGCGCACCCGCAATCCACTATCTGATGATGTCACATATTACATCATTCATGACATGGTCAGTGACATCACTGATGACATCACTGATGACATCTCAAATGACATCACTGATGACATCTCAAATGACATCACTGATGACATCACTGATGACAACATCCAGTGACTGTATGTTTTTGTAAAGTTAAAATATGTCTTACATATTAAAGAATGAGTGGATGTATAAGTGTCTGGATGAAGGATTTAGTAGGTGCATGACTGACTGTATGAGAGAATGATTAAATGTGTCTCACTGAGTGCATGGGTTAGTGACTAAACTGTCTTAATTTGTGCATCATTATATCTGTTGTTCTGTAAACTGCTGCATGTGTTGATCAGTAGCTATATGAGTAACTATATGGGTTATTGATTGGTTGCCCAAGTATTTGTATGGGAGAGTGAGTGTGTGTGGGGGGGTGGCTGGGAGGTGTGTGACTCTGTGCATAGATGTGTGAGCAGTTGATTCACTAGATGTATGAGTTCAAAAGTGCATGTGGAAACAGCTGTATGGGCGGTTGACTGTCTGCATGAGTGTATTGGTGAGTGATTGGATTTCTCAGCGCTACATGTCAAAGTAAGTACATATGTAAAACACAGTACATGTAAGAGTTGACATATATAAATAACTGTGCATAAGAGCCAGTGAATGTGTGAGTGGCTGTATGGATCATTGTGAACTTGTATCAGTGATTGTATAAGAGAGTAAATATGTGTTAGTATATGTTTGATTAAGTAAGGTGTGTAGAACTGTATAGTTGAGGAAATGGAGGTGTGATTGATTCTTTGCATGACTGACTAGGTGTGTGAGTAACTCCATGGATGAGTGACAGTCTGTGAGTGTCTGTTTACACTGATTTTATCTAAGGTTATATTAGAGTCTGAAGAGGTTCATCGTATTATCACAGGAATGATATCATCAGTGATGTGATCAGTAATGTCAAATGAGATGTTATCAGTGATTTCATCAGTGATGTCATTTGAGATGTTATCAGTGATGTCATCAGTATTGTCATTTGAGATGTCATTTGAGATGTCATCCGTGATGTCATCAGTGATGTCACTGACCATGTCATGAATGATGTAATATGTGACATCATCAGCAGTGGATTGCGGGTGCGCGATATATAGTTATTGCAACTAACTATATATGCAAATTTCTATGGTTTTGTGCGAGTAAATTAAGGTTTTGAAAATGCTAATCCCTAACTATATATGGTCTATAACCAATGTTTTTTTCAGTGAATTTTCAAGGTTTTGTAAATGCAAATTCCTAACTATATATGGTCTATAACCTATGGTTTTTTCAGTGAATTTCATTGGTTTTTTAAAAGCTAATATCTATAGCTGTAAAATATATTCTTTATTACGTGACGTATCACGTAGCCACGTGAGACGCCTCATGACGCGTCACATAAACGTGACGTATCGTCTCTGCAGCGCAAACAAAACCCGTAACGTAAGCGTGCCAGAGCACACTTACAGATATATATATATTTTTTTAACCTTAATTAGACAAAATCCACATGTGCACATATCTTGAGACCTTGCAAAGGCACATCAAACAAACAGTCCCTACAATTTTGCCAAGTTTGGTGGAAATCTATTCCTTTAAATTTTATTTTACTGTTTCTCTTGGTTTTCCCCTTGTTACGCTTACCGGAACGCTACGCAAAAACACAAGATGTCGGACTCCCGTTACGCTACCGTTTAGCTGCCCGGTTGGCGTACCGGGAAGCGCCTCTACCGCGAAAAATCGCAATTTTTTTTCTTTTTTCCTTTTGCCCTGCGGGGCACTTTAATATCCCCCTCATCAATCCTAGGGGGTCAGGAGGGGTCAACCTTGCCCCCTTTCCTTCATTTCCCCCTTCGTTTTTCACCACCTCTTGTCTCTCGATCCTACTGAGAGACAAGATGGCGGCCGCTCCGGACTGTTTACAAAGTTGACAGCCAATCAGCTTCTCCTCAGACTCCCGTTACGCTGCCGGTTAGCTGCCCAGTTAGCTGCCCGGTTCGCGTACCGGGACGCGCCTATACGGCGAAAAATCGCAATTTTTATTTTTTATTTTTATTAATTTTTATTTTTTTGCCCCGCGGGGCACTTTAATATCCCCCTCATCAATCCTAGGGGGTCAGGAGGGGTCTACCTTGCCCCCTTTCCTTCATTTCCCCCTTCGTTTTTCTCCACCTCTTGTCTCTCGATCCTACCGAGAGACAAGATGGCGGCCGCTCCGGACTGTTTACAATGTTGACAGACACCGGAGAGCCAATCAGCTTTGCTTCGCAAAGCTCCGTTACGCGAAAAGTACGCGAACCGGTGTGCTATCCGGGACGCTGTCACAGATATATCTGTTTTTTTAAACGTTAATTTCTCAAAATCCACTTGAGCACATATATTGAGACCCAGCAAAGGCACATCGGGCTAACAGGCCCTACAATTTTGCCAAGTTTCGTGCAAATCCATTCAGCCGTTCGAGCTAAAAGTGAGGCCAAACGCCCTATGGAAAAATGAATGGGAAAAATGCATTTTGGGACCCCCCTTTTTTCTCGGCCCCCCCCCAAATTTTCAGGGGCTGCTCAGAAACAAAATGTGCCATTTGCCTGAAAATTTCAGCCGATTCCGTCCACAAACGCCAAAGTTATTAGACATAGAATTTTCAAAAGATCCATAGAGAAAAAATCCTAACTATATATACCTACTATATATATATATATATATATATATATATGTTGCCACTCACTCCCGATTCCTCGGGTGTGAAAAATAGACGACACTCCAAGTTAGTGTCTCTGTCAAAGATTATTTATTTGGCAGACCCCCTGCCCCCTTGACAAACGCGTTTCACCCGTTAGGCTCCGTCAGTGTCAGCCATTTTTTCGTACTTTACACCATTATGTGCCCCTCCCTCCTTAAACATAAAGAAAGGACTAAAATCTCGCCAAGATCTTATCGGCGGCCATCTTGTAGTGTGCAGTTTGTACATTTCATCTATACACAATAAAACAGTATTTACATTGGGGAAATGGTGACAATAAAGTGCTCGTGCATTATTAAAAAGAAGAAATAACAGGGTTCATTTTTACAAAGTCTGTCATTCATTACAATAAGGTGTTACGGTGCAAAGACATCCTTTGTTGATATATCAATAATTTCAGAAGGTTGTATATCTCTGTGCACTCCTATACTTTGTTTTGTCTCGCCCTGTATGGGCTTGACTTGCTGGTGTTAAGTCCCCTGTTTTTTCGAGTATTTAGCCCTGTAGAGGCCTATTCTATAGACCATAAATCAATGATCCCAGATCAGTTCTTGTGGCAGGAAAGAGTTCTGAGTATTCTCATTGCTGGACTATGTTATAATACATGGTATCTACTTGAGGGGTGAGCTGACTTACTCTAAATGGACCCAGAGTTCCTCGTCATTATTCAGCCCTTTTGGCTGCATACTTTGAAGATCAATTATATATCTGGATTCTAGCGCCCTTAATGATCTAACTCTGTCCCCACCGCGATCTTCTTTACCCAGTTGGTCAATCAGGTAGAAAGACAATAGATCCCTATTGCTTTTGTGGTGGGTCTCAAAGTGGCGTGCCACCGGATAGTTTTTATCTCTATTTGTGATGGCACGCATGTGCTCCAAAATGCGTTTTTTGGCCGGATTGATTGTACTACCGACATATCTTTTGGAGCACGAGCATATCAGACAGTAGATTACAAATTCCGAGTTGCAATTCAGGAACTTTGTAATCTCTCTCGTGTGTCGTGGATCATTTTGTTTTCCCTCATATTTTGTCCACTTTTTGCTGTATTTGCATGCTTTACATTGCATGCACGGAAAGAAACCGTTAATGGGTTTTGATTTCAGTGCCCTAGCGGGTTCCTCGAAGTCGCTGTTGGTCAGATGATCACTTAGGGACTGGCAACGTCTTTAGGTTATAGACGGTTTAGATGTTATTGTTTTTTTCATGATGGGATCAGTACCTAGGATGTGCCAATTTCTGTTGAATATCTGTACCACCTCACTAGATCTTATGATATAGCTGGTAATCATCCTTACTGTACCCTCTGTCTCAGTTTCCCTTCATTTTATATTGATGAGGTCCTTTCTATCAACTAGCTCCACCTTACTTGCTGCATTTTTGAGTAGTGATTTTGAATATCCTCTACTCCTAAATCTAGACAGAGCTTCATCCTGTGCCTGTGAGAAATCTTTGGAATTAGAGCAGTTTCTCTCTAGGCGTAATAACTCTCCAAATGGAATGTTTTTGATCATACTTTTGGGATGGTGGCTTGCCGCATGCAAGGCGGTATTGCCCGCCGTAGGCTTACGGTACAGTCTAGTTTGTAGGGAGCTCTCTGTGACAAAAACCTCAAGGTCGAGATAATGTACCGATGTTTCACTGATGGTGCTCGTGAATCTCAAATTGAGATCGTTGTCATTGAGTGTAGAGATAAATTCCTCAGCCGAGGATCTATCGCCCCGCCAAATGACAAATAGGTCATCGATACATTTCGCCCAAATCATAATATGATCCAGCCACTTCTCATTGGTCCCCCCAGGCCACGTGCTTCTCCCACCATCCCACAAACAAGTTCGCGTAGCTGGGGGCGAAGCACCTGCCCATGGCGATCCCTCTTATTTGTCGATACATGTTGCCTGCAAAAAGAAAAATATTGTTATAGAGGCAGAATCCTGTCATCCTCAATAGCATTTTGTTATGCAGATGATACTTTAGATGTTTCTTCCTCAAAAACCACTTTACAGCAGAGATCCTCTTTTGATGTTCTATACACGTGTACAGGCTGGCTGCGTCAAGGGTAATGAGGAGCATATCCTCTTCCCACCTGATGCCATCAATCTCTCCCTTAAAGTCTTGGGTATCCCTGACATAGGAAGGTAAGTCTCTGACAAAGTGGGCCAGATAGCTGTCAATAAATCTCGAAGTGTTCTCCAGCAGACTCCCTATGGAGGACACAATGGGCCTTCCTGGGGGATTTTGAATGTCCTTATGCACGTTGGGGAGGTGATAGAACGTAGGAATGATCGGATGTTCACAAAGCAAATAGTCATATTCATTTTTATTGAGCATTCCCTCATCCCTCCAACCCATCAATAGTGCATGATATTCTGTTAGACATTTAGTGAAGTCTCTTTTGTCTATGACTTCATAACAACTGTTGTCCTGTAGTTGTCTTAAGGCCTCCTTCTTATACTGTGTTTTGCTGAAGATAACAAAGTTACCCCCTGTCTGAGGGTTTAATCTCAATCGTGGTGTCATTCTTGAGAGACTTAATAGCTTCCCACTTCAGCCGCGAGATATTAGAGTTCTTTTTAGTCAGTTCAATGTTGCAGTCATTTTATCCAGGTCTTGGAGGATAGCGTAATTGAAGACGTCTATTGCATCATGTGTTACATGCGGTAAAAATCTTGATTTACGTTTTAGATTGCTTGGATCTCTTGTTTGGACTATCTCTTCTCTCCTCAATGTTTCCATGGAGCTCGGTATATAATCCGGGTCCGCAAGTTCATGGAAAGGGGCGACCACTCGGTCCCCCCGAACGTATGGTTGGGTGCCCCGATCCCCCTGGAAAACCATTTTGGGTGGGAGGCGTGGCTCGGCTGGTATGCCCGAAGTGGCGTAGCCGGGGCGCGCCCTTTCCCGCCCAGGAGGGGTTGTCCTAGACACCCGCACGGAAGACCACGCCCAGTAGGCATACCGGAGGAGGGTCCCCGCCCTCCCGCAGATGGATAAATAGAGCGGGAATCCGAAGAAGCGTCCTCTTGTTCCTGTGCTCTGAAGTCTGCACCAACTTGTTGCTCGTGAGCCCTCGACGGAACAAGCGGCAATTTTGAGAACTTGTAATCTTGTTGTTTCTCTTTCAGTTATTTGGAGTACGAAGGATCCAGGACCTCGTTGATCAACTAGAGCAGAGTACTCGAAACCATGGCCGGCAAGAAAGCAGGAAAGGGCTCCGAGATGGAGAAGGTATTGCGCCATTTGTCGAACCGAATGGCGAGCATGGACCGAAAGCTCGGAAAAGTTGACTCGATCGGTCGAGGTTTGGCCAAGGTTAAGAAACAGTTGGCGGCCCAGAACAACTCAGGCCGTCCTAAGAAGGTAATAGGCCCGGCCTTGCCGGGAGTCGTCCCTTAGGGTAGGGGGAAGCGTGTTAAGAGGAGGGCGGTTTCTGGGGAGGTTCCGGTTCCTGAGGTACCCCCAGTCCCCCCCATCGCACCGGTGGACAGCCCGGTACCAAACCCAGGTATAGGTTTGCCGATCCCGGTTGTAATTACTCCGGTTAACGATGAGGAGATGCCCCCCGAATTGGCCATCCAGTTAGCGGCGGTGTTGCCGTGGCTCAAGAAGAAAGCAGGGGGGGCAGTGGCCGCGGGAGACCCGGCCGAAGAGGCCAGGCTAATAATCGAGCAATTGCGGCAGTCGAGAGAGGCCGCAACGGCGAATGTTCCTCTTGTTCCCCCACAGGTGGCGCCGGGAGGACCTGCGGTTAGCCGGGAAAAGGCGGCAGACACAACGGCCGAACCTGGTAAGCACACATTGCCAATGGCAGGGGAGGGTTCATTACCTCCAAGGCGAGAAAGGGTGGCACAGCACATCCCTTTGGCCACAAAAGAACTGATATGGGGGGAGAAATATGTGAATATGTTTTCGTTATTGACTGACCATCGCAAGATGGAATATGCAAAATCCCAGAAAGATTTATGGCATCCCAGTGTATGGCGCGCCAAGATGGCGGAATTCAGGGTTGATGAGACGGTAGCAAATTGGGTTAAGGCCTTTTCCATATTTATTGCAGTCATGGGGGAACGGAAACCTGAAATTATGACCGAGTTGACCTGTTATCAGAATAGGATTATGGAATTTTATACCATGTATGAGGGGGATGAATGGAAAGGTTACGATATGAAATTCCGGAAAGCGAAAGAGTTTGATGCTACTTTGACTTGGGATTGGCTCGACTCGGTGTCATGGTACAAGCAGCTCTTGCCTGGGGTGGCAGGTACGTCCTCGCCGGGCGGGAGCGGGTCGGGGTTAGTTCGCCAAAAGCCTGCGGTGCCCTTTCGAGCGGGCGCCGGTGGGGACTATCAGTCCAAGACCGGCGGGAATGGCGGCAAGCGGGGGGTTTGTTGGGGCTTCAATAGAGGCAACTGTAACAGGCCCCAGGGAACATGTAGGTTCAGGCATGCATGCGCGGGCTGTGGGAACTCCTCACACCCGGAGAGTAGCTGTAGATCTAAAAACAGCGGAACGGGAGGAAAAGGGGGGTCTAAGCAAGAGTGAGGTGATACTTTATAACCGATTGCCTATACCTGTCGATATCATGGCCCTGACTCCTTGGTTGAACAAATACCCTGATCATGTATCCGCCGGGGTGTTGAGGAAGGGATTCCTATATGGCTTCAACATCCCGGCGGGGGATTTTCGGGGGGACTCTTTTTGTAAAAATCAGTTATCTGTCCAACACAACCCAAGCGTTGCGGCAAAGAAGATTGCAAAAGAAGTCAGCTTGGGGCGGGTGGCGGGGCCTTTTTATCGCCCGCCGGTGGTGGATTTCGTGTGTTCCCCATTAGATGTGGTCCCGAAAAAAGACCCAGGGGAATTTAGACTCATTCACAACTTGTCTGCCCCAAGGGGTTCTTCGGTGAACGAAGCCATTGACCCAGACGTTTGTTCAGTACGGTACGCATCGTTTGATGATGCCGTGGCCATGTTAAATCACCTGGGCCCCGGAGCGCTGATGGCGAAATCAGACATCTAATCGGCGTTCCGGTTGCTGCCGGTACACCCACAGGATCAGCGTTTGCTAGGCTTCGCATTTCAGGGGAGTTATTACATGGATAAATGCATGCCGATGGGTTGCTCCATTTCTTGTGCTTTATTTAAGATGTTCAGCTGTTTTTAACAGTGGGTATTCACCGAGGCCACGGGCCATAAGCATGTGATGTACTATCTAGATGACTTCTTGTTTTTGGGTGCAGCCGGCGATACGAGATGTGCGCAGGCGCTACGGGACTTCTGCCTCCTCATGCGGGAGTTCGGAGTCCCACTGGCACCAGGTAAGACGGTCGGACCATCTACTTCACTGGAGTTTCTAGGAATTGTGCTCGATTCGGTGGAAGGATGTTTCCGTTTACCGATGGAAAAGGTGGCCAAATTTAGGGCTTCCCTGATACAATGCCTGGGCAAGGAGAAAGTGACCCGGCATCAGTTACAGCAAACGGTGAGTCAGCTTAACTTTGCCTTGAGGGTGATACCAATGGCCCGCCCCTTCTCACGCTCTATTGCACAAGCTATGGTTGGTTTCAAGGAGGGACACCACCGTACAAGACTGTCGGCAGAGGTTCGCCAGGATATGCGCATTTGGTTGGCATTTCTGGCAGACTTCAACGGTCGAGTTATGTGGAACAAGCCGCCAGCATCTTCGGATGAACTAGGTTTGTGGACCGACTCAGCTGGGAGCGTGGGATTTGGCGCCATTTTTGGTAACCGATGGTCGGCGCAAGTATGGCCGACGTGGTGGCACTCCAGCGGTCTGACAGGTAACATTGGGTTCTTGGAGCTATTCCCCATTTGGGTTGCTCGGATGGCATGGCCAGACGACTTCAGGGACTGCTCAGTGGTGTTTTGGTCTGATAATATGACTGTGGTTGAGTGCATTAACCAGCAGGCAGCCCGATGCAAGTGGATCTTGAGATTATTGAAAGAAATCGTATTACGTTGCATGAAATTGAATGTGCAGTTCAGGGCAAAACATGTGCCAGGTGTACTGAATTATGCAGCTGATGCACTCTCTCGTTCACACATGCAGGCTTTCAGGGGCTATTTACCCACAGCGGACCTAGTGGCGGCACCGTTCCCCGAAGCACTATGGCTACTCGGTGCCCCGGATTACAAGACCTCGTGGCAGCCAGCTTAGCGCCCAGAACAAGGAAGGCATACAAAGGAGCGTTTCGTTCCTACTGCACATTTTTGGGTCTATTAGGGAGGCAGAGCTGGGGTCAGGAGGACTCCTTCCTGGGGTTCCTGGCTGCGCTGCACAGAGGAGGTCGATCAGCGGCAACGGCCAATAGACATAGGGCGGCCATTTCATTCATGGCACAGGTGCATGGCATAAGAGATCCGACGGATTCCTTTTTGGTTAGGAAGGCACTCCGTGGCGGGCAACGCCTCGAGGGTCGCAAGCAGGATACGAGGCACCCGATTGGTTTAGATAGATTGTCTCTACTCTTAGCGAAGCTAGATGAGACGTGCTCCTCCCTTTACGAAGCAGTTCTGTTCTGGGCAGCTTTCACCTTGGCATTCCACAGGGCTATGCGGGTGAGCGAAATGGCCGCAAGGAACAAGAAGGATATAGAGGGAGGCCTGGGCAGGGATCACATCCAAATAAGGGGTGATTTGATGGTAATCTCGATAGCCAGGTCCAAGACTGACCAGGGAGCCATGGGTGATAGTGTTATCGTGCAGCACGCACAAGGGTCCCCCACTTGTCGGATAAAATGCGTAGAGGAATACTTGGCATTGAGGACGGCTGCGTGGGGGGAGAGCTTGCTGAGGCACAAGGATGGCACCCCACTGACGAGGTTTCAGTTTCAGAGGGTGTTAGGACTGTCTATCGCTGCCACGGGCATGGACCCGTGCGATTTTGGGACCCGTTCATTTAGGATAGGGGCTGCTACTGAGGCTACAGCCCGGAGTCAGAGTGCAGAGGAAGTAAAACAGCTGGGCCGTTGGTCCTCGAATTGCTTCAAAAGGTATGTGCGATTACACATGTTGTAAAGATCAATTGACTTGCACTCACGCTTCTTGTCTTTTGTTTGCATTACAGTTTCGCGAGCCTGTCACGCGGGGCGGAATTGGAAGTCGACCCAGCACCAGGAGACCAGCGGTCGAGGATCACCGACTGGAGAAAGAGTGGTATGGGTCGTGGGCCACTCATATGTGAGGCGCGCCGCGGACGTATTCAAGGCAGGTGACGCGACTCACGCATCTGGGGAATACGGGTACAGAGTGACCTTCCATGGGAAGGGCGGGCTCTGTTTTGACCAATTTCAATCGTTCTTTGAGGGTCTTTTAGGGCGGCAAAGGTCACCGCCATCTGTAGTCATAGTACACCTGGGTGGCAACGACTTAGTAAAGCTGGGAAGACGAGTGTTATTGGAACACATCCTGTCGGCAGTTCGCTGGTTGGCTAAGAAACTCCAGGGGTGCACGATTGCCTGGTCCCACATGATCCCCAGGAAGAGTTGGCGGGGGGCATTTCAGTGTCAGCGTTGAACCACTCTGTGAAAAGGGTTAACAATAAAATAGGGAAATTGTTTCGCTCAGCGCAGTTGCATAGCATTCCTCACAGGTGTATTCGGGGTGATCACATGTATCTGAATGATGGGGTCCACCTGTCCAGGGAGGGAAATGATTTACTCATAGGTGACTTCATAGCATGGCTAAGGGGTTTGAGGAAGCATGACCTTTAGGAGGATTGGGGGGGCTGGATAGTCGGTCAACTATCCGGCCTGTGGCGGTAAGGTCATGATCGGTGAGCAGTAATTTCAAGGTCCCTAGAGGGGGGCGCCACCCAGAATGGATGGGAGCGCCCGGGGGGGGCGGCCATTGGCCCCTTCCACGGGGAGGGGGCACCCACTAAGGATGGGTCGCCTAGGGGGAGACGGCCATAGGCCCCTCCCAGGGGGGAGGCGACTAGATGCCCCTCCGACGAATTTCCCGAGGGCCGGATATCCGCGACGGCGGATAGAGAGTGTGGGATGGGGGGAGTCCACGCTGTCCTTCCTACAGATACCTCACACGGGAACTCGGACGACCTTTAAGATGGCGTCGAGTGAAAAGGGGGCCCCCACGACAAGGGAAGTTACAGGTGGCAATGAGGGTAAAGTCCTCTGCGCATGCGCCACTCACACCGTGAGGGCGGGATTTTGGTAGTAGGGATCTGACACCGGTTAAGACCTTGCCGTTGGCCCTTACTACTAGGATGTACAATTTTAATTTAGAATGTATGCATTTTCTGGATGCTAGACTCAGCTAGGAAACCTTTGTATTAGAGATCTGTTAAGGTTAGCCAAAGAACATGTCTTCATCGAAATGTAATAAATGTAAAATTGTACATAATTTATGAAACTTTTATTTAATGTTTTAAATTTTGTTTCATATTTTAATAAATACGACCGAGGGGGTAACTCCCCCCCGCCTTCCAAAAGTTCAAACCTGTGTCTGTCTACTCCCATTGGGAATTGGTGTTGGGAGGGGGTGGCGGGCATCCCGGCCATATGGAAAGGGGCGACCACTCGGTCCCCCCGAACGTATGGTTGGGTGCCCCGATCCCCCCGGGAAACCATTTTGGGCGGGAGGCGTGGCTCGGCTGGTATGCCCGAAGTGGCGTAGCCGGGGCGCGCCCTTTCCCGCCCAGGAGGGGTTGTCCTAGACACCCGCACAGAAGACCACGCCCAGTAGGCATACCGGAGGAGGGTCCCCGCCCTCCCGCAGATGGATAAATAGAGCGGGAATCTGAAGAAGCGTCCTCTTGTTCCTGTGCTCTGAAGGCTGCACCAACTCGTTGCTCGTGAGCCCTCGACGGAACAGGCGGCAATTTTGACCCACCCACCAGCCCCTTATGGCAATGTTTGTTTAGAAATGTATAGGCCTTTTTTTTCCTTTGTAGAAAAGTAAGGAAATGTGTCATATCATGATGTGGCTTCTATTTCAGGATAATGTTTCCCTTGCAGGAAAATGAAGTTGATGACTCATCAAGGCTCTGTTAGAATTTTTCTTCTCCTTGTAGGTAAAACAACTGTCGTATTTATTTTTTGGTCGGGCGGTAAGGTCATGATCGGTGAGCAGTAATTTCAAGGTCCCTAGAGGGGGGGCGCCACCCAGAATAGATGGGAGTGCCCGGGGGGAGGCAGCCATTGGCCCCTTCCACGGGGAGGCGGCACCCACTAAGGATGGGTCGCCTAGGGGAAGACGGCCATAGGCCCCTCCCACGGGGGAGGTGGCTAGATGCCCCTCCGACGAATTTCCCGGGGGCCGGATATCCGCGACGGCGGATAGAGAGTGTGGGATGGGGGGGAGTCCACGCTGTCCTTCCTACAGATACCTCACACGGGAACTCGGACGACCTTTAAGATGGCGTCGAGTGAAAAGGGGGGCCCCGACAAGGGAAGTTACAGGTGGCAATGAGGGTAAAGTCCTCTGCGCATGCGCCACTCACATCGTGAGGGCGGGATTTTGGTAGTAGGGATCTGACACCGGTTAAGACCTTGCCGTTGGCCCTTAATGCTAGGATGTACAATTTTAATTTAGAATGTATGCATTTTCAGGATGCTAGACTCGGCTAGGAAACCTTTGTATTAGAGATCTGTTAAGGTTAGCCAAAGAACATGTCTTCATCGAAATGTAATAAATGTAAAATTGTACATAATTTATGAAACTTTTATTTAATGTTTTAAATTTTGTTTCATATTTTAATAAATACGGCCAGGGGGGTAACTCCCCCCCGCCTTCCAAAAGTTCAAACCTGTGTCTGTCTACTCCCATTGGGAATTGGTGTTGGGAGGGGGTGGCGGGCATCCCGGCCATATGTGCAGTCGCTAAGAGTGTTAGATCACTGTCTATGAGAGCAGATACGGTCATAGCTGTTTCTGCCGGAACCATTAATGTTTCAGGGGTATTTTTTGAGGCAAATATTTTTTGAAGTTTGAGCTTCCGGACAAACTTGAAGAGGTCTATCCTGGTCTGTACTGGGTCAAACTTAGCTGTAGGGCAGAACGTCATTCCTTTCTTTAGGATTCTCTCCTCATGTGTTGTGAGTTGTCTTTCAGAAAGGTTTACAATGGTACGTTCTTCCTATACCATTTCCCCCTCCCTCCTTTGCTGCGAGTCACCATTGGTGGCGTTGCCTGTGCGAACCTCCTGCCCCGCCTTGTTTTCCTCCTCTTTTTGGTGGAGGTTTTTGTGGCATCTGAGGTTGTGCTCGGTATCTTGTCTCTTTCATTACCTGGTACTCGTCTAAAAAAGGAGGAGGAGGGACTGTGGTTCCACTATCATTAGCCTTCTTTTTGCCTTTGCTATTTCTGGCAGATTCATCCTCTGATACTGATGCGTCCGACTTTGATGTAACCGCCTCAGGGCGGGTTTGTACTCCTTGTGCTAGTCTTTTTCTCGTCGCATCAAACTTTTTTGCAAAAGTTAGTATCCTGCCTGTTAAGTAGTCCTGTTCATCCCTCTGAAACTTTGTTTGTTTTCTCTTTTTTATTCCATTCTCATAGTCCTTCAATCTTTTTTGCATTTGGTTCCGTAAATCTTTAGCGAACTTGGTATCTTTGTCCTTGCTGATTAAGTCCTCCAGTCTTTGGATTTCGGCGAGGGCCTTATCCCTATCACTCCAAGCGTACTTTATTAGCATTAATATCATTCCTTTGCTAGAGTCACCCGCATATACTGCCCAGTCTTTTAGTAGTTGAGGGTCCGGATTTTCATAGGAAGGTATAGTAAAAATCCTTAATCCCCTTGAGACACGATTACATTCAACACAGCGTTGGAGCGATGTCGCCTCCCACCATTTGCGCACTTCTCGTTTTGCCCTCTCTCTAATTGCTGGAAAAGAGTTTATAAATTGCTCGTCAGTGATGATGGGGTCGTGGCATCCTCTGTTATATTCGCGATGGTATTTGTGCTTTTGAAGATGTCATCTGCCTCTCGTTCTCTTTCCGCTGTCATAGACATATTTGGGAAAGGATCCGGGAAAGCACTCACTTTTGCGCTGTTGTATGAGTCTTACTGGGGCAAAACTACAGTTTGCTGGGGGTCCGCCACAAGTGACGAGATATTCGGGGCAGAGGTACGAAATGTCACTATACAATATTGTGGGTACTTGTGCAACGCTTACCCTCTGCTGGAGTTCCACAGTCACCGTTTGGTTTCCGCGTCTCCCCAGCTCCGGTGCAAAGCGTGCAGGGTTCCTCCGATTCCTTTCGGATCAGCACTTCCACAGTTCGGGATGCCTTGAATGATCCTTTGTACCTCGGGTCGACGACCACAATAACTTTTACGAACCGCTCCTTCACCGCCGTCGCTCCTCCTTCTCCCGGGTGCTCTGCCTCGCGGTGGTGAACCGCGTTTCAATGTCGCCACTCAATCCAGATTCCTCGGGTGTGAAAAATAGACGGCACTCCAAGTCAGTGTCTTTATCAAAGATGATTTATTTGGCAGACCACCTTGCCCCCTTGACAAACGTGTTTCACCCGTTAGGCTTCGTCAGTGTCTGCCATTTTTTTGTACGTTACACCATTATATCCCCCTCCCTCCTTAAACATAAAGAAAGGACTAAAATCTCGCCAAGATCTCATTGGCGGCAATCTTGTAGTGTGCAGTTTGTACATTTCATCTATACACAATAAAACAGTATTTACATTGGGGAAATGGTAACAATAAACTGCTCATGCATTATTAAAAAGAAGAAATAACAGGGTTAATTTTTTACAAAGTCTGTCATTCATTACAATAAGGTGTTACGGTGCACAGACATCCTTTGATGATATATCAATAATTTCAAAAGGTTGTATATCTCTGTGCACTCCTATACTTTTTTTGTCTTGCCCTGTATATAAGTATATATATATATATATATATATACATATATATATATATATATATACATACACACATATATACTGTTAGAAATGGGATCTGTGGTTGGCTACGGCTTGCGCCAAAGCCAGGCAGAGACCACCACTTTAGTCAGGGCAAGGGAAATACACGCCAAAGATAACCCCTGCTCACCCCTTGGTAGCCTGGCACGAGCAGTCATGCTTATCCCGGTGGCCATGTGTAAAGCATTTGCGCACGCACACAGCAACAACATCCTAGGCACACTACAAAAGGAACTCCACACCAGGTTATATCAAAAATAGCCTTTGTATTCTCATAACACATTAGAATAGTAAACACATAATATACATGGTGCCACCTGGCACTGGGTCACATCTACATGGGATAATATACACCTGCAGGGCCCACTGGACCACTGTCAGAACCATCACAAAGCAAACTTTAGTAAAAGTAAAACATGTCATAAACGTACTACCAGTATCCACTGGTAATCACTGTAATTAGCATCAGCCTGTAACATAAACTACATTATGCACAGTATCACATTTGGCGCAAATTACCTTCTGCGCCAACCTCACCAGCATAAACACATTATGTAATCCTCTCATACGTCTAAACACATTAGACACTAACCTCCTAAACATAACTCACGTTTAGAAAATAAAACATAGTAGAACATAATCTCACTAGCATGAACCATAATATGCAAAACAACCTCATAAGCATAAGAACACATTTAGAGGTATCAAACAGGGTGCATGAAACATAGAACATACATTACATTTCCTAGCACCACATAATCACATTAGGGCCAGGTGTCTACAGACCTCCCAGTCCTCCTGGCCAACTGGCCATCTCAAAAAGGGGCTCAAACGACATGTGTCCAGAATGTCAGGGCCGCTGCCTATGCAGCGAAATCCAATGGCGCCATTGCGCAAATCTGAACGGTGCAGCTGCCCACTACTTGCTGGGCAGCTGGGAAAGTATGGGGCAAAGGAGTGCATCTCATTCTTAACTCAACAACATGCCCCCAAAGAATTGCGGCCTAAAGTGGCAGCTGGCACTAAGTGCTGAGCAGCTGTGAATACTAAATGTGGGGTACTGGCACCAACGGTGCCCTGCAAAGAAATATGCCCCAAAACGCTGCCGCTGCCTGCACTCTCGCAGGCCAGCTGGATCAGCCATCAAACCACAGGCACCACTCCGCCTCTGGACCCCCACTGGGGCCCTACACAAAGATCATGCTGCACGTTGGAGGGCGGGCACCGACAATGTGCTCCACAATGCCACCAAGTCGCAGTTGCCCCCTAGCAGGTGGGGGCCGCTGTCTAAATGGCCAAAGCAGAAGGGGAAAAGCATTGGTACCTCTGGGCCCTTTTTAAAATAATTACACCCAGCATTGGAGCCACACAGACTCTGTTAAGCGGGCTGCTCTGGGGTGCCTCGACTTTGTTCCCCCCCAGCTGCCTTCACTCACCAGCTCTTCCTGGTGGGGATTCCTCTTCACCTGGTCCCTCTTCTGGGACCAGGACTTCAATGTGGAGCCGGCAAGGATCCTGGCAGTGCCTTGTGGAGGCGGGGTAGGCTCCCATCCTCCTCCACACTCGTTGCCATGCTTCCCCTCGCTTCCCGACGTCTTCTCCTGGAAGGCGGAATTGGCACCCGTGAGGCCCTGCCCAAAGTCAGGCGAATGCACCTGGCTTCCTGTGGGACAGATCGGACTGCGGCAGTGATTCACAATCTCGGCGGCAATTTGCAGGGTGGGCACCTGCGTCTTTAAAAAAATTAAGAAAGCCGTCATGCGGGGTGGGCACCCGCAATTTAAATATCAAAAATAAGCGGGGTGGGCACCACCAACCAAAAGCACCATAAAGTGGTGTAGGCTCTGGCTATTTGAAATAAAGCCAAAGTTGGGTGGGGACCCGCCATCTAAGCATAAAGGAGGGAATCCCTAAGTCGGTATTCCCTCTGAGAAGGGGCTGCAGCCCAGAGCTGCGCAGCCCCATGATCTCTGTCTGCAGAAAAGAGCCTGGTGCTCTTAAAGGGAAAGGCAAGCACCCACAGGGTACCAAAGAATGCAGCCAAAGTCCTGGGCCCCAAGAGAAAGTCCTCTAGGCATCAGGGAGCAAGGCAGGGCCCAGGGAGACAAGCCCTCCTGGCAGTCCCCCACCCGGGTCCCAGCAGCAGCACACCCTGCATAAATCAGCAAGAGAAACTGAACAATTTCATAAGGTCACAGCCCCTATATTTATACTACATAATCCTTTGTGTAAAAGTGCAGGGCATGGGAGAACCAGATGCAACTGGTTCAGGGAGCTTTGGAGCATTTTGTTTTGCTTAGCTCCTCTCTCCTTTGCCAGGTGGGGGCTCAGTGCTGAGACACACCAGAGGGGGCCGCGCTAGCATTGTGGAGGGAAGGCACAGTCCTATTCAGGTCCCAGGTGCAACTCCTCCCTCCCATCTGCATGCAGATCTCTCTATTCACCATTGGGCAGACTCCCCCTGTCTCCTGGAGCCACCCACACTTCTCAGCTCCTGTCAATCACAAGCCAGACATGCAATTCACATCAGCGCGGCAGACATACAGTACACAGAAATGGCAACTTTTAAAAGTGGCATTTCTCCACCAGTCACCATAAATCTGCACACACCATTGTGCAGCATTTATCCTCACGAGTTCATACATATCAAACTCACCTGCACTCCTTTCATACGAGGAATTAACATGGACACACATATCCCTCATGCCTATGGGAGGGCAGGCCAGTCTCACCACACATACACAGAGAGCGTACACTTTTTACACTGGACCACAGTGCTAAAGTGCTCAGAGGCCTAAGATCACCAACACCAGGTTACAGAAAAAAGCTAGGAGAACGTAAAAAGTTTTGGGGTGAACCTGCCAAAAGGGCCAAGTCCAACATATACATATATCAAAAACAGCTGCTTCTCGCCTCCCACAGAATTTTCTTTAGCAAAGCAGACAAGCAAGCAGACACTGACCCATAGTTGGGTGCTTAGAGTTTCAGTCCCAAACAGACCTTGATCACATGACGAAGCTGTAAGGATCAGTAGACCGTTTAAAGTGCTACATTTTAACACGTGATAGATGCAGTACAATAGAGTTGGAATAAATATTGATCAACCTTCAATACACAAGTCAAATCCTCACTTTATCACAATCATAAATAAGTACTAAGAAGTAAGAAAATAAATACCATCTCTCCTTTGTTGAAGACTAGTCATAAATTTATTACAATCAAAACGAACAATCACAATTGATAATTTTTGTAAACAATAACCTATAGAAACATTCCCGATTAAATAAATAATTAATATGTTCAAACCTTGTGAGAAAAGTACAAATACTTATCAAAGTTTAAAAAGGTTTTCTAAAAACTGTATATTTTCCTGAGAGACATAATATAATGGTATTTACATGTATACAATTCTGGGATCAATCCCTGATTTGACATAATACAATAGTTGCTTAAATGCAATATGTTTATCATAGATTGAATTTGAATGTATACATTATCAGTTATATTAAAGAAAGTGGTATGTGTTACCTAAAATGTCTAAAAATACCCTCATCATCATACTCATCACAAATGTATATAAAAAACTTAAGTGCTGAACAATAGAGTGCATCTAGGTGTAGCTTATTAAAAAAACAGAATGTTGACTGGTGTGTGTGGTTTGGCAGCCTTCACATGTGTCATTGTTGTTTTCCCCGTACTTTTGCTATTCTATTTCTACATTGCATTTCAGTTAGATCAAACAAATAGAATAGATATGGGAAGACCTATTATGTTAAATAGAGTTATACTGATATAAAAAAACGAAAAAGATAATAATGTTTTATTATTTTGTGATAAAGGACACGCGATGTCTAGGGATGGGCAGGACATATTTACAAACAAGTGTATACATTTTCTGTATTGTTTAACCCTCCTGGTGACTTACTATTTAAATTGAGAATGTAACATGTCTCAGGTTTTCTGAGCTGGTAATCCCTATCGCCACCTCTTTTGGTTTTTGGTATGGCATCGATTGCGAAATACGAGAAGTCTTTTTAATATTGTTGTGGACTTCTCGGAAATGTCTGGTGACAGGGTAAGTAGGGTCACAGTTGTTGATGGCCCTAATGTGTTGCAAGATTCTTTTGCTCACCCGTAGCTTGGTGCTACCTATGTTACTGAGCTGGCATGTGCTTTCTAGCACGTATATTGCATATTCAGTTTTGCAATGAAGGAATTTACTGATTTTAACCTCCTTATCATAAAATGCATTGTAATAGCTGTTTCTGTTTGAGCCATATTGACATGCCTTACATGTATTGCATTTAGTAAATCCATTTGGAACAGTCAACCAATTAGTGGTGTTTGATGATTCTGGACTGGCAGAAACTAGGCTGTTGTAGATTGAAGGCGCTTTTATGTGATATTAGGTTTCATTGAGAGCTCATGACCTATTACAGGGTAATTTTTAATAATGGCCCAGTTTCTGTGTATGATTTTCTTTATGGATTTTTCTTGACACTATAGGTGATAATACGTTTCAACTCATCGGGATTTTGATTTTTTGTTTGTGTCGCTATTCTGGCTTTTTTGGAAATTAATAGTTCATTTTTTACCAAATTTTGTATTTTGTTGATGGCCTCTTGTATGCTAATGCTAGGATACTTCCTAGATAAAAATCTCATCTTGCTTTGATGTTTGGCTTTAGCTAGGTCCTCTGCGTTACTGCAAATCATTTTAAGGCGTAGCATTTCCCCGTTAGGGATGCTACATATTAGGTGTTGAGGGTGGAAACTAGAAAAATGTAATACGGCATTGCTGGCAGTCTCCTTTCTGTATAACCTAGTTTCAAGGTTGTTTCCCTTAGCATATATTTCCACATCTAATACATTGATACTGATGTTGCTTATAGTTGATGTGAAACTCAATTTGACACCATTCTCATTAATCTCTGAAACACAGTTCAAGGCTTGCTCTTTGGATCCCTCCCAAACAATAAATAAATCATGAATATTTCTGTAATACAGTTTGACATGATCATCCATATACATTTTGTGCCTGTCCCTGAGCACCAGCTCCTCCCACCAGCCCCTAAATAAACAGGCATAGCTGGGGGAGAAGCTGGCTCCCATTGCGACACCTCGCATTTGCTGATAGTACATTTTGTCAAAGAAAAATATATTATTGTTTAAGCAGAAGCTGATCATGCTTAACAACATAGTAATGTGCTGGGGCAAGGTAGCCTTGTTCTTGTTCAGATAAAATTCAATAGCACATAGACCGTCCTTATGATTGATACAGGTATATAAGGTAGACACATCAAAAGTTAAAAGATAAAATTTGCTTTCCCATTTAAAATCCTTTAACTTGGAAATAAAATTGCTGGTATCCCTTATGTAGGAGGGTAAATCTTGAACCCATTCTTGAAGAAAAAAGTCTATATATTTGAAAGCATTTTCTGATAGGCTGCATTTGGCCGATATGATTGGCCTGTCTGGGGGCTTGGTGGCATATTTGTGGATTTTTGGGATGAAATAGATGTTAGGGACGGTTGGATGGTCATTTCTGATAAACTGGTACTCGTCCCTTGTTGACAATCTCACACCTTTCCAAGCCACCAATTTAGCATAAAAGTCCTTGGATATCTCCCTTAGGGCCACTGAGTTGCAGAGACTATAACATGATCTGTCATTTAACTGTGACAGAGCTTCTTCCATATAGTCTTTTCTCACCCATAAAAGTATATTTCCTCCTTTGTCAGAGTTTCTGACTATGACGTTTTTGTCCTTTTGTAGTTTGTTGATCAAAGAGTAGTATAGTATTGTTTATTTTTATTGTTTGTTTTCTTTTTGGTGTTCAAAGTTTTGTGATTCAATTGTTTGATTTCAATTATCACATTTTCACTAAAAATGTCAATACCACCTCTTGCTACTATTGGGGTACATTTTGATTTCTTTTTGAATGGTGTACTCCTCCTGGGGGCTTCCTGTGAGGCTGTAATGTCCCTACCTATACATTTACACACATATATATATATATATATATATATATATATATATATATATATATATATATATATATATATATATATATATATATATATATATATATATATATATATATATATATATATATATATATATATATATATATATATATATATATATATATTACCTACTGGCGGTCGCCAGTAGGTAGTTATAGTTAGGATTTTTTTCAATGTTAAATCTGAAAATTCTATTTGGAATAACTTTGGCGCCGGTTGACGAATCTGCCTGAAAATTTCCTGAAAATGGCCTCGCGGGGTTCCGGTCCTTCCCTGAAAGTTTGGGGGGGATACGTTAAGCGGGGGCCGAGATAAAAGGGGGGTCCCAAAACGCGTTTTCCCCATGTTAATTTCCATAGGGCGGTCGATTTCACTTTTAGCCCGAACGGCTGAATGGATTTCCACCAAACTTGGCAAAATTGTAGGGACTGGTAGCCCGATGTGCCTTTGCTATGTCTCAAGATATGTGCTTCAGTGGATTTTGAGAAATTAACGTCCAAAAAAATATATATATCTGTAGCCGCGCTCCGGTACGCGCACCAGTGAGCGCTCCAGGCGCGACACGCGACTTGCGCGCAGAAAGCTGATTGGCTCTCAGTTGTCTGTAAACATTCTAAACAGTCCGGAGCGGCCGCCATCTTGTCTATCGGTAAAATCTAGTCATAAGAGGTGGCAAAAACAAAGGGTGGAATTGACCATAAGGGGGCAGGGTAGACCCCCCCTGACCCCCTAGGTTTGATATGGGGGCCATTAAAGGGCCCCGCGGGGCCTCCAAAAAATTTTTTTTTTTTTTCGTTTTGCGCGGGGGAAGCGCCCGGTGCGCGCACCAGGTAGCGCACCGGGGAGCGTAAAATGAGGGAAAAAGATGACAGAGTTTTAAAAAAATGAAGTTTTCATTTAGAAATTGGAGGTAGTTCTTAAAAGAACTTTTTTTTTTCTTCTTTTTGTTGTTTTATATTTTTTTTGTGTTTTTGGAACTTTTTGAACTTTTTTTGGCTTTTCAAAACAGTTTTATATTTTTTTTTGTATTTTTTAGGGGGAGAAACAAAAAAAGGGAATTGAAACTGGCTCAACTGGAGCAAAAAAACAAAAAACCCAAAAAATTATTTCTTTTTGGGGCACTTGTGATTATCACCTGCAAGGACGATGAGCTTAATACTTTGTTCCCCATAGGAGATAAGCTTGCCACAAGCAGTGCAAGTAATTTTAAAATCAGCAAATCTCGGCTGAATGCAAGGCATCACCTCAGATGTTTCTGGTTGCGAGGAAGTGGGTTGGTTTCTTTGGGAGGGGGTCCTTGATGACTGGGGGAGGTTACTGGCCAGTTCCCGGAACTCTGCGCGAGAGTAGTTGTTTGGATGCTTTCTTGTCATGTGCCGAATCATGGTATAGTTACCAAAAGAATATTTCTTGTTTGGGTTGCCCCGTGAAAGTTCATCATTGCAGATGAGGCAAGTCACCTTGGGAGCATTCACCTTTTTTTTCCCCTCTGGAATTGAAAAAAACTGCCAAACAATGTGTGGTTTGGGTTTGTAAGGTGTATTTTCTTCTGGCAGCCATCTTCTTCTCCCCTCCTCCTCTTCCTCTTCCTCCTCCTCCTGTTCTTGACCACCAATATAATTTGGAGCTGGTCCTCTTGGTGGTGGTGGTGGTGGTGGTGGGGCAGATGCACCATCTGATGCTACTACTGAAGCCATTATTTGGAGCAAAAAAGTAGAGAGAGCAACAAACAGGTCTTCCTCAGTCAAAGGACAAAGTCAGAATAAGGAAAAAAGGTGGGGTCTTTCATCATTTAGAAAAAAAAACTGTCCTGAACCAATGAGAAGTGTTATTTTCAGGTCACAAGACCAGGGGCTTCATCATTATGAAACTAAAACTGTTATGAACCAATGAAAAGTGTTATTTTCTGCTCACATGACCCGACGCGCTTACGCTACGCGCCCGGGGCGCGCCCGGGGGCGCGCAGCGTAAGCGCGTCGGAAGTTTACGTTGTGCGATCGTATTCGCTCGAGTACTTCCGGGTGCGCTTACGCCGTGCGTATCACGCGGTCGCGGCTACGCGATACGTCACGATCATGTTTTCGTTTGCGATATTGGCGCTCACGGGACGCTCCCCGGAGCGCGCCCGGGGGCGCTTTTCAGAAATACGCTTTTCGGGGCGCACTCCGGGGCGCGCTCTGGGAGCGTTCCCCCAAAAATTAAAAAAAAAAAAATGGGATAATTGTAGAGACAGGTAGCCCTATTCTGAAGTGGTTTGTAAAAAAATTAACTTTATAAAAATATGTATTGTGCTACATTGGGCTTAATATATGTTGGAGCCAAAATGTAGCCCAAATGTAGCCCAAAGTAGCCCAATGTAGCCCAAAGATGGCCACCAGAGATCAAAAATTGTAAATGTAGCCCAAAATTCAACTAGATGTAGCCCAACTGTAGCCCAATGACAGAATGTACCAGAGTGTTAAAAAGAACAACTAGAGTGCTAACAGTCTTATTTATAAAGTGAAACTTATAGTTAGGAATTAGCATTAAAAAAACCTTTGAAATTCACTGAAAAAAACCATAGGTTTCACACCAGTTATAGTTAGGAATTAGCATTTAAAAAACCTATTAAATTCACTGAAAAAACCATAGGTTTCACACCAGTTATAGTTAGCTGGAAATTTTACTGATATAAAACCATTGAAATTCCCACGTTATAGTTAGTCGGACTCACTATAACTTGCGCGTGCAATGCACTGCTGATGACATCACATATTACATCACTCATGACATGGTCAGTGACATCACTCATGACATCACTGATGACACCATCCAGTGAATATGTGTCTTTCTGAAAAATAAATATTAGTGAGTTATGTTTAAATATTTAAATACATATATTAGTGTTTCACTTTGTGTATAAGTGGCTACATGTGTTGATAAGTAGCTACATGCGTATGTATATGGGTTATTTGATATTTTTAGTAGTATCAGTATGAGTGTCTATATGGTTTGGTGGAGGTATTACTTAGCACATAGATGCATGAGTGACTGACTCTTTGTTTGTATGTGTTTTGAAGACAGCATATGTACAGGACTGTATGGGTGGATGAGTGTCTATATGTGTTTGTTAGTGAGTGAATGACTGTCTCACTAGTGTCTTTATCAGTAACTACATATGTTTTAATCTAGTATATATGAATATTGATGTATATAAGTGAGTATATGTGAGAGTAAGAGATTGTAAGATTTCCTGTTTAAATAAGTATGTGTTTCTATAAGTGATTGTTTAAGAGAATAAATATGTGTAATTTTCAGTAGAAGTAAGGTGGAAGTGTGTGTATAACTCTATATTCAAATAAATGGTTGTTCAATAGTTTATTTGCACGTGTGAATATGTGTGTGAGTAACTTTTGGATGAATGTCGGTGTGTAACAGGATGTATAGGTGTATCTCTTCATATGATGAGTGAGTATATGTATGAGTGACTATATAGAACTGTTGGTGAATGAGTGGATGTGTATATAGATAGTGGAAGTACAGAATTGCTTGTTGTAACTGATATAGGTATGTCATTTTTTAAAAATTTCAGTTTCTATTTTTGAATATGTGTCTCAAGGGTTACTTTACACTGAGAGGAGGTCTGTGACTGTGTCACAAGGATGGTGTCATCAGTGATGTCATGAGTGATGTCACTGACCATGTCATGAGTGATGTAATATGTGATGTCATCAGCAGTGCATTGCACGCGCAAGTTATAGTGAGTCCGACTAACTATAACGTGGGAATTTCAATGGTTTTATATCAGTAAAATTTCCAGCTAACTATAACTGGTGTGAAACCTATGGTTTTTTCAGTGAATATATATATATATATATATATATATATATATATATATATATATATATATATATATATATATATATATATATATATATATATATATATATATATATGTATATATATTATGTGTATATATATATATATATATATATATATATATACATATATATATATATATATATATATATATATATATATATATATATATATATATGCGCAAACTCCCAAAAACGCCGCTTCAGGTCCTAGTGCAACTCAGAACCCACCAGGCAAGTAGGAGACGGACCACAGTCAGGATACACAGATATTTATTGTAAAGGTTGAAAATTGCGAGGGCAAGACGCGTTTCGGTCTTCCAAAGCCCTTGTTCACATGCCTACATGTCCTCTTAGAAGTAAAAAAACAACAAACTGACTACCAAGTTATTCCGGTAGAAAACTGCCGGGAACAGCATACTAAATGCTAATAGCAGTCATCCTTTTAATCTAGTACGCAGTATCCCCTATGGGGAATAACTACGTGCAAAAAGAAATTGTAGCACCGATATTTTCTTTCGAAGTGAACAAGAGACCATGTGCCAAAGGTTCCTTGAAAGAGGATATAGTAAGAAGATCATCAAAGAAGCTGTAGAACGGTTAGAACTAAAAACTAGAAATGACCTACTATACAAAAAAAAGATGTAATATGTGACATCATCAGCAGTGGATTGCAGGTGCGCGAAATATAGTTAGTACAACTAACTATATAGGAGCAATTTCAATGTTTTTTTAAATGCTAATTCCTAACTATATAAGGCCTGAAACCTATGGTTTTTTAAGTGAATATATATATCTATACACACATACATACATATGCATATGTATAAACACATATATATTACCTACTGGTGGTCACGGTCACGAGAGGTAGTTATAGTTATGACCTCATTTCTAGTCAAAAAGTGTTTTTCCTTTTTTGTCAATATATTTAGCTCTGTTTGACTAATCTTTGCGAAATGTTAAAAACTAATGGGGTGCTCCGGGCAGCTCCTGTCTTGAAAGTTTCGGGGTGATTTGTCAAGTGGGGGCCAAATAAAAGGGGGGTCCCAAAACGCATTTTCCCCATGTTAATTTCCAGAGGAAATTTTAGACACGGCTACAGCCCAAACTGTTAAACGGAATTACACCAAATTTAGCAAAAAGTTAGGTCTTGGTTCAGAAAGCGACCTTTTTTTAAATGGTGAAAATCCATTCAGTAGTTCTCGAAAAATTACAAAAAAAGAAAAATTTTGATATCTGAGCACTGAGGAGGAGACGCGAGCTTTACTCTGATTGGCTGCCAACACTCCAACCCAGAAAGTGTTGGCTGCCATCTTGTGACTCGGTAGAACCAAGTCACAAGAAAACTGTGAAATACAGCTTAAAAAAAAAAGAAAAAGGGACAGGGTGAAAACAACCTGACCCCCTAGGCCTGCTCAGGGGGTCCCACAAGGACTCCCATGGCCAAAGAAAGCATTTTTGTTTTTTAAAATATCAGCCGAATTTGCACTTAGTGCGTGAATCTGGCTGAGAAAATTAAAAAAACAAAGCGCTGGCTTCTGCACTTCATTTTTCTTAAGCCCCTGGGTGGGCCAGGTCCTGGGGGAAATGCCTAATTAATTAGCGGGGACCCACGGGGGCTCATGAAGCCCTGGGGACCACCACCTCTCCGAAGCTTAGTTTATTGAATGCAGGGGGGCTTGCAGCCCCCGCAGCACCAGGGACCGCCACCTCCCCAGGCCTTTCTTTAATAATGGGGGGGCCTCGCTGGCCCCCACAAGCCCCGGGAACCACCAACTTCCTGCAGGAGGCAGGAAGCCGGCGGGACCATGGGACCGTGGGGCTCCCACCACAGTCCCCAATGGTCAGGCCAGGTCTTGGGGGGATGGGGTCCCTGGGGCCAGAAGTGGCCCGGGAGGGGGGCCACATGGCCCCCTCCCTGCAAATATTTTTTAAAAGGCCAGGCACCGGGGGTTGTGGTTCCCGGGGCCAATTGTGACCCAGAGAAGGGGGCCATGCAGCCCGCCCCTATAAAATAAGAAAAAAAAGAAAAAGAAACCAACAACTTGCCGGATGCCCTGCCCCCTCCCTGCAGCACTATGCAAATGCACCCCCTGGCACGTTCTAAGTTGGGGGATTAAGTCTCCTTGAATACTGAGGGTCCCTGGGGGCCAACTAGCCCACCAGGTACCTTCAGTAAGTGCCACAGGGTGCATTGCAGAGAGGTGGTCTGAAGCCACGCCCCTTTTTACATCTCTCTGCAATGCAGCTCTGTGGCACTTACTGGGGGTACCTGGTGGGCTAGTTGGCCCCCAGGGACCCTCAAAATTCAAGGGGACTTAATCCCTCAACTTACAATGTGCCAGGGGGTGCGTTTGCACAGTGGTGCAGGGAGGAGCGGGCCTGATATAACAAGTATGCAAAAACTTATGAGGAATGCAGAAACAGTTTTACTAACATGTTTCCTGGCTTTGTGAATCTGTGGACTGAACAAATTTGACTACTTCCATATCGGTCTTTGGAACATATTAGAGTGCACCAAGACAGTGTGAGGGAAAAGTGACATCAGTTTTGCAAAGGTTTCTTTCATTAGGATTTCTAGCCCTACCCCAGTAAATGTCCCTAGGTCATTGCCACCACAGTGCACAATCATGAGGTGAGGAGCTTGAGAATCCACAATGGATTTAACCGAAGCCAGCAACTAATGAAGCTTTAACCCTCTCTTGCCAAACCAAGTAATCTGCTCATTTGGCAATCCTAAGTCCCTGTCAATACCTCTCTTTTTTGCAGCCTCTCTAGCCCAATGGATATAGCTGTGGCCCACAATCCTTAGTGTAAGCATTATAAAGTGAAGGAGAAATAGTAAGAAGGAGGAGGCTGGAGCTCAATTAGGTAGCTTTCCAAAGGGACAAGCAGTAAAGTGGAGGGTTTTTGTTTTATTTAAATATGTATTTCATTTAATCAATCAATCAATCAGGGAATTGTAAGCTCTCTACTCACCCGTGAGGGTCTCAAGGCGCTGGGGGGGGGGGGGGGGCAAGTGTCAGCCTTTCAGTTCAGTTGAAGAGCTTGGTCTTGAAAGCTCTCCTGAAGGTATTCAGGGAGGGGGCGTGTCTGATGTCAATCAGGAGCTTGTTTGAGGTCTTGGCCACGAAGTAGGAGAAGGATCATCCCCCTGCTTTGGCTCAGTGGATGCATGGGGTTTCGGCGAGGGTGATGTTGGAGGTTTCTTTTTGGTATGGGGAGGGTGATTCTGTCATTGAGGTATTGTGTAGGTATTTGTAGGCGTGGGTGAGAATCATGAGAGTGACTCTCTTCTCGATGAGGAGCCAGTGGAGCTTCCGTAGGTGTTGGCTGATTTGCTTTCGTCGAGGGATGCCAAGGATGAGTCTGGCAGCTTTGTTCTGTATTGTCTGGAGCTTCTGGAGTAGGGACTTGCTCATGCTGGCATAGAGGGCATTTCCGTAGTCCAGTCTGCTGGTGATGAGTGTGTGGGTGACTGTTTTCTTTGACTCGGGGGATCCATTTGAAAGTCTTACGGAGGATGTGGAGGGTGTTGAAACAGATGGGGGCAACGGCATTGACCTGTCGGTTCAGAGAGAGGGAGGAGTCAAGTACAATGCCAAGGTTTTGGGCATGCCCTGTGAAGGCCAGATGGTTGCTGAGGGGAGGTTGGCCACAAGATGTTGTTCCATACCGATGGCTTGGTTATGACGATGAGTACTTCAGTTTTTTCTGAGCTTAGTTTTAGGCACCTGTTGCTCATCCAGGCACGACATCTTGCATTCCTGGAAGTTGAATCTAGTGGTGGTAGATTCTTTGGTAAGGGAAAGGATGAGCCGGGTGTCGTTGGCGTAGGAAGCTATATTCAGGCTGTGCTGTCAGACGAAGGCGGCAACAGGGGCCATGAAGGGGGTTGAGTTGAGTGATTATCCTGTGGGAATCCGCAAATGATTTTTGAGGGTTCGGAGCATGGCAGTCAGATCCTTTGGCTTCTGCCATTAAGGAGCGATCTGATCCAGTCGAGGGCGGTTCCTTGTATGCCAGCGTTGTTTAGTCTGGCTGCAAGTGTGTGGTGGGAGACAGTGTTGAATGCTGCTGACAGGTCAAGTAGAATCAGGGCGGCGGTGTGGCCTTGGTCTAGGAGGGTGTGGATGTCATCTGTGGCAGTGAGTAGGGCGGTCTTGGGAATGTGGTTGCTTCGGAATCCGGATTGAGAAGGGTCAAAGATGGCATTGTCTTTGATGAACCTTGTCCATTCGCGTTGATGGTCTTCTCAGCGACTTTCACCGCAAAGTGGAGGAGATGGACCAGTAATTTCTGAGGTCAGTGGGGTCTGCTGAGAGCTTCTTGAGCAGGGGCCTAACTTCTTTGTGTTTCCAGTCTTCGGGGCAGGTGCCGGTCTCACAGGTGGTGTTGATGATGTATTGTAGTTCGGGTGCAATGGTGGTGGTGGCTCTGTGCTAGATGTGTGGTGGGCGGGGGTCACTGGGAGCCCCTGAATGGATACCTTTCATGGTCAATGCAGTGTCTTCGGGAGTGACCGGGTCCAGGAGGAGATAGTGGGTTGGGTGGCGTTGCCGGAGGGCGAGGTGGCTATGGAGTCTGGTGTGTGGTTGGTGAAGTTGTCGTAGAGTTTTGTGATCTTCAGGTGGAAGTAGGATCCAAGCTTGTTGGTCCTAGAGGGTGTGATGTCCGTGGCTTCGGTGCAGGGCTTGGTAAATTCCTGGAAGACGCTGAAGAGTTCCTTGGCATTGCTGGTGTGGATGAGGATTTTCTTGTGGTTGAAGGTTCTCTTGTTGGTTCTTATGTGTTGGTGGTATTCCGTCATGTCATTCTTGTAGGTGGTGTAGTTTTCAGGTGTCTTGCTGTTTCTCCAGTCCTTCTCCAGGTGTCTGCAGGTGCGCCTGGCTTCTAGGAGGTCGGTGGTGAACCAGGCGGCTTTCCTATGGCACTGCGTTTCGGGGTTGCGTAGCGCGGAAAGCTTGTCTGCGCAGTTGGAAATCCAGGTGTGGAGTTCCCTGGCTGCGAGGTTTGGAGTTGGTTGCAGCGGTGGGGACATGCAGTTGAGGGTAGAGTTGAGTTGCTCCTAGGTGACTCTACTTCAGTTTCTTTGCGAGGGCACGGAGTGGGTGTGGGTGGCTTGGGTGTGTTGATGAGGACGTTGACACAGTGGTGGTCAGTCCATGGGGGTTGCGTGGTGTGACTGAAGTGGTTGGTACTTCCTCTGGCGAAGATGGGTTTGATGGTGGGTCCGGCCTTGTGGGTCGGTGTAGTGACAAGTTGTTTTAGTCCGATGTTGGCGATATTATCGAGGAGTTTCAGAGTTGGGGTAGCTGAGGTTGTCAAGGTGGAAGTTCAGGTCTCTGATGAGTATGTAGACCATGGTGGCGATGGCTTGGGGTGCGATGTGGTCGGTAATGGTGTCGGCGAATAGGGGCAGGGGGGTTTGTAGGTAAGGGTGGCACGGAATGTGGAGTTGGGGCCAGCTTGGACTTGGAAGTGTAGGTGTTCGGCGGTGGAAAAGGTTTTGCTGAAGGTGGTAAGGCTGAGGAGTTTTTGTTTGTGATGGTGAGGCCTCCTCCCGGGTGGTTGGGGTGGTCCTTCCTTTGGATCTTGTATCCGTCTGGGACGGCAATAGCGATCTCGGGCTGGAGGAAGCATTGGTCCAGGTTTTCCTGAAGAAGGTGACGTCGGGTGAGAGCGAGTCCAGGAGGTTCCAGTTTTCCACTGCATGCCTTTGCATGGAATGCACATTGAGGAGGATGCATCTTAGGGCACCGGTGACGTTGGCGATTGGGGTGGTGGTGAAGGTCTATCGGCAGCGGCAGAAGAACTGCCTGTGTGTTGTGTTCGGCGTGGCCTGTTGGCAGTTGTAGTTTCTTCCGGGATTGAGTATGAGGAGGGTGGCTGGGTTGTAGCGGTGGGTGGTGGGAAGTCGAGGGTCCAAGGCGCTAGTTGCAGTCAGGGCACGGACGGATGCAGACGGGCTTGTCTTTGGCATGCCTTTGCTGCGCCAGCGGCGGCTGCCATTAAATAGGGAAGGAGGCAGGGAAAACACAGCTGGGACGTGGGAAACAGCTGGCGGGAGGGGCTTCGGTGGGACAAGGGCTAAGGGGAAAATCAGTCCTCAAAATACTATCGCCAAATCTACGAAGACAAAAAGCTGGAAAAAATGCTGGAAACAGACACAAAACACAAGGCAGGCAACAGGGCACAGTACCGGGGCAGTCAGAGAGCGGGTCAAGAGCAGTCTCGAACCCTGCTTGGGTCAGAACGGCTGCAGTGACAGGTAGCAACAGTGAAGCGGAGCTGCAGGGCAGTGTGTTGGATGTCTTAGCAAAAAGCCTCATCATTGGCTGTTGGTTAAGAAAAGAAATGAAATACAGACATGGATATGCTTTTGATTCTGTGGAGTAAAGCACTCCTGCTGTATCTTATTAGGAAATTCAACAAAAATGTGGTGACCTTGTGTCCCTCAGAACCTGGAAATAAATTAGTAAACAAGAAGTGGTTCTGTCGGGTTTGGGACAATTTCTTTTCAGCGCACCTAATGTCACATGCAAATGTTGATTTGTAATTTTCAAAAAAGTTTCAACCACCTGAATAAAGAATCCTTGCAGATAATGAGAGCTGTAACTCAATAGTACTGTCTACTGCTTATGTTATTACAGAATTAAATCATCCATCAATATTTACATAAGTAGTAAATCAAGGCTGTCAAAGAACAATTCAATATATACATGAGTGATAACTTTGTGACAAATGTGCTCACTGCTAAATCAAGTGTGCAATCTATACAGAGTGATAAAGACTTAAATACATAGGTAGAGGGGAAAAATGCGAAGTTGGCCAGACAATTATGTTGAACTAATGGCTCTGTTGGCTGATCCTGCTCCTTTGGGTGTGCAGAGCCTTGGTCAGTCTGGGCCTAGTATGATTGTCGATGTTTCAACCCGTAGTGTGCTCAATGATTAGAGCGGCAGACCCTGATGCAGATGTCTAGCCCGGGACAAGGGTTCAATTCCCCGCCTCGGCGGGTCTTGGGCTCAAAATTCCACGGACCTGATAATTCTCGTCTCGGTGCCTATTCCAATCATGGAGTCTCACTCTGCAACTCTGGGCAATAGCTTGCTTAATCTCCACAATGGCCCCCACAACGCTAAGGATGCCTGGCCTCCACCTTGGGGGTGCCCAGGAGTGGACGCCTCACAGGGAAAGCCAGGATGGGTTCCACAGATGTATTCATACAAGCGCCTTGAGACCCTTGCGGGTGAGTAGTGCACTATACAAGTATCAATTTACATTTACATTAGGTAGTCCCATTGGGTCTTCATCATGACAGGACGGGGAAAGGCAATGACAGCCCTCTGTAGACCAGACAAAGTCCTGGCTATGTGAGCTTCAATCAACTGTGGCCTGGCGGTAGAATCAGGGCATGTATTATCTTGGGTAGTACCTCACTGACTGAATGCAGCTGCAACGCAGGACTAATGCCCACTTGCTCTCAGCAGTAATTACTAGCCAACGAGTTGAAACGTGGACAATCATACTAGGCCCAGACTGACCAAGGCTCTGCACACCCAAAGGAGCATTAGTTCAACATAATTGTCTGGCCAACTTCGCCTTTTTTCCCCCTGTCTATGTATATAAGTCTTTATCACTCTGTATAGATTGCACACTTTATGTAGCACTGAGCACATATGTCACATTGTTATCACTCATGTATATATTGCATTGTTCTTTGACAGCCTTGATTTACTACTTATGTAAATATTGATGGATGATTTAATTCTCTATTAACATAAACAGTAGACACTACTATTGAGTCACGGTTCTCATTATCCACAAGGATTCTTTATTCAGGTGGTTGAAACTTTGTTGAAAATTACAAATCAACATTTGCATGTGACATTAGGTGTGCTAAAAAGAAATTGTCTCAAACCTGGCAGAACCACTTCCTGTATCTTATTTGGAAGCAACATGTTCCTTCTAGAAGGTGCTGTGAACTTGTGACCTAATGGTTCAACTGGGTTGCTAGGTACACTAAGCTAAGACTGTGTTGGGGGGAGGGTGTTAAAGAGACAGAATTTTTTTTTATAAAGTTGAGGAGTGATAAAACAATTTAAGTAATGGCAAGTTTTAATTTTCAACTCAGGACTATGTAATAAACTGTTGTGTAGTATTTATATTTCAGAAAAATTAAGCTAGATATAGGTTTGAACTCCCAGGTTACAGGGACAAGGTAGTTAGGAATTAGCATTTGAAAAACCTTAGACATTCACTGAAAAAAACAAAGGTTACAGGGACGTTATAGTTAGGCTGGCATTTCACTTGAACGAAACTACAGAAATTCAGCAGTTATAGTTAGCTGAGCAAATTATAACTCTCGCCCCGCAATGCACTGCTTGTTACCTCAAATATTACATCACTCATGACATGGTCAGTGACATCACTGATGACATCTCAAATTAAATCACTGATGACATCATCTACAGAATCTCTGATGCACACCAATATAACCTCTCATAAAACACTTAAACTGCCACACTAACATTCTCAAAACCATTGACACACCCATATTAATACTTATCTTATACACCCACTCACTGATTCTTGGGTCTACACAAAAATCCACTCAGCTATCTATACAGCTACTCAATTACTAACTCACTCACTAATACAGCCACTGACATATCTACTCATACACCCATACAGCCACTCACACATTGTCAGTCACTCATAGAGCTGCTCACACACGTACTCACTCACCTATCAACCACACAACCATGTACTTACCTATAAAGTTATACACATACCAATGCACTGATTCATGCAGATAGTGACATATACTCACTCACCTATACAGCTCCTAACAAACGTAATCACTAGCCCATACAGCCACTATCGTAATCCCTCACTCACACATAGTCGCTGATATACTCCAGCACTCAGCTATACTGCCTTACACATATCCAGTTACTCACCCATATATACCACTGACACATCCATTTACTCAACAACACAGCCATTCACACACATAGTCACTTATACAGCCCTGCACTTATACACTCACTGACCCATACAGCCACTGACTCACCCACTCACTCATCCATGCATGCTGTCACACGCCCCTTTATTTATCCACACAGAAACGCATACATCCATACAGGTACTCAGACCACTAATCAATCACCCATACAGCCACTCATGTACCCAGTTACCAACCCATACAGCCACTTAGATACCAACTGCCGGACTGATCCAAACATTCACAGAACCTAAACACTCACCCATACATTCACAGAGACACCTAGTCACTCACTTATACAGTCAGTTATGCACCCACTGAATCATCCCATTAGGCACTAATACTCCCACTGGTTCATCGATACACCTTTGTACATATATTTAACATTCAAATATTCTAAAAACACTTACAGTCACTGGATGATGTCATTAGTGATGTTGTCAGCGATATCGTTTGAGATGTCATACGGGATGTCATCAGTGATGTCACTGACTATGTCATGAAGGATGTAATATGTGAGGTCATAAGCAGTGCATTGTCTGGGAGTAAGTTATAGTTAGCTCAGCTAACTCTAATGGCAGATTTTTTTCTGGCTTTGTACGACTGAATTATCAGACTAACTGTAACATCTGTGTAACATTTGTATTTTTTGGGTACGGTTCTAAGGTTTTTTTAAATTCTATTTGCTAACTATGATGTCTCTGTAACCTTTGTTTTTTTCGGTGAATTGCTTGGGTTTTTCAAATGCTAATTCCTA
The DNA here is from genome assembly GCF_964263255.1 of Lissotriton vulgaris. Lineage (NCBI taxonomy): Eukaryota > Metazoa > Chordata > Amphibia > Caudata > Salamandridae > Lissotriton > Lissotriton vulgaris. The sequence continues at coordinate 668,708,181 of NC_141695.1, read as the reverse complement.
ACTATAATGTCCCTGTAACCTTTGGTTTTTTCAGTGAGTTTAAGGTGTTTTAACCAGCAGCTCTCAGGAATCCCGCTGTGTAGGTCTTATAGGAGGCACCAGGCAGGGTTCTTGGCCCCCAAGGTCCCTTAGGAGCAAAGTGTACTTCATGCCCCAACCAGTACTGCACCACGATCCACGTTTGTAGATTGGTGGAGAAAGGAGTCATGGCCTCCAAAGAACTCTTAGCAATCCTGCTTTGTAGGAATTAATAGAGTTAACAGGAGGAGTAGTTGGCCCCCAAGGACATCCTTGGGGGCCAACTACTCCTCCTGTTACCTCCAGTAAGTCCCACACAGGGGGAATGCTGAGACCAGGTAGGAGGCTGTGCCCCTTTTTTCCACCACTCTGTAAACACGCATTCTGGCACACTAATAGTAGGGGGACAAACTCCCCTTGGCTACTGAGGGTCCTTGGGGACACCTACCCCCCCGTTCCCTCTAGCAAGTCCCACACACTGGGTTTCAGTGGCCACACACCCTTTCTACACCACTATGCAAAAGTGCCTCCTGGCGCTCTACTAGTTGGTGGTTGATGTCCCCTTGGCTCTTGATAGTCTTTGGGGGTCAACTAACCATTCTATTACCTCCAGTGAGACCCACACAGCTGAATTGCTATAAGTCATCAGAGGCCACACCCTCTTTCTTCAAACTCTGCAAACACATGTCTTGGTGCACTACTGGTTGAGGTAAAAAGTCCCCTTTAGTTCTGAGGCCCTCAGGAGACACGGGAACCTCAGCCTCCCACCAGCAGTGCGCTGAGAGCCACATTTGCAGAGTGGTGGAGAAAGTGGGCATGGCCTCCAACCACCTCTCATTAGTCCTGCTTAGTGGGCCTTACTGGAGGTAACAGAAGGTCTTGTTGGCCCCTAACAACCCTCAGCAGGCAAGAGGACTTAAGCCTCAAACTAGAAACACACCAGGAGGTGCGTTTGCAGAGTAGTATAGAAAGGGAGCTGGGCCTCCGGTGAGTTACCTGCATTTTTTGTTGTTGCCTTTTCATATTTTATTAAGAGGGCCACGTGTCTCCTTTCCACTGAACATTTTGATCCCTGGGAACTCCTTCCCCTGGGCCTGACCATTTTTAAAAATTGTTTTAATATAAAATAAATGGGAGGGGGCCGAGTTGCAGGTCTTCTTATTTTTTTTTAAAAGCATCCCTCCTCCCCAGGCCAATTTTGACCCCATCCCCTTTTCTTTTTTATTTTCTTTAAAGGGAGCCCCCCCCCCTTCTATAGTTTCAAATGCCCCAGGACCTTGCCCACCCAGTGGCCTAATTAAACTAAGCACGGGAGCCGATGCTTCGTGGTTTTTTCCCAATTTTGGCAGGATTCGAAAATCCAATGTATATCCCACCAATTTAAACTGTGGGACCCTCCCAAGAGGCCTGCGGGGGAAAGTGTGTTTCTGCCCCTTTTTTTTTATATTTGTTCATGTGACTCGATTCAACCGTGTCATAAGATGGCTCCCAACACTTCCTGGTTTAAAGTTTTGGCAGCCGATCAGATCTCAGCACGAGATTGGGAGGGGTCGTGGATCCACTGTATCCCTTTACATACAACTGGGAATTTCTTTAAGTTTCTCAGCAATTACAGAATAGATTAAGACCATTCAACAAAAAGGGCGCTTTCAGGACCAACAGCTACCTTTCCGCCAAATTTGGTGTATTTCCGTTCAGCAGTTTGGGCTGTGTCTAAATTTTCCTATGGAAATTACCATGGAGAAAAAGCGCTTTGGGGCCCCCCTTTTTCTCAGCCCCCGCTTGACGGATCACTCTAAAATGTTCAAGACAGCAGCTCAAGTGAGTGTCAAACTAGTTTTAAATGTTTTATCAAAAAATGCCGAAGTTATTGTCAAATAAAAAAATACTCTACCTCTGGAAACGACATCCTAATTAATACCATCTACTTTCGACCGCCAGTCGGTAAAATGTGTGTGTGTGTGTGTTTATATATATATATATTATACAGTGGTTGTTATGTGTAGCTGTGGCTCAGCATCATCTCCATTGTAAAGAGATTTTTGAATTTGACACTAAGAGGCATATTTGCAAAAGTTTATCACCACAGAAACGTCATGATTTATGGCGTTCCAGTGGGAATAAGCCCTTCTGCTTATTCACAAGCCGGCGTTAAGCTACTTAACGTGGCTTAACACTGCCTTGTGAATAAGGCCCCCTTTCAAATAGAACTTAGTGTGAAAGGGGCGGACAATGGGTGTTGAAGGCTGTTCTGCCACAATACCCATTACTTTTTGACGCTGCCCCTAATTTACAATGGTGATGTAAAATTGGGACAGCACCAAAATTAAGACCAAAAGAATCCTGGTCTTCTAATGGCGAAAGAAGGAGAAATGATTAATTTCTCCTCGTCGTTGCTGTTTTATGTATGCTGCATAGTTCAGCACACACATACAAATAGCAAATGACATTAACAATCTTTAAAAAATAATGATTTGCAACTTCTATGTGTGTAGCACATGGCAGCACACATAGGAGTTACAAATCTCCATTAGTAATTGTTTATGTGAGGGTAACAGGGAGGCAGAGCACACAGCATACTTTCTCGTAGTCTTGGACATGCAAAAAGATCTATGGCGGGCGTCAATTGTTTTTTAAAAAAGCGTGCCAGAATTTCTTTCTGCCTGCAGCACATCAAAGGCAGTGATGCAGACTGATCAGCTGAAGAGGTGTTGTCCCTTAAGGCCCAGTGTCGGGCAACGAAACTTGCATATTTATTCCTATGGTGCAGGAAATAGGGCAGGGGTACCACAGACATCTTTAAGTATATTCTGGAGGCTGCCAGGTGCACAGCAGCCCCCGCACATTAAGTCTCCAAGGGGGTTGAAAAGTTTCACCCCACAAGAGGATTATCTTCCTTTTAAGCATTTTAGAAGCTGGGGCATTTAGCATTAAAGCTTCGAATTGCAGGGATCATTGCTATCAAGTCCGAATGCTGCTTTCCAGCATCTGTAAAAGTATAGGTAAGACTCAAGCAGCATTTAATTATAATTGGCATTACCAAAAATGGAATTTCATTGAAAGTTGTAAATAGCTTTAGAGCTTTTAATATTGTATGTGTTGAGTAGCGAGGACATCCCTACAAAACCAGTAGGTCTTATTTAATACTTACAGCATTATATAAAATTCAACATATGTGGGGGTATTGTGGTATTTGGGTTCAGGGTTTGCTTAGTGTCAACTGCTAGAGTGTATCACCATTGGTTTTTCTGCTGCCAATCTGTACTATCTGTGAATTAATGGCCGGTACCCAGGTCCTGTGATCAACCTCCATTGCACATGGCCAAAGGCAGTAAACAGCTTGAGTTTAGTAGATATGGATAGTTGGGCAAAAGGCCTTACCAGCAGCCAGGTGCTGCAGTCAACTCCAGCTGCATACATTATGTTACAAGGTCTACACAGGTATAATTAATATATTTTATTCCCATTAGTGATAAGGCTATCTTTATGGAGACACCAAGCAGAGTCAAACAACTTTCAATTATTCTCAGCCTGCACAAGTGTGCACACTGGTATATACACATGTGTAACATGTGAAGAGCATATTACCCCAGCAGCATAACGGAGGATCTGATTTTGCAAGGTGAGCACTAGGATGTAGATGGGGTGAATCATATGAAGGTAGCCGGTCTATCAGGTCTGGTTCTGAGTTGGAAGTCCTCTTTCCTAGGAGGCTGCACACAGGAAGTGCAGTTAGGCCTGTTTCCTGTTTTACGACCCATGGCATTTGTGGGGGGGGGGGGGGTTAAGGTCCCACTAGGCTCAACATTTATTTATTTATTTTTTATTTATAACAGTTTTCTATAGCGCGAACTAGACCCTTGGGTATCAGAGCGCTTAACAACACATGATTTATAATAAAAACAGCATTGGCAATAACACAAATAAGGAAGCCAGTAACAATGTAGTATATATCGAAGTGAGCCTATAAGGGCAGATGTAAGGCTGCCGATAGTGTCTTCTTGCTGTGGGTCACTATTTATATGATACCCAGTATGTTATCCCAGTGACCTAACTATTTAGTCGCCGATGACAAAATGTCTACCTACTGGAGGAATTTGTTCATGAGAAACGACCTAGTTTCCTTCTTGAATGTTGCATTGCTCGAGATCTTTCTGATGTTCGCAGGAAAGGAGTTCCATATTCTCGGGGCTGCACCAGAGAATGATCTCTCATAATTTTTTTTCTTCCTGAAGATAGTTGGTCTCAGCAACAGCATATTGGCACTCCGGACGGTTCTGTTTCCTCCTGCAATTTTTATTTTCTGTGAAAGATATCTTGGTGTGTTGTGATGAATCGCTTTATGGGCGATACAAGCCATTTTTAGTTGTATTCTGGCTTCATAGGGTAGCCAGTTTAGTGCTTTCAGGTGAGGGGAGATGTGGTCAAATTTTCTCGATCCTGTGATAAGTCTAGCCGCAGCATTAAGGCAAGCTTTTAAGGGAGCTGTGGAGATTTTTGGAAGGCCTGCAAGTGTTGTGCATCCATATTCAATCCTTGATATCACAAGTGATTGCACTGCTAGTTTTAGGTCGTTCTCTGATAGAAATGACTTCATTTTTCTTAAGTAGTTCAGATGACAGCGTGCGTTTTTTGCCATTATTTTGATGTGGGTTTTCATATCAAGGTGTTCATCCAGAGTGATTCCGAGAGATTTAGCTGATTCAACTAGCGTCGGGGTGCAGTTCAACGCTGTGATCATTTTGGACCATTCTTTCACTTCAGCTTGATTCTTTTGAGGTGCGATGAGTAAGAATTCCGTTTTATTGGTATTTAGCTTGAGGTGATTGCAGGCTAGCCATTTTAGCGACATCTTGAGTGCCTCATTCATAATGGTAGTGTTTGCTAGCGACGCGATCTTGATGTACAGTTGCGTGTCGTCCGCGTACATATGGTACGATATATTAGAATTTCGTAGGATTTCTGTAAGTGGTTCGATGTATAAATTAAACAGTGATGGAGATAGAGTTGATCCTTGGGGTATTCCAATTGTATTTGGGCAAGAAGGGGAAAGAGATTTGTTTACTAGGAATCACTGAGATCTATTCTGTAAGAATGATTTGAACCACTCCAATACAGTGCCTGAAATTTCCATCCTGTTGTGAAGTCTGATTAGAAGTTTTTCGTGGTTAACTGTGTCAAACGCTGATGACAAATCCAGGAGGATGAGTAGACAAGATTAGTTGCAATCTAGTGCTTGAAGTGCATCATCTATTATGTGAAGGATTGCTGTTTCCGTGCTGTGGCCAGTTCTGAATCCCGATTGGCAGTCATCCAATAGAGAGAAGTTGGCTATATGTCTGCTTAATTGATTTTGTACGCATCTCTCTATTAATTTGGCAAGAAGAGGGATGTTGGTCGCTGGGCGATAGTTATTAGGATCAGCCGGGTCTGCTGTGGGTTTTTTGATGATCGGGACTACTTGTCCCGTTTTGAGACAATCTGGGAGGATCCCTTGGGATAGTGAGGCGTTAATAATTTCAGTCCAGATTGGAATCATTATATGTCTGATTTCTTTCAGGCATTTTGATGGTAGCGGGTCGTTCAAGTGATTGCTTGGTTTTGTGGCAGCGAGCGTTTTGGTAACCTCATTCTGGTCTAGTAACGTGAACGAGTCCCAGTATGCCTTGTTTTTTGTCTCATTATTCGCAGCGTGCTGTGCCGGTTGTGATGATGTTGTATTGTGGTTGGGGTTATCTGCGGCGATCCTAAGTTCTTTTTCCAGTTCATTGGCTTTGTTGTTGAAAAAGGTTGAGAATTCCTCGCAGCTTAGATTTGTTTTAGTAATTTCTTGGGCAGATTTTGCCAGTTTATTAGATTGCAGCTTTATAATCTCAAACAGTTTCCGTGGTCTGTTTTTGGCGTTATCCAGTTCCGATCTGATAAATTTCTTTTTTGAATTGATGATCTTTTTATTGTATTCCTTTCTAATCTTTCTGAGGGATTTCAGCTCCGGGGAGGACGGGTGTTGTCTCCATTTTCTTTCTGCACGTCTCAGTTTTCGCCTATCTTCGTTCAGTAATCCGTCGAACCAGGGGTTTTTAGTCTTCTCCGAGACTCTTTTCAATTTGAGTGGCAAGGTGGAGTTGACTATTTGCGATATTGCGGTTGTGTAGTGGTTCGTTAGATCCGTCACATTCTATACGTTGTCAGGTAGGATGAGCTCTTTTTTGCAACTTTCCCTTAGCAATCCATGTTTGAATCTCTGGTTTCACGTATCCATCTTTTTATTTTGCTAGGATGAGTAGCCGTTATCTTCTCCCTTGATGATATTAAGAATGTTATGGCGTGGTGATCTAACCAGTCGCATGGTACTATTGAGAGGATTGATATGTCATTATTCTTTGAAATAATCCAGTCTAGAGTTGATCCTTTTTCGTGTGTAGGTTCCAGACAGGCTTGTGATAATTTTAGCTCTGTTAGAAAATCTCTAAAGGCGTTGACCTGTTTGTCGTTGTTGTCATTCCAGTGTAGATTGAAATCACCTAGAAATATGTTATTGATGTCTTTGCTAGAGTTGGCAGTGATGATCTCCATTAGTTGGAGATCTGTTTGTGAGCCGAACTTATATGGAGCCCAAGGTATACGCACGATTCGAGCGGGTCTGATTGAAATTGGCCAATTTCTAAATTTGATCTGTAGATACAGGCAATACCACCTCCTGACTTTTTTTTTTGTCTGTCAAGTCTCAATATGTTATAGTGCGGGGGCACCAGCAGGTCTAAGACTGGGGACGAGCATTCAGACAGCCAAGTTTCGGTAAGGATAGTAACGTCTATTCCCTGGTTGATAATGATATTGGCAATGTCAGACGCATGTTTCGTTGCCGATCGGCAGTTGATCAATAGGCATTTTAAAGATTTTTCTGTCTCATCTGAGATCCTATTAGACGTATCGGTGGTTAGTTGGATTTGCTGTAAGTTGTTGAGATTGGGTTTCCTTCCATTTCTCGTGGATGTTCTATTTGCGTCATTCGGTACTCTTTTAATTGCCTGCTCCCTAGTGGGGTCCGTCTGTTCATACTCCCTGAGAAGTGCTAGTATTTATGATTCAGTTAGAGAGTTTTGATTCCTATCTGGTCTGTTTTGTCTGGTTGACAGTGGCATCACTCTCTTCTTGCTTATGATTTCGGAAGTGTTTAATAGCTGTTTAATGTGTTCTATTTCCGTGTGAGTGTTTTCTGTGATATCACGTAGCTTTTCTATCCCTTTCAAGGCGTTTAAAAGATCCAGTGAAGCGATACTAATTTGTGTTTGGATCTCGTGAATTTTTCACATGATCTTAGGTGATGTGATGTGATTCTTAGTCCGTAAGTTTCGGTCTTCACGTTTACCGTTCCTGAATTTCCGTTCTGGTCCCAGTCTCGTTATTTTCTTAATTCTTTCCTTAGGTCGGTTTTCTTCTCGGGCTATTTTTGCTGGGATGGATGGTTGGTCTAAGCTTGATGCTCCAGCGTTGTTGTATATGTTATGTGTGTTTCGCGTTTTCTCAAGTTCCTTCCTTGTCATCTTACTTTCCGTTCCGCTAGATGTTCCTGTTTGAGTAGCCTGATCCTGGAGGTCTCTGGATGTAGTACTAATTAGTTCAGATTTCCGTCGGTTACTGGTGGAATTTCTAATAGTGGAGCTATCGTCGGAAGAAATTACTGGGATGGACGTTCTGTCTGAGCTTGATGATCCTGTGTTGTTGTTGATGATGTTATATGTGTTACGTGATTTCTGAGCTTCATTCCTTGCCAACGTATTTACTGTTCCGCATGAGGCTCCTGTTTGAGAGGTCTGTTCCTGGAGGATTCTGGGTGGGGTGCTAAGTTGTACCGATCTACGTCGGTTACTGGTGGAGTTTCTGAATGTGGAGATATTGTCGGATGAAATTAAATTATCTTCTGACGGGTACTGAGAGTGTAATGTTCTGGTGACTCTTAATTGCAGTGATTGATCTGGATTCTGGCTTACATATGTTGTTGAGTCTACTCTACTGGTGTTGTTGGGAGTGTCCGGGTTGTCTTCTATGCTTCTCATGTGTATTATTGGCTTCATGGATTCTATGTTTCTTTTTAGTAATGAGAAAGAGTTGTCGAACTCTTCCAAGTTGTTGTTAGAGGCTTGGATCAACACCATCCCATTCTTGAAGATAGTAATGCAGAGGTCGGCTCTCAGGTTGGGTAATGCTCTGGTCCTATATTTTGTACCATGAGCGATGTTAGTAGTTGAATTTATATGGAGTAACGTTGTAATGGCACTGCACCATTTTGCCTTTCTTCTGGTGAAGAATATCAAGTCTTTTGTGATGACTCCTTTAGTCATACAAACGGAAATGCCAGAGATCAGTGTGTCAGGGTTTTTTCTCAAAATGTTATGCTTACATTTTTTGGCTGCATTCTTAGAAAGATGGGGTGGGTATTTTATAATGTAGGCATTTCCACTTGACTGTTCCAGGTAGTTTTCCTCCATGTCTGTGACTTGTGGTGAGAACTAAAGTACGTTACTCTTATCTAGTAGGTAAGAGTTTTCTCACAGATTAAAAGCAAGATTAAAAATATAGGAAAACCTGGGTGAGTAAAGATCTCTCTCGCCTGTAACCTATATTATTTATTTATATAGATCTACATTATTATCTTTTTCCTAGCTATACGTCTTCAAATTTAAATTAGTTTAATTGTTGACTTATCAGGGACCGACTTTATTTATTTATTTATTTTATGACCGACTGATTGTAGTGGCTTCTGTGCTGATGTCTTTTTCTATTTCTAATCTTTTAGTCTTCTTTTACTTTCCATGAATTCAGCCCAGAATAGCTCCTTTCTCCTTGTCAATGTTGGAAGTCCTTTTTTTTTCACCTGTTGTAGTTGGCTTTCTAGCTTTTTTTTTGTCCTTTTTCACTTTCCCAGATTCGGTCCAAGGGATATCTCCTCTCTAGTCAGCTGTTTGGAGGACCTCTTTTTCTTCCTTCTGTCATGCATTGGCTTTTTCTATGTGTAAATCTGCTTTCGCTATCTCGGGGGTTAATTCCGCCATTTAGGATAATTTCATTCTAATTAGATCAGCACTATCGTTATGCACTTATGGTGAATGTCTGCTGCGGCCGCCATCTTAGGGTCAGGCGCGCCGCATCGTAGTTTCCTTTCGTTTCAGTGATTGTAAATGAATAAATGAGTAAATAGCCCCGGTGCTTCCTCAATAATGATTTTAGATTGAGAATATTAATAATTGACTCAGGCTGTTCCAGGCAGGCGCGCTCTCTCACCTCCTCCCAATGGTCATGTAACGCGTCAACGCTTGTCAGAGATTTCCCAGACTCAGCATAGCCCGAGAATAATACTCCGCTCCGGTTCCAATCTTTTCCCGCCTTTCCGTGTCCACAATGTCCTGGCTCCAGCCTGGCGTTCGTTCCTGCCGTCCACTGAGTTGCGAGACTGGTCCGGCTCCGCGTCGCTCCTCCTCTGGTGTCTCGTCTCGGTGCGTCTCAGGTGATTCTGGCTCCTCGTCTCTTCACCCGGTAGGCCGCTATATCTTGGTGACAAGCCGTCCCAGTTTTGAGAATAGCGCCTGTTCGCAACTATGTTGATTACCTTCAGCACATTTTCCGGTTTGAGGGCACTGCCGTATCCCATCAGGGATTTTAATCTACCCTCATTTGCAACTGGATTGACACTAAATCCCTCCAGCTTTCAAAAAAAGGAAAATCGATTCTCATTGTGAAATTCACCTGAGCATAGACTAAAGAAATTCTGAGAACAATCGTACCCTCATTAGTAATCCTTACTATGACAAGGGTCCAACTAGACAACCTAGTCACTATATCTGCCCTTGACCTGATTCAACAGGACTGTTCTGTTTTGTACCCTACTGTTGTACTTTGCACAAGATGTTATGTATACGTGTTTTACCTTCATTTATTTGTTGTCTAATTAACCTTACTTATTGTAAAGCGCTCTGATATCCGCAAGGGTCTTGTTTGCGCTCTATAAAACGTTTAAAATAAATAAATAAAAGCTGATAAGACTGGGAATGACTACTCTGAATTTGACTGAACCATACCTTTAGACTCACATGATGGAACCCTTTGAGAGGCTAGGCTTAATTCTGTTTTTTAAGCTTCTGAATGACTTGCACCACAGTAAACAGCTGCTTGTTAGAGATGCAATCACAATGACTGTGTTATCCTGCACCTCATCTATTCTTGTGCCACTCTACAACCACCTTCTGCAAAGTTCTTGGCACTATGAATTACACCATGGCTTTGGATTTATGACCAATGATCAAGCTGCTCTTCTTACATGACACCATGTCCATCCTGGAAATCACCAATCACGTCAAACGCTGAATATAGATACAGCACTGGCAGTGCTCAAGATGATGATCCTCTGGTGATAGAAACAACTGTCTTCTTTGACTCCCACTCTCTTGTACCAACAGCCTCTACACTAGCCTGGGTGTCCTGATAGACAATCAACTGTCTATGATCCCCCATATCAAGGCAGTCATGGCAAAGTGCTTTAGACTATAGAAATCAATTAGGAAGGTTGCTCAGCTTCTGGCAATTTGTAAGTGACTATTGCAAGGGTTATTGTGCCATGCTTGTACTAAGCAAACTGCCTGCGAGTATAATCTGTGAACTGCTCAGACATCTCACCTGACTTAATGAAGCTTCACTGGCTCCCCGTCACACAAAGAGCTCATTTTAAAATGGATTATATTATTTACAAAGCAATTCATTAACAGGCTACAGCCTTTCCAGCAAGCAGAATTAAGAGGCGTGTCCCTACTCGAGCTCTCAGATCCTGTCTTGTCAACCAATTGTGGATTGCTTGTTCCAAATGACAAAGAGCAGGGGGCAGGTGCTTTTCTGTCATGGATCCCCTCTTGTGGAACTCTCTTTCTTCCTCCATCAGGCTGAAGCCTAACGTTTTAAGGTTTAGAAAGCTTTTGAAGGCCTGGTTGTTTAAGCAAGGCTTTCATTGGCCTGAGCCCTCTCTCCTTTCCCTCCTGGTTGTCACAGTGTCAAGAAACCCTTGGGTATATGTGCACTCTATGAGCTTTCCTAACAGACATAGCAAAACATATCATGTGGACACAGTGGGGCCTCAGGTACTAGAGGCTGATCCTCACACTGAAAGATTTGATTCAGTGACTACAGCCATGATATCAAGATTGGGAATCTTAAGTGAACAACTGAACTATGTGCACTGGAACTCGAAGATATGATAAATAGGGCATGCATCACTCTCCTCCAGGTTTCTCACTGAAGGAGAGTGATGAGGGACATCATATGGTCATGTTCATGGCAGACCTCTCTACATCACTCCTGGATGCGTGTCACTTCAAAGTAAAGCATTACAGAGTACATCTAAAGGGTCTAATGAGGTCAAGATTAAATTATTTGCCATGTTACATGGTGTAGAAGGTTCCACTACTTTCGAGAACAAAATGTCCTCCAAGTTGCCAGACAAATTGATGCATTTTCGCTCTCATGATCATACCCACTGTATCTTCCAGGATCTCGTTTAGGCCAAGCCACAAAGGAGGCCGCTTTTCACCTGTTCACAGAAAAGTTGAGAGCTGAGATAATGTGCTATAGATTATAGATAGACATATCTATTGGCATGGTGTTTGACTACTCTGAAGCAACCCATCATGTAGTAGACCTTCAAGTGGAAATAAAATTCCAGAGGTTTGGCCTTGGAAAGAACAAATCCATAGCTGGAGGAGAGACAAGCCGACAGTCTGGCAAAACTGGGCAATGACAAGAAGAATCCAGGTAGGTGTAACAAAGAATATGAGTCAACAGATCAAGATAGAAACACAGAAAAACACAAGAGCCTGGGTCTGAGTAACCTGCAAAATAGAATTGTGCTCAGAACTATGGTAGTTGGGATGATAGGACCACATGCAAAGAGCAAAGGGAAGGGAAGCACTATTCTTCTGGACACCACTGGCAAGCTTATGACAGGGCTTTTATTAGCCAGACAGGAGGTTTAGGCTGAAGAGCATAGCATTTTCATGCAGGTGCAATATGGTTTCTTGATGGAAGGGGGAGTGTGGATCAATGCCTAAATCTATCATCATGTATAGATAAATACACCAAGGCAAAAGGTGGGAAGATCTACATGGCCTTCATGGACTTGACAGCAGCTTTTGACTTTGTCTCCCACCAGAAGCTGTGGCCCATAGAGGGGAGGGGGATTGATCCCCTGAAAATACTCTTTATTCGCCAGCTATATCCCAATGCCACTGCCTGTGTACGGTATGGCATGAAAGGGGAATGCACACGTTCTTTCAAGATCGAGAAGGCAGTAAGGCAGGGATGTGTCCTCCCCCGTTTCTCTTTTGTCTCTATACAAATGGGTTGGAGGCCGCCCAGGCCACCCTACCTTTGGACGTGCCTGCATTTGATCACACTCCTCTTTCGATATTGGCATACGCTGACGATATAGTATTAATAGCTAGAACAGGGGAAGCTTTACAATCCCTTATAACATTGTACATGTCATTTACGGCCTCAATGGACTTGAAAGTAAATGAATCTAAATCTTTTATAATTATAGCGCGAGCGGGTAGATGAAAGAAACATCCCTATTTCCATCTGGCCTCAAAGAAGTAGATTCCTTTCCATTCTTTGGAGTCCTTTTTGATAAAAAAACATTCTTGGACTAACTTGGTGGCGGCAAGAGCGCAAGGTATGGAAAGGAGCCTCCAGGTTATTAAGAGCTTGCTAAAAAGCTAGGTGCCAGCCCCCTGGACATAATTAAAAACATCTACCCCGCCTAAACTAAGGCTGCAACAACGTATACCAACTCCAGAAATTAGAAGATAGCTTTTTTACAAATCGGGTATCATTTCCACACTCACTTTCAAACTACATTTTACATTTAGAATTTGGGCTACCCTATTTGATTGATTTTATAAGACTGGCCCCAATCCTGTTATGGCTTTCAATCTGGTGTAGGTCCACTGTCAGTTTACCGCAACGCATCATTAAGGGCTGTTAGAAATTGCATCACTATAAGAGGATTGGTTGGCTTAGATACGTAAAGGCAGAATTGACTGCATTGGGGCAGGGAACATTATTTCTGGATCCCCACTCCTGTAGGAGGGTTTCAAAGCAGAAAATAACTGACTCTTTTATGCAGAGAGCTAATTATGCCCGGAGGGACAAAAATCACCTCCAAAAATCCTCCTTTGCATATGACCTTATTCCACCAAGACCAGGAGAAGGTTTTTCATACCTCTTTTGTATTACAAATGCACAGCATAGATTTATTCTATTGCGTTTTTGACTGAATTTTATTCCACTGATGCTGGGGGACCCAGAGAGGAAACATAAACATTTAGATTTGTCACCCTGCCCATGCAATACTCCCTCTCCTCAGTCGGATCTACATTTAGTATTATTCTGCAAGTACTATTTTAATGCAAGAAAACCATGTATTCTTTCAATTTTAAGGCTGGACACATTTAAACAATGTAGGGTGGCTCTGCATTTCTTAAAGGCTCTCCCTGATCTGTGTGTGTGCTTTTCTCTAGCTTCATTTGTGTGGGTTTGTATGAGAAAAAGGAGAACGAGGGGGCTGTTCTCTTAAATTGCAGCAATTAGGATAAAACTGGGCTCACTTACGTAACATGGGCCTAGGAGCTACTAAGAGACCATTAGGATTTTAACAGTTTTTTTAATGGTTTTATGATATTATCTTTGTTACTTGTATGGCTAATTTGATGAATTTGTTTTAAGCCTTCTAAGCTCATGAATGTACACATGATTATATAAAGTGCTTTTAATATTTTGGATGAATTTGTGCTTTTATGATTTGTTTTAAAAGATCGAATAAAGTTTTGTGATTTGATTTGTTGACTGGGCGGGCCAGCACTAGTATTGGAGAGTTGCATCAGAATAGTAGAGCCAGGACAGTTCAGAGGTAATGTTGTGACTTTGATTCCCTTTAGCCCCTTTGGACTACACTTTAGTCCAAGTATTGTTTCTTAAAAGTTGTTAACTGTTGTTAGGGAAGGTTGTGTTCGGAGGGTAAGTTTTTCTATTTGGCAAGCTGATGAGGGACTCCTATACACCACCAGTAGCAAGACACAGACTGGAGCATTGACAAGGGTTAAATTGACTTACCATGGTCAAAATAAGCCCCAATACGAGATGCAAATATTGACTAGGACACTGTAGTGATATTGAAGATACTAACATATAATGTGAAGGGTCTTAACGTGCCAGATATTATATGTTACATGTCCACTCTATAGACTTTCCTAATAGATATGGCAAAACATCATGTAGACGTAGTGGGGCCTAGGGTACTAGAGGCTGAAAGACACACTGAAACCTTTGAATCAGTGACTACAGCAATAATATTAAGACTGGGAAACTTAAGTGAACAACTGAACTATGTGCACTGCAACTGGAAGATATTGATAATAGGGCACATATCACTCTACTCCAGGTCTGGCACTGGAGGAGAGCGGTGAGGGACAACATATGCTCATGCTTTTGGCAGACCTCTCTACATCACTCCTGGGTGCGTGTCAATTCAAAGTACAGAGTACATCTAGTGGGTCTACTGAGCTCAAGATAAAATTCTTTACCCCTTGACATGGTGTTGAAGGTTCCACCACTTTCACAAAAAAGATGTCCTCCAAGCTGCCAGACAACTGGATGCATTTTCCTCTAATGATCATACCCACTCTATCTTCCAGGGTCCCGTTTAGTCATCGCCACAAAGGAGGGCCGCTTTTCACCTGTTCACAGAAAAGTTGAGAGCTGAGATAATTTGCTATAGATTATAGATAGACATTTCCATTTGGCATGGTGTTTGACTACTCTGAAGCAATCCATCATGTCGTAGACCTTCAAGAGGCTGTAAAATTCCAGAAGCTAGGTCTTGAAGAAAACAAATCCAAAGCTGGAGGAGAGGTATGCCGACAGTCTGGCAAAGCTGGACAATGAAAAGAAGAATCCGGGTAGCTTTAACCCCTTCGAAGCTCATGACGAGCTCAGCTCGTCATGAGGCACGGTTGAGCTGTGCTTATGACGAGCTGAGCTCGTCATGTATAATGGGAAAGCTCACAAAGAAGCACAGGAGGGGAAAACCCATAGCAGCCAAGGTGTTAACAAAGGACATGAGTCAACAGATCCAGATGGAAACCTGGAAAAACACAAGAGCCTGGCTCTGAGTAACCTGCAAAATATAATTGTGCTGAGAACAATGGCAGTTGGGATGATAGAACCACATGCGAAGAGCAGAGAGACGGGAAGTACTATTGCTTAGTGATGAACCGTGAGGAGGACACACAGGACCTCCTACAAGTTGAGGAAAGTAAACTCAAGACTTTTTGCATATATTATTCCAAATTGTACTCTCAAGACAATGTGAGGGCAGATAGTCAGTAGCAACGGCAAGAGGAATGAACACTGAGTCAGCTGTTAGAGAGCCAAAGGGCGCAACTGGCTGCTGATATATCCCAAGCCAAGATACAAAGGGCAATAAAAACCCAAAAATACAATAAAGCTACGGACCAGACCAGTTCTCAAGTCCTTTTATGAGACATTTCAGAATTTACTAACTCCCAACCTGGAGAAGCTGTATAACCACATAGCGCAGCAGTGGATTGTCTTGAAAGATATGGCAGAGGCAACAACAGCCATAATACATTAGCTGTTGCCTAGCTCGACATCTATCGTTTATTTAGTTTTCCTTTGCTCACCTTTGTATTGTCTTTGATTAATTGTGGAGGGGAAACATAAAAGGAAAGACACATGCTAATAGTTTTTTACCACTAATCTCTAGTACTCTTTCCAATATTATCTGGTTGTATGTATTTAATTTTGAGCTTGTGTTCAGTGTCGCTTTTGAAATGGTGACAGTAATTTGTGTCAATGTACATGACAAAAAGAAACAATGGTACAAACAGGAGAGAAACGTCAGAAACTAAACTCTGTGAACATAGCACAAATTGTAGTCAGGATACATACTTTAGTTGATGTCAGTCCCCAATTTGAGCTGGTGTTGGCACGTGGGTTCCACTGACTTTCTTGGACCTTTTTTCATATCAAACTTTCACACAGAAAAAAAGAGAGAAAAACAGCAAAGGGGAAAAGAGAAAGATGGAACAGTGGCAAAGGAGAAACCAGGGATAAAAAGGAACTTGCAATAGTTAGATATAGGGTCAGGGGGACTGTAGGTGGATTAAAGAAAAATGAGTTAAATAAAGACCAGACAGTCTTGGTATTTGTTGGGAAATAGCCCTTTCTGCAGGGTCATCCCCAAACATTTTGCCTTCGTCCTCCTACTTTTTGTGAAATCGTTCTTGTTGGACTTAGGAACCTGAACACCTTACCACTGCTAGCCAGTGCTAAAGTGCACGTGCTCTCTCCCCTAAACATGGTAACATTGGCTCATACCCAATTGGCATATTTATATTACTTATAAGTCCCAAGTAATGTGGTATTACATTTGCCCAGGGCCTGTAAATTAAATGCCACTAGTGGGGCTGCAGTACTGCTTTTGCCACCTACTTAATTAATTAGCCCATTAACCATTTCTCAGGCCTGCCGTTGCAGAGCCTGAGTGTTCAGTTTAAATTGCCATTTCGATTTGCCAAAGTAACCCTTTTGCCTGGACCAAACCTACCTTTTTTTTAATGAATGCACATGTCGCCCCTAGGGTAGGCCCTCAACAGCCGAGAGGGCAGATTTTAATGTATGTAAAAAGTTAGACATGTACTTTTAAGAGTCCTAGTAGTGAAAAAGTCTTACATTTGTTTTTCACTACTGCAAGGCCTATCTCTCCTATAGGTTAATATTGGGATTACCTTATTATGGGCCACATTAGGATGTTCATTGGAAGGCTACCTACAGGCCATCGACGGATTCCACACAGTAGTCCGACCGTTGCATTATGATGCGGTTGGTTGGAGGGATTGACCGGCCCTTTTGGTCGGATCGTATTCCATACAATGCTAAGGCACCGCTGTAGGGATTATGATGTCCCTTTCCAATAGCTTTTCCATGGCGGACCGACGGCCATGGGAAGGCTGTCGGAAAGGGACTTGGGGACCCGTAGCAAGGCCCCTGTGGGCATCGCTATAGGCCTGGGGCACATCCATGCCCCATGTGCCAGGCACTATGTGGGGCCTGGCACAAGGGACATGGATGTTTCAAAACATCACTATTTTCTTTGCGGCTTGTGCTATGGCCCTTTTCAAGCAGTTGTACAAGCTGCAATGGAACAACCCATGATTCTGACAGCCTACACAGCAGTCGCAGCATAATTTGGCGGGGTGGACCGCTGACTGCTTGTCGGTTGGTCCCAATCCTGCTGTGATGTTGGTCTTCATCGTAATTGGGTCCTATGTTTTATAAGTATCATTTCCAAATTGTGGCTCAGGAATAACTGATTTAAAATCCAAATTTATGGTTGTCAGATTTTAAAAGACAGTCCTGAAAATGCAATTTTTAGTAAGTTAGCATTTTCTTGCTTTACCCATTTTGTACCTTTTGCCTGTCTCTGATCACACGACTGGATGCCATTGGCAGTTGGGCTTTGTGTATTCCTCGTAGACAGCCACACAACAGGAGCTTAGGTTTGTCGCAGTGGGCCATCTGTGGCAGGAAGGGAGGGGGTAGCTGGGCACAGCCTAACTTACAACTGAGTAGGCTGTGTCCTGTCCATACACAAAGGAGTGCATAACCCCCTGTAGTGGGTCTGCAGCATGGGAAGACCTCTTTGCACTTCAAAGACATGTCTTTGAAGTCTCCCCCCTTTAAGGACACTCCTACGTATAAGTACTGGACCCCAGACACCACAACTTCAGTACACTTCTGCACCTATGGATACTCTGCCAGCCAAAAGGAATGTTGTGCTGCTGAAGGACTGCATTCTGCTGGACTCCTGCAGTACTGCGCTGAACTGCCACCTGCTGCCCTCCTGCCTGGGTGAGAAGGACTGGATCTCTTGGCATGAGAAGCCAAAGTAACTCCAAGGGCTAGTTGGCTGGCTTCCTGTCTGAAGCCTCAGGGAAGTAACAGGCTTCCAGAAATTGCACCTGTACTCTGCTGTCTGTGAGTCTACCCTACCACCCCAGTCCTGGACCTTTGGAAGTGGGCCTAATGTGCTTGCCAGCCCAACAGACACATCTTCTCTGTGGATCGCCGCATCCCCGAACCGAACCAACGCATCTCCTTGGCTGAGCAGACCGTCCCCAAGCAGATCCAAAGCATTGCTGCTGCTGAGTGGATTGGACCTATTGCAAAACACTTGATTCACCACCACCCCCCTCATCTTGGGACTGAGGCATCACCTTCTGAGCCAAAGCTGCACAATGCTTTTGCTGGCACAAGCTCTTTGCATCCTTCGCTGATGGCCACCTCGACGCTGCCAAAACTCTACATCTCAGTTTCACCACTCATCAAAATTGATCCATTGCCTATGCTGTGCCTCGCATCCACATCAGACTTCACATTGCAAGCCCCGTCGACAGGATTCTCATTGTTGATGCAACAGGACTTTGCACAGCAGCCTCTCTGTATCTCGGAGCCGATGCATTTCCTCTGTTACATGACAAATCTTCCATGCAGTTACAAGCAATGCTCTGCAACCAGGATTTAAGGTACTTTTTTTTTGCCGGCCAAACTGGGGCCCTGGATTTGGCCTGTGCTCTATTGCATTCGGCCTGAACTTGTGACTTTGTCCAGGTATGGCACTACCATATATCCCAACAGCACTTTGTGCTTTTTGGCGCTCTTTATCACTATGAACTACTAATTGGATTTTTGTCATTTTGGTTTTGATTTATTTATTAAAGTCTGATCTACTTTTCTAACTTCTTGTGGGATCATTTTGTGTGGTGTTTTCACTGTTTTGCTGTTTCAAAATTGCAGACATATTCTACACACTACACACTGCCTCCAATGTAAGCCTGACTGCTCTGTGCCAAGCTACCAGAGGGTGAGCACAGGTTAATTTAGAGTTGCTTGCCTTTAACCTGACAAGGGCTTACATCCCAGTCAATCAGCACACCAATTTATAACAGTGTTCAACAACCCTAACATTCTGCAACAGCAACATTGCCACTGGGCAAGCTTCTTAGAAAACCTTGGTCAGCAGCACTTATTATTTTACAAAAAATGCTCTGGTGAATGTGGAAGCTAATACTAAAGAAACAGAATAGGTAATTTAAGCCCCGATAAAACTGATTTCAAGTCAAATATGTTTACAAAAGAAGATAGGTGAATACTACCTGGGTGAAATTATGTTGGTACTAATATTACATGCCACTAGACCGTATTCAGGTGAAAAACTCCTGATTTCTGAAGCCAAAAATGTATTTATTTTGCCTCTGCTCCAATAGAAGTCAATGGGGAAAATGCATTCTCCTCGATACATTTTTTATAGTCTCCCACTTTCCATTTTTAAATGTTGGCATATATGAACTATTGCGAGACGCAGCACTAGACCAGGACTTTGTGGAGCTGACCGGGACCTTGCCAGAACCTAAACTACACGTCCCAGAAGAGCAGTGGGCTAATTGAGCAAGGAAGCTAACGCCCCCAGCACCTTACAGCACTATTTGAACACCTCGCGTCTCCCGCCACGCGGGATGCGCTCGCAGGTGGGCGCCGGGCAAAGGGCGGGCCCATTTTAGCCCGTTCGAGACCGTGAGAAGCTGGGCTGGGCCACCCCTCCAAGACCTGGAACCCTAACAGTGGAGGAACATCGTCCTAGTAAGTGAACGGCACTGAATTGTACCTTTGTTTACCAAGGGCTCCTCATTCACCAATTAGCACCAACAGGCGCACCTCTTGATCATGACATCTAGGGCGGCTAGAGGGAGGAAGGGCACGGGTGTAGGGTATGTGGCGGGGACTTTGGACCAGTTTATCATCAGGGCTTCATCCGTGTTAGCACATGAAATTGCAATCACGGAGCGTCACCTCTCGTTGGAACCGGCTTACCTGAAACGCTCCTCCTTAGGGGCTGTGGCCAATGCTGGTTGACCTGAGTTTCCCGTTCAGCATGCCCCCATAGGTGGAGCGATGAGGGAAGGGGATGCTGAAAGACAGGATTCGATTGTTCCTGTACCTGACACGGAAAAAGAACCCATAAGCACGCGTGAACAGCCATCAAGGTCAGTGCCAATTCAAACCAGGAGCACAGTAGTTTGCGTGGCTGAAGTGCATCAGGAACAACCAAACCCCACTGACTCTGCTGCTGTAAATCAGGGGGGAGGGGGTAAGCGCAAAAGAGGTTGAAGGACAAGAAAGCCAAGACCACCAAGCAGAGTAAACGGGTGCCATCACTGGTTACGGATGACTCTATCATTGAACTGCCACAATCCCCATCCCCGAATGGAACAGGCCCTAGGGGGGAAGATAACATAACAGACTTGGCGGATAGAGACGCAGAACATATGCAGAAACTGAGTGTCTTAGTAGCATCACTTTTACAGCCCCTAATGGATAAACTGTTATACATCCAAAGTAGTCTGTAGAAATTGGAGGAAAAAATAACCCCTAAGATAAGATGCGTAGAAGGGGGGGTTGGGCTGGGGGGGGGGGGGGAATGGGCTGGGGAGGAACGGGGGAAGGTGACCCTGTTGCCCACCCTAGATCCAGATCTGGAACACCAACTCTATTGGGGCAAACTGAGCGTTCCTTGGGCTTTAATAACTCAAGGGGGAAACAGTAAGGGAAGAACCTGCATTTAAACCAAATGCTCAAGGTTCGCAGAGGGGCGATGGCCCTGTTAGAGCAGAGCCGGTAATGAAGAACCCACACTCCCATCCGAACCTGCCACCAGAATGCACTCCGTATGTGGTCATTTTGACTGGCGTCCCAGAATTGGGGGAGGGCAAAACTGAATCCCACGACTAATTAAAAAACAAGACCACACATTGGTTAAATGCAAATAGACCACTCCCCAATGATGTAAGGTATAAAATTCTTTCAGTACGAAGAATAAATTGGGTGGGGAACAAGCGGAAAACCTTAGCAGGAGATTGCATTGCCATAAATTTTAATGACCCTAGAGTGGTGGACCATGTTTGCTAGGGACCGTGGACAAATTCAAGAACACCGTCCGTGCAAGCCCAGAACCTAAGATATTTTTACGGCCCACCGACATGTAAACAGGCTCTGGAACGTCCCTATGGTCAGCGGGGTAGCCCTGAAAGAGAGAGTAGAGAAAGAGGGGGTGAGAGAGGGAGGAGGAGTGACCTTGTGGATGATCCATTAGGGGTGGGATACCAAAGCATCTGGCATAGAGGGAGAGATTGGGAGGGGGCAGGACCAGGCCTATCCTTGTATAATAGGTTTGCACCACTTCAGGGGTGCAGACATCTTAGTGAGGTGGACTGACTACAGGGGTGAGTCACACAGGAGTGAACACGTCAATCACCCGCCCCCCCCCCCCCAAAGATCAAATCCAATTCAGAGTGATCAAGGCAGGGCACCTAGGACCAGTATGGTCTGCCAGGCTCCGAAGGAAAAAAGGCCAGTGGTGGTAGCCCCAGATATTGAGGAATTAAGCAGGGACTTAAGCCCTATTATTAGTAAAATAGGGAACACTATAAATTTGGTTTGCTGGAACGTGGCAGGTCTGGTCTCAAGATTCCGGAATAAGGAATGGCTGGAATTTATTACCAAATTCCAAATTATGTGCTTTCAGGAAACCTGGGTGGTAGATCGTACCAAGTTCCACTTAGCGGGGTACAAATCCTTTTGGATACCGGCCAATAAATCAATGGCCGGCAGAGCAAGGGGAGGGACTCTTAACATTTGTAGATGTCTCAGTAGGTGGGAGCTGGGGTGATTTAAGATGGAACTCGGAAGACCTGCTTGCACTGGAGTTTAGGAATAGGGAATATAATATAACCCTGGTGAATTTTTATAATTCCAAAGGCTCCAGAGTGAGAGAGCTCGATGAGAGGCTTAGTCAGTTGAAGCAAAAACAGAAATCCATGGCACCAATGTTAGTCGTGGTGGGGGGTTTCAACTGCCACGTGTGCCCAAATTTGCTTTCTATTACAGAAGAGTGGAACTCCTGCAATTTGGAGTAAGGGTCACACTTCGAGCACACATTGGAGGGTAAGGGTCTGAGTAGGCTAATGTGCAAATATACTCTGGCTCACACAATTGATCTAGTCAGGATCCCACCAGACAAACAGATTACGCCCACCTTTAAAGGTTGGGGCTCTATTCCCTTTATTGATTTTATCTTAGTGTTGCATTTGCTAAAAAAAAAAGATTGAGGGTCTATCTATAGAAGCAAGTAGCTTTAGCGACCATAATCCCCTAACACTGGTCTTGCAAGTATCAAATGCAAGCAGGAAGGCAAATAAAGGGGAGGGCCCAAATAAAGAAAGGTTAACCGACCAGGGCAGGTGGCTGAAATGGGCAAGAATCGACTGGAAAAATGTTATCGGTCCATGGCAACTAAAGGTGGGGGGGTGATTGATAAATGTTTGGATCTCTTCGTAGAAGGACCCGAACTAGTGGTGGCTTTTGAGGAAATGGGCCGGATAATTGATGCTCTCCTGAGAACAAAAGGACAGGGAAGGTCCAGAAGGGATCCCAGACGGTTTGATAATGCCTGCTCACTTGCGCAAAGAAAGCTGAGGGCTGCTCTGAGGTCTAACCCCAGGGACAGACTCAGGGTTACGTTATGTAGAACACGTTACAAAAAGGAATTGAGCAGACGGAAAAAGTCGCTCCAAACGCAAGTTTGGGAGGACTTAAGAGGCGCCGCAGAAAGGAAGGATCTGGCTGCCTTCTGGAGCATAATTAATAATCCTTGTTTTAATGGGACTAACAGCCCAGAGATTAGCTCTAACATCTTACCGGAGCACTGGGTAGAGCACTTCTCCGGACTCTACAACAGGAGCCACAAGGGGCATCGAAATAGGGGTGAAGGTGATGGGCATTGGAATGTAGCGCTAGAGTTTTCATGAAGGAGGAAACTGCGGATATCCGGGGTCTTACAAAAAATAAGGCGCCAGGCCCGGACGGGATTCCACCGGATCTCTTTCTAAGTAAAGTAGAGCTGTGGGCCCCAATTTTAACCAGAACATTGAATGCCGCGTTAGCCACAGGGCTACCTCGTCATGGTCATCGGCTACAATTGTGGCGATTTTTAAAAAGGGCAATAAAGATAACCCCCAATGCTACCGCCCGATTTCTCTTATAGATGTCACGGCAAAAATCCTGGGTCGAGTAGTCCTTAATCGCCTGATGAGCTGGGCGGAAGACCATCATATCATCTCTGACGTTCAGTACGGATTTAGAGCCAACAGATCAACTTTAGACCAGTGCCTGAGTCTTTATTTATTGGTGTCCAAGTATGTAATCGCAGGCACAGAAACGGTCTACTTGGCCTTGATGGACCTCACGGCAGCGTTTGACGGCGTGAACAGAGATAAGCTGTGGGACCTTCTAGATAGCCTAGGCGCAGACCAGAATCTCATATATATTTTAAAAGCCTTGCACTAGAACACCTCGGCCAATGTAAGATATATTATGGAGGGGGAATGCACAGATTTCTTTGCTTGCAAAAGTGGCATGCGGCAAGGATGTATTCTGGTGCCCTTTCTTTTCTCTGTATATATAAATGGTCTGGAGAAAGCGCTACTACAGTAACAGGTGGATTCCCCAAGAATAGGTAGAAGAGCAATCCCAGTGTTACTTTACGCGGATGACGTGGTTTTGTTGGCCCGTACTCCGCTGGTCTTCAGACCCTGATAGATGGATTTGTGACCTTTATGGGCAATTTAGACTTGTTGGTGAACCTATCCAAGTACTGTGTTATGGAAGTGGGGAAGAAACAGAGGGTCTGTTTTAATTATAGTATAGGAGAATATAGAATTAAGAAGGTGCAATCCTTTTCTTACTTGGGAATATTGTTTGATGGGTGTTTAAATTTTAAAGTCTTACTTGAGGAGCGCTGCACAAAGTTGTTGTCAAGCACAGGGGCCATAATGAATTTTGGCCGTAGACTGGGTAGGTGGTCTCTAGAGAAAATGATGATGCTGTACAACTCCATCTGCTACTCTAAAGTGGCGTATGGAGCGGAGCTCTGTGGGTACTCCGGACATGGATAAGTTGCAGGTTGTGGATAATACGTTTATGAGAAGGCTCCTGCGGGTCCCCAAGGGTGTCCCTGCTCATATTGCTCACGAAGAATTGGGGGCCCCCTTTTTAGAAGATAGGATACAAGTTAGACCACTGTTAGCATGGCTCAAGATTTGGGAAAACCCGGAGGCTGGCATGACCAGGCAAATTATTATGGACTGTCTCGGGAGGGATAAGGGACTGGATATACCCTGGCTAAAGTCAATTAACCCCTTCGACGCTCATGACGGAACGGTTCCGTCATGAGCGCCGGTTGGGCTGTGCTTATGACGGAACCGTTCCGTCATGACCACGCCCGTTCTTAAGAACGTTCAGCACAGCGTGAAAATTTGCGCCGCTCTGATGTGGTTAAGGCAGCCTTTGGGAAAATTGACTGTAGGGACCTCTTTCCAGACCCGGCTAGGGGAATAGTCCGGGATAAGGCTAGTGTGAAAAAGAAGTTCTTCACCTATAAGACAGCCATCAGAGAGGAGAAGGAATGGGGGAAACAGTCAGTGAGAGCTTATAGTTTGGTCAGGTCTTGTGAAGGAATGGAACCATACTTAGCACTCATATATAACCCTCAGGATAGATTTTTAATAACATGTTTTAGGCTCAACATTTTACATTATTTGTTAGCTGATCCAGCAGGTTTTATAAATTTTGGAGAGCCAAAGGGGCCCTGCAGCTGTGATCATAGATCTCCTCAGGACACCCTTCATTTTGTATTACTTTGCCCATATTATCAATTGCCAAGGCGTTTGTATTTAAAAAATTGGTTAAAGAAAATGAAATTCAGACACGCCAGGGTTGCCCTTTTATATTTACAATTAGCGCAGGACCCTCTTACCCTGCTTGCCATCACTAGTTTTCTACGGTTAGCACTGAAATTAAGAGAGACAATAGGCTCACTGGATAGTAAGGGACCAGGAAACAGGACTACCTCACCCCATCTCAATCAATCAATCAATCAAAGCATTTATATAGCGCACTACTCACCCGGAGGGTCTCAAGGCGCTAGGGGAGGGGGGTCCGCTACTGCTCGAACAGCCAGGTCTTGAGCTGCTTCCTGAAGGCAAGGTGGTCCTGGGTCAGGCGGAGGTGGGTCGGGAGGCAGTTCCAAGTCTTGGCGGCCAGGTAGGAGAAGGACCTTCCTCCTGTGGTGGCTCTTCGGATGCGGGGGACGGCGGCGAGGGCGTGGCCGGTCGATCGAAGCTGGCGTGTGGGAGCGTAAAAGTTGAGGCGGCTGTTGAGGTATCCAGGGCCTTGCTTGTGTAGGGCTTTGTGTGCGTGGGTGAGGAGACGGAAGGTGATTCTCTTGTTGACCGGGAGCCAGTGCAGATCTCTCAGGTGTCCGGAGATGTGGCTGCGATGGGGGATGTCCAGGATGAGTCGTGCTGAGGCGTTCTGAATCCGTTGGAGTCTCTTCTGGAGTTTGGCGGTGGTTCCGGCGTAGAGGGAGTTGCCGTAGTCCAGACGGCTGGTGACGAGGGCCTGGGTTACCGTCTTCCTTGTCTCGGTGGGGATCCACCGGAAGATCTTGTGTAGCATGCGCAGGATGTTGAAGCACGATGAGGAGACGGCGTTGACTTGTCTGGTCATGGAGAGGGAGGAGTCTAGGATGAAGCCCAGGTTGCGTGCGTGGTCTGTTGGTTTGGGTGTGCTGCCCAGGGCGGGGGGCCACCAGGAGTCGTCCCAGGCAGAGGGTGAAGATCCCAGGATGAGGACTTCCGTCTTGTCCGAGTTCAGTTTCAGGCGGCTGTTCATCATCCACTTGGCTACTTCTGTCATCCCTTCGTGTAGGTTGTCTCTGGCGCTGGCGGGGTCGTTGTTGAGGGAGAGGATCAGCTGGGTGTCGTCGGCGTAGGAGATGATGTTGAGGTTGTGTTGGCATGCGATGGCTGCGAGGGGGCTCATGTAGACGTTGAAGAGGGTTGGGCTGAGTGAGGAGCCTTGAGGAACGCCGCAGATGACTTCGGTGCTTCTGATCTGAACAGGGGGAGGCGGACTCTCTGTGTCCTTCCGGCGAGGAACAAGATGATCCATTCCAGTGCCTTCTCCTGGATTCCGACGTTGCTGAGGCGCCGCACTAGGGTGCGGTGGCAGACAGTGTCGAAGGCCGCGGAGAGGTCCAGGAGGATGAGGGCCGCTGTTTCTTCGTTGTCGAGCAGGGCTCGGATGTCATCGGTGGCTGCGATCAGGGCGGTCTCGGTGCTGTGGTTGGCCCGGAAGCCAGACTGCGAGAGGTCGAGGGATCCGTTTGTCCCGAGGAAGGCAGCCAGCTGCTTGTTGACGGTCTTCTCAATGACTTTTGTAGGAAACGGGAGCAGGGAGATGGGGCGGTAGTTCTTGAGATCGGTGGGGTTGGCTGATGGCTTCTTTAGTAGAGCGCTGAGTTCGGCGTGCTTCCAGCTCTCTGGGAAGGTAGCGGTGTCGAAGGAGGTGTTGATGATGTCCCGCAGGTGGGGTGCGGTGACAGCGTCGGCCTTGTTGAAGATGTGGTGAGGGCAGGGGTCGGTCGGAGATCCGGAGGGGATGGAATTCATCAGGCGGATGGTGTCTTCGGTGCTGATCGGGGTCCAGGCGCGGAGGGTGGTGGTGGGGGGCGGTCGTTCAGTCGTGGTGTGCGTCGGTTGAGTGCTGAAGCTGTTGTGTATGTCTGCGATCTTGTTGTGGAAGTAGGAGGCGAGGGAGTTGCAGAGGTCTTGCGAAGGGGTGATGTTGTTGTTTCCGGCGTTGGGGTTGGGGAGCTCTTTATCGATGTTGAAGAGTTCCTTGCTGTTGTGTGCGTTGTTGTCCAGTCGTTCCTTGAATGTAGTTTTCTTGGTGGTGTGGATCAGTTGGTGGTGTTTTTGGGTGGCGAGCTTGAGGGCAGTCATGTTGTTCGGTGTTGGGTCTCTGCGCCAGGCTTTCTCGAGTGCTCGGCAGTTCTTCTTGGAGCTCTTGAGTTCGTCGGTGAACCATGGGGCTTTCTTTCTGCCGGGTCTGCTAGGTGGGGTCTTCAGAGGGGCGAGGTCGTCTGCGCAGTTGCTGATCTACTTCGCGAGGTTGGTGGCCGCCTGGCTTGGGTTTGTTGCGCTGGTGGGAGGGTTTATGCTCAGGGAAGTCGCGAGCTGGTCGGCTGTGATCTTGTTCCAGCTTCTGCGTGCAACCTGTTGCAGGTGATGGCGGATCGTGGTCCTTCTGAAGCTGAAGTGGACGCAGCTGTGGTCCGTCCAGCGGAGTCCGGTGGCGTTACTGAAGGTGATGTCCTTGCTGGATAATAACACGGGGTTGAGTGTGTGTCCGGCGTAGTGGGTGGGGGTGGTCACCAGCTGCTTGAGACCGAGGTTGGCGAGGTTGTCCAGCAGGGTGGTGGTGTTGCGGTCGTTGTTGTTCTCCAGGTGGAAGTTGAGGTCCCCGAGGAGGATGTAGTCAGCGCAGAGGAGGGTGTGCGGGCTGATGAAGTCGGCGATGTCTTTGCAGAATTGTGTGCGTGGTCCCAGGGGTCTGTAGATGAGGGAGCCTCTGAGGGTGGTCTTGGGGTTGATGTGGATCTGGAAGTGCAGGTGTTCGGCGGGTGCGAGGGTGTCGTCGGTGTTGGTCGTGATGCCGATGGTGTTCCTGTGGATGATGGCGATGCCTCCTCTTGTCTGGTTGACGCGGTCCCTCCGGATGATCTTGTAGCCGTCCGGGATGGCGATGGCGATGTCGGGCGCTGAGGAGGCGCTCATCCAGGTTTCCGTGAGGAAGGCGACGTCTGGGGCTGTGGTGTCGAGCAGGTTCCAGAGCTCGACGGCGTGTCTGTGGATGGAGCGGGTGTTGAGCAGGATGCACTTGAGGTGGTTGCTGCTGGTGCTCAGCTTGGTCGGTGCTGGTGTAGTGCAGGTCCGGATGCAGGTGAACTTGCAGGAGTGTCAGCAAAAGGGTCCGTGGGTGCGTCTCGGGGTGGCTCGATAGCAACCCGGGATTCGACCGGCGTTGAGTGAGTAGAGTTCGGTGGCGTCGTAGGTCCGGCGGGTGGGCTGGTGTCTGCAGGAGCCAGGGGTCCTGGCACTGGGCGC
This sequence comes from Lissotriton vulgaris, assembly GCF_964263255.1. Lineage (NCBI taxonomy): Eukaryota > Metazoa > Chordata > Amphibia > Caudata > Salamandridae > Lissotriton > Lissotriton vulgaris. The sequence goes on along the minus strand of NC_141695.1, from coordinate 668,679,976 downwards.
GGTCCAGGCGCATACGGGCGCAGACGGGCTTACCGTTGGCGCACCTTCGGCGCTCAATCATCGCTCCCGCTGCGCGCGTCCGCTGCGCGGTCGCTCTGGGGGCGTCATAAGTAGGGGGATGGGAGGGCTGGTCAGCTGGGTTGGCGGGAGCGGGGCGGCCAATGGGCTGGTGGTGGGCAATGAACATTTCTGCTGCTGTGTTTTTTTTTCACAACCGTTCTGCTGCTGTGTTTTTGGCTATCGATTGTCATATTCATTGACTCTGTAATGAATTATTAACGTGTTTTCCTTTTTTGCTTTTTTTTAAAAAAAACATATGTAATTTTTATGGTGTTGTAAATTATTGCGAATAAAGGAATTTACTACTACTAATACTAAAGAAACAGAATAGGCAATTTAAGCCCCGATAAAGCTGATTTCAAGTCAAATATGTTTACAAAAGAAGATAGGTGACTACTACCTGGGTGAAATTATGTTGGTACTAATATTACATGCCACTAGACCGTATTCAGGCGGGAAACTCCTGATTTCTGAAGCCAAAAATGTATTTATTTTGCCTCTGCTTCAACAGAAGTCAATAGGGAAAATGCATTCTCCTCGATACATTTTTTATAGTCTCCCACTTTCCATTTTTAAATGTTGGCATATATGAACTATTGCATTATGGTGCATGTCCGAAAGCCATAAGCCATGATTCCTTTGCAAACTCCACAAATCGAATATCCACACTTACTCTGAAAATAAATGACCATTATAGGGCGTTCAGTTTCACATACAGCACCCCTTTTAGCAAACAATCAAACGCCTTTAGGTTAACAATTTGCTGTTTTAACCCAGGAAAAGCCCGGTTTGCTTTTTCATTAATTACTTTCTGTGTTTTTTTCTTTCTCTTGATTCTTAGGGAGACTGAGCAGGCTGTAGAGAAGTATCTATTTCGCCAGTAGCTCTTAGCAAGCAATTCTTTAGGGAACAGTTGTCTAACAAGGAGGTTGGCAATTTCCTTCGAATTGTATTTAATTGCAAATACACCCCTTTATTATGACACCATTTCCGTATTATGTTTCAAACTGTTATCTATTTTCAGTATGTTCAAAGAACGTTGGAAGTCGCTCTGCGAGGAATGCTGCTAAAAAAGGATTCTGCCTAATTACAAGAGCAGAAATAAAGACCAGAAAATGTAGTGTCAATGGAATTGTTCAATGGTATTCAAGGCCAGCCAGCATTACTCGAATTGATCTTAAGGTGTTGTTAATTGTTTAAAGGCTAAGAGAGATCTTGCTTTATGTTGAAGCTTTCGACATGCATCCATGTTGAAAATGTATATTTTCGTGTGATGCGTTATTTCCTCCACAAAAAGGCACAAGTGAATTCTTTAAAAAAAACGGTAATGAAAGGTATTTAACTTTTCTTAGATGACATAAACTTCTCATAAAAGCACATAATCTTAAGGGTGAAAATTAGGAAAGCTTTTTCACCGGGTTTAGAATTATCTTGCAAATTAATAATTGTGGGGAAAATTATTGTTTATTTGTACAATGTAGCTAATAGTTTTATGTTATACAGATTTGTAGAGTACACTATCACTAAGGTTGGTGTCCTGGTGATGTGATGGTTTGAACCTAGCCAAACTTAGGATCTATTGAGACTACTGGAAGAGCCAGGTCTTTTGCTTCTTGCGGAATGCAAGAAATGACGAGGCTCTTATGTGTTGTGACAGTTGTTCCACACTTTTGGAGTGATGTAGAAGGCTTGATTGCCGGATCTGGTTTTTGTATACGTGGGATGTATGAAAGAAGGAGTCTGGACTAGCGGAGGTGTCAGGAACGTTTGTGAAACCAGATGTGATGTGTTGAGGTATGCTAGGCTAGTGTCAAGTAGTGCCTTGAAAGTGTGAGTGAGGAGTTTTGAGTGTGCTTGTTTGTGTATGGGAAGCCAATGGAGCTCCTTCAGATGTGGAGTGATGTGAGTGCAGCATGGGCCATTGAGAGTGATTCTGGCAGCCAAGTTCTATATATTCTGCAGCCTTCTGATGCGTTTTTGTTGATCTCAATATATAGGTTGTTCCAGTAGTCCAGCTTGCTTGTGACGACAGCACTTGTGACAATTTTCCAGGTGCGACTGGGAGCCATTTGAAAATCTTCTTTAGCATCTTCAGGGTATGGAAGCATAAGGCAGTGATGGTGTTGATTTGGGTGATCATGTTGAGTTTACTATTTACGGCAATCCTGAGGTTCTTGGTGTGAGTGGTGGGGTGTGTGTCTGTATTAGTTCTTTTGGCCACCAGGTGGAGTCCCACAGTGAAATTGTCTTCCTGAAAATAACAATTCTGGTCTTGTTGTTGTTGAGCTTCGGACAGTTGGTCTCCATCCAGTGCGTGATTTCAGTCACGCACACATTGAACTTGATACGGGTACTGGGCGCATTGTCTGTAATGTAGAGAATGAGTTGTGCGTCATCAGTGTAGGAGAGGGCATTCATGTCATGAGAGTGGATGATGCTGGCTAGAGGGGTATCAATCAATCGATCAAAAAATACTTTTATTTGATTTCATTAAAATTATAAAAGGGTGGACCTACCACCATGTTTCATAAAACAAAAAATTTATATTTTAAAGCTGGAAGTTAAATAGAAACAAGAATTATAGGAGGCTGAAAACACAGAAGGGGTTTGGAGCTAAATCGTGTCAACAGGCGGTAAATTAAGAAATTAAAACATTTTAATGCTTCCTTTTTCCAAGAGTCTGTAACATAATGAAGCCGTCCTGGACAGTTAGCTGCTAATACATAAAAGAATATATGATCAGAGCAGATAAATAGCTGTTCAATTGTTTTCAAGCTGCTTATGTTAAATTGCTACTTTTGTCCAGTTCTTTTGCAGCCATTTTCCAAAGGTTTATGGCTCTACAGGTTAATTGAATAGACGTGCCTCCGAGGCATTTTATAACTGCCGCTCTGCATGTCCTTATTTGTGTGTTTCGAAGTGCCTCTCACAAAACAGATTTCCTGGTTACTAGTAGTGCGGGGCAGGTACATAGGAGGTGCAGCAAGGACTCGTCCACCTGTCTACATAGCCGGCATGCTTTAGTTGGCCATGTGTGTTTCCATTTGGGGGTTAGGTCCTTCGTAGGGTATACCCCCAGCCTCAACATTGTCAAATAATGCATTTTGTAATATGAGAAAAGTGCAGACAGGTACTGTTGAGGTTTAAGAATCTGGTACGATTGTATCACTGCCCAAGCATGATTTTTTTTTGCAACTGCAGTTTTGTCGGTTAGTAGGGATGTTCTGTTGATCATATTATTCACAATTTTTTTTAATCCAGAGAACGCTGTGATGGTCAACCAAGCAACCTCTAACTGTAGTGCCTGGAGCGAATTTTTTAACATTGATGTGATAGAGTTTTTTAGCCTAGTCTGCATTTCAATCTCCACCCAACAGCGATGTGCTAAAGTGTTCTCTTCTGCAGCTCTCATCCTCAAGTAATATTTAACTAAGGCACCTTGTCTGTCTGGTTGCTGTTTTTTTTATCCATATTCCAGTCGGATTTGGGCTTGAGAGATATATCGGGGAATCGAGAAAAAGCATTTGAAAAGGGTGGATTGTGCTTTGTTTAGTGATGTGGCGTCTTTGGTATTCAATATTTCTGAGCCGTATGTGATGGAGGGTAGAAGTTTAACAGCGATTACTTTGAGCAAGTGCCCTGTTGAGCAACCTAAAAGCTTTTGGTGTAGACTTTCAAATGTAAAGAGCAGTTGTTTTGCTTTCAAGGGGCCTTGGTCCAGATGTTGTGTGTAGTTGAGGTGGCAATCGAGTTGGAAGCCTAAGTATTTGTACGAAGACACCCTGATCAATGGTTTCTCATCCAATTTCCAGATAAATTTAGTTTTTTTACTTGTGGAATGGTGTTTGGAAAAGCACATCACATTCGTTTTTTTTATGGCTGATAGTAAGTTGAGCTGAAGTGACGTAGGCTCCAAGTTTGGAGATTAGTCGCTGCAGACCTAGTGGGGTTTGTGCTAGTAAGACTATATCGTCCGCGTATTGAAGACTTGGAGTTGGAATTTTGCCCAATCTTGGGGGGTCAGCTTGAACAAGTTGTAGGTGTTTATCTAGGTCTACGGTATAAATGTTGAATATGTTGAATAGGAGGGGGCCAGTACACGCCCCTGTTTTAACCCGTTAGATGTGGCAATCTTACTAGTTACGCTGCGCCCATCTCCTTTCCTTATTTGGACCCATGTGTCCGAGTACAGGTTGATGATGGCCGCCAAAAGCTTAGTTGGTACTCCCCAGCTTTGCATCTTAGCCCATAATATCGAACACCAGTTTGAGGTCTATGAAGCAAGCGTACAAGGTGTTTGAATTTGATATGGCTTTATTAGCTAAGAGCGTGACTGCAGAGATGTTTGTGAGGGTTCCCATCCCTACCCTGAATCCAGTTTGAGTGGTAGGAATAAGGATTGACTGGTGAACCCAATCCTCTAGATCTATCAACAGGTTTGAAGCATACATTTTTGCCTCCACATCGATTAATGCTATAAGCCTGTAGTTGGTTGGGTCTGAGCGTGCGCCTGACTTGTAGATTGGATTTAGGATACTACCTCGCCAGGAGTCGGGAAGCGTACCGGACACCAGGGCATGGGTGAAGAGAGGGGTCAGGAGATTGGACCAAAATGAAGGGTTGTGACGAAACAAGGCATTTGGCAAGCCATTAGGTTCTGGTGCTCCCGCCGTTCTCAACTTGTTGATGGTTTTGCGGACTTGCTCTTGTGATATCTGTGGGGAGAGGTCGGATGTTTTTGCACTTGGGGTGTCATTAACTGTTCCAACATTGATATCCCCTGTTAGTATTCCTTGAGTTGGAAAGCCTGGGGATGGAATTTCATCATATAAATGTACGATGTGGGCTCTCCAGGCGTCCTCCATTACATCCGAGTTGTGATGTTTATGCCTTCCATTTATTAGTTGGTTGATGATTTCCCAAAAGAGTTTTGAATCTCTTTGTTTGCTAGTATGGAGGAGTTTCGCCCAGATGTGTTCATTGTACATTTTCTTGGCTCCCCTGATGTCCGGTTTTAAGGTTTTTTTTGTTCTGGATATCAGAAACAGAATTTCATGAGAAGATTCAGGATTCCTGTTTCTTAACTGTCTTACGTATTTATTCAAACACTGCTTTTGTTTCCACAAGTTGTTGGTGAACGAAGGTGCCCCAGGCTGTCGTCCGGTTTTATGGCCTTTAGTCAGGGTTGGGAATTTGTTGTGTAATTCATGAATGAAAGACTCCCAGGATCTTGGGCACAATGCTTCTGATATGAGGCTCTTTGAGAGGCTAATGCATTTGCACATGATGTCGTCGATTCGTTCACATTTCCAGGTTAGCCATTTAAGATTGTAACTATGGGTTAATTGGGACATCGTGTTATTTTTAACTGGAGTTGCCGTGTTTCTATGCAGCATGAAGGTTTGTGGTAGGTGATTGCTTTCCTCTCTGTCAATTATTTGAAAATTTGTGATCTGTGAAATCAGCTCCTTGTCTGCGAATGTGTAATCTATTGTGCATCTTGATTTTTGAGTTAATCTGGTGAAGGCCGCCGGGTGATTAGTCTGGCCTTGCCCATTAAGCTTGTACATTGAGAGTTACTCTAGATGGGTCGAGCATCTCTTGCCATGTCTATCGCTTCGATTTGGGGCTGATAAATTGCCTACTGCACTTTCTTTAGTGTTGTGCAGTAGGTTCTTATTAAAATCTCCTGATATTATTATGTTAGCATCTGAGAAAGCGAGTTGGAGTGTTTCTAATGTAGATGTTAATTTCTCAATTCTTTACCTCTTTTGATTGGAGGCAGGATATATGTAGATGTTCAATATTAACAGGCTATTGTTGGTCAGGTACTCAAATTTTGTACATTGCATCCAGGGCAATTTGACATCTATTGCTGAGGCCTGCCATGGAATGTCAGTAGAAATGAAAGTGGAAAGGCCACCTTTTGCTCTCCCATATTTTGTTGATCGCTTAGCAGGAATAAAAAGTTCTGTATACCCTACGATTGGAGAAGGATTTATCTGCCATGTTTCTTGGAAGAGAAGGATGTTATAGTTGGTGAGGAATTCCATGAAAACTGGTTCTTCTAATTTTGTGCTGAGGCCATGCACGTTCCAAGAGCAGATGTTACTGCCCGATGTGATTTTGGGGGATGATGATAGGAGTCTTCATTGTGCTGCTAGGGTAGTGCCGTCTATGTTCGACTGTCAGGAGCCCGGAGGCTTGATTGCCTCTGGCTGATCGATGGTAATGGTGATTTTCCGTGCTGTGTAATCAATGCCCTTAGCTGAGCTTTTGGATCCCTTTAATAGGCACTCTGGGAGGTTTGACTGTTGCAGTGGGCTAGGATAGGCGAGGGGTGACCTTTTTTAACTCAGTACCCCAATTAGCAAATGAGTCCTTCTGTTGCCAGATTTGCCCTATGAAAAAGGGGTCAAAAAATGTAACTATGGTGATTTCTTGACCCCCTGGTATGGGTTTTGTTTGAACTCAATGCTATCTAGGTTGCTTGAGTTGATGTGGCTCAGGGAAGGAAGGGCATTGAATAGTTTAAGTAACACACTTCTATTAGGGATGTCTTGAGGTCCCCTTGAGGTGTAGTGGGGGATGAACACCAATTTGTTGTTATTTTGAGTAAGATCATTTTGCGATGCATGGATTAAACTTTTTTCTGGTAACTTTAACCTCTAATGTGTGCTCCAGGTTAATCATTGGTGGGTTCCAAGGAACTTGTGAATTGTTGAATGCCTTTGGTTCATTGTTCCCTGCGTGCACGACTTCATTACATCCTGCTCCGTAACGGTGAGATGAGTCTGTCTTACATCTTTCCTCGTGGCCATTAATCATGGCCTCCGATGGGCGAATGGTGCTGGTTACTTCCGTGGGGCGCCCTGGTGAGGATATTGATGTCGTGGTTTGTGTGACCTGAGTTTTTGAGCTGTTTTTCCTTTTTCTTGTGGATGGTTTAAAAAGGCTCTAAACTTTTGCTGATGGCGATTGCTCCCTTTTAATTTAGTTCAAGCTATTGGAAATGGTGTCCACATTAGTTGGTGAGAGTTGCAGGTTGTTGTTACTTGTTATTTCCTCAGTGATTTGCTTTATATCGTCCTCATTTTGAGTTGTGTTATCCTCATTTTTGATCCTATCCTGCTCGGTCATGACGATAGTTGGGTTAGTTACCTGACTGATTTGTTTGCTTTTTCTAGCTTTTCTCTGATGTTTTCTTTCCAGTTTTGGTAATGGCTTTGGTGCTATATATTGCCTTGCCGGTGATGTCATGTTCTGGCCGGTGGGAGGTATTTCCGGAACCCCTCAGGTCCTAGGTTCAGTGGGTAGGTTTGTGGTAAGTGAACTTGCCTGTGCCAAAGCTGGGTTTGCCCCAGTTCCACTTGTATTCTTACCCATGGTCAAACTTGGGCAAACCTTATCTGCTTCAGTAGGTGCTTCGTTGGCAATCACAGCTGGTGCTATGGGCTTGAGTTGGTTATCCCTGGTTGACCCCAGTATTTGTGTAAGTAAAGTTGGTACCGTTGCTAATTTGTCAATTATTTGAGTACAATGGCAGTGGCACATTTGGTTTGTTGTTTCTCGATCTCCCTGTACCTTCGTGATCATCTCATTAAAGTTGTGCAACTTTTGTTCGACCCCCTGGACATGGGTCGCTAAGATTTTTAGTAGGTCAACTTGCACATCTAACTTATCTGCGTGATATGACATTGCTTTTCCAATAGTGTCCATGTTGTTTAACAAGTGCTGCCAAATCGAAGATATTGGGGGAATAAGGGGTTCTACTGAAGGCGAGCAGTCTGGGTGGATCTGATGAGATGTAAACCCCGATGATGAGTTGCTCAAAGAACACTGAGTAGTGCTAAAATGCTTGTGATTTTGAAAAGGTAACATCTTAGCTTCCAATATATTGTTGTGGGTCGAGACTTGTGTATCCAAGCGAAAAAGACCCTGACCGAGTTGGTGATCCGTTTTCGAGAAAAGAAACGATGAATCGAGTTTGTCTTGGTTGTTGATGAATAGGTTGGCGGACTCCTGGACACAAAAAGGGCTCAGTAAGTTTGTGATCTTCTGAAGTAATAAGTTTACTTCACAGTCCCTGTTATTATCGTTTTCTCTATTATGTCCATTGGTTCCAGGTGAACTTTGTTGTTCCAGCTGGAATTGGGGGGCTGGAGGGGGTGAGTGGCAGTGGATTAATCCTTCGGTAACTTGGGGTTTAGAGCTTTGACAGATTTCTTGAGGGTGAAGAACTTTTATTGTTAGTAGCTGCAGGCTTGGGACTACTCTCTTTATGTTCAGTGGATCTCCTGATCCGGTAACCAATAGAGCTTTCCTATTATTTTCGCGGCTGTTCGATCTGGTACTAGTGTCGCCGAAATGTAACATGACTGCTTCATTTAGGGAGTCTGTAGTATTATGGTTTAATTTGCTGTTTTTAAAAGACCTTTGGGGGTGCAGCCCCGGTTTTCCTCAGTGATTTGGATGGCTACTTTTAAAAAGTCTGTGATCAATGCCCGTTTACTGCTATTTGGGCATGAGTTATGCCTTGTCATGGCAAGAAGAGTGGCTTCCTTGCTGCCCTTGGTCTTGTCATGTGGAGCAGAGTCTGTTCCTCTTTTAAAGGCGGAAACACTTGCTGTTGCTGATGGTGGCTCGATTGCCTCTGTCTGTGATCTATTACCTTTTTTGCTTGGTGCTCCATGGTCTAGGTGATTCACTCCAGATAAATTACTGATGCTGTCCGGGTCAGTTGGCGAGCGGCCCTCCTTTGCACTTTTGGGTATTGTTTGGGGTTTCTTTTCTTTTTTCTCCCCTCCTCTTATTCTTCTTGACCGCATGCCCTGTTGATGTTCGCCAACCTGGAGGTTGGACTTCTGGATGGCACCCGGTGGAGATCTACGAACCTTGATTGAAATGTACGTATTGGGGGGTGCTTTGGCTAGGACTTAGCGTGTTCTTTTCAGTATGACAATAATGGGCGAGGCGGTGGTGGCTGTGGCAGCGATGGTGGAGTGGAGTAATTGAAGCGGAAGGAAGGAACGGGCTGGGCACTCTGGGATGACGCAAACCGCACCCAGCCTAGTTGGGCTGCCTCCGGGTACATACCCGGGCACTACACTCTACAACTGCCGGTCTCGCGCTCAGGGTGCTCCCTCTCTCCACCTACTGCCACCAAAGCACCTTGTCACTTGCCTGTTGCCTTGCTCTGCTCCGATCCTCTTGTTCCTGGGGTCTCCCGAGGCTCTCATTCACATCTCATGCCAAGAAACTCATGCCTGGAAATACAAGTCTCTGGCACTGGCGCTGGCGTGAGAGGTAAAGAAGATTGAGCAGAGCTGAGGCTGATTGCACCTGTTCGAGCAGAGCAGAGTCCGAGTCCAGACCCAATTCCAGTACTGGTTGAGGGGTTTTGAGGCTTTGGAGGCTGGGCTTGGAGGCCGTCCTGACCCCGTTGGGTCCCTCCCGACTCTCGACCACTCTCCTCAGCTTCCCTGCCTCCTGCCTTTCCGCCCCTGCCCGTTGTCCACGGGAGGCGCAAACTCTGTAGGAGCAGAGCACCGCAAGGCAGAATGGCCAGGTCTTGGTGGGCGATGAGCAGCGGGTGGCGGGCTGTGCTCAGCTCGCCCGGCCCGTCTCAGCTCGGCTCCACCCCCACAGCCTGTCCTCCGTGGGAGATACGGGAACACAAGCGGACCTTGGTGGGAGGCTGAAGCCGGCTCAATCGCCGGCCCAGGTAATTGATGCGGTTGGTGTAAGCTGGCTGGAGACCCGGGAGCACCGGGGCAAAAGTTAGCGACGTGCTGCAACAGTAGCAGTGGCAGTAGCGGGCAGCGACAGCAAAAATGGACTAGAGGTGTAATTTCCATAGGTATTGGATTGTAAGGCCCCAAGAAATATTTTTAGAATGATTCTATCAAATAGCGTGCTTTAAAGCACGCAAGGTCAATAACACTGGTCAACAGCAGACCAGATATAAAAATTGTTTACAGCAGAGCACAGGAGGGTTTTCTCAAGAAATCACTGTGAAATTTATTGTTTTGAATTTTGAGTTTACTAACACTGGACAAGCAACATTTGTCAAAACTTTATGCAGATGAGGCACCGTTCTCCCTGCACATTTTCAGAAGAGGATTTTTAAAACTGGAAAGAGTCCCAAGTTTCAAGGAGAAATGGATGATTCCACAGTGATTCCGGCAGGAACCTCATCTTTTTCAAAATGTAACTTGAAATGGTGAAGATCATTATACTCAGAGAACAAAGGAATTTGTGCTAAAAAAAGTGGGGCCCAGACCCCTGAACTTTAGATCACGCTTGGACTTCAAGAGGAACTACTGCCAAGGAGATAAGCTGGAAGAAACTGGAGGAGATGTACTGCACCTTTGCTGTGGGCTAACTGGGGTTGGTCTGTAGTAGCTGTTTCTGCCAAAGAGAGGAACTGTGTGTGTATCCTGTTTGAGCAGGTATCTCCAAAGGCATGATATAGAGCTTGCCCTCTGTTTAAGAAGTCTCAGGACCAGCAAAGACTACACCATCCTTCTGGACACCGTCTCTGGAACCACTGTTTTCACTCGCCGCAGGAGAAAAGAGCAGCCGACTCTGTCACAAGTTCGTCCCACTTTGCACCGCATCCTTGGCCTCATCAATGCTGCCGGGTGACCATCACCAAGCTGGTGCTTGCACAGCACCCTGTTGGCACCGAACTCCATACCTACTCGCTTCACTCTGCCCAGACATCATTGACGGTACAAAAGGGGGTGGTAATGGATGGAGCATCTGAATCTATCAAACACTCACACCCAGTCAAAAGATCTGGGTTTAATCCATCACCGTTCTTTAGCCCACTCTGCCACCCCAGTTAAGACATGGCTATATGCAAATCAGTCTGACCCTGTGCCTCATGGGAACAGTCCAGCCCGAACTGCCAAGCCATGTCTTCCCTGGACCGGAAACAAGCTTCCGAGGACCGGTTTCTGGCATTCCAGCCGTCTTCAGCCCGGCTTGCTTGAATCCAGTGGCAAAGTGAGCAAGGGACTCATCTCTGAGCATACCCTGCCACACTTATGGTGGCCAAAAGCGGTACAAAAGGGGGTGGTGATGGACGGAGCATCTGATATCATCCCTGCCACACCCGAACACCGACCGGCTACGTCGCCTGCCAGCACCCCATTGAGCGCCACATCGAGAACTGCCACATTCCGAGCCACACCATGCTGTGAGGGCACCACACGTGGCACAGCTTCACTTTACTGCAACGGTTGCCCTGACTGACTCATACCAACGGGATCGGTCGCAATGAGAAAGGTACTGTCTACGTGTCTGTCAACACTTTATCTGGCCCGTACACATGTGGTCAGCTGGAACTGTTAAACTCTGTCATTTTCAGCATTGCAGTAGCCCCGGACGGAGGTACCGACTCGGAAGAACTATGTTATTGTGATTTTTCTGCAATTTAAAGGTTATGTTGCAAAGTAACAATTTTTACAGTCTTGTAATGTTGATTTTTGTCTTATTTGGTCTTGTTGGTTTAGATACAGTTTTGCTTATTTTTCTAAACTGTTGTGGTGTCCATTTGTAGTGTTTTCACTTTGTTACTGTATGAGGAACCAATGCTTTACACACTGCCTCTGAGATAAGCCTGTCTGCTTGTGCCAAGCTACCAAGAGGGTGAGCAGGGGTTATTTTAGAAGTGTATCCCCCTCACCCTGACTAGGAAGAAGGGTCGCTACTTGGACAAAGGTGCAATCTATTGCCAACTAGAGACCCCCCATTTCTAACAACTATGCATTAATTTACAAATATATACATAGGCAGATGGAAACACCTTTGGTGACATCCTCTACAGATCACACTCCAGCAAGCCCTGAACCACGGTACAACGGTTATAACAATACACATATAGGCCTAACCACAGTATAATATGTCAGGTCTACTGTCTTTGTCAGGGTGCCATCACATTTATTAAAGAAAAACCATGATGTTAAACCCTCAAAGCATACCCCAGCTTTATGATGGTAGTATCCTACAAAAGCAAATATTAAACAGTGTAATGATTGACAAATCATATTAAACACACCAATATAGCATGGCATATTTAACCCCTTTGGTGCGCATGATGGCCCCCGGCTGTCAAGTGACACAGTGGGCGTGTGCAGAGGACGGCCTGGGGCTATCCGGATCCCGACCACTATTAAAGCCGCCCGCACAGGACAAAAATGTGCGCAGTGCCGAAGGGGTTACATTTCTATTATTTGTTACTGTTTCTTTTACTTTCATCAATCAATCAATCAATAATTTGTAAAGTGCACTACATTCTCACAAGGGTTTCAAGGTGCTGAGGTGGGGAGAGGGGGGGTGCTGTTGCTACTGGTCGAACGGCCAGGTCTTGAGTTGTCTCCTGAAAGATCGAAGGTCTTCGGTTTGTCGTAGGATGAGGAGGAGGGTGATCCAGGTCTTGGTGGCGTGTTGGGAGAAGGATTTGCCTCCGGCTGGGGATCTATGGATGAGTGGGATGGTAGCCAGGGAGAGGTCTGCGGAGCGGAGTTTCCTCTTGCATACATAGAAGGAGAGTCAGCTGTTGAGGTAAGCTGAGCCGGTCTTGTGGAGTGCCTTGTGTGCGTGGATCAGGAGCTTGAAGGAGATTCTTTTGTCAACAGGGAGCCAGTGCAGGTTCCTCAGGTGGGGGGTGATGTGGTAGCGGCGCCGGACGTCTAGGATCAGGTGTGCAGAGGCATTCTGGATTCTTTGCAGACTGTTGATGAGCTTGGTCGGGGCTCCGGCTTATAGGGCGTTTCCACAGTTGAGTCTGCTGCTGACTAGGGCCTGGGTGACTGTTTTCCTTGTGTCTGTCGGGATCCATCTGTAGATCTTGCGGAGCATACAGAGGGTGTTGAAGCAGGTGGAGGAGACAGCGTTGACTTGTTTGGTCATGGTGAGTTTCGAGTCGAGGATGACTCCCAGGTTGCGTGCGTGGTTGGTGAGTGCGGGGGTGTGCCCAGCAACGCGGGCCACCAGGAGTCATCCCATGCTGAGGGGTTGGGCCTGAGGATGAGGATCTCTGTCTTGTCTGTGTTCAGCTTTAGGTGGCTATCCTCCATCCAGTCGGCGACAGCCTTCATTCCCTGGTGGAGGTTGGATTTGGCGGTGAGTGGGTCCTTGGTAAGGGAGATAATCAGTTGCGTGTCGTCAGAGTAGGAGATTATGTTGAGATCGGGGTGTCGGGCGATGCGTGCGAGAGGTGCCATGAAACGCATCGACCTTGTAGGTCCAATGTCAGTCAAAAAATACTGTGTAAAGTACTGAGCTAAAAACATACAATGATCTGTTTTGTCTAGATTACTGGTGTTATTTACATTACAAATGACAATGTATATTGTATCATATGATTTAAAGAAATGTTTATATCGACAGGGACCCATACCTCTGAGGTATTTGTTTTGTTTTAGGAATATAAGTGGTATGCTTGGGGTGTGAAAGTACCAGTGTGGATGTGTTGTAGAGTGGTTTATGATCTTTTTTGTAAACATTTGTAAAAAGTTTGTATCTATTTGTATATTTTGTACATATTCATGATATGCACAAGAAATTCTTTCTGAAAAATAAGACAACTTTTGAAAAAACTATTTGAATAAATTAGTAACAAATGTTACATTAGACTGCTATGCTTTATTCATAACAGATCTTTGGCCATTAGAAATTAAGTTAGTCCAGTACTGGCATTTGTATTGTTAGTTTAATGTAGACGTTGAACAGCATCGGGCTGAGGGAGGTTTCCTGCGGGACACCGCTGATGAACTCAGAGACTTTGGATCGGAACGTGGGGAGGCGGACTCTCTGGGTTCTGCCGGAGAGGAAGGAGGAAGTCCAGTCCAGGGCCTTGTCTCAGATCCCGGCATCGTGTGCGGTGGCATACGGTGTCGAAGGCGGCGGAGATGTCCAGAAGGATGAGGGCCGCCGTCTCGCCGCTGTCCAGTAGGATCCTGATGTCATCTGTGGCGGTGATGAGGGCGGTCTTGGTGCTGGGGTTGCTGTGGAATCCTGACTGGGAGGGGTCCAGAATGCTGTTGTCTTTGAGGTAGCAGGAGAGCTGGATTTTGACTATCTTCTCGATGACCTTAGCTGGGAACGGAAGCAGGGAGATGTGCCGGATGTTTTTTAGTTTGCTCGGGTCTGCCTTGGGTTTCTTCACTAGGGCGTTGATCTCGGCGTGTTTTCAGCTTTCAGGGAAGGTCGCGGTCTCAAAGGAGATGTTGATGATGTTGCGTGGGTGGGGTGCATTGGACCTGATGGCGTGTTTAAAATGTGGTGTGGAAAAGGGTCAGAGGGCGAGCCAGAGTGGATTGTGCCCATGGTCTTGATCGTGTCTTCGATGCTCACGTTGGCCCAGGTTGTCAGGGGGTCGTGGTCGGTGGGGTGTGGTGGTTTCGGCATGTTGGGGCTTGTTAGGGTCATCCGGGGGTTGAAGCTATCATGGTTGTTGGTGATCTTGCGTGGAAGAAGGTGGCGAGGGAGTCACACTGGGCTTGCGACGGCGGAATATCGTTGGCGTTGGAGAGTTCCTGCACAATGTTGAAGAGCTCCTTGCTGTTGTGTGCATTGCTGTCGAGGGGGTCTTTAAAGGAGGTCCTCTTGGCACTCCTGATGAGGTGGCGGTGGTTGTGGATGGCATCTTTTTGCGCTGCATGGCTGCCCGGCGACTTCTCGCTGTGCCATATGTTCTCCAACTTCCGGCAGGTGCGCTTTGATGCTAGGAGTTCCGGGGTGAACTAGTTGGCTCTCTTGCTGGTGTCTTTGAGGGTTCGTTTTTTCAGCGGGGCTAAGGTGTTGGCGCAGTCGTCCATCCATCATCTGAGGGTACGCACACCATTGTCGGGATTGGAGGGGTTGGTCATTGGGTGGAGTGTGAGGTTTGTCTGTAGTTGCATTTCCGTGATTTTGCCCCAGCAGCGACGGGGGATCTGTATGGTGTGGTGATGTGCGACGGGTTTCCGAAAGGTGAAGTGGATGCAGTGGTGGCAGGTCCAGGTGGGTTCGGAGACGAGGCTGAAGGAGACGTGGGGGCTTGAGGAGAAGATGGCGTCGAGCGTGTGTCCAGCAATGTGAGTCGGCATTGTGAAGAGCTGTTCCAGTCCGAGGTTGGTGATATTGTCTATTAGGGTGGAGGAGTTGGTGTTGTGGTTGTTCTTCAGATGGAAGTTCAGGTCTCCGAGGAGGATGTAGTCGGTGGAGGTCTGTGCGTGCATGCTGATGAAGTCGGCGATGGCGTCGCAGAATTGTGGACGGGGTCCGGGTGGTCATGGATCCCAAAGTAGCTCTAAGATCCACCAACAGGAATCCCTGTACTCAAAGAACTTATAATGGAATTGCTCAAGTTCCTGAAGTGTTTACCAACTCTTAAAAAGCATCCCAGAGAGATGCAGAGTCCCATGTGAGCAAAACTTTGCGAGGATCCATTTTTGGGGACTTCTACAATATCTGCGGCCCCAAAAATACTCCTAAAACTTTTGCCCTGCCTACCTCTGGGCCCACATGGGAGAAATATGCAAATTTTATAGGCCTCCCAATGCCTTGTGGAGCGAGTCTGTGCTGGTCAATTTCGGGCTACTGTGACTTATGGAGTCATTCCATGCCACAGAACTGTGCTCTTCTTTTGTTTCTCATTTATTTGTTAGTTGTGCAGCTTTCTTCTGCGTATCAGGAAGCCGACTCTTCTTGTGCTTCCCCTGCAGGTGGGGGAAGCCTCCTTATCTACCTATGATCCAACTAAAAAAGTGAAGCAGTGCTACTTGTGGCCAAGGTAGGTAAGGGCATTTAAGTGGTATCTGGAATGGTTGAGGGGTGACGTGGAATGATGTTTCTAGTGACCACTGGGGATTTGGCACTCTCCAAGGTTGAAGAAGTACATTTCAGTGAAGCACTATGCACCTCGTTTCCCACCTGGTCCACCTGGGGACAGAACTGCTCCCGCCCATTTCTCTTGCTCCGTTGGGCTGGTTCACATGAGTTTGGAGTAGTGTTACTACTGTGACAAGCCCTAGCTACAAGGATCATTCTATTTAGTCCTCCTGATCAGTTTTATTTGTATTTTTGGAGCTTGTTTTCACTCCTCCCAAGGGGCAACTCCAGGCCTGCACTCTAACCCTTTAGCTCCTGGTGCCAACCTGTCCTTTCTCTAGGATCCTGGAACCTTCCTTCACAGAGGGCAGTCTGTCTCCATAGTACCCTCCCTGCAGCACTCCCCATGCCCCATGGCTTTGGCCATCTTGTAGGGCACCTGTGTGGCAGCAAATGAGTCAGCAGCCCCCTCTTGAGGAAGGTTACACATCTGAATGACCAGTCCACAGAAGATCCAGGGGAACCCTCTAGGGTCCCCCCAGCAGGTCTATTCCTCAATTGTTCCTCGGTGTAAAGGGGGCAGCACCAGTGGCTCTGGAGAAATACTTGTAGTAAATAGGTGCCATCACCACACAAATCCTATCCACCATATTGCTAAACTCGTAAATAATGCACATTTCGTATCCAACGGGTTCGTGACACCGCGTCCCGCATAACATCATATACGCATGAAGTCACTCCAGGTGCTACTTTGGTATCCGACGGGTACGCAGTACCAAGCCACGCGTTACGTTATGTACATATGGGGTCGGCCCGCTGCGCTTTGCGTATGCGATGAGTTCACGCTGCCATGCCCTGTGTTACATCCCAGACGTATAGTATTGCGCCTGGTACGCCATTACCTTTTTTTTGTCTCAAAAGTATATCTAAATAACTTTACAGTATATGAGAGCATGCAAAAATCTAAATTATTTTAAACATTTATATTTTTCAAACTATAATAAACTTATATTATGATAAACATATTGTGTCAAAATCACATCTGGTGCGGCCTCCTTGTGCGCTCGGTGCCCGATTGCCATGTGACCTTAAAAAAAACATTTGATTGGTCCATAACATTTCCCATTGTAAAAGTTAGACAACCCCACCCATTTTACTCATTCTCTCTACGGGGTTTGATGAGAGACACCTCTTCTGCTTAGAAAGCTTTTCTGAAAAGTGTTTTCCTGTATACACATATCTTATACTGCACACAACATGCAACGATCATCTTGATCAATATTCATGCTCTGTACATTAGCCTTCCACGTGTGATTGCCATGCATCTCAAACGCGCCATCAAAAAACAAATATGTGTTACACGATGCCCCTGGTGTGTGTGTGTGCACATTATTGTGCTGACTTTCGCCCTGGGTATTGGAGGCTCTAAGGAGTATCTTCAGCCACAGGCAGAGTGCACATCCTAGATCACATGTAACAAACAATAAACAGTAATGTATAGATTTATATTGCTGTACGCCCTGTTGTCAAGCTTTACCAGTATAGTAGTGTGTCATATGTCAGACTTTCAGATTCACGTTTGACATACATTGCTTGACTGTAATGAAGGTTATCACTGTGTATGACGTATGACGTAGCCTCACTGCTGATCCTCGCTCCATCCGAGCACATTCACACTTCGCGATAGCAATACTTTCGATAATAGCGCACACCATTGACATGCTTGCCTGCGCATATCCACAACCTTGACAATGACATGTAATGTTCACCATTCAATCTTTTCAAACACCATCTCATTAACGATAGTTTCCGATCTCCTGACACATGCTACACTAATATAAATTGCACACTCTGCAAGACTACCAAAGAAAAACACATAAGTACACTTCCTGGCCAGACAGGAACTGAACAATGCTCGGGTCCCAGGAATAATTATTCACACCGCTACGCAGGCCTGGTGTACGCAAGCCCAGCCCACCTTGCGTACATATTTAAATAGGATAACAGCAACACTATAAGTCCCTCTTCTTCCATACTACCTCACGTGATATGCCGGATCCACCTCGTATATCACAATGCGCAATAAAAAAAGCAATGGATCCATGAGGTGTACACCATCGTGGCAATCAACACGGGCTCTAAATTGTGAGCACTACTGCCCATTGTCTACGAAAGGTATCCATGAGCAGAGCGGGCTGGGCACACAAGACCTCCAATTGAGTGCAGTGCGGCGGTAGCCGCGGTGTGCTTCAGCCTGGGTGTGCAGTTGTGAACAAGTGATATTGCCGTGCATAATGATGTGATCTCTGACCTCAACCAGTCTCAACTCTGTCTCATTTTAAAGACCTGCTGGACCGTACTGTACGCCTGAGCCAGCGGGCAGCGCTGCCCTACAGACACCTCCTGAGCGCTGAGCTGCGGGAGAGGTGGGATGCCTCGGCCAGAGTGCGCATGTCCGAATAAGCGATATTGCCATGTGTAATGATGTGATCTCTGACCTCATTCAGTCACATCTCTGTTTCATTTTAAAGACCTGCTGTATCATAAGGTATGCCTGATCCTACTTGCAGCGCTGCCCTACAGAAACCTAAGCGCGATGCTGCGGGAGGGTTGGGGTGCATCACCCTGAGTGTGCACGTGCAAAAAAACGATGTTGCCGTGCGTAATGATGTGATCTTTGACCTCATTCAGTCACATCGGTCTCGTTTTAAGGACCTGCTTGAAGATACTGTAGGCCTGAGCCAGCGGGCAGCCCTGCAGTACAGACACGTGGTGTCGGCTTTTAGGATACTGTAGTGAGCTTGTTACTAAGTGAACATGCACACAGGCTCCCGCCACTGCATTACACACGCACATTATGCATCTAGCATGCGCTCTGCTCCTTTGTATGTGAACGTTGGTATAACATATTATTATTTAACCTTGTGTATTATCGTGCACTCCAACTCCTCTTTGAACCACGATTACCACTAATAGTTGGTAGATCGTACTTCAAAAACAAAGGATGCACTCAACTCCTATTTTCTATCAAGTTTGAAATAAAGCTTCATTTACCTCCAGACGTTTCCATCATTAAATTATTTCTCCTGTGTCAGACATTCCATTGACTGCCTCAAGAAGGGCTGAGCGAGAGCTGACCCCGCAATGATGCCCTGGCATTCTGACACCTTCCATCGTGGTATCAAGACACCGTCCCCGAACGGAGACCTGGGCTTCTATGGTAATCCACAAGGGCATATTATCAAAACCTTATTACAGCTAAAGCAGCGATAATGTTATCGCCCTTCCTTGTTTATATGGCCCATAATTTAATTTTAAGAACTTGCTAAACCACACTCTTTCTCGCGGACTCCAGCGTCCTAAACAAACGGGTGACGGGAGGGTAAACACTAAGATCTGGGTGCAATAGGCCGACGCGCTGTCTCCTCCTCCCTCACTTCTTTTGACTCTCCCTCCCCTTCTCCCTCCCACCCACTCCCCCTCCCTTCCATTCTCACTATGGTCCTTTCATTTGGACTACCTTTCTTTACCGCTTCCACATAAGACACGTACTTAAGTTTCATTTTTGTTTTGCAGGTTTCCTACACTGCTTCCACTGGAGTCCAACCTATGTATTTTTTTATTATACTGTTTTTTTTCTATTAAAGTTGCATTTCTATTTATTTGTGTTTTAATAAAGGTTACTTTTTTCAAATAAATAACTGAGTGTATAGGTCTTCTTTTTCTGACAACACGTGTCTATTATTTATTGTGAATATAATCTGTTCATAGGAGATTTTAAGGACAAACTTATTTAATATTAGAGTGCACCTACCAAACATATTTGACTATTGGACAAACTGCAAGAGTTCTATGAGCGTATGTCTTTATAACACCATAAGTGCTGCCCGTTTGATTACAGAACAAATAAGGCACTGCCTAGGACCACCGAGGCTTCAGGGACTGCTGAGGCCCACCCTGCATATTTAAATAAAGACCCGGAGTGTGGCTATCCCCGGAGTTCAGTTGGCCTCGAGCCCCCGAACAATTAGTAAACAATACCCGGGAAGGTGGTGCCCCCCTAAGTTGCAAAACGTCTCTGTGCCGTTCTGCCCCTAATTTACGGTGTGACATTAAGATCCCCAGTCCTACAGAGACCGCGCAATATAATAATTGGATCGGCCACGGAACATTACCCACCAGGTGCATCATTTGAAATAACGGGTGAGACTCTGCTTTTTTTTTGTTTGTTTCTTCTTTTCTCTCCATTTTTACCATCCGCATCCCCTCTATTACAGCGATACGAGGTGTTCGTCCTCTCGCTTCAAGTAGTCAAACAATGATTTACTATCACAGGGTGGAAGCCATGCACCACCCTCTAGTAGCAAACATAAATTTCCCGTGAATGCACACCCTGGGACATTGTATGAGATGGGCCGGAGAGGTCGCCCTCCCTAGGACCCTGATGCATTTGTTAGTATAAACGCATACTAACACTACTTACACACGTGTAGTACAGCGACCAGAATGTAGTGAAGAAGCAGAGGAAGGCAAAATCTAAAAATACAAATCCTACCAGAAAGTCGGCTGACATAGTTCAATGAGCCGACGACCCTGGCATGAGTAGAAAAAGCTACACCAAGAAAACGGGCCTTCAGCACAACACAAGCAATTTTGAAATATTGGTGAGTGGTGCCTTCTTTTTATCTTTGCCCGTTCGTCGCCAAATTTATGTAGTGAAGAGGCAGACAACAGTGGATCCAATAAGTAGATTTATTACAAGAAAACAAGACACCTGAAACAACCACCAACAGGAGCAGACAGCAAAGCAACCTTCTAATCCAGCACCCTTTACAAACTCTGCAAGGTTCCCCTCATGACAGCCCTACATTCTCACATTACATACTTAGATTCTAGAAGAATTACATACTAACATTCTACTATGAAATACATTGCCATACTACACAGAGCACATGACTTTACAGCAATGAGCTCATGGTTTCATCCCCGAGTCTTGAGACCGGTAGGGTAAGTATTTTGCTTCCCACTCCCTATATTGCATAAACGTAAACTAACACTTCTTCCACAGGTATGCTACAGTGCCCAGAGCCCATCACTTTACAGCAATCCACTTGGTTTCATCTCCAAGTCTTCACACTGGTAGGCGTAACTACTTTGCTTCCCGCTTCCGGTATACTATCAACACACAGTAGCGGTCAGTAGTTCGCTTCCCACTCCCTGTATGGTATAAACGCCTACTAACACTACTTGCACACATGTGCTACAAACACCAGACCACATCACTTTACAGCAATGAACTCACGGTTTAGATACCTGGTTTCATACCCGAGTGTAGCACCATATCATATCAGTACCATGCCACTCTGTGCAACTCCGGACTTTCAGACCGGTAACAGTGAGAACTACCTACTGGCGACAGCCAGTAGGTAATCATGAACAAATTACTACAGTACCTTGATTCTTTTAGCTTTCAAAACTTCTCTCTATTACTGTCTTTCTAACTTTCCGTATAAACAGTTTTTTTAATATTCAAGTACACACCGAAGTCAGAAATGCAATGTATTCTATCAACACACTTTCTAGAACATTCAACAACACGTGGGCGTTAAAAGTTCATCAATTTTTTTAAACCTAACGATATTTTTTTGCAACATTTTCTCGAACATTTAACGGCACGTGCAGGTTAAAAGTTCACAATTGTTTTAAACTCGAACAGTGCCTTCCAAATGTAAGTAGCAATTGTGGTTGAGTTGAGCACATTTTATCCTATAACATGTACTCCACTTGCAAACTGCTTTTTCTTAAACATTCACAAAGATACTTTTCCGCAAAACGAATGTGCACCCTACTTTAAAAAAACAATGTTTTTCATCTCCCAATCAGGTACCGTTTTGTATGCGAAAAGAAACTAGGTCCCCATCTTTAAACATATCTCTTATTCTACGAAGGAAATGCATTAGCTACAGACACCTTTCCATAACTTCCAGCCATACCTTCAAAATGCTAGTGCGAATAGTAGGACTATTTTTTCTGGTGCAAGAGGTATGCAGAACAGAGACATATTGACCTAGACCTAGGTTTACAAAATGTGGACATTAAATGGTTTGGACAGAGAGGATTGAAGTGGCACCAATTGTTGCCTTTGGTTAAAACCTGTTTGCATCTCCAACACCCTGACCTCATGATTGTGCACTGTGGTGGAAACGACCTAGGTACATTTACAAGGGGAGGTTTGGAAATGCTTATGACACCTTTGGACAATTGATGTTACTTTTGCCTCAAACTGCCTTTGTATATTCCAATATATGCCAAAGACAGAAGTGGAAATGGTACGAACAATTTTGTCCTCAGATTGAAAAAGCTCGGAAATAAGTCAATAAAGCTGTATCTGCATACCTCAGAGACCACAAAAGGGGCTCCATCTACAACAACAACATACGTTTTGATATGGCAGATATATACAGAAGTGATGGAGTACACTTCACAGTTCAGGGAAACCGAGTTTTCCTGAATAACTTGAAGCTGTGCATCCACACGTATATGTAGCTCCAACTAATGAACACAAGGGCTCTTTTTAGAGCCACCCTATAACTTACAACTTAGGCCACCTATTTTAGAGCCATATAACGGCAACTCCCGCACCCTCGCCAAAATGTATTCTCCACACAGCTGTGGTGCAGAGGCCAGATCATCTCACTTTGCAGCACAGACCTCTCGCTTTGATCCTCAGCTCTACTCACTCATAGGGGTGAGTAGTTTGCTCTTTACAAATACTGTATTGATTTACCTTCGCACTCCCTATACAACACAACCTAAGCACCATACACAAGCTACAATGTTCTTAACAAAATTTCATCCAAGTAGCTATAACTACATGCTGACACTACTTGCACAGATGTGGCACAGCAGTCAGAGGACATGACTTTACAGCATATGACACACAGTTTGGGCTCACACTTTAATCCCTGACTCCAGCAGCAGCACAGCTTAGCAGCATGAGACTCTAGACAATACCTCACATGTATTCCGTACCCCAGGACTTTCAGACCAGTACGGGTCAGTAGTTTCTCCTAGTAGTTATAAACACACTACTTCCACAACTGTAGTGCAGTGGCCACGGCACATTACTTCACAGCATAAGACACACAATTTGGGCTCACGCTTTAAACCCTGAGTCCCGCACCAGCTCACCTTACCCGCATCAGACTCTACGCAATACCTCACTTGATTTCCATACCCACCCACTTACACATTGGTAAGGGTGAAAACTTTGCCTTGCACCCCCTCTATAGAACACACTAAACACCCCACAGAGGTTACAGTGCTCCTACCCCCTATTTCCCACTTTTCCCCCCCTTTTTTCCCCTTACTTGCTTCAATTGAATCACAAAATGGCGGCCAACACTTCCTAGTTGCAAACCGATTGCACCGCTCACAGCCAATCAGCAGCAAGCTCGTGCTTGTAACACCTCAGCCAATCAGATGGCAGAATTCCCAAATATCAATATCTGTAAGTTTCGATATTTCTGAAAAACTACTGAACAGATTTACACCAAATAAACAAAAGCGTGCTTTCTAGACCAAGACCCTTCTCCCTGTCAAATTTGGGCTAATTCCGTTCACCTGTTCGACCTATAGCCTTGTCTAAAGTTTCCTATGGAAATTAACATTGAAAAAACATGTTTTGGACCCCCACTTTTTTCTCGCCCCCCTTGACGAATCTCCCCCAACCTTTTAACATAGGAGCTGATCTCAACAAATAATTAGTTTTGATATTTTGCAAAGATTCCTCAATCTGCGCCAAAGTTATTGGGAATAGAATGTTGCCATTTTCCTATGGTACCTAGCTGTTGTAAATCAGCAGCGGTTAGATTAAGCATTAGCAGAAGACATGCTTCGGTTTACCCATTATCGTAATAAATGTGCTGACTCCATCTTGTATTTGTAGCCGCCATTTTGTATGCCATGCATTGCCATGTGCTCGTCATGTGCTTGGTCCTACCTTCTTGTTCATCGCGCCTTGAGTCTGCCCAGCGACAGGCTATTTTTAGTAATCTCCGCTTTCAGCATGCCCAGACATGCGCAGTAGGATCAGTGACCGTTAATTATTGGTTCCAGATAGGAATGTGCCTACCAGTTATCGGAGACTGTTAACTCCGCCCACTCATCGATTGTGCTTTCCAAAATGTCCTTGTATGGTCATAAATCTGCTCTTGTCTTTTGTACCGCCTTTTATTGAGCCCCCTCATTGTGTATAAAAGGGGCCATGTGCTTTAGTCTGGTGTGCTACTCGATACAATACCGAAGGGTATTGTGTGGGCTGTAGTACCACCTTTAAAGGTTTAATAAACTTTGCTTTTGTATTTTCCAGTTTCATTGCCATCTTCTTCCTAAGGTCTGAGGACTCTGTGCAGAGAAGGGCAAACCCTTGCACTAAGTAGACCTAGCTGAGGTTTGCTTACAACATAGCTCCTAACTATAACTACCTACTGGCGACTGCCAGTAGGTAATATATACATATACATATATATATTTATATATATATATATATATATATATATATACAAAATCAGGCCGCCCGCCCGCTTGGTGTTCCACCAGCCCAAGCACCAGCACGTCTCTCCACTGCTGAGGAGCCTCCACTGGCTTCCAGTGGCCAAACGGTGCACCTTTAAACTCGGATGCACTATTTTTAAAGCTCTTTACAATTCGGCACCCGCTTTTATCTCCTCCAATTTAAAGCGGTATTTAGCAACACGTAACCTACGCTCTTTCGCCGACAATCTTTTGTGCATCCCCCAAATCCACCGCAAGAAACATGGTGGTCTACGTTTCTCCTTTCTAGGCCCTTCCTTTTGGAACTCCCTCCCCCCCTCCTTTCGTCACTGCCCTTCCTATGAAAGTTTCCGCAAGACATTAAAGACGTTCCTTTTCAAAGCTGCCTTCGAGTAACCATTGACCATTGTCCGTTGTGTTTGTTATGAGCGCCAAGAAACCGTTTCGGTGAACGTGCGCGGTATAAGAATTTTTTAACATAACATATATATATATATATATATATATATATATATATATATATATATTCACTGAAAAAAACATAGGTTTCACACATGTTATAGTTAGCTGGACATTTCACTCATACAAAACCATTGAAATTCCCCTGTTATAGTTAGTTCAGCTAACTATAACTTGCGCGCCCGCAATGCACTGCTGATGACGCCACTTATTACATCACTCATGACATGGTCAGTGACATCACTCATGACATCACTGATGACATCTCAAATGACATCACTTATGACATCATTGATGACATCATCCAGTGAATGTGTGTCTTTCTGAAAAATAAATATTTTTTATATATGTATATCTAAAGGTCAATGGAAGAATAAATGGGTAAATAAGTGTCTAAATGGACTTTTTTGTAAAATTGATTGTATAACTAACTTATTAAGTTTATCTTAGTGAATACACGTATTAACGAGTAATGTTTAAATATTTAAATATCTGTATCAGTGTCTCACTTTGTGTATAAGTGGCTGCATGGGTTGGTGAGTAGCTACATGAGTGTGTATATGGTTTATTTTATATATTTTTTTGAGTATCAGTAAGAGTGTCTGTATGGTTTGGTGGGGGATATTACTTAGTGTATAGATGCATGAATGAGTGACTCACTGTTTGTATGTTTTTTTAAGACAACGTGTGTGCAGGACTGTATGGGTGGATGAGTGTGTGTATGGGTGTGTTAATGAGTAAATGACTGTCTCAATAGTGTCTTTATGAGTAAGTACATATGTTTTAAACTATTATGTGTGAGTATTGATGTATATAAGTGAGTATATGTGAAAGTGAGAGATTGGATATTGGAAGAGTTCCTGTATAAATAAGTATGTGTTTCTATAAGTGATTGTTTAAGAGAGTAAGTATGGTTACGTTTCTGTAGAATTAAGTGTACTGGTGTGTGTGTATACCTGTATATGCAAGTAAATGGATGAGTATCGGTGTGTAACAGGATGTATAGGTGGTTGAATACATATGATGAGTGAGTACATGTATGAGTGACTATATAGAACTGTTGGTGAATGAGTGGATGTGTATGTAGATTTTGGAATTACTGAATAGGTTGTTGTAACTGGTATTGGTATCCCCATTGTTTTGAAAATTTTAGTTTCTATTTTTGAATGTGTGGATCAAAGCTTATATTACTCTGAGAGGAGGTCTGCCACTCTTTCACAAGGATGATGTCATCAGGGATGTCATCAGCGATGTCATTTGAGATGTCGTCAGTAATGTCATGAGTGATGTATGTCACTGACCATGTCATGAGTTATGTAATATGTGACGTCATCAGCAGTGCATTGCGGGCGCGCGAGTTATAGTTAGCTGAACTATTTATAACGGGGGAATTTCAATGGTTTTGTATGAGTGAAATGTCCAGCTAACTATAACATGTGTGAAACCTATGGTTTTTCCAGTGAATTTCAAAGGTTTTGTAAATGATCATTTTGAAATAAATTAATTGTTATATTTTTTTATACTAGTTTACTACATTGTTTTAAAGTATTTATTTTTAGATATTTTATTTTATAAATGACAATATGTATTTTAAATAAATTTTTTATTTAAAAAAAAAAATATTGAAATTGTAATATTTATTGTTTTTATTTTATATTTTTTTAATGTATATATATTTTATATAGCAGGCAATGATATCCTATGGAAGGAAATTCAAGTTACTGCTAGGTACAGTTACATTTACTTTTCAGGAACAGTAGTGAGCCGAAAGATGCAGCACTAAGGTCTCTCCAGATAACAGGTGAGTAAATCGGAATTTGTTGTTCGTCTGATTTTAGAGGAATTTTTTTAAGTTCCAAAACTCCACACTTAGAAGAATTTCAAAGTGAAACCAGTCAATGTTAGCCTATAGAAGGAAATTCAAGTTACTGTAACTATGATCAGAATTATTTTTCAGGATCAGTAGTGAGCTGAAAGATGCAGCACTGAGGTCTCTCTTGATGACAGGTGAGTAAATCGGAATTCATAGTTCGGCTGATTTTAAAGGAATTTTTTAAAGTTCCAAAACTCCACATTTAGAAAAATTTCCAAGTGAAACCAGTCAATGTTAGCCTATGGAAGGACATTCAAGTTACTGGTAAGTATGGTTAGAATCACATTTGAGGATCAGTACTGGGCTCAAAGATGCAGCACTGAGGTCTCTCCTGATAACAGGTGATTAAATCGGAATTTTTACTACATCCATTAAGCGCCACAGAGCTGCATAGCAGAGAGATGTAAAAAGGGGTATGGCAGGCACCACCTCTCTTCAACGCAGTGCAGTGGCGCTTCCTGGAAGCACCTGGTGGACTACTTGGCCCCCATGGTCCCTCAGGTTTGAAGTTGAATTTTTTCCCCAACTTAAAACGCGCCACAGGGAGTGTTTGCACACATCACATCAGGCCCATCCCGCCCCTTCACCACAGTGTAAACGCGCCCTGTCACTGTTCTAAGTTGAGAGATTAAGTCCCCTTCAACCCTAAGGATCCTAGAGTCAAACTAGCCCACCAGGTACCTCCAGTAAGCATCACAAGGTGTAAAAAGGGGCATGGCCTCTGAACACCTGTCTGCAATGCAGCTCCCTGATGCATACTGGAGATACCTGTTGGGCTATTTGGCCCTCAGGGACCCTCAGTATTGAAAGAGAATTAATTCCCTAACTTAAAATGCAGCACGTGGCACGTTTGCACACTGATGAAGGAAGGGGCATGGCCTGTGGTGACATGTCTGCAAACACGCCCTGTGGCGAGTTTTAAGTTAGAAAATTAATTATTTTTCATTACAGAGGTCCCCTGTGGACCAACTAGCCCACCAGGTACCTCCAGTATGCACCAGGGAGCTTACTGGAAGTACCTGGTGGGCTAGTTGGGCCCTAGAGGACCTCTGGATTGAAAAGGAATTAATTTCCCAACTTAAAACGCACCACAGGGCGTGTTTGCAAACACATCACCTCAAGCCCCGCCCCCTACCTTCACCACGTTGCAAATGCGCCTGTCGCGCATTCTAAGTTGGGGGATTTAGTCCCCTTGAATACTGGAGGTCCCTGGGGCAAACTAGCCCACTAGGAACCTCCAGTATGTGCCAGGGGGATGCATTGCAGAGAGGTGTAAAAAAGGGCATGGCCTCTTTACACGTCTCTGCAACGCGGACCCCTGGCGCATACTGGAGGTTCCTGGTGGGCTAGTTGGGCCCCAGGGACCCCCAGTGTTCAAGGGGAATCAGTTCCCCCCCTGCAAATGTGTCAGGGGGAACGTTTGCAGAGTGGTGCAATCCGTCACCTCAAGCCCTACCCCCTATCTGCACCACTCTGCAAACGAGCCCCCTGGCGTGTTTACAGAGTGGGAAGTAATTCCCCTTGAATACTGGGGGTCCCTGGGGGCCAACTAGCCCACCAGGAACCTCCACTCTGCGCCAAGGGGCTGCGTTGCAGAGAGGTGTAAAAAGGGGTGTGGCCTCATTACACCTCTCTGCAACACAGCCCCCTGGCACATAATGGAGGTTCCTGGTGGGCTAGTTGGCCCCCAGGGACCCCGCATATTCAAAGGGAATCAGTTCCCCCTCTGCAAACACACCAGGGGGCGCATTTGCAGAGTAGTGCAATCCATCAGCTCAAGCCCCACCCCCTCCCTGTACCACTCTGCAAATGCACCCCCTGGCGTGTTTGCAGAGGCAGAAGTAATTCCCATTGAATACTGGGGATCCCTGGGGACCAACTAGCCCACCAGGAACCTCCACTATGTGCCAGGGGGCTACGTCACAGAGATGTAAAAAGGGGTGTGGCCTCATTACACCTCCCTGCAATGTAGCCCCCTGGCGCATGCTGGAGGTTCCTGGTGGGCTACTTGGCCCCCAGAGACCACCAGTATTGAATGGGAATTATTTCCCCCGCTGCAAATGCGCCAGGGGGCACGTTTGCAGAGTGGTGCAGGGAGGGGGCGTGGCATCCTCCCCAATCCCGTTTTTTTCTTTTTTCTTTTTTTTTAAGAAGGGGGGCTGTGTAGCCCCCCTTATATTTCTTTTTTGGGACCCTGGGGACCCAATCCCCCAGGGCCTGACCCCCAATTTTTTTTTATGTTTTTAACGGGAAGGGGGCTTTGTCGCCCCCCCTCCCGTGGCTAATCCAGGTCCCGGGGACCCCATCTCCCGGGGCATAGCCAGATTTTCTTTCGTATTTTTAAGGAGTGGGGCCACTTAAGGCCCCAGGGACTCCATCCCCCGGGGCCAGTTTGCCTACTTTTATTCTTTTAAATGTTTTTTTTAAATATTTCGGAAGGGGGCTGTGCGGCCCCCCTCCCAGGCCACTTCGGGCCCCAGGGACCCCATCCCCCACGGCCTGGCCCTCCTCGTTGGGGGCCATGGGGGTCCCCAAGTCCCCCACGGTCCCTGCCGGCTCCCCCGAGCCGGCATTGTTTTTCTGCATGAGGAGCAGCTAACATGCTGCTCCCCATGCAGAAAAGCAATCGGCTTTGGTTTTTGAAAGAGAGAGCAGGTTTCCTGCTCTCTCTTTCAAAAACCAAAGCAGTTTGCTATGGTAGGGCGGGAGCCGCGAGGCTGCTGCCCAACCATAGCAAACAGCAGTGTCCCGGGCGTAGACACCCCGGGAAACTGCAGGAGCCAGCCCGGGGGGGTGGCGGTCCCCAGGGCCATCACAGGCTCCAGGAGTGGGGCCGCACAGCCCCCTCGAATCATTTGTAAAGCCCCGGGGGGTGGTGGAACCCGGGGGTGGGGAGTCCCTCATGGACCCTCCTATTTTAAATATTAGTGCCCCGGGTAGGTGGCGGTCCCCGGGGAGTGTGGGGGGCTTGAGCCCCCCCACACAGGTTTTTTATTCTATTTTTAAAAAAAGAAGCCCCGGGGGGAGGTCCCTGTGGCTACGGGGGGCCATGAGCCCCCCGCACACTTCATAATCTGATCCGCCAGCTGAGGAAACTCTCCTCAGTTTTATCCTTTTCCACCATGAGGCTGGCGGTCTCCGCCTTAATTCTGGCACGACTGGACTACGGTAACTCTCTGTACTATGGCCTCCCGAACAACCTTCTGGCCCGACTTCAGGTCGTAATGAATGATGCAGCAAGAATCATCTTTAATAAACCTAGGCACACTCGGGCCACACCCCTGCTTGCCAGCTTGCATTGGCTACCCATTGCCCAAAGAACTAAATTTAAAAGTCTCTGCATTGCTCACAAAGCGGTTTATGGCTCAGCCCCCAAATACATTAAAGATCGGCTCCCTAGGTATTTTCCCAACAGGTCTCTCCGGTCAGCTGAGGCATGTAACCTAATCTGCCCTCTGTACAATCTCACATCCAAGGGCGGCAGAGCCATTTCTAGCACTGTCCCCCAGGCATGGAACCTTCTCCCGGTTGAACTCAGGAAGGAATCAAATCTATTGCTGTTCAGGAAAAAGCTGAAGACAGTGCTCTTCGCAGAGGCATGGGGACCTCTGTGATCCGCTTTTTTCGTCTACTGATGTTGTGCTGCCGCTGATAGCGCTTAGATACCCCTGGGTGATATAGCGCTTTACAAGCTCATAATAACATAACATAACATAACATAATAAAGCCCTGGGTGTGGTGGTCCCTGGGGCTCAGGGGGCCTTAGAGGACCCCATCATTCATATCCAAGTCCCGGGGGGTGGCGGTCCCCGGGGCTGTCGGGGGGCCATGTGTGCCCTGCTGTTACACTTACTTTGCCCCGTGGGTGGTGGTCCCCAGGGCAGTGTGGGGGGAATGGGGCCCCCCAAACTCTTTTTTATAAAGCCCCTGGGATTTGGTCCCCCGGGGGCTAATTACAAAGAAAAGCAGACCGATTTTTTTTTCACGGGGTACGCATACCTACTCATATCCCACAATTTGAAAAAAAAAATTCTTTCATATTTTTAAGGAGTGGGGCTGCATAGCCCCACTCCACAGGCCACTTAAGGCCCGGGGACCCCATCCACCGGGGCCGGCCTGCCTACTTTTCTTTTTAAAAATGCTTTATTAATTATTTTGGGAGGGGGGCTGCGTGGCCCCCCTCCCAGGACACTTCTTGCCCTGGGAACACATCCCCTGGGGCCTGGCCCTCCTCGTTGGGGGCTGTGTGGGGGTCCCCAAGTCCCCCGCGGTCCCTGCCGGCTCCCCGCATCCTGCGGAAGTCGGCATTGCTTTTTTGTGTGGGGAGCAGCTAACAAGCTGCTTCCCATGCAGAAAAGCAATCGACTTTGGTTTTTGAAAGAGAGAGCAGGTTTCCTGCTCTCTTTCAAAAACCAAAGCAGTTTGCTATGGTAGGGCGGGATCGGCGAGGCTCCTGCCCTACCATAGCAAACAGCAGTGTCCCGAAGGTATCCAGGGGGTGGTGGTCCCCGGGGCTGGAAGGGGCTTGAGCCCCCACACAGGCTTTTTTTAAAATTGAAACCATCCCCCTGCAGCCCCGGATGTGGCGGTCCCCGGGGCTGCAGGGGGGCCGGGAGCCCCCCACATACTTCATAATAAAGCCCTGGGGGGTGGCGGTCCCTGGTGCTCAGGGGGCCTTAGAGGCCCCCATCATTCATATCCAAGCCCCAGGGGGTGGCGGTCCACGGGGCAGTGTGGGGGAATTGGGCCCCCCCACACTTTTTTTTATAAAGCCCCCGGGATTTGGTCCACCCGGGGGCTAATTAGAAAAAGAAGCAGACCCGGTTTAAAAAAAAATAAATTCACCTGGTACGCATACCTACGCGTATCTTGCGACTTAATAACAAAACAAAATTGGCCAGAGCAGGCCTAGGGCGTCAGGGTGTTTCTACCCTGCCCCCTTTGGGTGTTTTTTGTGTTTCTTTTGCTGCTTTCTTGTGCCTCGGTTCTACCGAGGCACAAGATGGCTGCCAACACTTCCTGGTTTGGAGTGTTGACAGCCAATTAGTATAAAGCTCGTGCTCGGGAAGGTACGTGCATGGTACTTCGTCTATAGATATATCTATGATTTTACTTTTGATTTTCTAAGAAACTATTAAACGGATTTACACCATTTAGCAAAAAGCGTAATCTGCGAACCAAACTCTACCTTTTTGCCAAATGTGGTGTAATTCTGTTCAGCAGTTCGGGCTGTAGCTCGTCTTAAAGGTCCCTATGGAAAATTGCATGGGGAAAAAACGTTTTTCTCGCCCCTCGCTTGATGAATCACCCCCAAACTATCAGGGAAGGAACGGAGCAAAGCAGGTCGTTTTCTTGGAGAATTTCCCGAAGATTCGTCAACCGGTGCCAAAGTTATTCCAAATAGATTGTTGCGGATTTCCTATGGAAACTAGGTCCTAACTATAACTACCTACTGGCGTCTGCCAGTAGGTAATATGTATATACACACACATAAATATAAATATATATATATATATATATATATATATATATATATATATATATATATATATATATATATATATATATATATATATATATATACATATTACCTACTGGCGGTCTCCAGTAGGTAGTTATAGTTAGGATTATTTTCAATGCAAAATCTCAACATTCTATTTTGAATAACTTTGGCGCCGGTTGAGGAATCTGCCTGACAATTTCCTCAAATTTGCCTTGCGGCGTTCCGGTCCTTCCTTGAAAGTTTGGGGGGGTATTCGTGAAGCGGGGGCCGAGATAAAAGGGGGTTCCCAAAACGTGTTTTCCCCATGTTAATTTCTATAGGGCGGTCGACCTCACTTTTAGCCCGAACGGCTGAATGGATTTCCAACAAACTTGGCAAAATTGTAAGGACTGGTAGCCCGATGTGCCTTTGCTATGTCTCAAGATATGTGCTCCAGTGAATTTTGAGTGATTTAGGATAAAAAAATATATATATCTATGGCCACGCCCCGGTACGCGCACTGGGGAGCGCAGCGGGCGCGCCACGCGACTTGCGCACGGAAAGCTGATTGGCTCTCCGGTGTCTGTAAACATTCGAAACAGTCCGGACCGGCCGCCATCTTGTGTCTCGGTAGGATTGAGACACAAGAGGTGGCAAAAACAAAGGGGGAAATGACCATAAGGGGTCAGGGTAGACCCCCCCTGACCCCCTAGGTTTGATGTGGGGGCTAAAAAAGGGACAAGCGGTGCAAAAACATTTTTTTTTTGATTTGCGCAGGGGGAGCGCCCGATACGCGCACCAGGGAGCGTACAATGGGGAAAAAAGAAGGACAGAGTTTTTAAAAAATGTAGCCTTTTTGTATAAATTGGAGGAAGTTCCAAAAAGAACTGTTTTTTTTTCTTCTTTTTGTTGTTTTATATTTTTTTAGTGTTTTTTGAATATTTTGTACTTTTTTTGGCTTTTATGAACTATTTTATATTTATTTTGTAATTTTTATGGGGAGAAACAAAAAACAGGGAATTGAAAATGCCTCAACTGGAGCAAAAAAAAAAGGAAAAAATGTGGGTTTTTTGGGGCACTTGTGGGTGTCACCAGCAAGGACGATGAGCTTTATGCTCTGTTCACCATAGGAGATGGTCTTACCACAATAAATACAAGTAATTCGGAAATCCCCAAACCGTGGTTGAATGCAAGGGATCGTCTCCATTGTCTCTGGTCCCGATGGAGTTGGTTGCTTTCTTTTGGAGGTGGTCCTGGAAGATTGGGGAGGGTTACTGGCCAGTTCCCTCATCTCTGCAGCAGAATAGTTGTTTGGATGCTTCCGCTGCATGTGTCTAGTCATGGTATTATTACCAAAAGAATATTTTTTGTTAGGGTTCCCCCTTGAAAGTTCCATGTCACAGATTAGGCAAGTCACCTTGGCCGCATTGACTTTCTTCTTGCCCTCTGGGATAGAAAAAACTCCCATACAATGTGTGGCCTTGGCTTGTATGGGGTATTGTCTTCTTGCAGCTATCTTCTCCCCTCCTCCTCTTCCTCTTCCTCATCCTCCTCTTCTTGACCACCAATGTAATGTTGTGGTGGTCCTCTTGGTGGTGGTGGTGGTGCAGATGCTCCAGCTGCTGCTGCTACTGTAGCCATTTTAAAGTTCAAAATATTCCTCTAAGTTGTTCAAACAGGTCTTCCTCAGTCAAAGGACAAAGTCAGAATAAGGAAAAAAGGTGGGGTCTTTCATCTGTTGGAAAAAAAAACTGTCCTGAACCAATGAAAAGTGTTATTTTCAGGTCACATGACCCGACGCGCTTACACGACGCGCCCCCGGGCGCGCCCCGGGTCGCGTCACGTAAGCGTGTCGGATGTTTACATTCCGCGGTTGTATTCGCTCGAGTGCTTCCGGGTGCGCTTACGCCATGCGTATCACACGGAAGCGGCTACGCGATACGTCACGATGATGTTTTTGTTTGCGACAAAAGCGCGAACGTGACGCTTACTGGTGTGCGCCCCGGGGCGCGACAAAAAACTACGCTTTCAGGTGCGCACACCGGAGGCGCGCACCGGGAGTGTTCCAGGGCTAAAAAAAAAAAATTTAAAATATATAATATAGGATTCATTATAAAAAATATTACATTTCAGAGGTTGGAGGCCCTATATATGGTTAGGAATTAGCATTTAAAAAACCTATGACATTTACTGAAAAAACCATAGGTTTCACACCAGTTATGGTTAGGAATTAGCATTTAAAAAACCTTTGAAATTCACTGAAAAAACCATAGGTTTCACACCAGTTATAGTTAGGAATTAGCATTTAAAAAACCTATTAAATACACTGAAAAAACCATAGGTTTGACACCAGTTTTAGTTAGATGGAAATTTTACTAACATAAAACCATTGAAATTCCTATGTTATAGTTCGTTGGATTCACTATAACTTGCGCGCCTGCAATGCACTGCTGATGACGTCACATATTACATCACTCATGACATGGTCAGTGACATCACTCATGACATCACATGAAAACATGTGTACATGACATAAGCATCCTAAAGTGCAAAACCTTAGGAGATAAATATCCATAGTATGCATTTTTCCTTTTAGTAAAAATATCGGGGGAAGTATTGGAGTACAGCCTGCCACCCTGTACCCAATAGTTTATATCCCCACCCTCCAACAAAGAAACATATTGTTTTCTATAGTCCTGCTCAATAATCGTAAGTGAATAAATACTGTGAATAATATTGACAGACTGACTGGGATTGAGGACCCACCACACGGCTACAGCCCGAACGGCTGAACGGAATTATACCAAACTTGGCAAAATGGTAGGGACAGGTATGCAGTAGTGCCTTTTCTATATTTGGTGAAAAACCCTCTAGCAGTTGTTGAGAAATTGAATTTGAGCAAATTATATATCTATATGCGCTTAACATTCTATTGGGAATAACTTTGGCGCCGCTTGAGGAATCTGTGTGTAATTTTCCAGAATTTTGGCCAGCTCCGCTCTGCTTCTTCCCTGAAAGTTTTGGAGGGATTCGTCAAGCAGGGGCCGAAAGGGGGGTCCCAAAACGTGTTTTCCCCATGTTAATTTCCATAAGGACCTTTAGACACGGCTACAGCCCGAACGGCTGAATGGAATTACACCAAACTTGGCAAAATGGTAGGGCCTGGTATGCAGATGTGCCTTTGCTACGTGCGCAAGTGAGATTCTGATTGGCTGGCAGTCGACTGTCAACATTCCAAACTGTCCAAACCAGGAAGTGTTTGCCGCCATCTTGTTTTTCAGGAGAACTGAGGCACAAGAAAGCCCAAAACAAGAGTGGAAAACACGAAAAGGGGACAGGGTAGAGACCCCCCAACCTCTAGCCCTTCTCAGGGGGTCCCAAAAGGACCCCCAAGGGCAAAAAAAAAAATCCAAAAAACCACGGGTATGCGCACCGTACGCGTACCATGCGCGTACCCCGCGATTCCTTCTGGGACCCCCTGAGAAGGGCTAGGGGGTCAGGGGGTCTCAACCCTGCCCCCTTTTCGCGTTTTCCACTCTTGTTTTGTGCTCTCTTGTGCCTCACTTTTCCTGAGAAACAAGATGGCTGCTCAGGTGGTCCCAGAATGATAATAACATATAGAAACGTTATCCGCTAATAGAATTAGCATTTGCAAAACCTTTGAAATGTATTGAAAAAAAATATAGGCTTCATGCCTGATATATTTAGGAATTAGCATTTAAAAAACCTTGCAAATTCACTGAAAAAATCATAGGTTTCAGGCCTTATATAGGTAGGAATTAGCATTTTAAAAACCTTGCAAATTCACTTAAAAAACCATAGGTTTCAGGCCTTATATAGTTAGGAATTAGCATTTAAAAAACCATTGAAATTGCTCCTATATAGTTAGTTGTACTAACTATATTTCGCGCACCCGCAATCCACTGCTGATGATGTCACATATTACATCATTCCTGACATGGTCAGTGACATCACTGATGACATCTCAAATGACATCACTGATGACATCACTGATGACATCTCATTTGACATCACTGATCACATCACTGATGATATTATTCATGTGATAATACGATGCACCTCCTCACACTCTAATATATCCTTTGGTACACCCACTGTTAAATACAGACTACCATTCTTGAAACCATTGACACACCAATACCAGTTACTACATACGCACTCACTGAATCCTAGGTCTACACACACATTCACTTATTCACCCATAGAATCACTCATACATACAGTCACTCATCAATACAACACTATCATATGCACTCATACAACTATACAGACACTTACACACTGCCACTCATCCATGGAGTTACTCACACACCTAGTCAGTCATGCAAAGAATCAATCACACTTCCATTTCCTCAACTATACAGTTATACACACAACACCTTGCATATTCAAACATATACTAACACATACTTACTCAATTATACAATCACTGATACAAGTACACAATGATCCATACAGCCACTCGCACATTCACTGGCTCTCATGTATAGTCATTTATATATGCCAACTCTAACATGCACTGTGTTTTACATATGTACTTACTTGGACATGTAGTACTGAGATATCCATTCACTCACCAACACACCCATGCACACAGTCAACCGCCCATATAGCTGTTTCAACATGCACTCTTGAGCTCATACACCTAGTGAATCAACTGCTCACACATCTATGCACAGAGTCACACACCTCCCAGCCACACACACACTCAGTCTCCCATTCAAATACTTGGGCAACCAATCAATAACCCATATAGCCACTCATATAGCTACTGATCAACACATGCAGCAGCTTACACAACAACAGACATACTGATGCACACATTCAGACAGTTTAGTCACTAACCCATGCATTTAGTAAGACATATTTAATCACTCACTCATACAGTCAGTCACGCACCTACTAAATCCTTCATCCAGACACTTATACATCCACTCATTCTTCAATATGTAAAACCTTTTTAAACTTTACAGAAACACACAGTCACTGGATGATGTCATCAGTGATGTCAAATGAGATGTCATCAGTGATGTCATCAGTGATGTTATTTGAGATGTCATCAGTGATGTCACTGATCATGTCATGAATGATGTAATATGTGACATCATCTGTAGTGGACTGCGGGTGCGCGAAATATAGTTAGTACAACTAACTATATAGGAGCAATTTCAATGTTTTTTTAAATGCTAATTCCTAACTATATAAGGCCTGAAACCTATGGTTTTTTCAGTGAATATATATATATATATGGACTCACTATAACAAGCGCGCCTACAATCACTGCTGATGACGTCACATTTACATCACTCATGAAAAAAGGCTACATTTTTAAAAAAAAATTCAAAAAAAACTATCATTCTTTTTTCCCCATTGTACGGTCCCCGGTACGCTCCGCGGTGCGCGTATCGGGCGCTCCCCCCTCGGAAATAAAAATATATTTTTTTTTTGTCCCGCGGGGACCTTTTATAGCCCCCACATCAAACCTAGGGGGTCAAGGGGGGTCTACTCTGCCCCCTTATGGTCATTTCCCCCTTTATTTTTGCCACCTCTTGTGTCGCGATCCTACCGAGGAGCGCTTATAGATATATATATATTTTTTGGAACCTAAATTACTCAAAATCCACCAGTCCCTACAATTTTGCCAAGTTTGGTAGAAATCCATTCAGCCGTTCGGGCTAAAAGGGAGGTTGACCGCCCTATAGAAATTAACATGGGGTAAACATGTTTTGGGACCCCCCTTTTTTCTCGGTCCCCGCTTGACAAATCCTCCCCAAACTTTCAGGGAAAGACCGGGGCGCCGCGAGGCAAATTTGAGGAAATTTTCAGGAAGATTCCTCAACCGGCGCCAAAGTTATTCACAATAGAATGTTGCGATTTTCTATTGAAAATAATCCTAACTATAACTATATATACATATATATAATATACACACACACACACCCACATTGCTGGCTTATTTCAACAATGACTTCACTGAATAATCAAGCTTTAATTTGTAACAAGCCTTTTGCTTGCCAGACTTTTCTCTTTTCTAAAAGAGTGTACTGTTCCTATAAAATGGAATCCTCTGAGAACTGGGGTATTTTCAGTACTCCTCGGCGGAGAATAATGCCCCTATTTACCTTGATTACAGCAGTCTAAACTGGCCCTCTTGTACATCCATATAGCCTCCTAGTTATATTATTGGCTCTTGTAACATGGAAATGAAGTTCTCATGTACACGGTCTAATTAAAAAGTCCTGATCCTACAGTCAGCCATTTCAATCTGTCACTTGTGCATTTGACTCATTTGGAATTTGTTTTCCTAAGCAGGTTATGCAATTCTCAGAAAGGGGGATTTTGAGGACATGTTATATTTTACTTGAAGTATAACTTAAAAATAATTTCTGAAGAACCTCTTTATTGCCTTGACACACTTTGGATATGAGGCCTCGTATTTCTGTACTATTAAGCGCATTTACATTATTAGATGTCTGGAAAAATAATGTGCAGCATATTTAAAAAGTGATTTACAAGCAGAGTATGGCAACACATTCTGTGCCCAAAGATCAATGCCCTTGCTATCTGACAACCTGCATAATGCAATTGTGCTCATGTGGCCTTTTAGCAACAGGAAAGGAAAACAAGCATTTGCAATGCAATAGGTGGCGCATTTGCGAAAGTTAGAGCTATTGTCTATTCGAAAATGACTTTTACCCATCCATAAAATGTCGGACTTGAGTTGATTGCATGTTTTTAAAAATAACTGATATGTAAACTTGAGCGTATTATACGTGAAATAAAATGTTAATGCTAAATAAAGGAGTCAAAAGTTATTTAACCATTTAACACATTTAAGATAAGGAAACCAGACCAATGTCTCCTCGCAATATGCTCCATAACAATGCAAAAAATTAACAAGCATTGGCATAGCCAATACGGTTTGCCTTTGGGACCTTATAAGTATTTAATTATGCAGCACAATATCCTTGGTGAAACATCAACTGTTGCTTGGCTAAACACTTATAATGTCCCAAAGGCGAGACCTATTGGCTATGCCAATGCTTGTTTGTTCTTGCTTCAGTGGCGTCTAAATTGGAGAGACGCCTAGAAGGGGTCCTCCACTGCAGGGACTGTTTTCTATTCGGAAGCACCACAACATGAAAGCAATGCAGAGACTTGTAAACATGGTGAAAACGTTGCAGCTACCACTGGCAGATATAAGTGAGGAAAGTCAAACACCTATTTCGAGCATTCATATGCTCAGATATCATCCAGTTAAGAACAGAGCACAGACAGTAGGAATACTTCACATTTTCATAAAAATACTGACCCAGTAAAGTTAATTCATCAGCCCCAAGGAGAGTGTGAAGCAGAAGCACAGACCTTGTACTGACGTTTCCCTAGCAACCATGTGAGGCAGGGTTCGCGGATTATCTTTGTGCAGCTGCCACTATTGCCGAATCTGACGTCACAAGTCCTCTTACATAGCTGAAGCTACGAACCCAATCTATTTGTTTGCAGAACTACTTTTCCATCAGAGGACATGGAGAGATCACGAAGTGAAGCTAACATACACTTTGTATTACCCAAAATCAAAAGCCTTGCCCTCTTTTTACGTTCGTGTTGACTTTCGAGTACTTATTTTTGTATAAACAACTCTAATTTCAAAGTTAGGTAAATAATTTTCACAGGGGGCAACTGGGCAGTGGGGAGACTGTCCTGATCACAGAACTGAAATTCAGCAGCCAAGAATAGGAGAGCTAGTCTATTACCGAGGAATGGTCTGCAACAAGAGCCAGGCTGTGTCTAACAGAGTCATGGACGTGGCCAGTCGCTATAGTCACCAGGAACATCACAAGAGACAGAACGCCTGCAACAGCCTCATGACTGTCACAAGAGCCAACTTAACTCTAACAGCGCCAGCCATGACTGATCATATGAACTAGCCTAGTCATGAAGGAGTTAGTGTGTCTGTATCTGCATTGTCTCTCACAATTAACCAGCTCGTAAACACTTTCATTTATGGCTCACAAAACAGGCCTGAAGGGTACAGTCTGTCTAGAGAGAATCTACCTCAGAGAGACAGCCTGCTTATTAAAGCCATCATTGTTCTGCAATTTCGGAAATTATTATGAACAAAAAGAAGAAGTGAACTCGATAATCTCCTTGCGGCTCTGTTTAGTCAATGGGAAACTTCGGCTGAACCGAAAGGGAAAGACAGCTCACCGAATACGGCTGACTTCCAGGATTGCAATACAGAGGTGGGATGAAGAGCGTCAAACGAAGATTCCCAGCTGTCCTACCTTAATACATACTGGCAATGCCAGTCTGGTAAAGAGATGATCGCCAATGCTTCCAGCCCCCAGAACTTCTACACCGTTTCTGCCACAGAAAAAGAATAATGCTGAAGTGTTTTAAGAAGACAGGTGTATATTTTACTTATAATGAAGAGCGCCCTATATTACGTTCTGGAGAAAGCTCATGGCTTTAAATGGATGATGCTCTTCACTACAAAAACAAGAAAAAAGAACAACAACAAGCATGCGCGCCTCGCACTGAAAGCAAAAAAAAATAACAAGTTTGGCAGGAGAGGAGGAGGCAGCAGAGAGAGGTGAGAGAGGAGGGGGCCTGCACCTGTTTCCCTTGTGGGAGGGAGCAGGAACCATCTGCTAATTACAAACAGTTGGTTTGAAAGCTCGCTCCCGCAAGGGAATCACCAAACGTGCACGCGCTGCCATTCAAAGCAATACAATGCATGCACGTTTTTGCCTGAAAACCTGAATCGATTTCTAAAGGTCTCCTCCTATGCATCTCATGCACGCTGCATCGGCAAGGCCTAAAAAGGATTGAAAGGATAAGTGCTTGCAGGTTCCTGAGGTGAGGTGTGGGTGGAGGGGTGCACGAAAAGATGTACTCTGTAGAGTGTTTAAATCCAGCATGCTTGGATGTGAAGGTAATCTGGCTGGGATTGATTGGGAGCGGGATAGAGGAAGTGAAAACGAAAACAAGAGCATTCTGTGGAATGCTCAAAGCACCAACATTCACAGTCACTTTCCAGCATAAATAAATACATACTAAAGATCAGCAAGCTTGTTTATCCATCTGTAGTGTAACGGATCCGAGCAATGCACAAAAGAGCTTCTTCTTTAACTCAGAGCAACTATAGCACATCTAGTAGACCTGGCTTACAGTAAGTCCCAATTCATCAGTTTACCCCCCTGTTGCTGTGCCGGTACTCTAATCATCCAACCTCCTTCGTCCCTTCATGCTACCCAGAAGGGCTTGTACGTCTATGCTTCACCCACAAATCTGAGGGGGAGGCATGGAAATACCCAAAATATTTGAGGAGAGGATGGTTTCATAGTCAATCTTCAGTGCACAAATATTTTGGGAAAGTGTTTGTGCTCATCAGAAGGTTTAAAAAAAATACATCGATGTGAATGCACAACCGGAACCAGTCATCAATTTCTAAGGATGGCAAAGACATCATCGGCCGTGGATTTACAAACACAAGAAGAGGAAGGAAACCCTTTAAATCAGAAATCAATCAAATGAGAATGACAATAAAGCCATCCAATGGTACACAATGGAATGGCCAAATACGCACTCGCATTTGTTTTTAACAGACTCAGGGCCGGACTGGCGGTAGCAGGAAACAGCCTTTTCTCGGTCGGCTTCCAGGGTAGGGAGGAGCGGTTTTAGGACCCTGGGGGCCGTTTTTAGGTCTCGCTCTCGAGACCTATTGTCACAGACATGCCTCTCAAAGGAGACAGACCGGGGCACGCACGGGGATTCTGGTCTTGTGGACGCGCACGTCCACACTCACGGAATCACACACACGCACGCGCACGCATACACACACACGCAGGCACACACACATCCCTCCTACCCCTTACCTCAGCACATCTCTTGTATTTTGTGGATTCTATTAGAAAATGGCCTTTCTTGTCAAAATGCAGACCACTTGAAAGCACTGGCAGATGTCTTTCTTTATGCTCGTTAACAGGGCTCTGAATGCCCTGCACCTGCACAGGATAGGCCGACAGCTCCACGCTTCTAGCACAGGCGAAGAGCAGTTTGCATTACCCAGGGCTGTGCAGGGCTATGTCACAGCAGCTGTTGGGCACTGACAACAATTTAGGAACATGGAACCTTCGAGATATGCTTAAAAGGAAGGGATCAGGTCAAGGTCAGCAAAGGCAACAGCAGGGGCACCAAAGGGTAGACCCGTGTATATAAGGGCGGGCCAACACACCCACCCCTGTGCACACTCACTGTTTGGAAGGCCTCTGCAAGCAGCAGGCTCATTACGCCCTATAAACCCACTCTAAGGCACTATCACCAGCTCCATAACCTACGCCCCCCTTTCGCACATTGGGGTGCAGCCTGCGCCGGTTTACCTGGCGCATGCGGTGTCCAGAGCTCGCGCCTTCTCACTCAGCAGCGGCGGTGGCACGCGCGGGAAGGGAGTTCCTCTCGGCAGCAGCCACTGTTGTGTCCGTGTGCGCGTGCGTTACCCTAGTACTGTGTCCGGTCTGCACGCGACCCTATCTTCTTTCTCTGTTTACCTGTTCCTCAAGCGACCGTGCGGCCTGAGCGCACGCGGGACACACGTGGCCCCGCCCATTGGCTGAAGTGGGCTAGGTCTGCTGCGGATTTAGCACGTGGATTGTTCGAACGTGCTCTCACTTTGAGACAGACGACCAATCCAAGGATTGTTAAGTGTGTGCTGGAATAGAAGGCGGGCTAAAGACCAGACAAGACTTCACAAACAACACAGTACCCTGCGGCCAATGGAAAGTGAGCTTTTGCAGAAATCCCTGGGCAGAGCCCTCGACAACAGCGGCTGTACGGCCCATTCCTCCCGCCCTCGACGCCTTGACGTGTCCTGGGATGTGTCTGTTAAGCATGGGCAAATTTTGCGAATTCGCAATCCGCAAATTTGCGAATTTGCGATCCGCAAAATTTGCGAATTCGTGCAAATTTGCGGATTTTTTTATTTTTGCGTGTTCGCGGGGCGCTTTGCGTGTTTGCGGGTGTTCGTGGGGCGCTTTGCGTGTTCGCTTTTTTTTTTTGCCTGGTTAATCACTGCCACCCTCTCGTTTTTTATGCCCTTCTGCCCTCTGTCCCACTTTTGTGCCCTTCTGCCCTCAGCCCCACTTAGAATGGCGCCGGCAAGCTGCCAGCGCCATTCTAAAATAGCTACAAAGAGCTTCAACAGGAAGCACTAATAGTGAAGTTGTTGGTGTACGCCGCTGCTCGTCGCTCACAGACATGTGCTGCAGTACCTCCTGCTTACTCTGCTTAATAATCTACTAGGTTAAGTATTAATTATTTTAGAAAATTCAAAGCCATTGTTATTTGTAATAGCAATACATCTAAGTCACATAAATAAAACACATATTGCATTACAAATGCTATAGGTGTCACATTTGCGAAAGTTAAAACTATTGGCATTGTAAATGACAAAGCTATTAATTTAGCTATTTTCAAAACCAACACAGAAATAAAAATTATTTGCCATTTACAATACCAATAGCTCAAAATTTCCTAATGCGAGATCTATTGCATTGCAAATGCTTGCTGTTACCATGGACCGGTTTG
Source organism: Lissotriton vulgaris (assembly GCF_964263255.1). Classification (NCBI taxonomy): domain Eukaryota; kingdom Metazoa; phylum Chordata; class Amphibia; order Caudata; family Salamandridae; genus Lissotriton; species Lissotriton vulgaris. The sequence goes on along the minus strand of NC_141695.1, from coordinate 668,636,117 downwards.
CAGCATAGCTGAAATATCAGCCCCCTGCAACAAAAGAGAAAAGCAGCACAAACCTTTCCACTAGCACATATTCCACCACCCCCCGGGGCCACTAAAGAGGCGAAACATGTCTGTGGGATAGATCTAAAAAGGGAATTGATTCTGAAACTGATTTGTAGATTATGCCAAATAAGGGCAGCTTCAAATAATGAGACGAATACAGTCAGCTCAAGCAAATAATTACAATCACACAGCGTAATAAAGTAGGTTCCTTCAAAACAGAACCACGAACTTTGAAAAACAAAATATTCCTATTTGACCAAATCAGTAAAAGCCACACAAATACATCTGCCTTCCGCTGCTATACTGAGAAACCCCAACAAACTGAAGGGTTAATTCACTATGCAGCAGTTTAGCAGATGCTATAGGGGAAACAAAGGAGCTCCATTAATGCAGGGGCTACCATGAACCAATGAACGCTGATCAGTGTCCACAAACAAAAATATCTTCAAGTGGAATTGGTTGAAAGAGCATGATGACGTACCAACATTATGTGGTTTTAATGAGCTGATTTTATGTTGCAATGTTTGTAGGATATGAAAACGACATGCTATATGAGAAAGCAGCAAGGGATGGGCTGCAATAGAATAAACGCAAAAACAAACTTAGGACCACCAGCAATGATCAAGACTAAATAGTCGAATTGCAAAACAAAAACCACTTTAGAGTGACGCTTTTCTTTGTTTAAAAAGACTATTGTGGCATTCTGTCCTCCAGCGAGCACCGACAACTAGAGCGCACCACTAGCAGACCAATTTGAAAGGATGCATAAACAGTAAGATCTAGTGACAGATATGATTGCAAGCAAATACTAATTTGCAGTTAACCGGAGCTGCTGCTTTTGTCTCTGCATTTAGTTACATGAAGATGCACATTAGTGTCTTTGCATTTAGTTACTTGAAGTTGCACACCAGTGTTTGTCTGTGCATGTAGGTACTCGAAGCTGCACACCAGTGTTTTGTCACTCGATACATGATGAAGGGAGACGCTGCCCTCAGAAAGTAACCCTTACGTTTAGGCTGCACACAAAGAAGCTACTGCTACACCAAACATGTGTAAGCTGACAATCACCCAAAACACCCAAAGAAGCACTGTTGTGAAGGGGCACATACACACCATGGTCACCAACAAAAACGATGATTTTTGCTTGCCTGACCATCTCTCTCATTTGTTGCTGAAGCCACTTTAGAATGGTGCTCGATTGTATTCCCTGAACTAATTTCCAAGGAAAAGGGGCAATTATTAAGCGTAATGAAGTCAATATATTCTAACATGTTATCAGATGATCTCGTGCCAGTCACGTTGCCAACCTTCTTCCTGTAAAATGGCATTGGTGATGGGGAGGCAGCAGTGCTGGAAGGCATAGAGTGCGGAGGTTACTGGGCAGATTATAGAGCAGCTGAATGATGTAACCGAGTGGAAACCTGGAACAACAAGAGTGCCGATAAAATAGAGGTTTTGAATAACATATTGCAAATCCAAGGTATTTGCGTCTATTACATTAGCTCTACTCGCTCCAAATCAAAAGGCAGAAGGAGCACCTGCGCAAGAGGACAGCCTTCTAATGCTGTCATCTAAAAAAAAAAGACTTCAACAAGCCCAATCTCCCTTAAAAGGAAGCCCAAAACTAAACCTATATCGTATAAAAAAAAGCCCAAGGAAAATTGGAAAAAGAGTCAAAAAGGCTACAAATAATACAAACAATGGGGCAGGAGATGGCAATAACGAAGCCAACTGGGACATTAAGAGACAGTGGGAGGAAGAATGGTATATTTAAATGTAAGCAGTTATGGCGCAGAAGCTGCACACAGACAAACAGTAACACACAAACAGTAACAGAGAAGGACACAAAGAAAAAAATAATCCCCAAAGAACAAATAAAGTACCATAGCGCAATGAGACAGTACTAAATGCCTGATCTGTGGGAGGAACAGGAGAGAAAAAGGAGGGCCCTCGCGGTAGGACTGACCACTAGCAAGCTAGGATTTTTAAAGGACACTGACATAGACATTGAAAAGCAATGTCCAGAAAGGGGATGGACTTGATGCACACAGCCTAATTACAGCATGTCTCGAAGATACAGTGCATGCGCTCTCTAGCTCAACCTAAAATTGTACTTCAAAACAAGCTATACTAGACAGAGGAATATAACAGTGAGCTGAATATACACTCTTTAACAATGTAGTGATCTGTTGGTCAGGAGATATGATCTACTCAGAAACAATAGAAACACTACATAAAAAGCTGCTCGGGCCAACTAAGCAACAACAATGACTTCAGTTTCTTCCTGAAAGTTATATTTCTTGGAGAACTCACAGGTCTATGCTGGACAAACCAACAGTTATGCTGTGTTAGGGAAGAATATTTTTTGATGTAGGTTTTGGTGAGTGTAGATTCATACATTTTCGCTCACACATAATTGTTAATCCCCCAACAATTTATGAAAAGAGTTTATAAAGAGGAGGGAAAAAGCTCACCTCCCCACTAAAAATCCAACATAAAGCTGGATCTACTAAAAAAATAAATGACCTTGCTTTGCTTGGAATTTATGACACTATTTCATTCAAGCAAGCCGGGCTGAAGACGGCTGGAATGCCAGAAACCTGTCCTCAGAAGCTTGTTTCCGGTCCAGGGAAGGCATGGCTTGGCAGCTCGGGCTGGACTGTTCCCATGAGGCAGAGGGTCAGACTGATTTGCATATGGCCATGTCTGAACTGGGGTGGTGTGGAGTGCAAAAAAACGATGGATTTAGGCCCAGATCTCTGTACTGGGGTGAATGTATGACATTGTTCTGCATTCTGTCCATCACCTGTGGTTTTTGCATTTGTCACCCCGAGTGGGATGGGTATGCTCAGACGTGAGTCCCATGCACTCCACACCACTGGATTCAAGCAAGCCGGGCTGAAGACGGCTGGAATGCCAGAAACCGGTCCTCGGAAGCTTGTTTCCGGTCCAGGGAAGGCATGGCTTGGCAGTTCGGGCTGGACTGTTCCCATGAGGCACAGGGTCAGACTGATTTGCATTTGGCCATGTCTAAACTGGGGTGGTGTGGAGTGCAAAAAAACGATGGATTTAGGCCCAGATCTCTGTACTGGGGTGAATGTCTGACATTGTTCTGCATTCTGCCCATCACCTGTGGTTTTTGCAACTATTTCAATCAAGGCACAAAAATGGTCAAGTGGGATATTGCATGATAAATTCATACGTAACATGTATTTTCCATGAAATTAAGCATTTTACATGGTTTACCATTGAATAGTTGTCAGTGTGTATACATTTGTATTGAAGGACATGCTTCTAGGCCAGATCTTACGCTTGCATTTGTTTTCACAAGCATTTTGAGCTAGGGCGCGGACCATGCACTCACCAATCAGCACACAACTCTGCACAATGTTACCCATTTACACATCTGTGCACTGTTTAGGATTGTTTCTTCAGTAAAACATGGCTTGAAACAAAGAAAAATAGAAATAAAAAGAGACAATCGTGATTTTTTTTAAATACTATTAACTTTTGTTGTCCGCAGTTTGTGCATCATATATCACCAGTTGGTGTCATGAACCATGGACATCCTAGATATGTGCTCTGCAGTCTGTTGAACATGTTTTAATGGTCTTGTGCAACAGTACATAGTCTATATACATAGACTCTGAAGTTAAAAAGCATTCTGTCTGGACATTTGCTGGCTACCTAGACCAGTAGAACAGAAGTCCTCCACAGCAGGTGCATAGAAAGACTGCACCCCCTACAGGGGATCTCTGTTCTTCCTCCATAGACAGGCCACTGATTCACCTGAAAAGACATTGTGTGGCAGAAGCTGCGTTGTCAGTCTACGCATGTGCTCCCTGGCCATTGAAGGGCTACATGAAAGTGCCCCCGAGATAGTGGCTTCAGTTGGTTACTGCACTTAAATGTATGTGTGACTTCAACAGTTGGTTGAGAGTTGGGTGCCAGCAGAGAAACAGAGAGCAGCAGTTTGAGCTGTACGTGGTTCCAAGGTGCAGTCTATTCAGCACATTCACTAGCTCTCAGACTTAAGGCATTCATCGTAGAGGTGGGATATTTTTCAAGGTAAGCAGGTTTACATTTCTGGTCACTGAGGGGAACAGTCAGGGAGGGTGGACATTAGAATTTATTGTGGTCATATGTCCTTGGGGTACGATGGCCATTAAGATAACACGTATCTCACCCACCATATAGCTATAAAAATGGGACATTTCCCACCTGAATGTCAATGTAACAAGGGTCCAAAGTTAGGCAGATTCATGAGGGCCTGCTCTTGATGAGGGTGTGAGGTTAAGATTGATGTAGAAATATAGCTCATGACTTAGAGAGCATATGCAGTGTGCATCTGTCCATGGTGGATTGAGACAAAGAGCCAAGTCTGATGAGCCACTGTCAAACTCAGATGCTGGTCACCTGAAGTTATGGTGCAGACATAAACTGTGCACTCATTATGTCATTTGGCACCTGGAGCTCCATCTGGAAACAGGTTCAGGATGAAGACTAGATTTTGTGCGAATTCCTCAAATGAGTTTTTAGTCTAAACTGATATGTTTCTTCTGATTTTGAAGACATCATATCTCTGACTTGAACATACCAAGGCATGTGGCAATAAGAATCAATTCTTCTTTTTGAGTTTGTCATCCGAGTGGGACAGGTATGCCCAGACGTGGGTCCCGTGCTCTCCATGCCACTGGAGTCAAGCTATCCTGGCTGATGAGGGGTGAAACCCCAAAACCGGTCCTAGGATGCTTGTTTCCAGTTCAGGGAGGACCTGCCTTGGCAGTTCGGGCTGGACTGTTCCCATTGGGCACAGGGTCAAGGCTGATTTGCATATAGTTGGGTTCAAACTGGAATGGCATGGTGAGCAAAAAAACAATGGATTTAGGCCCAGATCTCTGAACTGAGATGAATGTATGATATTATTCCGCATTCTGTCCATCAATTGTTTTTTTCGCGTGTATCACCCAAGTGGGACGGGTATGCCCAGATGTGGGTCCTGTGCTCTCCATGCCATAAGAGTCAAGTTATCCTGGCTGATAAGGGGTGAAACCCCAAAACTGGTCCTAGGATGCTTGTTTCCAGTTCAGGGAGGACCTGACCTGGCAGTTCGGGCTGGATTGTTCCCGTTGGGCACAGGGTCAAGACTGATTTGCCTATTGCTGGGTTCATAGTGGAATGGCATGATGAGCAAAAAACGACGGATTTAGGCCCAGATCTCGGTACTCGGGTGAATGTATGACATTGTTCTGCATTCTGTCCATCAATTGTTCTTTTTGAATAAGAATCTCAAGCAGCTGCATTTTGAACCATGATGTGTTGCCGTAGTCAAGTCTGCAACCTGGTCACTTGGCACAAAGTCTCTGTGAACCACGTGCTATTGCGGCAAGAATCTCGAAGAGGCCAAATGGGTTTCCTGAGACCATGACAGCAGACCATGACTTTTAGGTAACAAATTAAAGGCACTTCTGCTCATTCTGTAGCAAGACCAGTACAACTGGAATAAGGGCTTCACTGGACTGGCAGATGAATTTCATACTGTTTTAATGGCACTCTAACAGATGAGGCCTGGTAAGTAAGCATCAGCACACAACAGACAGTAACAAATCCATAGATCCAAATCAAAAACCACAATTTCAGAAAGATCCTAGGGTATAGCTAAGAAGTAATATAACATCTGGAGGTTCCTGGTGTATAAGTTAAATCTCCTAAACGTATGACAAACACTATTTGAATTATCACCGGTAGAAATGACCACTTCCACGATGAAGCATAGCAGTGTTATCTCAGAATCAGCAGAGTGTACATTATCACAAATTCCCCAATCAGGCCCATATCATTGCACTACCTAAGGGCAATATGAGCAAATCAGCAACATGTTTGTGAGACAAAGAGTGAAAGTTCAGAACACCATCACTGAGCCTACACACAACCTAGGTAACACCATCAAAACTTCTCATCACCTTCATGCCTACTGTACTGCAGATTTTAGGACCTACCAAATGAAAAAAATGAATAAAAGATCTGGTTACCCGTTAGTCCACTTCCCAACCAACAGACAATGTAATTACATTCCTTGATCTCACTGTCCCCGGCAACTCAGCAGTGATTTGTGCTGCCCCGTGTCCAGCCAGCCCTCCTGTGCAGTGTTTGAGGCTTCCCTGCTCCTTTTTTTCACCTTGTGCCTGCTCACCATAATTCTGTTCCCTATATTTCATTAGTATTGTGCCTGCTCCTGATTTTGTCTATCTCTTCATTTGTGCCCCTCACTCTCTAGTTGTTTCTCTCCGTCTTTCCTTGACTCCTCTTACCCCGCTCCCCCCTCCCAGCCGCTCCTCCCTCCCCTACTAATGCCTACCACTGCACGGTCACGCAGCGGACACACCCAGTTGGTGCGCCGCGTGCGTGCCAAAGGCGCGCCCAAGGCAAGCTCATCTGCACCTGTCTGCGTTTGGCTTGGGCCCAGCACCAGACACCCTGATTCCCACGACCAACACACGACCCGACGCTGCTACGACTCAAACACCATCCAGGCATTCAACGCCAGCCAAAATTCCACCTGCTTCCAGGCCACACCGAGACGCACCCACGGACCCTTCACCTGCCGAAACAGCAGCTACACCAGCCAAAGCACACCAGCACGTCCTGCCATCCCTAAAATGCAGACCTCAACCATCTCAGCAGCATATTGCTCAACACCCGCTCAGTCAACAAGCACACCGTCGAACTCTGGGACCTGCTCGACTCCTCGGCCCCGGACGTCGCCTTCCTGACGGAGACCTGGATGAACACCTCCTCAGCACCGGACATAGCCATAGCCATCCCGGATGGCTACAAGTTCACACGCAGGGACCAGAACAATAACAAACCAGGAGGAGGAATCACCATCATCCACAAGAACACTATCAGAATCTCAACCAGCACAAAGGACTCCCTCAGCATGGCCGAACACCTACACTTCCAGATCCACGTGAATAACAACACCACCCTCAAGAAACCCTTGTATACAGACCTCCAGAACCCAGATCACAGTTCAGTGAATCCATCGCCGATTTCATCATCATGAATGCTATCGCCTCCACAGACTGCATCCTCCTCGGAGACCTAAACTTCCACCTAGAGAACACCAACGACAGCAACTCCACAACACTGATCAACAACCTCGCCAACCTCGGACTCAAACAACTCGTCACAACACTCACCCACTCCGCTGGACACACGCTCGACCCCATCTTCTCAGCCAGCAACCACATCACCTTCAGCCACACCACCGAACTCCACTGGACCGACCACTACTACATCCACTTCTCCTTCGAGAAACACACCGCGCACAACCAACCACAACGTATCCCACAGCGCAACTGGAAAACAGTCACCGAAGACCAGCTCACCACCACGTTTGCCTGTGACCCTCTATCCAAGCCCTCCGAGACCATCGTAGCAGCCTACAACTTCAGACGATGGATCGATGACTGCGCCAACACCCTCGCCCGATCAAGAAACCCTCCAATAGGCACACCGACATGAGAGCCATCTGGTTCAACACCGACCTCCAGAACTCCAAGCACACCTGCAGAAGACTCGAGAAGCAATGGCGCAATGACCAGACACCTGACAACCACGCAACCCTCATAAACGCCAGACGCAAACACCAGCAACTCATCCGATCTGCCAAAAGAACCTCCTTCAAGGAACGGATCGACAACAACGCACACAACAACAAAGAGCTATTCAACATCATGAAAGAACTCGGCTCCAATGAGGTTCCTCCGTCATAAGAACTCTGCGACTCCCTGGCTACCTTTTTCACCCGCAAGATCGCAGACATCCACCACAGCTTTGACACTCAGGCACCGACAACAGGCGCCGACACCCCGACCCAACACTCACCAAAAGCACCGACCTCCTGCTCTGCTGAAACAACGTCAACGATGAAGACATAATCAAAATCATGAAGACCATCCACTCCGGCTCACCTAATGACCCTGCCCCCACCACATCTTCAATAAGGGCCAGCTCCATCATCGCACCCCAGCTCCGAAAGATGATTAACAGCTACTACTAGACCGCCACCTTCCCAGAAAGCTGGAAATACACAGAGACGAATGCGCTCCTCAAGAAACCTAAGGCGTACCCAAAAGACCTTAAGAACTTCCAACCCATCTACCTGCTCCAGTTCCTGTTGAAAGTAATTCAGAAGACCGCCAACAGACAACTGACCCACTTCCTGGAGGAGAACATCATCCTGGACTCCTCCCAATCCGGCTTCTGCAGCAACCACAGCACAGAGACCGCCCTCATCACCGCCACCGACAACATCAGAACCATACTGGACAAGGGCAAAACCGCAGCTCTCATCCTTCTGGACCTCTCGGCCGCCTTCGACACTGTCTGCCACCACACCCTGCGCACAAGCCTCCATGACGCCGGCATCCGAGGCAAAATCCTGGACTGGATCACCTCCTTCCTCACCGGCAGAACCCAGAGAGTCTGCCTCCCCCCTTCCGATCTGAAGCCACCACGATTACCTGCGGCGTACCCCAAGGATCATCCCTCAGCCCGACTTTGTTCAACATCTACATGGCACCGCTCACCAACATCGTTGGAGCGCACCACATTAACATTTTCTCATACGCCGATGACACACAGCTGATCCTCTCCCTCACCAAAGACCCAGACAACGCCAAATCCAACCTCCATGAGGGAATGAAGTCTGTCGCAGATTGGATGAAGACCAGCCGACTTAAACTGAATGCAGACAAAACGGAGGTCCTCATCCTCAGCGCCACCCCCTCCACATGGGACAACTCCTGGTTGCCGACCTCACAGAGAACACCCCGACACCCACAAACCATGCACGCAATCTGGGTTTCATCCTGGACTCAACGCTCTCTATGACCCAGCAAGTCAACACTGTTTCCTCCTCCTACTACAACACCCTCCGAATGCTCTACAAGATCTACAGATGGATCCCCACCCAAACGAGGAGAATGGTCACCCAAGCACCCGTGAGCAGCAGGCTGGACTATGGCAATGCCCTCTAAGCAGGAACCACAACCACACTCCAGAAGAGACTCCAACGAATATGAAATGCCTCGGCACGCCTAATCCTCGGACTCCCTCGCCACAGCCACATCACCACCCTCCTAAGAGACCTGCACTGGCTCCCGATCAACAAGAGGATCACCTTCAAACTCCTCACTCATGCACACAAAGCACTCCACAACGCCGGACCTGCATACCTCAACAAATGACTGTCCTTCTACACCTTGAACCGCCAGCTTGGCTCCGCCAACCGTGCCCTCACCACCATCCCACGCATCCGACGAACAACCACCGGCGGCAGATCATTCTCTCAACTCGCTGCAAAGACATTGAACACCCTCCCCATCCTCCTTCGGCAGATCCAGGACCTGCTAACCTTCAGGAGACTTCTCAAGACCTGGCTATTCCACCAGCACCTACTTCCCCCACCCCCTTAGCACCTTGAGACCCTCACGGGCGAGTAGTGCGCTTTACAAATACTTGATTGAGTAATTGATTGATTGATTCCTGTGTAACTTAAACAATGCCAACTGGGACAGCTACACTTTCTGAAACATAGGCACAGGAATGTTAAACCCTCTGCCCCTCCCTGCTGTTTACCCACAACTTCCTACATGACAACACTCCATCTGTAAGAAAAATAAATAAATGGCAGGGGACACATTGCAAATGAGTAGTGATCAGTCTAAAAATCATGAGATCAACAAGATGAAAGGTTGTCATCAGCCTCATGGCATTACTTCTACACAAACACCATCATATAACCCTTTAAATGCAGCACTGCATCATCCCTTGTCAGATGCACCCATACACGATTCAAAGATAAAACGCCATTCCATTAACATTTTCAGAGAAAGCATCAACAAGATCAGAGAGTTAATTAAACATGAATGAGCAAATGTCATTAAATTCACCATGCAGTTCTCCTATGCATATTATATTTACATAATCACATACCAATCTCGTAGTCTGTCCTGTGAAGCCTCCAAGCAACCTCCTGTGAAGATGGCATTCAGCCATTATCCATCCTTATCTATATCCCCGGTATAATACTCACAATTCTCCTCCATGTAATCAATGATTTAATCATGAAAGTAACCATCTCAAACTGCCTCAAGCGATGTGAAATCCTCCCACTTCTGAAAGTCAATACCCTACCTCAATGAGCCATCTGTCAACTCATCACTTATAAACCCTATATCAGAAAGACTATTGAAAATAAAGTAACCATCCAACAACAAGAACTTGTAAACACAAACCTTCTTATGCAAAACCATCAATCAAGAGGCAAACTTTACTTCTGTACAGAGCCCACAACTAACTGTCTACATTGTAAGTGATACCCCACTAAACGCAGATAAAGATGACCCATACCTCCTATTCCTAACCTATCAATAAACCCTCATCAATATCTTCTCAGCAGGCATGAGATTTACAAAAACTGTATTCCAACATTTCTTCTCCAGACTCTTAACTAATAACTGCACATCGAGAAGATCCAGGTAGTACAAATCAGTGAAGATGTGCCAAAAGATATCTTCAATGAGTTTATAATCTACCAAAATGCACATTCATCTTTGTCCTCTTGACAGTTAGGGCTCCCCCTTCCAACATTTTGCAGCTCTGTGTATGATCATCCAGTCACCCAGTTTGTGTACCCTGATATCTCACAACACTGACTGAATTGCACTCAGCTAGATTTGCCAGCTATAAATATGTATATTGACCTACTTGCATACAGTGGCTATATTGAGTTGCTGCTGATCTGCATTTCTACCTGTCATGTTCGTTAATTGTCAGAACTTAATTAATCTGTGACTGGGGGTGAGTGACTGAAAAGTTTCAGAACTAAGTTAGCAGGGTGTGCCCAGACGTGGGTCCCTTGCTCACTTTGGAACTGGATTCAAGCTTGCCTGGCTGATGAGGGGTGTTAACCTGAAACCTGTCCCAGGATGCTTGTTTCTAGTCCAGGGAAGACCTGGCTTGGCAGTTCGGGCTGAACTGTTCTCATGAGGCACAGGGTTAAGACTGATTTGCATTCAGCTGGGTCTGAAGTGGGGTGGTGAAGTGAGATAAAGAACAATGATGGACTGGAGGTGAGTGTCTGAGAAGTTTCAGCACTCCGTCCATTATCTCTTTGTGTTTACTCAGTCAAAAAAACACCCACTTGAACACTGAATGTCATGCAATTCTAACCTTCCTCAACCTATCTTTTTCCAGATGCAAACATGAAGTACCTGGTCTACCAAACAATGCCAAGGCCTTGAAGAGATTGCTATGCAAAACTTGCATCCATGTTGTTGTTGTTGACTATGAACAGCAACAACAACCAGGTGAAGGAGCAATGCTTGACTTAATGTCAGCCTGTAGTGTAGTTCCTATTTTCCCAATAGGCTCTGCGCATTGGAATAACGTGTAGACGTAGGACTGAGGTCATCTAGGTCTCTACTGACTATGTTAAACTTAATTTAGGTTTGCCAGCTAGCTCAGAGGTCACTAGAAATTTTCCTGAATGAACAGGGAAGAGTGAACTTCCCTGATTAGACAAGAAGGGATTCAGTTTCTGACAACCGCATAAGCATGACAACTTTGCTCCCTCAGAATAAAGAGTGTATTTTTAGAGTTGTGTGAAAACAATAGACAGCTATTTCACTCAGTCAATCGTGCATGCCTAGTTTCACCAGAGTGCAGAGAAATAGAGAGACGGGCGTTTTCAATAAAAAGGTGTTATTTTATTGAGTAGTCTTCTTTCTCATGCAAGAGAAATGAATTGCCATAATTGCAATACTCATCATAAAGTAAAGTGCGTACAGTAAAAGTAGTATTATGAAATAATACTGTAAAAGCATTGATATGGTTTCTTAGCCATATGATACTTTAAAACGGATAAAATATATACATACATAAAAACATTGACTAAAAAACTCAACTGGTGCCTCTAAGATACGCCTACCTCTGTGTACCTGACCTAAGCCTAATACGTGAGAAGGAGTAAGTACGTTTCAGTTTTTAACTTAAGTTGTTTTTTTTGCCAAGTATAGGAATCAAGAATTCTCTCTAAGGTTCTAATCAGTTCCGTACCTTGGTTCTAGAATTAAGGAGGTCTTGTATCTCGCGTTTTTGGACTCGATCTCCCAGCAACCCACGAGGGCAACTTGGGAACCCCGGAGCTGGATTTTCTCGGCGTGAGAAAAGGCAGCCTCTCCAGCGCGTCAAAAGGGGAGGGGCAGTTTCCTTCGGGTCTCGCATTAGCTGGGCTTCGGATAAGTAGATAACCGCTCTGCTCCACACCACCGTATGTTTGCTTAAGGCAACGTTGGTATATTTATACCTGAAAGGTGCCGGGTTTGACGTAAGGTTGGACATAAGACGTCACTAAGAACTAACAGTTCTTTCTGGACTCCAGGAGTTCTTGTGTAAATCAAAACAGAAGCAGGAGGGGATTTCCCGGGCTGCTGAAGTTTTGGTTTGTTTAAAGAACGCGTTGTGCTTTCTAGGAGTCTATGGGAGTAGCCTTGCCGTGCTTTGGACTGCATGGGATAATAATAAATATGGATCTGATTCTGATGCCTTTATGAGGATACTATTTATTATAACCACACAAGGGCATGAATCGGGAATATCGAATTAGGGTCCTAGATAGAAATACAACACCCACTCCACGGATTAATGTCCATCATTACTAAAAAATAAGCAATAGTAAACATACGATGCATGTGTGTTTTCCAACCCACCCCAAAATACATAATTGCATTTGAAATGGTGTATGGATTATACACGAAAAATGAGTATTGGTACTGTACGTCTTTTCAAGCAAGGATATCATTTAATTAAATGCATATATTTTAGCTAAATAAATTGCGAAACTTTAGAAATGAAATTACACATGAAATGGCTCTGTATACAGAAAAGAAGGTCGAGACCATTTCATCACATATTATTATACGTTAATATACATTTGCTAGAGGCTGAGGTAAAATATTGTCTCTAGTGTCTCTAAAAATAGAAGCTCTGTTCTTTAGGAATAGTTCTGCTTTAAGCAAAGTATCATGTGCCAGAAAAATTGGTAATTATTTTGGATTTAAAAATAAAAATAATTTCGCTTTCAGGGGAGAAAAAATTTAGTTCCAAATATTTGCAGTTGCTTTGTTTAACAGAATTGAAGGCCAATTTCAGAGTTCAGGGAATGCTGTGTGCTTGTTAAAAAATGTCATTCTCGTTGCTCAGGGGAGAACATCATTTCAGACCGACTCGCAAAAAATTGGTCTACAACATCAGGTGAAAGTTTGACCAAGTTTGAAAATACTGCAACTGTGCAGTTCTCTGAGTGATTGCTATCATCGATGTTAGGATCAGCAATGCTCACAGAAGGTTGTACCTGTTTGGTGCTGCTTTCCTCTCGTACTTCACAGCCACCTATTCGTAATGGTGAAGTCTCAACGAATGCCATCATCAAAATGGGTAGCCGCTGGGGACAACATGTTGCATTAATCGTTACCGGACCTAGCAAAGTATCGATATCCATTGGTACTGCTGATGGTAGTGTAAGACAGACGTCCAACACGCATTCTTCTCTGCATAGCAGACATCGAAGCACAGATAAGATGCAATCCTGCCAGATTGGTCTAAATGAAAGAAACCAAGTTGTATTCAGATCTCTCAATCCGAGGAACTTAGTGATACGGTCTCGGTATCGTACTGCTAGGATTGTTTCTTCCATCGTTGCTGGAGTCTTGTCTGTGGCTTGGCTTGCCATATCGGAGTTGAAGGAACAAAAATAAAATTCCTGCTACGAGTCCCAAAATTAAAGGTGGGCCGCCAAAGACAGAATGAACAAAATTCGGGAAGATGCCCAGAACTGTTTCAAACGCTGTTAACACTCCTCAAAAAAGTGTCTTAAATACATGTGTGGTGCCGCTGGTATCAGACAAGTTTAAAATTTGGCTTAACATTTCTGCGAAATGCACAGGGCAATTTGTCGATAAAGGAACTGTTCTTGCAACTTGCAGGTCGTCTGTAAAATATTAGACTCCATTCTGCTTAAAGTATCAATTCGAATAGAAGAGATATTCACATGAGGCCATATTGCCGGCTCCATGTCTGGATTGCTGTTTGGATACAATACTTGCATACAGAAAACGACCCTGGAAGTAACAGTTACGAGATAGCATTCTCCTGGCACCAATCCACAACAGCTATGGTCAGTTATTATAACGTAGCTACCGTTGGAGAGTTGTCTGAAGAATGGTTCTATCTGTGTTGCAGGAGTGCCTTGCAGGTGACATGAAAGGTTATTTGAAGACCCTTTGCAGGCTCCATGCAAGTTAATACCTTGACACAGAAGTGTACCGCTCAGTGATTTTTTTACCACTAAGGAATACCTCCTTTTTCCTTTCACTATACCTTTTTGTGTGTGTAAGGTAAATCCCAGGTTGATTTGATGAATCCTTTACCCAACCTTTCATACTGGCCTGCTGGTATATATTCTTGGCAATATTTAAACTGGAAAGTTGTTATCGGAATTGTAATCGTTCCTTGTATTATCCATTCAATGACAGGTCTTTCTGACATTGTCAATGGTAATCTCTCAAGTTTTTCAATGCTCAGAATTGTATAGTCTGCTCCTTTTTGTGCAAAACTGATTTGTTTATCAGTAAGGTTAAAGATAGAGAATAATGACGTTACATTAATTAGACGCCATGGCACGAAGCCTGAACCAAGGTTTTGCAACGTCCAGCCAAGCTGTACAATAGAATGTAATTGGGACTGACCATGTTGTAACATTAGCAAGTCTTGCTCTATTATATCAAAGGCAGAAGATACAATACTGTCCCATGAATATATTCTGGAAGACAGAGTCGTTAACCCATTGTCCACAACAGAAAGTGATTTTTCCAAATGTATACGATCAATTTCTCATATTTTTTCTGCTGTTTCAATTTGCATTACTTTCCATGCTTCGTTGTATGCAGCATATATACCGGCCGTTATGAAACGTTTTTGAGGCTGGTTGCGAGGTCCCAAGGTGAAATCTCGCAAGTCAGCACCTTCTTTAAGTAAAGTCAAGTGTTGCCTAATTTCAGTCTGTGTAGATTTCTGTAGCCACTCAAGGCATAAATTCCCTACACTGTATGTTGTAACTATCCCTGGATGTTGTCTCTGGGAATATCTTGGGTCTGGCCTGGTCATTTTGAACCCCTGTTTTTTGTTCAGGAATCTATCTTGACAGTTGTTTGTGTGAGTGGGCCAGATCAACCATTTTTCCAATCAGGATTCATTCTGTTTTGGTGAAAAATGTGGGATACGTCTATTTCCACAACTGTAGTGCTATTGTAATCAGGTATGGGCTTCGGAATAGATGGTTTGTTTAAGTCTTTTATCTTAGCTAAACCAAGACAAGTAGTTTGTTGAATGGTATCATTCAGGAATATAATTTGTTCTGGGATCATGCAGGCTCTAAATAATGATTCTAGACCTTGTACCTGAAAGTCTTTTGTTCCCCAGATGGTTTTTGTTTCAATGTTATTTTTCCAAAATTCAAAACCAAATGTAGACATTTTGTCATAAAACTTTTCAGAATACATCAGTTTAGTATTTGTCAGCATGTTTTTCATTCCTGTCTTATTTAACAATTTAAAATAAAACGTTTCTGCATCACTGATGTTAAACCCTGAGAAGTATGGAAATTTCTCGAAAAATGTTTTAGAACTTCCTTTAGGTGGGGTAGGGCAGTGTTCCCATTGATTGTAAGTAAGAACATTTCTAGGTTGTGCAGATTTATGCAAATAGTGATGACCATAGTGGTTGTAACAGTATAATTCTTCATAATTTGATGAACCCTGTAAATAATCATGTTCTGTATATTTAGCTGACATTACTAAATCTGACATCATATTATTAATATTTTCAAAGTCCCAATCTTCAGAAAAGGAACTTGGTATCACAAAGTCACTTAAGGAAATCTTGAACTGGTGTGAATACTTCAAGAGCTCAATCGGGCCATAAATATCATAGTCAGTTCTGTCCCAATCAATACCCCCAGGTATTGAGTTGGCTGTGATGTTTACTGATGACAGGTCTCTTTTCTCGATGTTAGAGGATCTGTGAGACTTTAGGACCAAGTTGATGTTCTTACTTGCTGTGTCCATTGTACTATATTTTCCATCAATGAATCTACCCAAACATAGAACCATGATGAGCCAAAGCAGGAGGAAAAGTACACCTAACACAATCCAAAATTCAATCCATGGTGAGATCAGATATGTCTCTTTTAGTTGGTGAAACAGCTCGGTCATTATCTCTTTGAAAGTTTTTGTTGCTGGCTTGTCTCCATGTTCACTTGGATCATCGGAAAAGTCATCAAAGTTGATAAAATAGCCAGATGCAGTGCTGTCAATTGGTGGGATCGCTTCCGGATTTCCATTGATCTTTGCATTTTCTTTTGTTACATTTGTACATTCTGAAGCTACATCGTTGTAGATTGGTGTACCTTCACGAATTATTGCAATTTGGGTTTCAAGAGGCACAAGTTCCATTGCTTTGTTGCATAGTCCTTTTTTATTTACTGTTGGTTTATTGAATGTGATTAGTCTTTCAGTTTGAACCTCTTGGATTGTAGCAAACTTTGGTCTTTTGCTATTTCTTGGGAGTCCACTTGGCCTACTACTTATTATCGGCCACATGATTGTGGTTTCACCAGATCGATGGAAACAATTCTGTTTTCCTTTTTACCTGCAAGTGGCGGAAGTACTACTGATCTTGTTCCGCTGACAGCTAAGACAGGTACTGCTTTTCTGTAAGAAGGCCCAAATTCCTTCTTCACCGCAATCTTTTCTCTGACCTGATCCCCTATATTTGGAATCCAGACAGGTCTTGCTGGGACAGGTGATTCTTCAGTGGTCGTTGGCTTAAACTTTATGTTACTTAGACTTTTTCTTGTTTCATTCAAGTCCTGTAAAACAGCCAAACGATCTTTGATGTCAAAGGTTTTTTCTTCTACCACTGAAGTATGACAATCCAAATCCTGAATTCTCATTCTAGTTCCAAACAAAAGTTCATACGGACTGAAACCTTTTAGAGAATTTCTTGGCATTTTGTTAAGACTACGTTGGACACTTATTAAATGTTTGACCCACTCATCACCCGAACCTAATACCCTCGCCGTTATAGATTGCTTTATGTCACGGTTTTTTCTTTCCACTACCACATTTCCATCAGGATGGAAGGGAGAAGAGTACCGCAATGCAATGCCCATGCTGGCCATAGCCTCTTTGTAAGCTCGAGAGCTAAATGTAGGACCCTGGTCAGAATGTAGCATGCCAATTGCGTATGTGCTGATAAAGACTCGCAAATCTTTTATAACAGTTCTGGCGTCAGCCGAGCGCTGGGGTCTATATATTTAAGTGAATTCAGTCTTAATAATTATGGGGACGCATTGCTCCGGCTGGATTTCTGCGTTATAGATCACCTGATGCTCTCTAATAGTGGTATCTGGGCTGTTGTCTGGTCCGGTTCACAACTGCGATCTCTGTTGCAGTCTTCACAATTTCTTGCAAAATTGTAAATATCTACGCTCATTCCCGGCCACCAGTAATTTGATTGTAATTCTATCAGAGATTTCAGGATCTCTTGGTGCCTCAGACACAATCCCATGTGTGCGGCGTCAATCAAGAAAACTCTCCGGTTCGTGTTTGGAATTACTCTATCCCCCACTCCAGGGATTCGAGCAAAAGGAACGGAGTTTGCATCAATTATGTATGTATTATTGAGTGGATAGTTGAGAGGTAATGCTGCATAATCACTTTTTAATGACGCTTTTACCGCCAGCATGGTTTCTCCATCTATTTGTTTTTCTGAACACATTTTAGTGGCTACGGAAGCTGGTTGAATCGCTCCAGCTGTGGCTCTGTTAGCCAAAGAATTCCCTGCAACGTGAACACCATCACGTTGATGACTCAGTGCGTGTATCACGTGAGTCTTTTGTAGTTCTTTCTGCAAAAGAACTACTTGTTCCCAAAGCTTTTTGTGCTTTATTGTGGCACCTGTGTCATCTTTGTAACCGTTTTTGTTCCATGTCTGCATGTCACTGTTATATGACTTGACCTAGTAATGCGAATCGCACACTATTAGTGTGGGGAATTCGAGATCGGCATTTTCAAGCGCCATCTTTAAAGATCTTATTTCAGCTCGCTGAGCTGAACAGTTTCTGAGTTATTCAGATTTGGTAATCATTGGTTTGAATTTACCAGAGCGCCTGCGACCTTTAACAATCGCACATGCTGCATTGTAGGATTTTTCCTCTACATTGTAATGGTGTGTAAATCTGTCCATATAGATCACACAGGTATATTGTTCGAGAGGCAGAATTCCAATTGGCAGAGGGTATTCTTGTTCATATTCTAGATCATCTAGTTTTTTCAGTTTCGGGTCAAAATAGTATTTCAAGTCTTCTGTAGCAAGAGAATTTTCCCATTGTATCCATTTTGGATCTAATGCCACTGTTTTCAGGTTCGGTGGACTTGATAATGCCTCAAGTGCTGATTCTGCCTTGGGCTAGGGCTCTTTCTTTTGCTACAGTAGTATGAACCGCTGTCAGAATTTTTTCTGTAGAACTGAATTTCATTTCAGCCTGTGTGTACAAATGTGATTTGTAAGCTATTGGTACCGTTTCTCCCTCATTAGAGGTCAGGTACCTGAATACGCATCTTCCTGGTATTACTCTGATTTCCAGATTGCCTATGTTTTCACGAGTTTGCAGTTTTGTTTTAACTAACATGTCTGTCTGTAAGGATCTCAACATTTGTGTGTGTTTTTGAGTCCAATGTATGGGTTTGAAATCAGGTTTTATTAATTCATAGAGAGGTTTAACCCTCTCTGCATAATTTAGAATCTATGTTCTTCCGAAATTCAGGAAGCCTAGTATTGATTGTAAATTTCTCAGCGTTTTTGGTGCTTGGAGTACTGCACACTTCTCTAAGAAGTTGTCTGCCAGGCTTTTGCCTTCACTTGATAATTCATAGCCTAAAAATAGGACTGTCAGATGGGCAATTCTGGACTTTTTAAAGTTGAATTTGTAACCCTCTGATGCAAACCCAAGAATTATGGTGTTCACTCTTTTCAAGTGAGTCTCAGGGTCATCATCTGTAAGATAGATGTCATCGACATATGATAATGCTTCACCATCATATCTTTGTAATAATTCTGTTACTCTGGCTGAGAATAATCCCGGGCTGTTGTTAAATCCCTGTGGGAGTCGGCAAAATTGTTTTTGTGACCCCATTATTGAGAAAGCGGTCAAATACCTGCTTTCAGGTGCAATGTTTTGACAGAAGAATCCATTAGAGATATCTAATGTCGTTTTATATTTCTTGCACACGATGTTGTTCATTAGTGCTGCACTGTGTGAATTTTGTCCTGCAAAAGCTTTGCAACAGGAGTTTAAGTGTCTGTAGTCCAAAACTAGACGATATTAATCGTCTGGCTTGGAGATAGGAAACAAAGGATTGTTCATTTGTGAGTAGGAGTAGTAAAGTTAGGACTCCTAACTTTAGGACTCCTAAATGCCTTCTGTGAATATCGAAAGTCTTAAAGTTAGGATTTTTCTCAGTTTAGGAGTAGCAAAGTTAGGACTCCTAACTTTAGGACTCCTAAATGCCTTCTGTGAATACCAAAAGTCTTAAAGTTAGGATTTTTCTCAGTTTAGGACTCCTAAACTGAGAAAAATCCTAACTTTAAGACTTTCTGTATTCACAGAAGGCATTTAGGAGTCCTAAAGTTAGGACTCCTAACTTCTGTGAATACCGAAATGAGTAAGTGCCTTCTGTAAATACCAACATGAATAAGTGCCTTCTGTGAATACCAAAATGGTAGTAAGTTTAGGATTTTGTCTTAAGTTAGTTCAGTGGTCGGGCTTATAGTATTTTGACTCCATATGTTTACCATCAGGTGGTTAGGATGCAGCTGGGGTATGGGGCACTTGGCTGGTTACATGTGAACACATGTGTGGGCAGTGCATGTGAGACTTCCGTTGTGCACAAACTAGTAATTGTGCACAGGTAGGCTGGCACAGAGGGAGCTCTGGAAGGTTAGATGGTGACCTGGGCCAGGCCTTATAGGATTATAATATTACATTATAATACTAATGGCCACACATAGGTAAGGTCAATCGGTTTTATTTGATTATCTGCAGTGTTACTGGATTATACACAAAGGGGAAAATTTGCCAGTGCAGTTTGACTTCCCTTATGCCTACAAAGTCCAGTGAGGTATCACATGGGTGCGAAAGATGTATGCCAAATTTGATTATGCAGGTCTCAAGAACCTAAATGGACACCTTATAGGTTGTCTAGGATTGTTATGTTTCTCTGACTCAGCTCAGGATCGATTATAGGCCTTTTGTCAACCTTTTGTGACAAGGTAGTTACTTTGCTTCCTAGCAGAGGGAACTAAGGACTCCCACATAAAAATGCAACCAACAGTGTTTCACTCAGCTTCTGAGGAGGAAGGGGTGGGGAATAAACTCTACATCTGGAAATTAGCTGTCACAAAGAATCAGGGTTGGGACAGCCTAGGCCCACTGAAGAAAGGAGGGAGCCTAGACACCTGGATCAAAAACAGGAGGGGTCTCTTCTTTGATGTTTTAGTGGGAAATTCCCTAGATGTGATGTCAGCTAGGGGTGGAGCAGAGGCCCCTAGAGGAGATGTAGGAATGGACAACTTGACGGCAACATTTCTAGCTTGCTTTGCAGGAGGGTTGTGATAGTGGTGAATGGATGATGTGGCACACTAGGATTGGCCAGGGGTGTATGGCATCTTTAACCTCCAACCCCCACTTAAGAATTCTTGCAAAAAGGGAAAGAAAGAGATGGATACTGGAAATGGATGATGGCAATCCCATTGACAGCTGAAAGGACAAGTCCCCTGATGCCCTAATGGACTAAGGACTCTGTCTGTGGCTGACCCCAGAAGCAGTGGGTATCTCCACGGCCAGTGAGTCTTGTACCCTTACACCCACTACCCACCAGTTTGGGGAATCCCTGGACATTTGTGCCTCAGGAGGAGGAGAGGAGTACCAGTGACAAAGCAAAGGAGAAAAGTTGACGCTGGGAGATAGTGGAACCAGCTTTATGCAAAGTGTGCCACTTTAGAGGGTAAGAGACATCCGAAATTTCGCAGGTGGCTAGGCATTGCGACTAGGAGCAAAGTAAACCCAGATGCAGCAAATTGGTCCAACAGGCTCCTGAGATAGCCATAGGGAAAAGATTGTACCTTTTAACCCCTGCTCCAGCGACAGATTGCTTGGAGCACTGCTGCAACTCCAGAAGAAACCCTCAGGATGGATCAGTACCTGGGGGTCAACCCAAGCTTCAGTAATAATTTATAAACTCAGGGAGTAAAAAAGTAGGGACAGGGTGCCAGCTACTCCCTGTGCAACAAAAGAAGACGCCTTGGCCAAAGCAGCCCATTCTGTATTCATGCATCTAAGACAGGGGTCTTCAAACTGTGGGTCGTGACCCCCAGGGGGGCCGTGGAGCGATGCAAAGGGGGTCGCGCCTTCACAGGGTCAATGCTGCCCTGGCCTCCAGGGCTTCAGCTCCCCTCCTCCCCGATCCTGTGTCTCAGCCTGGCTGCTGCAGAGCAGCTCGCGCTCCTGGGGCCTTGGCTGGGCAGTGTCTGGGCAGTGTCTGGAGTCAGTCAGTCAAAAGTGCTTTATTCGAGTAATTACTCATAAAAGCAGACAAACAAACACATAATAAAATACAATTAAATTACAAAGTCAGCATGACTTTAAGCACAGACACATTAAAAAGGAAGTATTTCCTTGTTTAAAAAACAGATTTCATCAAGTTATAAACATCAAGGTGCAAAGTTCATATTATAAAAACATACATGATTAAAAATTAATTTAAATAAGTTTTCGTCAGAAAGACTCCAGGCATGGGAACAGAGAATAGATAAACTAGCAGTCCCTGAACAACTAGGCAGAGAGTAGTCACTCTACTAGCAATCTCTGCCTAATTACCCATGCCCACCCCAAATACTTTGCAGTTGCTATGACAATCCAATTTAAAGGCGTAGTTTTAATGATTCGTAAGGCTACCATGGAGCTTTTAGTACCCAAATTCCTGCACATGGGAGCCAACCAGACACGTCTCGGAACAGAGTATGCTTGACAGACAAACAAGAAATGCCCCAGAGTCTCATTCCCTTCCCCACATGCTAAACAAGTTGCTGGGCCTCTATTTCTCCATTTAGATGTTAAGTTACCAAGAGGTAGAGAGCCAGCCCTCAGTTGGAAAAACAGTTTCCTATCCAGGGATTTAGATATAATATCCCAGTACATCTCAAACATTGGAAACAGTTTAGCTTCGAGGAAGGCAGTCGTCATAGACCCGTTACTATTACTAAGAAGGCTCTTATTTGCAACATGTTCCCAGTAGAGGTTTTTTATAAACAACTTTGGTGGAAAGGAGGACCCGGTTGGATCCGACCACAGTTCACTCAGCCCTAGTTCAGTTAATGCAGTTCTCAGAGATCTAAACCATTTAATTTCATGAAATCGATCTGCCTTGATTACATCAGCAAATCCTTCTGCATATTGTGACAATTCAGGGGTGGTCCAGATTCTACGCCAATATAATATTGGTCGAAGTTTACACATTGCAGAAATTTCCTTTCTACCAAGTTCATATCTGAGTGGCAAGAGGGGAGTACTCTGTGGGGTACCAGTTAGTTTACGGAGGAAGCTATTCTCTGACCTCTGTAACTCCTGGAGGTTTTCTTGCCCCCACAGTTCTGCCCCGTATAGTGCAGACCCTATTGCTTTAGCCTCATAAATGATCAGTGGCGGTTTAATTGGCTTAGTTAAGGATTTCGCGTGCTCCTTAATGATGGTACCAGCAAGCTGTTTATGCCTTAATATAGCTAAGTCTAAGTGGTGGTTCCATCTATTATTATTTGAGATATGTATCCCCAAATAAGTAAAGGAGTTCACGACTTCAAGGCAGCGCCCACTCAAGGTAATTTTGGGTTTGAATTTCCTACTGGGATTAAAAACCATGAGCTTTGTCTTCGCTGCATTTACCTCCAAGCCATGATCACAACAAAATTTATCAAAGATTATCAATGCCTTTTGCAGACCACTTGGGGATTTTGATAAAATTAGGGTGTCGTCTGCGAACATTAAAATTGGAACTTTTGCACCAGCAAGAGAGGGAGCATCTACAGGCTCAGCTTGCATAAGGGGAACGATTCCATTTATAAAAAGAGTAAACAGTGTTGGAGCCATTGAACAACCCTGCCGAACCCCCCGCTCGACAGGGAAGTCAATAGTGTCATTGCCATAGCCTCCCCATTGAATCTTTGCATAAGTGCCCTCATGGAGTCTCATAATCAAAGTTAGGATAATCATCGGGACCCCAAGGGCAGCCAGCACCTCCCACAATTTTGCCCTCGGCACCAGGTCGAATGCAGCCCGCAAGTCAACAAAAGCTGCATACAGGCTGCATCCACCCAGTACCACTGTCCGCCATTGTATAAGTTGGAAGCGAAAGACCTGGTCTACAGTGCTTGTTGCTTTGCGAAAGCCAGCCTGAAAAGGGGATAAAATGTTCTGCTCCTCAGCCCAATCAAGCAGATTGTTGATGATAACACGTCCTACCACCTTTTGGACCGTGTCTATTAGGCTGATTGGGCGATAGTTACAGGGTTGCGCACGATCCCCCTTTTTATATACTGGTATAATGACGGCACCCCTCCAAGAAACCGGAATTTCAGCGCCTCTGGCTAAGAGGTTTAATAAAAGGCAGATGTACTTACTCCACCGGTCGGTGTCATCTAAGAAGACATCTGCCGGAGTGTCTGGAGTCTTATCTCCGGCCCGAGTTTTTCACAGGTCTTTAAAGACCATTAGCACATTTACAAGCCTTTGTTAACTGATTACCAAAGCTTAGATTTTTTTATGGTTCCAGTACCCCCTGGGCCCCTACTCTGCCTATTCCTTACATTTGTATTTTTACACTTACTGCTGTAGCGTGAGAATGCATTTAATGAAAAGAAATATAAAGTTGGGCTGCCAAAAGAAACATGCCTGCTATGTGTTTAAAGATCCTGCAGGATCCTGCTCTTGACACTAAATTGAGTTATAAATAACAAGTATGTATTAATTAGTTATGTGACTTTTCAGTCTTTATTCTCTTTAATTATTAGTCATGGATCATTGAGGCATCCCTAGAACACAATTAAAAGTACTTTCTATTTATATTTGCTGTTCTAAGTATTCACAGATAAGTGCTAACAATACAGCTGTAGGTGACTGCTTATATCTGGGCCAATCAAAATAATGAGCTGGTAACCCTAATCATTAGACTGGAAGTTTGTTGCAGGATCAGCTCATTATTTATTTCCTCCACCCTTGAACCCTGATTAATGCCATTATAGCAATAGTTTAACTTATATCTGAAACCCTACGGTTCAAGTTTCTGGGAATGCACCCTGCTTTCAGACTACTCACTTCTCATTCTCGCCTTCACTGTCACGTTCACCCTGCACTCCCAGCGATCACAATGCACTCACACTGATCACCATGCACTCATAGCGATCACCCTGCACTCACACTGATCCCCATGCACTCACACTGATCACCCTGCACTCATACTGATCACCATGCACTCACACCGATCACCATGCACTCACACTGATCACCATGCACTCACACCAAACACCATGCACTCACACCAATCACCATGCACTCACACCGTTCACCCGCTCACCCTGCACTCAGTGATCACAATCCACTCACACTGATCACAGTGCACTCACACTGATTGCTACTCACTCACAACATTCATCGCTCACCCTGCTCTCACAGTGATCACTCTGCCGTAAAAAGTTGCTTGCATTGTTCACTCTGTACCTCACCCTGCAGTCACACAAGCACACTTCTCACCCAGGACTCATGTGACACTTCACTCACCTGTCCCCCCCTTACTGCTCAATCTGTATCTCACTCAAACATCACTAACCATCACTAACCATGCACTAATTCGTCCCACTCTGCACTTACAGCCGAACCCAAATTCATATGGTCACCTCACTCACCCTGCAGTCACTTCTTTGACCCTACTCTCACACTGTTGCATTGCTCACCGTGCAGTCACATGGGCACTCTTGTCACCTACACAGTGCAGAAGGTTAAAGTGCCTGGTACAAAGAAGATGTACCATGCACATCACAGAACTGAGTGTGAGTAAACTATGAGTAGCGCTAAAAAAATATGAAATATTTGTCAGACAGGTGCTATAGAGAGATGAGGTGTAATGTTGGTGAGTGGTAGTGAGGGAATTCATGCAGAAGGTGGAAAGACTGTTGCACAGTGTGCGACCAGTGCTTGGACAAGCCCTGGCTGGTAGTGTTAACCCCTTCTCCCCGAAGTTCGGGTCTAGTGGATCCCCTGCTTCTGCCTATTATTTACATTTGTAGTGCGCTACGGTTACCAAAAGGTGTCCTGGGGCTAATAACCATCTGCCTGCAATGTGAGAGAGGGATCCGGGGTTGGGAGAGAAGAGAGGGATGGAAGGAAGGTGGTGAGAGGAAAGGGGCATGGGTAAACTGCTTATCTCTGCACAAGACCGCCACGGTTTGAATGCACCCTTGCTGCTCCCGGCCATGGCCAGGTGAGCTTCTAATGTGGCAGTGCGCATTCCTGCGGATTGGGAGGCCCTTCACAGAGGTTGACTAGACATCTTTCTGATGTTAATTGCTGTATGAATGAATGAATGAAATTTAATTTGTAATGCGCGAACTTAGCCCAACGGGCATCAAGGCGAAGTGCGTACATATACATTCATACAAAAACCAAGATACTTTAATGATAAGCCTGAGAAAAGAGCCAAGTCTTCAAAAGTTTCCGAAAGATGGCCAGGGAGGGTTGGTTGGAGAGTTCGGGAGGGAGACTATTCCACAGTTTGGGAGCTAGGGTGGAAAAGGCTTGTCCACCCCATCTAGCCTTTTTGAATCTGAGGATGACAAGCAGATTTCGCGAGGATGACCGTAGGGATCTGTTAGGGGAGATAAGGCTGACAAGAGTCTTTATACCTTCGGGGGCAGATCCAAACACAGCCCTGTGAGTTAGACAGATAAGTTTGAAGGAGATCCTGGCATGCATGGGAAGCCAGTGGAGGTCCTTTCTGGCTTGTGTTGCAGATGTAAGCCTAGGCAGCATTAGGGCCATCCTGGCAGCAGAGTTTTGGAATACCTGGAGGTGATGTAGGGATTTCTTGTTTATGCCCCCATTTAACGCATTACAGTAGTCGAGCCTGGATGATACCAGGGCGACTGTAGCCTGCTTACGAGCGTCAGGTGACAAAAAGGGGGCAATTTTTTTCAGCATGCGGATGGTATTGCAGCAGGTGGATACTGTTCTATTGACCTGTAGGTCGTATTTTGGTTATAAACTGGTACTGATGGGGTGAAATCTTTCCTCAGTATTACTGTGTTTAAAAAAAATATTAAATAATAAAGCAATACTACCCCAAAATACGCAGCATCACTAAACATTATTTACATTTTCTACTCACACAATTTAGTCAAGCCTGTCGCATAATTTGGTCCCCACCTTCCTCATAACCTAGAGGTTTAGAAATTTTTGTCAGGAGGGGGTCTTTACGCTTGGAAATGTTGACAGGGGGGTCTCGGCATCCAAAAGTTTGAAGACCTCTGATCTAAGAGGTAGCACCCCATAATGCCCTCTGGAGCTGTGTTTCCATCAACTTTGGTTCCTTCTGGTGGACCAAAGATGGCAGGGTCACTACCAATGGAACAAAGGAGGATGCTGGAGGGGCTACAGGAGTTGCAGCAAACCCCGAAATAATTTTTAGAAAATTACCCTACGTTTGCAGGGTCAATCAGTGAGTCAAAAGGTTTTTAGAGGGGTCAGCTTGTCACCCTGGGGTCTCCAGGCGCTGTGCTGCAGGTTTCAGTCGGAGATCCAGGTCTTGAGTTCCTTCCTGAAGTGGTTCAGGGATGGTAAGGAATGGAGGTGGAGATGGAGGGTGTTCCAGGCTTTGGCAATGAGGTGACAGAAGGAGCATCCCCCGGAGCAGGTGTGGTGGTTGCGTGGAGTCTGTGCAAGGGCATGTTGAGTGGAACGAAGGTTTTGTAGAGGGCTTTGTAGGCGTGGGTCAAGAGCTTAAGCTGGCATCTCTTCTGGACGGGGAGCCAAGAGCGGTCTTTTATGTGTTAGGTGATGTATGTCCTCTTGGGCAGGTTGAGGATCAGCCAAGCTGCTGCGATCTGGATTGTCTGGAGTCTTTGCATGTGTTCGGAGGTTATGTCGGCACAAAGTGCGTTGCCGTAGTTGAGTCGGCTGGTGATTGGGCCTGTGTCACAGAATTCCTGGCGCTGATCGGGTGCCACCTGAAGATCTTTTGGAGCATGCAGATCATGTGGAAGCAGGCTGAGGCAACGCTGTTAACCTGGTGTTTCATTGAGAGTTTGCTGTCTAGTACGATGCCAAGGTTGCGGATGTGGTATTTCGGCATGGGGGTGGGACCGAGCTCTATATGCCAACAGGAGTCAATCCAGAGAGTGCTGTGCCTGCAGAAGATGAGGACTTCCGTCTTGTACATGTTCAGTTTGAAGCAGCTATCCATGACCAAAGGTTGTTCATAGCAGTTTTAGGCATTCCCAAGGCTTGTTTACAGCCTTGGAGTCCAGGAACTGCTAGTGGTTTGTCTTATGGCTGCATGTATTTTTTCCCAAATGTGGTTTAAGAAAAACTCAAACACGTTCTGCTGTTTGATAATGCTTTATTTAAAACTCAATTATTATCAATAATTTTTGATAAACATCATAATGCATTATTACTGGTAATGATTGTATGTAGAATGTGGCTACTGATTTCAGTGATGGAGAGATGGTTTTTGAGTGTCCTCCGCAGCCTGGGAGCAGATAACAGCCTACCCTACACACAGAGCTTTCGTTTGCATGTCTTGATTCTTCAGCCTCGCAACTGTTCTGCAACACAAACTTTATTAGCTACACCCAGCAACACCTTGTAAGAAGTTAGAAGAGGGCCGCTAGAGGCCTCATACATATGAATACAGGACACAACATCTTTGCCATTGTTAAATTAAAAGTACAAACAAATATATATACAGATACACATTATAACTCCTTGAAGAGTCGTCAAGGTGTTTGCACCAGTCTTTCAGATCTAGTTTTATGAGACAGAGGAGGGGCATTTTTATCTGGCATCTTTGGTGAAGAGTTCAATGCTTGACTTGGGCACTCATGCAGACTTGCCTCACTCATGAGGTTTGGAGTTGACTAACATTGATGCAAAAGCTTAAAGTGGAACGAGTCTCTGGTTATGAATTTTCCAGGTTGTTGGGCAGTTACCATAGGTACTTTGCTTGCCACAATTCTTAGTGATTCAGCATCAAAGGAACCGTCATTCTTCTGTGTCTGCTTTTGATAGACAAGAACTTGTTTCCTTTCTTGAAGAACAAGTCTCGAGCGCATCTGCGCTTGTCGGCGTAAGCCTTCATTTTTCATTTGCAAGAGGTGTTAGTGACATGAATTTCATCGGGGTCTATTTACTGATTTGTGCTCCATTGTGGTATATTCGCTCCAAGCTCTTTCCCAAACTGAAAGGTGGCAGGACTTTCTTCTGTCGTGAAATGAGGAAAGGAATGGTAGGCATGGAGGGATGGGTGTAAAGCTGACTTGATGTCTATGCCTTCCAGCACAGCATGCTGAAACACCTTTTCTAAGTACTCTATATCGTTCAACAACATCATTTGCCTGTGGCCAGAGAGGTTTACTTTGCTGATGTTCAAGCAATTAAGAAATTCTTTGAACTCTCTGCTATAAAAGGGTGGACCGTTGTCAGATTTGAGAATGGAGGAAACACCCCATGTTGTGAAAATGTATTTCATCCAACCTCTCAATGACTGTCATGTGTGGTTGAAGATAAGTCTTCCACTAGTGGAAAACGTGGGTACTCATTAACAACTACAAAGAGATGATGTCTATTACTGAGGGGTCTGAAGAAGTCAATTGCAATTCTCTCCCAGGCTTACCTAGAAGGATCAGGCATGTTGAGCGGGTGCTGAGTCATTTTGGGAAAGACAGTTGCACAGATGACTAACTTTATGCTCCCTTTCAACTCATTCATCGAGACGCAGGAAACACATTCGATCCCTGAGTACTATTTTAGCTGCTGCAATGCCGCAATGTCCTTTGTGAGTGAGTGCAATTACTTGCTGCCACAGTCTGTCAAAGATAACTATTCCTGCCCCTCTCAGTATGACACCATGATGTGTAACAGAAAGTTCTTCCCCAATATTCTTGAACGTCTGGTACTCAAAATCATCTATAAAAGGTTGAGTATATTTCCTGCATGATTGTGTTGTAATTATTTCCTTGAGCTTACGCATGTCTTTGTCAGTATTAGTAGCTGTCAGAATCTGTTCAATAGTAAGAGCTGCAGTTGCACTTGACTTTACTATGTAATCGATGTAGGCCTCAGCCACTTAAGACGTGTTAGAAATGGGGTCTCTCTCTAGTTGATAGATGTATGCACCCTGTCTAAGTAGGGAGAGGAACCTCTCCTCCAGTCATGGTAATCTAGATACACACTATCAGATTTCCTGTGCTCATTGTCTGGTTACTTGCCACAGAGCAATCAGGCTTATCTATAGAGGTAATGTGTAAAGTATTTGTGCAACACACTCACACAGTAACATAATGAATACACCACAAAAGAGACTTCACACAGGTTTAGAACAATATATTATTACATTCTGAACAAAAGAAGACCAAAACAAACAAATCTCCAAAGTATAGAAGTTGAAATATTGAATTTTAAAGAAATATACAGTAAAGTGCTAAGAAGCAGGTAGCACTAAAAACGTTACTATAGGTCGCACTGGACCGGGGCAAAGTCAAAGTCTGGGACAGCCGCGAAGGAGCGCCAGCCGGCTACAGGACCCACACAGGCCCCAGTAATGAAAAATACCTTTCCTGGTCACAAACAGCGAGATGCATCGATATCGAGGCTGGCAGATGCAGAATGCATCAATCTTCTCCACGCAGTAAAGGCAATGCATTAGTTTGGAGGACAGGTGCCGGAGTCAAGAGGCATAGAGCGAAGTGTCGGATTCTGCCATGCAGTCGATGGGATGCGTTGATCTCACCAAGCTGCAGCGGTGGTGATACGCTATCTGATGCGTCAATTCCTGGAGGCAAAGCGATGGCTCTGATGCAATTCACTGATTTTATTCCTGCAACTGAATG
The DNA here is from genome assembly GCF_964263255.1 of Lissotriton vulgaris. Taxonomy (NCBI): domain Eukaryota; kingdom Metazoa; phylum Chordata; class Amphibia; order Caudata; family Salamandridae; genus Lissotriton; species Lissotriton vulgaris. The sequence goes on along the minus strand of NC_141695.1, from coordinate 668,605,733 downwards.
ATACATCGAAATCAGTGTTTCAAGTATCTGGGCCACTTCCAGTGAGCCAGGCACAGGAGGTGGTGTAGAGGCTTAGATATGCCAGAGTCTCATGCAATAGGAGGCAAGCCAACAAGCCTTTGGGGATCACTTGTAGTGAAGGCAGAGTCCAGCTCTTCTTCAGCTGAATCAGAGAGCAGCAGGCAGCAGGCAGCAGGCAGCAGGGCAACAAAGAGAAAATCAGACCTTCCAATCAGCAGCCCAGTTGTGTCCTTTAAGAAGCACAGCAGTTCTTCTAGCAGAGCTTCAGTTACAAGTCCAGTAGTCTCTGATTATTGGAGGTCAGTAACCCAGTACTTATACCCAAAAGTGCTTTTGATGTGGGGTTGACTTCCAATCAGCTCTCTGAAAACCCAGTCATGTCAGCCAGGCTAGCTGTCAGGGGTAATCAGTCCTTTGTGTAGGGGCAGGACACTGCATATTCAAGTGAAGTGTTAGCTCCTCCCTTCTATCCTGCACAGGCAAGGCAATCAGAATGCAAATATATGTAGATGGGTACTCAGAAACACCTATCCCTCTTGTGTAGGGCTGTCTAGAGGAAATACACAATGTGTAACTGTCACCCTGCCCAGGCATGTGTTGGAGGTGCCCCGCAAAGCACAGAGAGTTATATGCACAGAGAAACGTCCACTTTCTAAAAGTGGCATTTTTAAAATAGTAATGCTAAATTCAACTTCACCGGTAAGAAGGATTTGTCATTACAATTCCAAACATATGAAAAAGCTACTCTTCTATGATCAGGAATTACAACTTAAAAGTGTGTTAACAAATTCCCATACTAACCTATAAGTGGAGTAGGCCTCAATGTAGTGAAAAACAAAATTGGCTGTTTGTCACTGTCAGGACATGCAAAACACACCAGTACGTCTAGTATCTTTCATTTACACAGCACCCTGCCCTAGGGCTAACTAGGGCTTACCTTAGGGGTAACTTGTGTGTAATAAAAGGCGAGTTTCAAGCTTGACAAGTAGTTTTAAATGCCATGTTGAAGAAGTAGTAAACTACACACAAAGCCCCTGAAGTAACAGGCTTGAGCCATGTTTGAAAGGCCACTTCTGTGGGTGGCACAATAAGTGCTGCATGCCTACTAGTTTTGTCAAAAAACAAGGGGGACCCACTAAATGGCTTGGGACCATGGGTATCAGTTATTTTCTGGAAACATAGGTCCTAAGCCTAGAACATTATTTCAAAGAAATGTAATATAGACCACAATCGGAAACTATATACTCTTTTCTTATACCCAGCCGGGCAAAGAATTTATTATGAAAATATAACAAGTATTCAAAGTGTAAGGTACGATTTGACAACAACCATTTGTCGTTTGAAGTAAGGCACAAGCCTGTGCTGTACTAAGAAATAGAGGAAAGTGTTGGAGAAAGGTGCAGAAGAGAAGACAGTTTATGTCAGGCAAAAAGAGTTGAGCGAGACTGGGTACTGCTTTAGCATTCAAATTGGCAGTAATTCCCAGAGTAGTACATTCATGCAGAAATGTTCATAAATCAACTGTATGTCTACTAAGCAAAGTCGACGGCGTTTCGATCCCGCGCTCAAAATTATAATGGAATCATCATCAGGACTTAATAATTGCCTGGTATAACAAAGAATATGCGCCTGTAGGGAAAAAACAGGAGAGAAACAGGTATTTAAATCGCTGTTCTGCGGTAGAAATTCGAGGTCAACTGAGTCACATTCAATACTTTGCAAGATTCGGAATCGCAGTGCAGTGAGAAGTGCCAACAAGTGTTTGGTTTATTAGCATCCTCGGTGCCAATGGTGTTCTGGGTACTAATACTTCATGTGCGGACCATCAAGGGTAATTGAATTGCGGCTAGGCATGGGATGGCGTTGGGCTGTGAACATTTGGTGAAAGACTGCCATTTCCGTGAATGTGAGGAAATGACAACATGTGCACTTATCCAGTAAGTCAGGATTGGTCTGGTGATCAATAGTGCTGGGGTTTCATTACTTGGGTCAAGAATTAGTGGGAAGGATCAATGCTAGACATTGTAAGACGTCATACCAGTTGTGGTATAAGGGAGGTTGGCGTACCCTCAGAGCTGGAGGAATCCGGGTGGCGCGTTGGTCTGTTCCAAAGTGCCGGATGGCTGGTATTTCAGTTCGTAGTAACTGAAAGATGAGAGTCAGCATTAATTGTTTAGACGGGGTAAGGGGAGCCGACCGCCTCTATAGCCGAAACTTACCTATTGAATAGTTAGAAATTGTGGGGTAATTTAGAACGTCAAGGCAAGTCCCGTGTGGGTCCCCCGTATTGTAGTATTAAGACAGCGTTTGATGTGATATTCAATCCACTGAAAGAAGAGCATTGAGGAGTTTAGAAGCAGTGAAGGGTTTTAATTATGGACCTCAGTGAAGGCTGTGGGGGGGGCATTCTTACCGCTTCTGTGGAAGCTTGTCCGTTAGTGCGGTCGGTAAGTTACACGATCCGCTGCTGGAGAAGGAGGGTTTTTTCATTAAGATATAGCCTACAATTATGACTAGGTTCCATAGGCTAGCAAGGTAGCCGAGATAAGTTTGTGCTAAAGGGGCTTCTTACCTCTAAAGGATAATCAGACGATGTGCCGATCCACAGGTTCCTCGTTGGTAGCGCTGCTTCCTAGTGACTGAATGCGCTACCGAGGGATAAGGCAGTAAGGTCAGGTGACAGGAGTCACATGGTCGCGGGGTGACTAAGGATGGTGGTGGCCATCTTGGAGTGGGTGATTGCGCTATGAGAAGCATGATGGAAGCGGCGCAAGTGGGGTGAATTCATGCTGTGCATTCCATAATTGTGCCGATATTGTTGGGAAATTATTTAGGGTGGTTAATTAAATAAAGTGCAGCATGTGTGATAAAAACGATTAAAAGTAAGCAGATTACTTTCGAACACACTATACTCTGAGGCCCCAAGTGTTTCAATAAATTCTTATGGGGCAATGTTTACACTTTCTGAGTCCATTTTACTATAATCTGCGAAAAAAGCTTAAACTCAGAGCAAGTTTGTCCAGTCCTCGCTTCTGTTTAATCCAGTCCGGATAGTGTTAAACTGGATTATGGACTTGAGTTCTTCTCTGTTCAACAGTTGGGAGAGGTTTCCTCCTCTTTGTGGGAGTTTGATAGCTTTGAGAATTGTCCGTTGAATGTCATCAGCTGTGTGATTCATCTCCATGAAGTGTTCCACCATAGGAGCATTGGGCGTTTTGCATCTAATTCTAATCCGATGCTGGCAAATGTGTGTCTTGGCTTTTTAGCTGGTTTGCCCTATATACATTTTCTGGCATGGGCACAATATAGCATAAATGACATTACAGGTGTTGCAATTCGTGAATGATTTCATTTCGAAGTTAATACCATTATGACAAATATTGCGTGCTTCAATTGTGAATTCACAAACAATGCAGTGTCCACATTTCACATGTCCAAGTAGTGGTGGTAACCCCCAATTGGAGTCTAGAGTGGTTCGGGGAATGGGGGTGGGTAGGGCTGCCCTGACAAGGTGATCTTTCAAATTTTTTTTTTTTCGAAATGCAAAAAGGGGTCTCTCGAGGTTGATAGTGCCAGCATTTATGGTAGGCTTATGTTTAAGAATTGATTTGCGGATTCTGTTGGATGCTGGGCAAAATGTGGTCACACAGGCTATTCTGTCTTGGTTTTCCCGTGTCTTAGGTGTAAGTAGGTCATCCCGTGGACAGTACCAAGCCCTTTTTGATGCTGTTTTGACCAATCTTCTAGGATAGCCACGCATTTTCAGTTTGTTTGACAAAACATTGGCTTCCTTGAAGTAGTCTATTTTATTCGAGCAATTACGCCTTATTCTCAGAAACTGGGAATAGGGTAATGAATCTTTTAGAGCTCTGGGATGGTTGCTATTGTAGCTAAGCAGAGTGTTCCGCTCCGTCGGCTTTCTGTACAGGCGTGTTAGTAATTCACCCTCGTGACTATAGATTGTTAAATCAAGGGAAGCAATTTGGGTTTTATTGTGGGTCAGGGTGAAGGTTAGATCCGCACAATTATTGTTAAGCCTGTGAAAAAACAGGTTCAATGTGGTGATGTCAAGGTTCCACACTAGAAAAATTTCGTCTATGTAGCGACGCCACAGGGGTATTCCTGCGAAAAATGGGTTGCGATCCATCAAGATGACGCCGGTTTCCAGTGCATCCATAAATAAAATGGCTAGGTTGGGGGCAAAAATAGCCCCCATGGAAGTTCCCTTTATTTGTTGGTAATAGGTACCTTCGAAAGAAAAAAAGTTTTTTGATAGACACAGTTTGAGCAGTTGGAGGATAAAGATACTTGGGACCCTATGAGGACGGGGCCATGTGTCTAAAATTCTTTGAATCACCAGTAGAGCAGCTGTTTGTGGGATATTCGTGTAGAGTGACTCTACATCCATGGTGCATAGTGTGTTGATGGCGGGATCAAAAGGGTAGTGTTCTATCAAATTTATCATCGCCATGCTGTCCCTTACATAGCAGACTGTGGTGGGCACAAATTCTTTAATAAAGAAGTCTACATAAGCCCCTAGAGGTTCCAAAATTGAGCCGCAGTCTGAGACAATCGGTCTGCCTGGTTGGTTGATGTTTTTATGGACTTTGGGTAAAGTGTAAATCACAGGTATGCGTGGACTTTTTACATTGAGAAAACAGTGTTCTTTTTTACTTAAGAAGCCTTCATTTTTTGCATTTGTAGTGAGTTCAATTATGGTGGCTTGGATCTCTTTGGTGGGGTTCCCTGGAAGAGGCTGATAGTGATCAGTGTTCCCAAGTTGTCGGAGAACCTCCATTCTGTAAGTCTCAATGTCCTGGAGTACAATCCCAGTACTCCAGTACTCCAGGGGGCATATTGGCTTTTGAATTTCTAAAGATGGTGATCAATGCCTGATTATCTGTGACAAGGGTTAATTGCTTTCTGTACAGTAACACATAAAAATGTTCACATGCCTACACTAGAGCTAAGCTTTCTTTCTCCAGTTGAGAATAAGCACATTCAGTCTGAGGTAGACTCCAGCTGGCGTAGGCCACAATGTGTCTTTGAGCATCGAGCTATCCATTGTGTTGGGCAAGGATTGCGCCTAACCCCCCTGGTCTTGCATCTACCATAATCTCTGTATGCAATTTAGGATCAAAGTAGGCCATTTCAGTGGCATTTTGAATTGCATGTTTGATTTTCTTGAAGCTTCAGTCACATTCCGATGACTATTCAAATGTAAGATCTCAATTTGTTAGTTCTCTTACAGGGGCACTCACGGTGGCAACATCACAAATGTACCTAGACCAGTAGCAGGGCATGCCTAAGATAGATCACAGCATAAACTCTTCTTCTGAAGGCCTAGTAGATAACAATGCTTATATGTTTTCGGGATCAGGAGGCATTACCTTATCAGAGAAAATATGCCAAAAGAATTTAAATCTTTTTTTGTGAAACTTACACTTCTCTGAATTTAGTGTGAGACCTCCGTCAGCATGCAGATGCCATACTTGTGTAAGTGCTTTATCACGTTCCTTTCATGTAGCCTCACACACCAGTATATCATCCCTGTAGTTAAATGGATGTGTGACAGGCTGAATTATTTGACGAATAACATCTTGAAAGATTTCTGCAGCTGACGACACACCAATATGCGGTCTTTTATATCTGAACAAACCAACATAAGTAGAAAAACTGGGCAAATATCTAAATTAATCGGAAGCTGTATCTTTATCTTCTTAAGCTTCCCAAGTCCATGAAACAATGTCGGGAATTGACTCACTACTTCAGAATGGGCATTCAAGTTGTAGTTAATAGAGATCAGTCCCATGTCAGCAGCAGTATCGGAACTTAGTAAGCATGCACTTGACAAAGTACCCAGGAGGACATGAATTGGTGCTTGCACTGTCATTTTTTTGTGCCGCATGGTCACCATAAAAAATCCTTTGCTCTGCAAAGGGTTTAGAAGTGGCCCAGGTGTATACCATTGTTCTTGTCGGTGTGAGACATGGCATCGGAGACAGTTCTTTGTACTTTTCTGCCAGCAGGCAGTGTATCAATGCACCACTGTCTATAATGAAAGATGAAAGTTGTAGGGCAACCATTCACCTCGAGCATTATTATTGGACAATATCCAAGTAAAATCTGTGTTTCTACTTGCAAGCGTCCAATCCTACATTAGACATTGGTCTTTGACTGAGATCAGTATCGCACATCTATCTTCCTCAGTGTAACTCGATGATGACATCAGTGAACTGTTGGAAGATGAATTTCATAATGACCGACTTCATTTTGTTTCCACTTGCCTTAATTAGTGCTGCCATTTGGCCTTGCAGGAATGACTGGAGTGCTTCTGGAACTTTCTGATGTCTATCTACTCATCTCTTCATGATGCACTTACATTCTCTTTTGCTTTGCAAACCGTTATGAAATGTTTTTCTTTCCCGCAGAATTTACATATCGGTCCGATGGTGGGATATTTTCCTTCATGTGGAATGAGAATCCACAGCCGAAACACATTTTCCTTTTCTTCAGAGACATCACTCTGTGGGCCTCTGCCTTCTGTTTCTGCTTACTTTTCATGCCTAACACTGATTTAGTTTGGGCTGTTTCTGCTTCCATATCAGCAGCTTGTTAATTGGCATGTTCCTCCGTTCTTGCAGCCGAGAGCTCTTTCTCTAAACTGAGCATTTGTTGCAGCATGCATAATCAGAATGAATTGGAGAGGCGACTCTAAAATGCATGGATTCCCCCTCATTGAATTGATTGAACTTGCAGTGCTTTATGAGCGTATCAATTCTCCCAATAAACTCATCCATAGGCTTACCAGCTTGCTGTCTTGTTTGAAAGTGTACCTTCCACAGTTGACTTTCAGCATTGGATTGAACTTGGCCACAAACATCTTCGTAATTTGATGGTATGATACTTCATCAGCCTGTGATATCTTCTTTATCACCTCCTTTACTCCGCCACCTGCCAAGTTCTGCCATCTGCTTCTTCTATAGCATCTATGAAGTGCTGAATGTTTCAATCCAGGCTGTCCATCAAGGTGCCAATATTCTACTTTTTAACTGTATTGAAAGGAGACAATGGTTTCTGGAACAGAGCGGCATCGTATTTTCTGCCGTTTCCTACTGATGTCGAGAGTATATGCTGTTCAGGCAGCATTTGATCTTGAACACCTCCTGCCCCGGTGGCACCCCTGCAAGCATAAGCCTGCTCACTTGCAACAAAAACATTCAATATAGAGTTTAGGCTAAAGCTTTTCTTCTTCACACACAAAGGCAAGACATCTTCAGGATTAGAAGTGGTCAGGGCTAAGATGCTCAAAGATTTTTCTGTGAGTAGATGTGATCGAGCGCTGATTTTTGTTCTGAATTTCCATGGGTTAGTCATACCTGCTTTTTTAAAAACACTTTGGTGAACCTGGTTCAAAAATGAGTGTGTACTACACAGAACCGAAAATCAGTTAGTTGTATCAAAATACATATTTGCAAAGTACTATTTCAAAGAATGCTTTCAATGAAAGACTGCAAACGTATTCTTCAAGTAATTCGTGCAGCATAATTATTGTCATTATTAAATGTGTAAAGATATGCGGCTAAGTGTACAAATTTAAGAAAGTTAAGAATCCTAGCACATCTGTCTTAGAATGAAAGATATGGCACTGGGATGCCAGGGATCCTCAAGTGCTATAATTTTTGCTCCTTAATGGGCTAACAGTTGCACTGGATACGTTTTTTCTAACATTTCATACAAGTTTCGATCACACCGTACATTTTCTATGATTTAATTTATACTCTGTTCTTACCGCTCACAGCATTTCTTCGGCGAGCCTCTGGAGACGGAGATGGGGATGGGAGACAGTCTAGGTGTGATGATGTGGAGTTAGTTTTCATTTGAATTTGTTCTTCGGTGACATCAATAAGGTAGGTTATTGGCAATCCGGCAGGCGGCTGCTTATATCTTGCATAATGTAAAGCATCCATGATCCACCTCATATCGCGCCACATTTCATCGGTTTGCTATGCAATGCAATACAAATAAAAGTGCTTGAAGAACGCAATACATACATAACATGTACATTTGCTGTTTTATATAGCGCAAACTTGACCAAAGATATTTGACCACTGTACATCAGCTCTAGACATATTACACAAGGACATATTCCATGGGCATGCAAATTTCTGGAAGATTCCAAACAGGCAATATGAGACAAACACCGATTTGCAATGCAATAGCTCTCGCATTTTAGAAACTTTGCACTACTGGTATTGTAAATCGTTATGCCTTTTATTATTCCATGTTTTTTTTAAAACATACATAAACGGTATTGTCATTGACAATGCCAATAGCTCAAAATCTAGCAATTGTGAGACCTAATGTATTGAAAATGCTTGTTCTATTTATAAGCAGGGCCACTGGAATTATGTGATTTTGCGGAGAAGGCATTTTCAGCATATTTATGGACTTGCCCTTTTTGCCACATGATCCATCATTTGCTAGATAGTCTGCAGATTTTACCCCCCAAAATACTGTTTTACCTCAAACGGATCACAAGTTACTAGAAATTCAGCAAATCATGTTGCCACACAGTGGAAGGGCTTTCACAAAGTTTAATTGGTCACATTTCTATTGGTTATTGCTGTGTTTGTGTGGCCAACATGTATGGAGATGAAACCTTTGCTCAGATAGTTTTAGCGTGTAAAGATGATAAAATAAGGAAGTAGCAAGACAAAATGTGCTGCATTAGCTGCTTAATTTGGCTTTTCTTGCCACATAATTTAGTGTACCCTGACACAGTGAACAGGGGCACTTCATATAAGGGTTAAGTGGAAACTTCTGAAAACATGCATCAAACACACAGACAGAATATAAAATAATTAGTGATCACAAAGTACAAAAGAATCCCAAACTAATATACAAGGGCGCTATCATTTAATAATGAAAAAGGCTTGAAAGTGAAGAGTAGCCTGATAGGTAGCCCTCAACAGAAAGACCTTCACCTTACGTGGGAGTGTGTTGTTTGTGCTCGAACTACGGGGCATATTACCAAGCAATAGCGATAATTTATCGCTATTGCTTGGTTAGCGTGAAAAAATTATCGCAGAGCTGCAGCGATTTTTATCGCAGATAAACCTTGATATTAGTCAGCGATATTCATGCATTAGCGAGCTAATGCTCTTAGCCATGTTATCCACCTCCCATTGGATAACATGGCTAAGAACTGCTCAGGGCAGGTGTTAGCTTTTGGAGATATTCGCGCTTAGCGCGAATATCTCCAAAAGTTGGTAATAGGAGATAGCAAAGTTAGCGACTGTTTCCAGTCGCTAACATCTTGGCACGCCCACTTTGCATATCATTAGTGATAAATATCACTGACATGCAAAGTGGGGCCCAAGATGGTCGCTATCTCCTACTAGCTGTCGCTAACTGGTGTTAGCGACAGCTAGGTAATAGGGAGGTAATTTCATCTGCGCTTTCTTGGCTTTTAAAGCCCTAAAAGCGGAGATAAACTCCCTTGATAATATGCCCCTACAATTCTTAAATTTATCACTAAACCCGAGTCATGGATGTGAGTGGTCATTTTATTTGGTCACTGAATATAGCACTATTTGATTTACTATTATTGATGGTTCCTATTCATCCAGTGATATGGATGTCATGCATCTGGTCCTGTAAAGGATTTTGTGATGTACTGAGCGAATACACTTTATTTCAGTTCACGAAAGTGGAGTCATTGTCCTCTGCCGTGATAAAGATGTTAGTTGGTACTAACTGGGGTATCATCATCGGTTGCACTTCAGACCGTGACCTGCTGATCTGAAATGATTTATCGTAGTGGTGCTGGTACAATTTTCTGAATGGGGTTCTGGCCAGGGGCCTTTAGCTCACTAAAACTATTGGAACAAACATCCGTTTGAACTGATTGAAAGACCTCATTGTTTTCCGTATCTTTCTGACCTGCCCCCCATGTGGAAGGAAAGCCTAGTGAGAACACCCCTGTTCCGTGGGCTCTGTGAGATATGGTAGAGTGCAGATAAGGCTCCGCCGTTATACAGCAACTCTTTACCAACTATATGATTTTGGTGCCATTTTGTAGGTATCAGAGTGGGTATAGAGACAAAATATCGACTCCAAAATATCGACTGGACATAATATCGAGTTCAAAATATAGACTGGACAAAATATCGACTGGACATAATATCGACTACAAAAATATCGTTTTTCAGGTAAGTGAAGTAATATCGACTGTATAAAATATAGATAGCAAAAATATCGATTTTTTAATAATATATAATATTTTATAGTGTATTTTTATGTAATAATATGTGTGAATAGTGTGTATTAATGTTATTAAATATTTTATTACATGAATTTTGTTTTGATAATAATTGCGTAATGTAATTCTGTAGCGGGTTGTGGGTTTATAGGGGAATAGGGTGGGAAGTAATTTAATAATAATTAATTAATTAATATATGTTTGTTATTATTTTTAAGTAATAATTAATTGATAATTAATTAATATTAATTAGTTAATTAATTAATATAATTTTGAATATATTTTGTATTAGTAAATAATTATTAATTAATTAATTGTAATTAGTTAATTACATTAATTAGAGTACATTTTTTATATATATAATTTTGTGTTATTTTTAAGTAATTAATTTTGATAAAATAATATGAATTATTAAAATAATTACACCTAATGTTCTAATATATTTACTTTATTGTTATTGTTAATTAATAATTAATTGGTAATTAAATAATATTGATACATTTTGGGTAAAGGAGCATTTTTAGGGTTCAGGGTCAGTTTTCAGGTCATGGGTAAAGGGGTATTTTTAGGGTTCAGGGTCAGTTTTCAGTTCATGGGTAAAGGGGTATTTTTAGGGTTCAGGGTCAGTTTTCAGGTCATGGGTAAAGGGGTATTTTTAGGGTTCAGGGTCAGTTTTCAGGTCATGGGTAAAGGGGTATTTTTAGGGTTCAGGGTCAGTTTTCAGGTCATGGGTAAAGGGGTATTTTTAGGGTTCAGGGTCAGTTTTCAGATCATGGGTAAAGGGGTATTTTTAGGGTTTAGGGTCAGTTTTCAGGTCATGGGTAAAGGGGTATTTTTAGGGTTCAGGGTCAGTTTTCAGGTCATGGGTAAAGGGGTATTTTTAGGGTTCAGGGTCAGTTTTCAGGTCATGGGTAAAGGGGTATTTTTAGGGTTCAGGGTCAGTTTTAGGTTTTTGGGTAAAGGGGTATTTTTAGGGTTCAGGGTCAGTTTTGGGTTTTTGGGTAAAGGGGTATTTTTAGGGTTCAGGGTCAACAAATAAGATTTTAAAAAATTATTTTTATTATTTTCATTTATTATTTTATTATTATAATTTAATTTAAGTCGTTTTAAGTATATTTTAGTAATTAAAATTTAATATTAATTTAATTTAACACTGTTTTTAATAAAGTCGATATTTTTTACATCTATATTTTTGTTAACGATATTTTGTACTCGATATTTTTGTACTTACCTGTTTGTAGATACAAACTCGATATTTTGACTGTCGATATTTTGTCCACGATATTTTGGCAAGTCGATATTTTGGCAGTCGATATTATTTCAGTGATCCATCAGAGTGTTGTATCGGGTTCCCAAGGCCTACATGTTCCGAAGATAACCCACTTACACTGAAAGAACTGTTGGCACGGAAACTGAAAAGTACAAAGAACAAGTTTATTAAGACCCCATGGGGAGGTGGTACATTCCTACAGCACCCTTCGGCAATGCAAGAAGTATCACACCGAACATCGGTGTGACCCGTTCTTTTATACAATATGCAGGTAATAAAAAGATAGGCGGTACAGAGTTACAGAGCGTTATGTACATATATGGTCATTTTTGGAACACTGCCAGCTCATTGGAGGGGTTACAACCCCGCTGGTCAGTTTGGCGGCACATTCCTGAGGGGTGACTGGTCAGTTGGGACTGCGCATGTACAGGCTTGACCGTTACTAAAAATAGCCTGTTGCTGGGCAAACTCGAGTGGTCAGTGGTACGGACAACGGACTAAAGGGCACGCTGGCCACGAGGCCGCTCATGACCTAAGATGGCCGCCGTGACAAACAAGATGGCGTTTCCAAGTATAGCCAATTTAAGCGGGAAAAACGTGTACACAGCTAAGCGCTAACTCGGCCATTGTCAAATTACGACAGACGACCCTTTTAGCGTTTAGCTGAAGCTACCTCATAGTGAACATAATCAGGGTGTTCATCTTCGGTATCAATTAGCATTATTTGAGCTACTTCTTTGTGAAGCATCATGTTATTCTGAGCAAGAGCTCGTCTTGATGGTATGCAAGCTGATAAGCACATGGAGCATAAGGCTGGGCCACATTGTATACATAAACATACAGAAAACAATATTCCAACAATGATACATAGAATCGTTAGCAGTTTCCAACCCCAAGTGGTGAGCATTGACCAGAACCACCCTGAAAGAGTCCAAGTTCCATTGTCCGGGTGTATTTCGGCAGCTATCTTGTGCAATTTGGAAATAGCATCATAAACAGATGGTGAATTATCAGGTACATATACACAGCAGCTACTTCTGATGATTCTACATGCCCCCCCACGGTCAGCTAGAACCACATCTAGAACCATTCTGTTCTGGAGCGTGACAATCCTAGAAATCTGGAGTTCTTCAGTAATATTCCCTAATGCAATAGCAGTATCATTGGCTACAGCCTAAACAGCACGGGTCAGTCGTCGTATTTTCCGACTATTCAGTACAGCCCCAACAAAGGAAAACAGTCCCAAATTAAAGTCCACATATTGTTGTAAAGCAGTATCGGTCTGATCGATGTCATCCAAAACAACAGAACGTTTAACACGATTCAACACGAAATCGTGGTAAAGGACATAATCATTATGATACATTGGAGGGGCAATGAATACTGGGGGCAATACAAAGGATACGTAACATGTGCCTAACCATCCTAAAGGGAGCTGATGATAACCCTTCGTTCCACAAATGAAATAAGTATTGCGAGATGCTATAAACGATATGCCATTCGGACTGTCAAACGTAAGTGTAGTGTTACATTCACTTTTCCCAACCGGAATTGTGCCTTTATTACGAATGCAAAGCTCTGCTTTTGTAGCGATGACATTAATAACATGTGTACTGGACGTATTAATGTTCCTTTGATTGCTGTAAACACGAGGTGCAGTCACATTATCGGGGCAGTACTCTTCAAATTCAAATCGAGTACCCTCAGCCCGTGGATACCCATCCCGGTCGTGATAGCAAATTTTATTCAAACGGAATAGCACCCCCCCTTTTGTTGGCCATCGTAAGGTGAAGAGAAGAGTATACCAGGCGTTACAGGAACCATTATGTGAAAACGGGAGTGGAATGAGTGGAGTGCCCCCTTTCTTCTGATGCCCAGGCAACATCCCACACACCCAACAATTAGACGTATTTGTCATATTATGCGTATGATGCAGAATCTGAATAAAGCTATTGTTTAAATAAGTCTGTCGGTGCCGTTCTTCATGGTAGGGCAATGTGAAGTGAAAATGTTCAGAAGGAGCCGGGGTAGTCGGCAGCAAATGTTCACGTGCAGGCACCACGAGTTCAACTACCCAGGCTATCACCGCTACTACTACAATCGTCAAGACGAAAAGGATGGCACCAAGTATTCTTTTGTCTCGTGATGCTGAAGACGCCATAGTTCAAAAGGTTCTAAATATCTCAGACAGTTCAAAAGTTCACAAAGTCTCAAATGTACATATGTATATACCTAAAAAAGAAAAATACGGTGCTGAGCTCCGAGGTAGCCGTTGTTTTCTTCTCCGGGGTCAAGACGGGTGTCGCTACTCTTGGCAGAACTGATCCCCCCCCCTTGAGATTCCCGGTTTCCGTTTCACAAACCCCAGAGCGGTAACCAACCAGTCTCGAAAAACCAAAAAAAATCTTCTTTATCGTGGCCGCAGATTATAGCGCTCTCGTCCAGAAACAGTGTGGTCCGGGAAGGCTCCCTCAACTTCGGCCGATGTCACAGCTGGGCTCTTTTCTTTATCCAGAATCTCCTTGTAGTCGGTCAGCACAGCAGGATTCACCAGATCAGGAGAGACACGACGGCAGTGGGTTGAGTGCACCCACCGCTTTCTATTGGTCACTCGTACAGCTGTTCGAGTTGCCAGGAGGACCTGCTCGGGGCCACGCCACCTCGGTTCCAAGCTGTTCGCCCTCTCAAACGACTTGACCATCGCGAAATCTCCAGGACGGAGATTGTGAGCCTCTCCAGTAGAGTTGTCAGGGAGCGCTTCTCGAACCTGTTGATGAATAGAAAGTAAATCATTTGTTAATCGTGCCAAATAGTCATTCATCATTATACAAGGCACATCATGTATCAATCGCGGCTTGGGCACTCCCCAGATGTTCATCGGCCTTCCAAACACCACTTCATATGGTGTGAGGCCGGTTCGGGAGTGGGGTACTGATCTGAGAGAGAGTAATGCTAGCGGTAAGGCATCCGGCCACTTCAATGACGTGGACGCCACAGTCTTAGCCAATTTTAGTTTCAACGTGGCATTGTACCGCTCAACAAGACCTGCTGACTGGGGGTGGAACACAGCGTGAAACTTCTGCTGGATTCCTAACCCTTTCAGCACATACTCAGCACATACTCCACAATTTTCCCGACAAAATGAGGCCCATTGTCGCTCCACAAAAATTTGCAAACTCCAAATCGAGGGAAGTACTCCTTGAGCAACACCTTAGCTGTTGTCAAAGCTGTATTATCTTTCGTGGGGAAGGCCTCAACCCATTTGCTAAAAGCACATACCACCACTAAGACATACTTCAGATTGTTGCAACGTTCAAGCTGGATATAATCCATTTGCAGTACCTCGAATGGTGCAGATGGTGGAACGAACCCTCTTTTCGGAGTATGGGTTCCTTTCGCGGGATTGTGCTGTAAGCATATCAGGCAGGTCTGCACTACTCTCTTGGCAGTATTGGCAATCTCGGGATGCTCCCAAACTCGTGATAACAATCGAGTGATCGCCAGAGATCCCACATGTGCTAATCCGTGAGTCATCTGAACCATTGCTTGCAAGTAAGCTGCAGGCAATTTCCATTTCTCCATGTCTTTGCTTCTCCAACAACCCTCATCATCTAGCACCCCATCTGCTGCCCATGCCGCGAGTTCTGCTTCAGTCGCTGATTTTTGGATATCTAGTACCTCTGCTCTAGCATCATACCATCGCTCAGCTTGTGACTTTGTTACGTACATAGGGGAGTCAGTTCGGGACATAGCTGTTTGTCTCGCTATGTTATCTGCAAAGGCGTTTCCTTGGCCCACTTTATCAGTGATCTTTTTATGGGCACTGCATTTAATGATCGCTACTTTCTTCGGACAAAGCAACGCGTTTAGGAGATCACGCACTAGTTCTCCGTGCATAATGTGTACTCCATGAGAAGTTAAAAACCCACGTTCTCTCCAGAGTAGCCCAAAGTCATGCGCTACTCCGAAGGCGTACCGGCTGTCTGTGTAGATGTTCACACATAGGCCAGCACTCAATTCGCAGGCTCGTGTTAACGCTATCAGCTCTGCTGCCTGAGCCGATTTCTGTGGTATTCTAGCTGTTTCTACCACTGTCTTAAGTGTCGTGATCGCGTATGCTGCGGAAGTCGTACCATCTGGCAGCCTCAAACACGATCCATCAACCCACAGTTCCCCATCCACATTCCTGAGGGGTGACTGGTCAGTTGGGACTGCGCATGTACAGGCTTGACCGTTACTAAAAATAGCCTGTTGCTGGGCAAACTCGAGTGGTCAGTGGTACGGACAACGGACTAAAGGGCACGCTGGCCACGAGGCCGCTCATGACCTAAGATGGCCGCCGTAACAAACAAGATGGCGTTTCCAAGTATAGCCAATTTAAGCAGGAAAAACGTGTAGCACAGCTAAGCGCTAACTCGGCCATTGTCAAATTATGACAAGAGTGCTGGAAGGGTCTAAAACATTCTGACAGCTGAGATTTATAGCTGTATCAGAACCAGCTAGACTGATACTATCCGAATATGTATACTTGCTTGTGTCAGAGGTGTATATCTATAAAACATCTATTAGGAATAGGGATAGTTTTACAAACTGTAAGGTACATTTACAGACATAGCCAAAATGGTAAGAAAAATACATTTCCTACAGAGTCGTAACAAGAAACTACCATATTGCTAACTGAAGGTTGTGCCTGGCTGTAGTTTAGATGGCATGCTGTAAAGACCTGCCATAAGAGAGAAAACATAATATATGGAAACAGAAACAAGAAATAAAGTGGGAGCTGCGCACGCAATGAAGCCTTTATGGCACCTCCTCATATCTTGCTAGTTGCCGTTAAAGTAATCAAAGCATATTACACTTACCCAGCTATGCAAAGTGCCTGTTGCTAAGTAGATAAGTGACAGTAGAATCGCAGACGCTGAAATAGCGTGCACACAAGGGTGCAGATAACAAATGAGGACTAACATCAAGCCTGCATATTGAAAGGGTATATTGTGTATGATAGTATACAGCGCAAGACACTATCCGTTCATGTATAATTGCTTGCGTCAGAAGTGACAGCTGTAGAAGAGACGTGCAAAGGAGTCTATAAGGGGAGGGGTAAAGAAGGGGCGAGGGAGGAGGGGCAATTTGGGGGGAAAGGACATGCACGAGGAAAAGTAGATGAGGGGAGAAATGAACTGACAAAGTGGCGAGGCTGAGTGTGAAGAGGCAAAGGGGGCGGAGATCGTGTAGCGACAACCTGTGAAGTGATGGACAGGAGGGAGAGCACAGAAGCAATGAGGGACGGGAAAAGAGGAGAGAGGGAGCAAGGGCAGTGAAGTTAAGGACAAGCAGGGCACAAGTCCTAAAAAAAGAAGTGGGGGGACTCTCCAAGTTAGGTGGTGTGACAGGAAGTGACACCACGACAGGAAGTGATGTCACACAGGAATTGACATCATGACAGGAAGTGACATCACATGTGTAGCATATCTATCATTTGCACGCATTGCAAGATTTAGCAATTGAAGCTGCTCAGTACTTTAGCCTGTGACTTAAGGTCCCTGCATAGAGGAATTAACAGCCCAAATGTGGATTAAGTTTGGTGTACAACTACATTAGTAAAGACATTAAGTGCTGTAAGCGAGGCATACTAAAACATGGCACCCTGAACAAAAGCAAATTGCTGCCAAGTTTTCAGGGTGCTCGGTAAAATAAGTGGGGGACGCCGTCCACCCATGTGGTACCCCGGCTCGTGCCCTGTCCATTATTCTTGGGCGGGTGGCACCTCCTGCAGTGGCTGGATTATGGCAGATGATGTACTCAGCAGGCACAGCCCACTCAAGATGCGGCCATCTTTCAGCTCGGCAGCAAGTTAGCATCTAAGAAAACTATAAGGGAACAAAGTAGCCCAGCAATATTAAAAAATCAATACATTTACCTCAGCTGGCAGTTTGTTCTTCTAGGCTGCTGAATTGTTCTAGAGCAAACATGAGCTGGTTGTGATGTTGGAAAGCTCTCACACATGAGCTAATCAGACCTGTAAAAGTGCCACCGAACCTCCTCTCACTTTGCTGCTTGAGTTGTCCCCTTTGCCCCTCCCTCATCTCTGCTTGCCCTCTTCTTGCTTGCTCCTTTTTTGAACATCAAGCCACATCTGCACAAGCAGTAGTGCTTTCAGTAATTCCAAATGCAGAGAACATGACATTTCAGTGTAATGCTTCTCTTTAATAGGCAGTACTTGCTAACACACCGTCTGCGCCCGTCCGCGCCTGGACCGCGCACCGTGCCAGGATCCCTGGACCCCGCAGACACCAGCCCACCCGCCGGACCTACGACGCCGCCACCCTCAATGCACTCAACACCGGCCGAATCCCAGGATGCTACCGAGCCACCCCGAGACGAACCCACGGACCCTTCAGCTGCCACGCCTGCAAGTTCACCTGCATCCGGACCTGTCCCGCACCAACACCCGCCAAGCCGAACACCAGCAGCAACCACCTGAAGTGCATCCTCCTCAACACCCGCTCCGTCCACAGACACGCCATTGAACTCTGGAACCTCCTCGACACCACATCGCCAGACGTTGCCTTCCTCACGGAAACCTGGATGAACGCCTCCTCAGCGCCCGACATCGCCATCGCCATCCCGGAGGGCTACAAGATCACCCGGAGAGACCGCGCCAACCAGACGGGGGAGGCATCGCCATCATCCACAGGAACTCCATCCGCATCACGACCAACACCGACGACACCCTGACAACCGCCGAACACCTGCACTTCCAGTTCCACACGGACCCCAAAACCACCCTCAGAGGCACCCTGATCTACCGACCCCGGGGACCACGCACACAATTCAGCGAGGACATCGCCGACTTCATCAGCCCGCATGCCCTCCCAACTGCTGACTACATCCTCCTGGGGGACATCAACTTACACCTGGAGAACAACAACGACCGCAACACCATCACCCTGCTCGACAACCTCGCCAACCTCGGTCTCAAGCAACTGGTGTCCACCCCCACCCACATCGCCGGACACACACTCAACGCCGTCTTCAAATCCAGCAAAGACATCGCCTTCAGCCACGCCACCGGACTCCACTGGACGGACCACAGCTGCGTCCACTTCACCTTCAAAAGAACGACGATCCACCACCACCAGCAACAGGTTGCTCGAAGAAGCTGGAACAATATCACAGCCGACCAGCTCGCCGCTTCCCTGAGCCAGCACCCTCCCGCCAGCTCAGCGAACCCCAGCTAGGCCACCGACAACCTCACGAAGTGGATCAGCCACTGCGCGGACGAACTCGCCCCACTGAGGACCCCGCCCAGCAGACCCGGCAGCAAGAAGGCCCCATGGTTCACTGACGAACTCAAGAGCTCCAAGAATAACTGCAGAGCCCTCGAGAAAGCCTGGAGAAGGGAACCAACTCCGGACAACATGACCACTCTCAAGTTTACCACCCGGAAGCACCACCAACTGATCCGCGCCACCAAGAAAACTGCATTCAAGGACCGGCTGGACAACAACGCACACAACTGCAAGGAACTCTTCAACATCGTGAAAGAGCTCTCCAACCCCAACGCCGGAAACAACGACATCAACCCATCGCAAGACCTCTGCAACTCCCTCGCCTCCTACTTCCACAACAAGATCGCGGACATACACAACAGCTTCAGCACTCAACCGACGCACGCCACGACCGAACCACCGCCCCCCACCACCACCCTCCGTGCCTGGACTCCGACCAGCACCGAAGACACCGTCCGCATGATGAACTCCATCCACTCCGGATCTCCAACCGACCCCTGCCCTCACCACGTCTTCAACAAGGCCGACGCTGTCATCGCACCCAACCTGCGGGACATCATCAACACCTCCTTCGACACCGCCACCTTCCCGGAGAGCTGGAAGCATGCCGAACTCAGCGCCCTACTCAAGAAACCTACAGCGGACCCCACCGAACTCAAGAATTACCGCCCCATCTCTCTCCTCCCGTTTCCAGCCAAAGTCATCGAGAAGACCATCAACAAACAGCTGGCCGCCTTCCTCGAGACAAATAGATCCCTCGACTCCTCTCAGTCTGGCTTCCGAGCCAACCACAGCACCGAGACCTCCCTCATCGCTGCCACCGATGACATCCGAGCCCTGATGGACAACGGAGAAACAGCGGCCCTCATCCTCCTAGACCTCTCCGCGGCATTCAACACTGTCTGCCACCGCACCCTAGTGCAGCGCCTCAGCAACGTCGGAATCCAGGAGAAGGCACTGGAATGGATCATCTCCTTCCTCGACGGAAGAACACAGAGAGTCCGTCTAACACCGTACAAGTCAGAGGCCACCGAAGTCATCTGCGGCGTCCCTCAAGGATCCTCGCTGAGCCCCACCCTCTTCAACGTCTACATGAGCCCCCTCGCGGCCATCGCACGCCAACACAACCTCAACATCATCTCCTACGCTGACGACACCCAGCTGATTCTCTCCCTCACCAACGACCCCGCCACCGCCAGAGCCAACCTTCACGAAGGGATGAAAGACGTAGCCGAGTGGATGACAACCAGCCGCCTGAAACTGAACTCAGACAAGACGGAAGTCCTCATCCTGGGCTCCTCGCCCTCCGTCTGGGACGACTCCCGGTGGCCCCCCGCCCTGGGCACCGCACCCAAACCGACAGACCACGCACGCAACCTGGGCTTCATCCTGGACTCCTCCCTCTCCATGACCAGACAAGTTAACGCCGTCTGCGCATCCTGTTTTAACATCCTGCACATGCTACGGAAGATCTTCCGGTGGATCCCCACCGAGACCAGGAAGACGGTCACCCAGGACCTCGTCACCAGCCGACTGGACTATGGCAACGCCCTCTACGCCGGAACCACCGCCAAGCTCCAGAAGAGACTCCAGTGGATCCAGAACGCCTCAGCCAGACTCATCCTCGACATCCCCCGACGCAGCCACATCTCCGGACATCTGAGAGACCTGCACTGGCTCCCCGTCAACAAGCGAATCACCTTCCGTCTCCTCACCCATGCACACAAAGCCCTACACGACCAAGGCCCGAGCTACCTCAACAACCGCCTCAACTTCTACGCTCCCAAACGCCACCTCCGATCGACCAACCACGCCCTCGCCGCCGTCCCCCGCATCCGAAGAGCGACAACAGGAGGAAGGTCCTTCTCCTACCTGGCCGCCAAGACCTGGAACTCCCTCCCGACCGACCTGCGCCTGACCCAAGACCACCTCTCCTTCAGGAAGAAGCTCAAGACCTGGCTGTTCGACCAGTAGCAGCACCCCCCCCACCCTCCCAAGCGCCTTGAGACCCTCTGGGTAAGTAGTGCGCTCTACAAATGTCTTTGATTGATTGATTGATTGAACCACTAAACTGAAGATACATCCAAGACGAGGTCAGATCAAATTGTTAACTAAATGATGCGGGTGCATCTGACAGCAAGTTAGCATATAAAAAAACGAAAAGGGGAACAAAGTATCCCAGAAATATTAATAAATCAATGCAGCTGTGCTAGTCATGTGCTCACCACTATGTCCGCATAAAGTGTGAAAGCTGTGACAACACTATCTAATTGGTAAGCAACTTTTTTACACCTCATTTGGCAGTTTGTTCTTTTAGGCTGCTTAATTGTTCCAGAGCAAACGTGAGCTGGTTCTGATGTTGGAAAGCTCCCTCACATGACCTAGTCTGACCTATAGCAGTGCGAGGTGATATGACGCTGGTTCGGTGCATGCACATGATCTCCACAATGGTGCTAGGACAATTTTAGAGGTGGGTGCTCCTGCCAAAAACTACTGCACTGAAAAACCTTAAGAAACATGAAACAAGTCCGGACAATAAAAAAAAAGTGCCTCTTTATTGTTCATTCTACGGCGAAACTATCAATTTCTACTGAGGTTTTCCTAACGCCGTTGCAGCTGTAAGCTTCTTGTGTATAAGCAGTTTATGAAAAACACACCAGGAGAGACAAGGGATTAAGACTTCTCTGGCTCCCTTACTGTCAATGTAAACTCACTCAATAGAGAAGTACAAAAAAATTAGCTCCCAACTGTACAATGTCAAAGACATGTAATGATCCACATAGGAACAGTAAATAACATATCAACTTGAACCTAAGAGAGAACAAGGGAAGACAACACATGTCTTAATACTGCCCTCTCAGACTTTACAGTGTCATGCTTCATCATTGGGCCGCATCATACATCCAGGTTCAGACCAACACTCTGGAGGAAGCGCAATTTTTTTTGGGGACAAAGAACAGTGGTGAGGGTAGAGAAAGAAAGAAAATGTGATAGTGCACATACAACACGTAGAACTACGTGTTGTATGTGCACTATCACATTTTCAAATAGTGTACTTTAGTACATTAGATTGTATCACTGCATTGAAGGTTGTTATTAGAGGTGATGCTTTCTAAACATGAACTTAGAAACACTCAAGCAGCTCTCCCCTGCCCCACCCTGCCACTCCGATCAGTGTTATTGTTATGTGATCCCTCCATGTGGCCTAGTTTGTTGTTATAAACAGAGCAGTGCTGGCATTGGAAACAAGCAATCAAAGAGAGGTCACCCAGAGGCAGGTGTGAGAGGGTGAAAATGAAGCCTTCCGCTCAGGACAGATGATCTGATTACAGTTAATTATAGCAGCGGGTGAGGCAGGGACACCAGTCTCTGAATCCAGCTTTTCAGCATAAGGCGAGGGCATTTAATCAATCAATCAATCAACGCATTTGTAAAGCGCACTACTTACCCGTGAGGGTCTCAAGGTGCTGGGGGGAGGGGAGGAAGCTGCTACTGCTTGAAGAACCAGGTCTTGAGGAGTCTTCTGAAGGTCAGCAGGTCTTGGGTCTGCCGTAGGGGGGTGGGGATGCTGTTCCAAGTCTTGGCGGCGAGGTGAGAGAACGATCTGCTACCGGAGGTCGCTCTTCGGATGAGGGGGACTGTGGCAAGGGCGAGGTCGGAGGGGCAAAGCTGGCAGGTGGGGTTGTAGAAGCTGAGTTGTCTGTTGAGGTACGCTGGTCTGGATTTGTGGACTGCCTTGTGTGCGTGGGTGCGGAGCTTGAAGGTTATTCTCTTGTTGATGGTTATCCTCATTGTGAACTATCGGCACAGCCCTCCCTCTCTGTCCAAAATGCTCCCCTGCTCTGCTTTGAGGCAGGCCAGGCTGGAGCCTGCTGACTGAATGGGGTGGGGGGGAGAGCAGAGAAAATGCACATGAATGAAAGCAGAACCAACTCATGGCTGATAAAGTATGTCCACAATCATTAGAAAAAACAACCGAGTGGGAGCCATGGTGGGGGAGGCAGCAGTAAAAAAAGGCAGCAGTAACACAACTGTGGCTTTAACAGAAGGTGGGAGGAAAAAGGCTATATTTGAATGTAGGAAGTAGGGCTCTGAATCTAAACACAGACGAACAGCAACAGAGAAGGAAACCAAGGAAAAAAGAGTTCCCCAGAGAACAAATAAGGAACCATAGTGGAATGAGACAGTGCTAAATCCCTGCTCTGAGGGAGACACAGAAGAGAGAAAGGAGGGACAAAGAGGCAGGACTGACAACTAGCAAGCACACATTTTTGAAGGACACTGACATAGGCAAGTGAAAAGCAATGGCAGGAAAGGGAATGGACTTGGTGTCCACAGACCAATTACAGGAGGTCTCGAAGAGACAGCTGCGCTGTCTAGCTTGACCTAAAGCAAAGAGTTATCGGCTACTTATATTTTATCACATCTGACCTTTGAGAGAATTAAGCACTTTTATTTAGCAGTATGGTGTGATACCAACTAAGCATCTGATTGATACGTAATAGATAGCCTGTTCACCTTATAATAAGTGAATTATATCCTCTGGCACTTGCATAAAAAGGATGGGCAATCCGTCACATTTTTTACAAAGTACCCAGTCCGTCAAACTCCAAGTCAGGCTCTCAGTCTGAGTTGTTTTGAACAAGTATTCACACAGCCCCACATTTAGTTCTAGAGCCTAACAGTCACTGTTATTGCCACATTATAGCAAACTTATTTGAGGAATCACTGCTTACTGCCAAATACATTTCATATTACAATTACTCTAGACAGGAGGATACGTTTAAAAAAAACAGGGCCCATACTCACAAGAGTAGTTCAAGGAGACGTTATTTCATTGCACTGAGGTAACCTACTTGTTCTCTGGTCCCGGTTAAAGATTTTTGTTTATAACTTCTTTATATGAAGAAACAGCATTGCATAAACGAAATGTGTAGATCAACTTGTAGGTAACACACTGCTTAGTACCACGGATGTGGAAGGAGAGAAGTATCACGAGCCGCACACAGCTTTACCTCTTGTTAATCATGGCACATCCCCACTCTTTACAATAGTATTACTCTACTCATTGGAAATCAGATGATAAAGGAATAAGGGAGTGAAGCCACAGCCAATATGCGAGCTGCTACTGAACACAAACCATCTGATCCCTAAAAAGCAAACTGGTGAGGAATTCATGGCTGACTGGCAGTAGCTGAAGGACTGAAGCTTTTCCTAAGAGAAATACGTGTGGTACAAGTGCAACAATTCCACAACAATACTGGTAAGAACAGAAAAATTTAGAGGTACAAACCTTTTAAGGCTGAATTATAAAAATGTAATGACTATAATGTCACAAAAAAAGAGGAAAAATAAATGCATGATAATTTATAGCTTAATCAAAAGAATAGGAAAGTGAAAAGCAAATAGCCCATGGAAGCAGTAGACCACAACCTACACAACATTCATGACAACCTCCAATTGACCACATCCTTGGAGAAATTGGGTAGTTCTTCTCCGTCCAAAGTTTTCTTTGTTCTACACAAACCTTCCTAGTAATATGAAATCTACAGCAGGGCATGGCTCCAGCCTGCAGCATAGAAAGCTTCACAATGTCATGTATGTTTGTTTAGCAATACTCTTGCTGCATCTAACTTCACATAAAAACGCTCTAAATGCCAAAACCAATGAAGTGAAGTCACTTAATTGGCATCCTTTGGGGTCAACTTTGCAGCTTGTCTCCATCCTCCAGAGAATTCTAACTTTTTTCAAAGTGCAGTTTTGTGACAAAAAAAATGTCATGATTAATTTATTAAGTACCGAACCATTGTCTAATTTTCAGAAGTGCTCCTCACATCTCTTGTCCAGGACCACAGCAAAATGTCTAATTTGAACTGGTCCACAGCATTTCTCAGAAAATGGCGGCCTTCATTTGTCTCTAAGATTTGCTCTGTTCCCCGGGATAAGGGGGGAAGTGTCACATGACCACTCACTAGAAATGTGCACTGTTTACTATTTTTCTCAAAGACAGGCCACAGCGTTTTATTATCTAGGATTTTCTGCACTAGATCACAGGAGAGAAGTTTCCGAAGAAAAAATCAGGCTTCGATGGTAGCATTGAGATACATATGTCTAGATCCTTGGAGTAGCATTGCAATCCCAGGTATTGAAAGCACAGGAGGAAGCACATTTTTCCACCTCACTCTTCCAGGTAGTTAGGAATACCTCAATGACAGAAAAGGAATATATTGGGGAGCGCCTGATGCTGACTCTACCATCTGCCACAGACTCCCTGGGAGAATTTCATACAGTCCGTGCAGAATCGGGGCACTGATCAGTTCTTCATGACTGAGGGGCCCTTGTGCCACTTCGCTCTGTGTATTCCAGGTGCAGAGGGCTGAAAGGCACCTTTCCTCTTCTGGTCCGCTACCATCTCATATCGTGGCTGTACGCCCTGCCAATACCACAGGGTGGAATCATGCTAGTGAGGCTTCTCACCCTGGAGAGGAGGGCAACAACAGTGATGTTATGAAAATACCTCCACGGCCCTGTGAAGTAAAAATAGCCTGTCAAGAGACTGACAGTGGTCTTCAACTAACGATTCCTCTGCCTGGATTGCATGAACCCACCTGGGAGAGGAGCAGCACCACAATTGCAGTCTAATTATTTCTCCTCTTTTCCCCTTGCTGCACAGGACAGTTTCAGCAAGGTCTGGTCATACTTGACATCCACTGGCTTTACCCCTCTACCAGGGATGATAGGGACATATCTAGAGCATTGGACTATTCCGACCCTCTGCGATGCAGTATCACAGCGGGCCCCATACCTGAGGGGGCAGCTCTCCCAGTCTGGTTTGGCCTGCTGCTTTGGATAAGACCCTGGACGGTTGTACTGCTCTGCCCTGCCTCAGTGGTTTACCGCCCATACTCCCCTCCAACAATATTGCTTGGTATAAGAAGCAGGAGGAACGCCACAATGCATCGCACTGGGGTTACCACAAGAGATAGGGATTAAGACTAGGGCTGGGCATAGTTTGAGAAGTAGCAATACGCGAAGCTACGCAAAGTGCACTTCGCACTACGCCAGCTACGCGTAGCACTATGTGAACTACATAGTAACCTGTTCGCACTGTGCAAGATGCCATTTTCAATGATTGCACAGTGCGTACAAGCATCCGGCACTGTGCAATCATTGAAAACGGCATCTTGCACAGTGTGAGCTGTCGTTTTCTGCCGCTCGAGTAGATTTTTACTCGAGCGGCAGCTTTCTCAATGCGGACTGGTAGTTTCTCATCGCGAGCGGTCGTGAGCATACGCGACCACTCACAATGAGAAACCTGACCTCCCCGCATTGAGAATCTTGCCAGGAGGTTTATTTTCCATGCTTGCGATCGGCAACTTGATGTTGCTGATCGCGAACGACGAAAAAGTCTCGCCGGGATGTGATTTTGCTTGCTCGCGGTCGCCAACTTGACGTTGAGGACCGCAAGCAAAAAATGACCGCTGCACTACGCTATGCGTGTTTGCACTGTGCTATGTGCAGTTCACGTAGTGTGAAGTAGCGCAAACTTTGCAAACTATGCGAGCGTAGCGTAGTGCTTTGCCCAGTGTTAATTAAGATATGCTTCTACCAAACACCTCTGAGCAAGTGGCCTGTGCCAAGTTTTGTTTTTTTCCTAGTCCACCAGGGCACACACTTCTGGGGGTGGAAGTCACAGTCAGCTAAGCCTGAATGGGATGCACCCCCTTTTTTACAGGCTTGAGTCTTTCCACACACTGTCAGCTGAGTGTGCCCAGCTGTTGGACTCCACCCATCCGGAGGGGGCCCCTTCATCCTCCTCACTCTTGGTACCTGCACTAGCACCCTCCTCACCCAGCAGCGCATGGTCTCCTATTCCTATTAAGGACTCCCACAGCGTGGGATTAACATCAACCCTTCTAGCAATGGTCTGACAATTTAAGGGGGGTTGAGAGAGACCTAGGATCAATGCACAGTACTCTGTGCCAATTGGTCCACTGACACTCTGGCTGTTCACTAACCCCACTGCCACTGGCTGTTATCACTGTCCATTGCATCCAGGAGGGCAATTGCCCTTTACAGAAGTCATGGCACAACAAAAATCTTGTGTACCATCATCTACTAGGGGACCAGATGATCCAGTGGAGGCATCCTGTAGAAAATTACTGCAATGGGTTGAAGGTTTCAGCTGATGAACGCTGATATCACAGACCTCACTGCTGAGACTGGACATTGGAGTGTTCCAGGGCTGTCTGGGTGACATTGGGCACCCAACTTACGACACTGGAGACCCAAGTGACACAATCGAACACCTGGCAACCAGAACATTGGCACTTACGGCATTAGAGCATTAACCTTGAGGATAGCAGCTGGAAGGAAAACATATGCTTTTTTGGTTTTATGGAAAAGATGGAACAGGATGATGGGTTGGGATTCTTGTGTGACTTGCTCCCGCGTCTTATGGGGCTGACTTTCACACTATTCTTTGCGATTCAACATGCACATAACACACGTACACACATGCCTGCTTCTTGAGACATCATCAGGTCCAACACATCTTGGCAACTGCCCATAATCATGGACCCTACAACTATGATGACCTTCAAATCCACATTCTGGTGAACTTCTTCAGAGCGACAAATGACAAACAAAGACCTTTCTTATATCTCCGACCTATTCTATGTAAATGGGAAATCAATTATGGGAAATCAACCACAATCAATTCTGCTACGAGACTCATCGCAGGTTCAAAGAGAAACTCTCACATATACTCAGACCTGAGAGCCTTCAATTGGCTACCGTTTGAAGCCATAATTCACCTAAAAATCGCTTGTATGATGCAAAAGACCCTCTACCACAACGCCCCACACTACCTTGCTCAGAAACTGGTATTCTCTGTGGGCAGTAGAGCCTCCAGGAGTGCCAAGACTCTTCTTCTACAACCACAATGATTTGCCAAGAAAAAACCTATAACCGGTCCTTCTCTGGTATGGGTCCTAGGATCTGGAACGATTTACCCAGTGAAACACGAATTAACCCTTCCTCTGCCTCCTTCATCAAAGAAGTGAAAGCGATCGTAATGGCAAAATGCACGTGAACTCTATGACTGTTTACTGTATTTTATTATTTGTTGTGTTTTTGCAATCTATATCCGTCCTTCTGTTAAGAGCTTTGCATAACATCTTCACATAGATGTCTGTATGCTATCTTTTGCTGTCTACTTATGAATTGTAAAGTGCTCT
Organism: Lissotriton vulgaris; assembly: GCF_964263255.1. Lineage (NCBI taxonomy): Eukaryota > Metazoa > Chordata > Amphibia > Caudata > Salamandridae > Lissotriton > Lissotriton vulgaris. The sequence continues at coordinate 668,577,647 of NC_141695.1, read as the reverse complement.
GATAATCGCAAGAGTCTTGTCGGCACTATATAAAACCTTCAAAATAAATAAATAAATACATTATGGCCATTTGGAACCTGCCCACATGTGAATTACAATAGATAGCAAATCCAGGGATACTCTTCAACCTGAATACTTGTGGTATTTTTCTGGACAAGTTGCAGGTCCATGCCATAGACATGTCATATGCTCCTACCCATCCCCACAAGAACAACAGAGGTTCCAGCTACATGGGCAAACTGAATCCTAAAGTGGGAAGGACAGGGGCCTCAGGGCAGGGGTGCAACTTACACATGTAACAGGTGGGACAAGTCCCATTTGCTGCTGAAAACAACCAGGACTTTTGACAAGGCTGATGAGGACCACCAACCCCAATATGAAATTCTACAGCTCTGGATGGCTGAGTACCCGATAATCGCTTTGGTAGCCACTGTGGTCATTGTATTCAAGCTTGCATGCCATTGTTCTTTCCTTGACACTGTTATTTGTTCTATACAGTTGCATGATACGATGTGCAGTGCTGTTTATTATCGTACTGTGCTATGTATGGGGCAAACTGAAGTTTCACATGGTTCTGTAGTTTATCTTCAGATACCTGTTCAATAACACTCATCCTCGGCTTTTCAGTTCCCCAGCACTAGTACCGGGGCATACCCACCCCCACTGACCTCCCAACAGAGGTCTGCATCCAACCCATACCACTGTTTCCTCAGATGGTGTAATTGCCCGCCACCCAGATGTGTACCCCTCCCTTTTTCTCCTCCCCCACCCTCTACATGGATGCCCTCCTCAGAGGGATTCTCTTCTTTCACTCCTCATTGCTTCCCCTTCTTCTTCTCTTTCCCTCCCCTCTTGTTCCGAGGATACTAAACACAATTTCCTCTTCTCTAGGACCGTGCCCAGTGCCTGGAATGTCAGCTACTGTGAGGTTTTAGCTCCACGGCTACATGTATTCACTCCCCCCATCCCTCTCGAAGTGAGGACACTCAGTTTGGCAGTCCCCCTTCTTACCTAGCATATTCACCCTTCCTTTATCTACCCCTACAGTTGATTGCAACTCCATGCACCACTGTTGCCTGCCCGTACAACCCCCAAACCCCCCAACCCTGTTCCTGCTCGCCACACCATCCACCAGCTATGGCGGCACAACCATTGGTAGTCCTATCTTGGAACTTCCGCAACCTCAACCTTTACTTTGAATGCAAAAAAGTCCTTGCATATCTGAACTCCAAACATGTGGACATAGTCCTTCTACAGGAAACCCATCTCACACATCCGGAGGCAAACTCACTTAAACAGGATTGGGTGGGTAGAGTCATCCATAACAGCTGCTCCATGCAGCTGGCTGCAGATGGCGTGTCCACCCCGGATCACTGACAAAATATCAACCTACAAAATATCGACCTACAGGAATATCGTGTCATAAATATCGAGGGCAAGAATATCGACATCCTATCTACAACATGGTAAGTACAAAAATATCGAAAAAATATTATAGATGTTAAAAATATCGATGTTAAAAATATAAAAAAAAATTCTTATAAAATATAAATGTAAATTAAAGTAAATAACACTAATAAATAACATTTACATAGTTAAAAGTATCTAATAATGTTTAAAATTAATAAATACTACATATATAATAATAATACATTAATTAAATATATACAGTAAATATATAATATAAATGTACTGAAAAATAAGTTGTAATAATTAAATTACTAATTTATAAAATAATAAATTATATTCTAAATTACAAATACATTTACAAACATAAAACAATAACATTAATAAAATGTAAAAAATATAAAAAATTAAATATACTTGTAATATTTTTAAAATTAATAGTATAAAACGTTGGATAGCGTAAGGGTAAAAATTTACTATTCCCACTCCAGAGAGTGCAACAGTAGGGAAAGCATTGGATAGTGTAGGAATATAAATTACTATTCCCACTCCAGAGAGTGCAACAGTAGGGAAAGCATTAGATAGCGTAGGGGTAAAAATTACTATTCCCACTCCAGAGAGAGCAACAGTAGGGAAAGCGTTGGATAGTGTAGGGGTAAAAATTACTATTCCCACCCCAGAGAGAGCAACAGTAGGGAAAGCGTTGGATAGCATAGGGGTAAACATTACTATTCCCACTCCAGAGAGAGCAACAGTAGGGAAAGCATTGTATAGCGTAAGAGTAAAAATTACTATTCCCACTCCAGAGAGTGCAACAGTAGGGAAAGCTTTGGATAGCAAAGAGTACAAATTACTATTCCCACTCCAGAGAGTGCAACAGTAGGGAAAGCGTTGGATAGCATAGGAGTATAAATTACTATTCCCACTCCAGACAGTGCAACAGTAGGTAAAGCGTTGGATTGCGTAGGAGTAAAAATTACTATTCCCACTCCACAGAGTGCAACAGTAGTGAAAGCGTTGGATAGCGTAGCAGTTAAAATTACTATTTCTACTCCAGAGAGTGCAACAGTAGGGAAGCGTTGGATAGCGTAGGGGTAAAAATTACTATTCCCACTTCAGAGAGTGCAACAGTAGGGAAAGTGTTGGATAGCGTAGGAGTAAAAACTTACTATTCCCACTCCAGAGAGTGCAACAGTAGGAAAAGCGTTTGATAGCGTAGGGGTAAAAATTACTCTTCCCACTCCAGAGAGTGCAACAGTAGGGAAAGCGTTGGATAGCGTAGGGGTAAAAATTACTATTCCCACTCCAGAGAGTGCAACAGTAGGGAAAGCATTGGATAGCGTAGGGGTAAAAATGACTATTCCCACTCCAGAGAGTGCAACAGTAGGGAAAGCGTTGGATAGCGTAGGAGTAAAAATTACTATTCCCACTGCAGAGAGTGCAACAGTAGGGAAAGCGTTGGATAGCGCAGGGTTAAAAATTACTATTCGCACTCCAGAGAGTGCAACAGTAGGGAAAGCGTTGGATATCGTAGGAGTAAAAATTACTATTCCCACTCCAGAGAGTGCAACAGTAGGGAAAGCTTTGGATAGCGTAGGAGCAAAAATTACTATTCCCACTCCAGAGAGTGCAACAGTAGGGAAAGTGTTGGATAGCGTAGGAGTGAAATTTACTATTCCCACTCCAGAGAGTGCAACAGTAGGAAAAGCGTTGGATAGCGTAGGGGTAAAAATTACTCTTCCCACTCCAGAGAGTGCAACAGTAGGGAAAGCGTTGGATAGCGTAGGGGTAAAAATTACTATTCCCACTCCAGAGAGTGCAACAATAGGGAAAGTGTTGGATAGCGTAGGGGTAAAAATGACTATTCCCACTCCAGAGAGTGCAACAGTAGGGAAAACGTTGGATAGCGTAGGAGTAAAAATTACTATTCCCACTGCGGAGAGTGCAACAGTAGGGAAAGCGTTGGATAGCGTAGCAGTTAAAATTACTATTCCCACTCCAGAGAGTGCAAAAGTAGGGAAAGCGTTGATAGCGTAGGGGTAAAAATTACTATTCCCACTCCAGAGAGTGCAACAGTAGGAAATGCGCTGGATAGCGTAGGGGTAAAAATTACTATTCCCACTCCAGATAGTGGAACAGTAGGGAAAGCGTTGGATAGCGTAGGGGTAAAAATGACTATTCCCACTCCAGAGAGTGCAACAGTAGGGAAAGCATTGGATAGCATAGGAGTAAAAAATACTATTCCCACTCCAGAGAGTGCAACAATAGGGAAAGCGTTGGATAGCGTAGGAGTATAAATTACTATTCCCACTCCAGACAGTGCAACAGTAGGTAAAGCGTTGGATTTCGTAGGAGTAAAAATTACTATTCCCACTCCACAGAGTGCAACAGTAGTGAAAGCGTTGGATAGCGTAGCAGTTAAAATTACTATTTCTACTCCAGAGAGTGCAACAGTAGGGAAGCGTTGGATAGCGTAGGGGTAAAAATTACTATTCCCACTTCAGAGAGTGCAACAGTAGGGAAAGCTTTGGATAGCGTAGGAGTAAAAATTACTATTACCACTCCAGAGAGTGCAACAGTAAGGAAAGTGTTGGATAGCGTAGGAGTAAAAACGTACTATTCCCACTCCAGAGAGTGCAACAGTAGGAAAAGCGTTTGATAGCGTAGGGGTAAAAATTACTCTTCCCACTCCAGAGAGTGCAACAGTAGGGAAAGCGTTGGATAGCGTAGGGGTAAAAATTACTATTCCCACTCCAGAGAGTGCAACAGTAGGGAAAGCATTGGATAGCGTAGGGGTAAAAATGACTATTCCCACTCCAGAGAGTGCAACAGTAGGAAAAACGTTGGATAGCGTAGGAGTAAAAATTACTATTTCCACTGCAGAGAGTGCAACAGTAGGGAAAGCGTTGGATAGCGCAGGGTTAAAAATTACTATTCGCACTCCAGAGAGTGCAACAGTAGGGAAAGCGTTGGATATCGTAGGAGTAAAAATTACTATTCCCACTCCAGAGAGTGCAACAGTAGGGAAAGCTTTGGATAGCGTAGGAGCAAAAATTACTATTCCCACTCCAGAGAGTGCAACAGTAGGGAAAGTGTTGGATAGCGTAGGAGTGAAATTTACTATTCCCACTCCAGAGAGTGCAACAGTAGGAAAAGCGTTGGATAGCGTAGGGGTAAAAATTACTATTCCCACTCCAGAGAGTGCAACAGTAGGGAAAGTGTTGGATAGCGTAGGGGTAAAAATGACTATTCCCACTCCAGAGAGTGCAACAGTAGGGAAAACGTTGGATAGCGTAGGAGTAAAAATTACTATTCCCACTGCAGAGAGTGCAACAGGAGGGAAAGCGTTGGATAGCGTAGCAGTTAAAATTACTATTCCCACTCCAGAGAGTGCAAAAGTAGGGAAAGCGTTCGATAGCGTAGGGGTAAAAATTACTATTCCCACTCCAGAGAGTGCAACAGTAGGGAAAGCGTTGGATAGCGTAGGAGTAAAAATTACTATTCCAACTCCAGAGAGTGCAACAGTAGGAAATGCGCTGGATAGCGTAGGGGTAAAAATTACTATTCCCACTCCAGATAGTGGAACAGTAGGGAAAGCGTTGGATAGCGTAGGGGTAAAAATTACTATTCCCACTCCAGAGAGTGCAACAGTAGGGAAAGCGTTGGATAGCATAGGAGTAAAAAATACTATTCCCACTCCAGAGAGTGCAACAATAGGGAAAGCGTTGTATAGCGTAGGAGTAAAAATTAATATTCCCACTCCAGAGAGTGCAACAGTAGGGAAAACGTTGGATAGCGTAGGGGTAAAAATTACTATTCCCACTCCAGAGAGTGCAACAGTAGGGAAAGCATTGGATAGCGTAGGGTTAAAAATAACTATTCCCACTCCAGAGAGTGCAACAGTAGGGAAAGCGTTGGATATCGTAGGAGTAAAAATTACTATTCCCACTCCAGGGAGTGCAACGGTAGGGAAAGCGTTGGATAGCGTAGGGGTAACAATTAGTATTTCCACTCCAGAGAGTGCAACAGTAGGGAAGTGGTGGATAGCGTAGGAGTAAAAATTACTATTCCCACTCCAGAGAGTGCAACAGTAGGGAAAGCGTTGGATAGCATAGGGATAACAATTACTATTCCCACTCTAGAGAGTGCAACAGTAGGGAAATTGTTGGATAGCGTAGGGGTAAACATTACTATTCCCACTCCAGAGAGTGCAACAGTAGGGAAAGCGTTGGATAGCATAGGGTTAAAAATTATTATTCCCACTCCACAGAGTGCAACAGTAGGGAAAGTGTTGGATAGCGTAGGGGTTAAAATAACATACTTATAAATAAAATATATTTTTTTAATAATAAAAATATAAACGATTAAATAAATATAAACCATATACCATACCTATACATAATTATAAAAAACATGATTAGCTAAATAGATTTAACAAATAATAAATATTAAAAAATACTATTTTTTAATATTTAATTACCTATTAATAATTATTTAACAATTATATTATTAACAAAAGAAATATTTTAAAAACATTATTACTTAATGAAATTTAAATTACTTCCCACCATATTCCCCTATAAATCCACTACCCGCAACAGAACACATTTATCCATTTATGAATTATTTAAAATTAATTACCAATTAATTAAAATTAATTACCAATTAATTAAAATTAATTACCAATTAATTAACATTAATGTATAATTCCTACTAATTAATAATTAATTACACATAATTAAATTACTTCCCACCCTATTCCCCTATAAACCCACAACCCGCTACAGAACATATATATCAATTAAACAATTATTTAAAATGATTTACCAATTAATTAAATGTAATTACCTAATATTTAACATTAATTAATAATAACTACTAATTAATAATTAATGTAACATAATTAAATTACTTCCCACCCTATTCCCCTATAAACCCACAACCCGCTATTGAACACATGTATTAATTAATCAATTAATTAAAAGGAATTACCAATTAATTAAATGTAATTGCCAATTATTTAACATTAATTAATAATAACTACTAATTATTAATTAATTTAACCTAATTATATTACTTCCCACCCTATTTCCCTATAAACCCATAACCCGCTACAGAACATATTTATCAAATTATCAATTAATTAAAATTAATTTCCAATTAATTAAAAATAATTACCAATTAATTACAATTTATTAATAAATCCTACTAATTAATAATCAATTTAACATAATTAAATTACTTCCCACCCTATTCCCCTATAAACCCACTACCCGCTCTGGTACTAAAACATATAATTTGCTTATAAATAATGTTATTAATATATAAAATGAATACACATATAATATTAATTATTTTAAATACTTAACTTAAACATATAACACATACATAATAAAAACAATAAAATAATACAAATATAGATATTAGTGTCATCTAAATTAGTGACATCGATATATATGCTATCGATATTACTAACTTCAATATAACTTACATCGATATAAAGAATTTCAATATTACTTACCTTAGGGTCGATATTCTGTCCAACGATATTCTTGACATCAATAATCTACACCTTCGAAATTTCATACACGATATTTTGGTAGGTCGATATTTAATACTCGATATTTTGACTGTGTACCGTCCACCCCATGGAAATTAGGTGTGGCCATCCTTCTCTGCAAATCACTTATCTGTATTGTACTGAAGACATAGACCGACACTGGGGACAGGTCCAACTGTGCCAGTCTCAAGATACTAGACAGGATCCTATGCATGGTGTAGGTCTATGCCCCATTGGGGACTAAGGCGACATTCCTCCTTGGCCGCCACTGCATTATCATCGAACTCAGCACGTTGTCTGAATTTTTGAGAGGAGCCTGGAACATAGCCCTGGATGCAATGTTGGATTGGACTGGCCTCATTGAGCCAGCACTGCAGACCGAGCACTCTCACAATTGAACCATGGCATTCTTGATATTTAGTGCCTTATTTCACTGACTGAAAAATCACAATGAATGTCGGAAAGAGGACTGCAGTTACCATGAGTCACATTGGGAGGTCAGGGGGGCCCTTCAACAGAATGCAATTGGACTTCATTGAGATGACTAGGTGCAACCACTTGAGGTACATCTTGGTGGTGGTGTGTGTGTTCTGAAGGTGGGTGGAGGCATATCCGACCTGCAGGTGCGACACACTTACAGTAGCTAAGTTGTTGTTGAGGGAGCTTGTCCCTTGATTAGGGATTCCAGCCTCTTTGGAATCGGACAGAGGAACGCAGCGGCCCAGATTAATATCACAGATGATCTGATCCTCGATTATTGCACGGGACTCGCTGATGTCGTCCATTCTGTGTCTCATCAGGTGCAGGCTGCTGTGGTCCCGGCATCCAGTGATCTCGGTCATGACCAGAAATTGGGTGTTGGTTTGGAAGCACGCACGAAAGAGATGTTTGGATGCTCGGTGGAGAGGCCCTTACCAAGTCATCCTAGACACGAACACTGCTGTGAAGTGTGGGGGGCTGCCAAACTTGTTACATGCTTCCCATACCCGTCGAGTTTCAGCACCCTTGGAAAAAACAGCTCCTTCCCCGAATGAAAATCCAGCTGATGTGGCAGGGCCACAGGAGGGGACAAGCCAAGCTGTGAGGGTGTCTGATGCAGCTTGTTGCTCACATGGTCAAGTTGAGGAGGGTCACAACGGCAGCGACTCCGAAACTGACTCTGAAAGGGGAAGTTGCTGTGAAAGTGGTCCAGAGTCAAACTCAGCTGAAGAAAGTCGTTAACAGGGTGAGCAAGCAGAAGGTGCGAGAGCCAGCAGAGCCGAGGAACAGGGGCCAGAGAGACAAAGGTGACTGAACCTGAGACTGGTTTCTGAAGGAGACCTTGCTCCTGTGTCTGAGGAAACTGAATCAGACGAAGGCTGTTAGACCTGGCACCTTGGCGTGAGTCTCCCTTCCACTTTTTGCTGATGTGCCTCAGATGTTCTGCTGGTGTTCGCTGCTCAGAGCACTGCGCCACAGCCAATCCGTGCCGCAGTGCAAGTGCTCCCAATGTAAAGTATACCTGTAATTGATTTCCATGATTGGCTCATTGGATTTACTGTCAGTCCCCAGTAAAGTGCACAAGGAGTGCCAGGGCTTGTAAATGCCAATACTGCTAGTGTGCCTGCAGCGCTGTTTGCGCCACCCATAAAAGCAGCCTTTTAAAATGTGTCTAGGGTCTGCCATTGCAGAACCTGCATGCAGTCTGGTACTGTCATGCTGACTGCGCAAGTACACCTACTTGGCAGTCCCTAAACCTTCCCTTAACTTCATATTAGTCACCCCTATGGAAGGCCAAGGGGCAGGGTGCATTGTAAGCCTAAGGTAGGACAAGCCCTGATGTGTGTGGCATGTCCTAATAGTGAATTACCGCCAATTTCGTTTTTCACTATTGTAAGGCTACCTGTTCTCATAGGCCAGAATGGACTGCTGGAATTATTACACTCTATAATCCCAGCAGGCTCAAGGAACATTGTAGAAGGTCAAGTTTAGTATGCCTGAACTCAGAATAATAAAATACTTCTTTTAGTAAAGTTTATTTTAATATCCTGAGTTTGCAAATGCTACTTTTAGAAAGTTAGCATTTGCTTGCCTAACCATTTCAGCCTGCCTCTGCCAGGATGTGTATCTGCTGTCTGGGTTGTGTGAGTGACAGGGCTTTGGATGACAGGTGGTGGGAGTGCCCCTTGACTCTGAATAGGGCTGTGCTCTGCCACCACAATGCTGGCTCCACCTCCTGGGGAGCGACTGATGACTGTGCCCGAATCCTGGCCCAGGAAGAGGGAGGACTGTCAACAAAGTGCTCCTGACTGTACTTGGACTCTCAATGCTGGCTCCACCTCCTGCGGAGCGTCTGCTGTCCCTACCCCACACTCTGAAAGCAGAAGGCAGACTCTGCACAACAAAGTGCTTAGAGACTGAAAGGAACTATGCAAAGGCCCCCCCTGGTCTGGCAAGACAAAAGAAATACTGTATAAAAGACGGAGCCCTGCTCCCAAGAGATCAGATCCTGTTCTAACCACGACGAACCTCTGCCTGATGAGAAGGACCCTGAGAAGCTAGAAGAAGAAGGACTGTCCCTTCCTGGGGACTTGGACTGCAGCTGGTGCCTTGCTACGCTGAAGGAGAGGAGAAGACCCTAAGGGACTTTCCAGATTTGTGCCTGGAACTGATCTCCAAGGGCTGGAACCAGAGCCTGCCCCCTGACCTGAGCCCCGGGACCATTGGGCTCATCCTGCCTTCCCTAACGAGTCCCTGATATCAGCCTGACCTCTCCGTGCCACCGGGGCCTCGCCTGAAGTGAGCCTTGACCCCCCTTGGCAGCTTGTGCCTGGCCGCCCCAGCCTCGAGCCGCAGCGCTCCTCACAGAGCTGTGCCCCACTCTGCTGGGCCACCTGCATCCTGCCCTGGGCTGCTCGTGCTTGGACACCCCCACCTCGAGCCGCACCGCTCCTCACAGAGCTGTGCCCCGCTCAGCTGGGCCACCAGCATCCTGCCTCCTTGTCCTCCCCGGGCCGCTCTGCTCCAGGTCGGCCCCGCCGCTGAAACTTGTCTTGTGGTCTTGTGCGAGGTGCAGCCTGCCCGTACGCCTGTAGCGTACCGGTCGCACCACTTCGGAGCCTCGAGAATGTCATCCACCTCGATCCCCCTGTGATTCGGATGGAAGGTACGGTGCGTAGGAGGAAGCGTCCGCACCGCACCTGATCCTGATTCCGGTACTGGCCGAGTACCCGCTGCGAGGTGCCTGTGTAGTACGCCTACGCTTTTGCCCCAAGTTCAAGAAGTACGCTTGCACCCCTCAGCGCGTACGTCAAGAGTACGCCTACACTTTTGCCCAGAGTTCAAGAAGTACGCTTGCACCCCTCAGCGCGTACGCCAAGTGTACGCCTATGCTTTTTCCCCAAGTTCAAGAAGTACGCTTGCACCCCTCAGTGCATACGTCAAGAGTACGCCTACGCTTTTGCCCCAAGTTCAAGAAGTACGCTTGCATTCCTCAGCGCGTACGTCAAGAGTATGCCTCGTCTGCTGGGCGCCTTACCTCACCGTACGCTTGGATTCAGCAGCATGTACATCATGAGTCCACCACGTATGCTGGGCGCCTTTCCTCACAGTAGTACGCTGGCCCTACTCCGGTGTACCTGAAGAGTACGCCCACGCCTGAAGTGCACAGAGCCCCTTCCCAAGGTCTATCGTGCCATCACCGGATCCAGGGTCCGCACCATTTGCTTTCCCTGTTTACACCTCCGGATCAGCGGGTCACCTCACCAGTGCAAGCGGAGCACACGAGACCCACCAACAAGCATTGGTAAAACCCACTGAAGTACTATTATTCATACCTAAGCACGGTGGCCATATTTTAATAACATTATTTGGTCTTGAGATAGTAATTGCCTCATATTCTATATTTTTACATAAAGAAGCAGTATTTTTTATACAAATTACAGCCTGGTGTCTATTTGTGGGGGAGTCAGTGATTTTACTGTGTACAATCATAAATGCTTAACTAACTTAATGCTCTTGGGATTAGCCTTGACTGCTCGACCCACACAATCTAGAGGGTGAGCAGGGGTTATTCTTAAGGGATAGTTCCCTTGCCATGACTAGAGGAGAGGGTCCCTGTTTGTCAGAAGTGCATACCTGTGCCAACCAGAGACCCCCAATTCTAACAAAGGTGAAGAAGGGCAAGCTCGTGGAAGTCTAAGGAGATCAAAACGAATAAGGGTGCCTTGCAGGAGGTACGCGACTCCTGAGTGGACTTACATTGTGACTGATGCCAGGAGTTTTGAGATTGGGGAGGGTGAGGGCAGTGACAGTGATCAGTACCAGTCCTAATGTCAAGTTGGACGTGTTGTTGTTGGTACCAGGACTTGAGATTGGAGGTGTACTGACAATCACAGTCCCGAATCCACCGATTTTGAGCAGAATTCGTCATCTGATTTTGATTAGACTGCTTTTTCCTATGTTTAGTCCTGAAATATCATCTCATGAATCTATTGTTCTTCATCTTGAACTTTTGGAATATGTGCTAGAGGCGGTTGGCACAAATCTTATTATGGATGACTAAGACTTTTCTGTAAATAAAATTGCTTTTACAACCTAGGTCCAAGTGGAAGAAGAAGAAATTTAGGGGCTTCCCATAGAGGACAGAGAAGGGTTAGGGTTGTCTTTGAAAACTGTAAATAAGGAACTGAAATTCAAAGAGGACTTCCAGCTTCTAAGGTGTGGTTCGAACTGATTCAAGTAACTGAGGTTGGAGAGAAGAGACTGTGAAGGTTGTTGCCGAACAAGAGAAGCTGCAAATTGTCCTGAGACCATGGAGGCTGGAAATCCGAATCATAGAGCTAGATGCATTGTAGGCACACTTATAGGAGGAGTGATACTCTTCATTATTCTGGTAGTTGTTGTTTCGTATTTAATACCACATGAGCAGGCAGTGGAGGTAGAGGGAACACCTACACCTACTACTCCTAGCGAAAAAGAGGTCAAAATAGGAGTCGAAAGAGCCTTGCTGCTAGAGGAGAGTCGTAGGTTACATGCAGATCTGTATAGAGGAAATTTCAAGCTTAATGCGTATGCAAAGTTGTTGTATGAGTATAGTGAGGCCAATAATGCAAAAGATTGTTATGTGTGTATGCAATTGCCTGCTTCTGTAGATAAGGGTATTAGATACCATCACCTTCCATTGACTTGAGGAATTTCATGTAGGTTGTTGCTTAGCATTTTTTATGGACGTAATCATTTTGAGCATTTCTTTTCGAATTATGATGCTGTACTTCCTGAAGTACGTGCTTACAGGCATTTGAACAAGTATGATTATTACAAATCAGAAGACAGGCTTGGGACATATTTTATTCCGACTAAAGAGTTGGATACGTCTTATGCTCATCGCCATAATCTGACATGTTTGTTGTCAGACACAGAGAAGAAATTCATAGAACAAGTGAAGATAGGTACCGGAGACAAAAGCAGTTGCGAGATTCAGGACAGGGTAAAGTGGATTGGACCAATGAAGAAAAGTTGCACAAGTCGAAAGGAAGTTATGGTCCAATAGCTCTAGATGAAGTGCAGAAAGGGAAGTTGTGCTTTCATAGACCACAGACATATTATGAGAATGTGTATGTAGGTCATACCATGTGTGAGCATACTTTCACTTTGGAGTATTATTCAAAGGACTTTTTGCAAAGTGTGGTGCAGGTTATTCCGACTGTGTATTTTGTTTGTGGGAGGAATGCATATGTGTGACTGCCTTAGAAATGGTATGGAATGTGCTATCGAGCAATCATTTTTCCCAAGATTTATCATACAGAAGATTTTTAACTTTTAGAAGGAGGACAACATGTGAGAGTGAAGCAAAGTTAAAGTGCAGGAGCCATAGTTGGATACATTTTTGGAGCAATGATACCAGCTCTGGGAGTGATCATGAATGATATGAAAATCAAAAGGCTGGCGACTGTTGTGGATGAGTTGTCAATGAATACAGCTAAGTTGTTGGTGTTGGTTGAAGGTGAGATGTTGTCAATAGGGACTATGGTTTTACAGAATCGTCTTGCTTTAGACGTCCTTCTAGCAAAAGAGGGCGGAGTCTGTAAACTTTTGAAGGTCCTAGAATGTTGTACTTATATACCAGACAACAGCAAAGATCTGGAGAAATATATAAGCAACATTACTGCGATCCATAGTGAGATTGAGGATCTTACTGCGAAAACTGTTAGGGAAAAAGTTGGCAAAGGGTTTGGCAAAGTCGGGAGGTGGTTTGCAAACCTTGGAAAGGGTTTCCTTGGTTTTGTGTTGGAACCCCTTATCATAGCTGTGGCATGTGTGATTGGATTGTGGGGTTTGGTACGAGCTTATAAATGGTACAGATCAAGCAGACTGGAGGGGTCATTGAGAATGCAAGAGAGGCGAATGGAGAGACTGCAGGACAGTCAATATCAGAATCTGAAGAACATGAAGTTGCTTAAAAGGGAGAAAGAGGCCACAAGTTCTGTTTAACTCGGTTCTTTCTATGAGGGTGGTGTATTGTGTGATGGCACAGGTCATCAAAGGGGGGAACTGAGAGAGCGTAATGTCATTTTGAAAATAGTAGGGGTGAACCCTATCTCCTGTAGTTAGCACCCGCATATTTAGAGGTTATACTAATGTGTGTTTTCAGAGATATAACAGTTGGTTGGGAATTAGTACAATGTGTAATCGATGTATTCATAACGATGCAGATTAATGTAGAGCTTTAACAGGAGTCTAATGCTTTATATGAGGTAGAAATGGTACTAAATGTGTCAATTGTAGGATTAATAAACGTGCCATATTAAGGGTTGTACATGTAGAAGATAGAATGTGACGCTTTAATGTGGAATAGAACTAACGTTTAGAGATGAAATGTAATGTTGTCTTTGTAATGGAATAGAGTGCACTTCTTATAATGTAGAATCATTTAGAAATGCATTTAAACGCGTAAAGGCCTGGGTCATAAAGAAATGCCAGTAAAGGCCTAACTGTAATTTCTTTAGTTAGCATTGGTTATTCTTGGGAAATAGCTGCCTGTTGGGAAGAGTGCTGTTCTCAGTGAATATTGAATTGTAACTTTGGATGTGCACAGGGTTGCTTCTCACGTATTTCAGTTGCAGATGCAAGGCCACGGCGCTTGTTAGGTAGAAAGATCCATTGTTTGGAAGTTAGGCCGGTAGGAGTGAGGCCGAGTAGGTGCCAGAGGGATGTTCGCTGCAACATTTGGCGAAGGGGGTGCCTGGGATCCAAGAACACCTCAACGGATGCTGGATGGAAGGATGCCATGCTGGAAAAATCCAAAGACCAACACCTGCCCAGAGGGCTCTGGGACGCTTCCGGGCAGCCATGCGCTTTATAAATCTAATTTCATTCATTTCAGGGGCGTGCCTTGGGTGTATCTGCGATTTTGGAAGTTTTGTATTAGGGACAGACCCCGAGGGAGGAGAGAAGATCTTGTCAGGAGGTTGCTAGAGCAGATGTAGGCAATCTTAGACAGCGTTGAGGGAACTTAGGGCAGAGTGGGGTGTAGGAAGGAGCATCTTAGAACGAGCTCAGTAGTTTAAACTACTTATTTGAGAAATGTGAATGCACTTCTTAGGGAATCTTCATGGCTGACACCTTTACTCTTGCCTAAAGGGAGTTGCTAAGTAGGTATGTCACCTTAGAGTTAGTGTAGGGACAGAATAACCTTTTCTTTCCTTTTGTAAATGCAGTCCAGACTTCAAATAGGGACGGTAAACGGATGCCTGATGTTCCTAGAATTGACTTTGCTTTTCATTCTGAGTTGTCTGAGGCTCCTTCGTAGGATTATGTTTGTATTAGTGCCAGTCTATTTCTTGAACCTCTTGTTAAGGTGTTTGTATTTCAAATTATTTTTGGCTTTGTAATAAATTCTTAACTTCAGTTCGTAGTCAGTGGTTCTTCAAATTGAATTTAATTGTCGATTTGCAAAGCTGTTTAATTATGAGTTTAGAAACCTCACCCTACACTTCTTAGCAGGCAAAAAGGTCCAGTCGACATGTATTGGGATTCTGGAGAATTGATAAGGTAAAAATCTAGATAATAATCCCAGCCCCTTCAATATCATGGATGAGGAAATGAGCAGTGCTTGGGCCAGGTATGGTTTCATTGACAAATTTTGTGATTTTTAGGATGAAAATATTACCCACACTTCCCGCTCAACCGAATTTTTATGGGAATATCCTGAAATACGCTGGCCTAATAGAATAAGACTATATAAATGAGACAAAAGAGACTATCAAAGTATGGGAAAAGAACTGGCCTTGGAATTGTGAAAAAACAAACCCACATTTCTCTGACAGTACCTTCAAAAATTACAAATCGAATTGTGTTCGGCTTCTGAGTAGACACTCAACATATTGAAAACCTATTCATGTTTGAACCCGAATGGCTAACAAGTAAAGGGGAATAAATGAATGGGTTGCGCATTCTCTTGGAAAGGCTCCTAAGGGGAAAGTAAGAAGAAAGATTTATACCTTTGGAAATTGAAAGCAACTGTTTTCCTCTGCTCATTCATTATGAAATACCGAAGCATGATCTTATACTAGAGTACATACGAAAAGCGTTACACATCAGCTATACCCACAGTAAGTAGTACCCGTGGAAGACATATGTGTGTCTGCCTTCACCACAGAAATGTTACTGCGTGATAGAGGAGAAAGGGAAATTTCATCTCACTGCAGCACATCATGACATATCAGAAAGTAGGCATCATTTTTGAGCTGTGTGGGGCAGCCAATCAGAAGAATAAGGTTCGTCACCTTTCTTTTAATGTGTTCTATTTGAAAATGCTTGATATTTCATTGTTTTGGTTATGTGCTTTGGACGATATCTGTCCTGCATCAGCACCAAATTAGCATTTTTGCAATTTTTCTTCCGGAATTTGCTCATCTGTGTGTTGGGTCTCCTCTGCTGCTTGTATGAACCACAGACCTATAGGCAACTGAAACAATGCTGCTATTCCTACATCAAGGAACAATACAGACTACAAAAACAGATTCAATTTTGGCCATTTTCTATGCTAGGGAAGCAGATTTTGACTTTTCTTCATAAAAAAATTAAATTCCACTGTAAATTTACCTAGCCAGCCGCACTGAAGAAGGGAAGTCTACCACCCATCAATAGATTCCTTATGGTTTGAAAAAAACATTTGAAATATATGGTTTAGCAACATAAACATGGGATTGGTATCTATGATGAAAGGGATGTCTTCAAAAATTGAACTACTATAAGAGTTCCTTCTAAAATCGTTTGCAGGTATTGTTTGGTTTAACACCTGCGGGTAGCACATACCTATTAAGAGCTACACATACTGAATATTAATGTTTAAAGGATGCACAACTGAATACATAGGTGGCGTTCCACATTTTTCCCCAAATGGTAAAAACTTGTGCGACCTTCCTTCACAGCTGCAGTGGCATAGCAGGGGACCATGGACCCTACTACAAGCAATGAAATTATGACCGCTGCCCTTTGTTTTAAAAACATACACTAATTGGGGCAACATTGGACCCTCCCGCATGTGGGCAGAAGCCTTTGTACTATTGAATGCTAGCCCCTGACATAGCTGCTCCACATTAACATTTCTTCTGGAGTATTAAGAGCTGTCGTATTCACAGCACCTTCAATCACGGCCGCAATCCCAACCCTTTTGAATAAATAGAAAACACGGATCCCACTCAGCACACTTGAGTCTCTCTTTCGAACTGCGATGTTCTTGTGTGAGACAGGCAGAAGAGAAATATCACCTTGTGTAAAGGGTCATGTTTGGAGTAAGACTTTTTCTATGAGGGTTTCTGAACGGTGCAACATAATGAGGCAGAACTGCGTCTCACTTCCTGTGGTTCAGAAGTAGACACTTGTCAGGAAGTGAAAGGTGCAACAGTCCTGCGTTTCGATAAGATTTATTTCTGAAATCGTTTGCCTATCACCAGCCCAGAGATGAACTTTATTGAAATATTGCAGGACTGGTATTTTCACAAATATTTGACCAAGCGAAATAAAAAAAACTTGAATCACCTTCCCTACTGACGTAATATGTTCCTATAATGTTTGTGTTTATATCCAACATCATAGGAAGGGACCCCTGGACTGCCTTTGCGACCCCTAGGGTCAGCCGCGGCAAAATCAGTGGCAGGAGCAGAAGCAACTCGTCATTATGGACGTCGGTGGTGGCTTCACTCACCTCGTTTTTTGTCATTTTCAATTGTACTAATAGTTAATAATGTTAACGTATTCTCTATTAGTTTAATACAAAATGGAGGACAAAGAGCTGGAATGCGACTTTCCCTGGTATGTATGTTGTGTGTCTACTTGCAGTTTTGAGTGTGTTTATGTAAGAGAGAGTGTGTGAATATGTGTGCATGTGTAGGCAGAGTGTGTGTGTATGTGTAAGTGTGTGTGTATCTGTGAATGTGCGTGTATGTATAAGCATATGTATGTGTGAGTGAAAGTGAATGTGAAGGTCAAAGGGCATGTGAAGTCACTTCCGCTCCCCTAGCATTTTGATGAATTGGCTTCCATTAAAGGGGCCGCAGCCCAGGATTTCTAGCCTATGCCGTGCCTCATGAACACACCACACCTTTGTAAACTTATAGATGTCTGTATTCAATACACAGAGCCCTAGAAGAATGCATGTAAGATTCACCCTTCCCCTCAGTCTGATATTCCCAGTAAAGCTGGAATGTTCACAAAACATAAAAGGCATCTTAGAGTGGTTGCCGTAGTTTATAGATACGCACAAATATTGTCATAATGTATGAGCGGACTACAAGCTCCATGAATACCATGGGGCAGATTTACAAGCCCCTTGTGCCTCATTTACGCCGCGGTTGCATCACTTTTGTGGCGCAACGGCGGCGCAAATCCTGCTCCATTGTGCGGGGGTATTTACAACGTGACGCATCTGGGAGATGCGTCACGTTGTAATGCCCTGCACCACATGTAGGCGTTCCTGTGCAGGGGTGGGGCGTTCCGGCGCAGGAACGCCGCCTAAAAGTGGCAGAGTGAAATCTACAAGATTTCACTCAGTCACTTTTAGGCCCATTCTGCGTCAAAACCCTGCGCCTGCCTGAAGCAGACGTAAGGATTGACACAGCATTAACTAGATAGGGCCCCCAGAGCATTGCTGGAGCTGCGTCGCGCTTGCAAAGCAACTCCAGCAATGCGTCACTTTTGCGTCACGCATCTGTGCCGTTTTTGCACCATGGTGCAACGCATTGTAAATGTGGCGCATCCATGATGGCGGAGTTGTGGCGCACAATAACTGGCGCATCCCTGCTGATTTGCAGGGATGCACCAGTTATTGTAAATATGCCGCCTTGTCTTTTTGATGCTACCAAATTCAAAGCAGCCAGTAAACATGTCCAAGGTAGCATTCCTATATGAATTCTTGGCTGTTGCCGATTCCTAACAGAGTACTGACCAATTTGGTCAAAAAATAAATTAAATCTCTTCACATGTTCTCTGAAAAAACGTCATAAAATAAAGGAACAAGATGCCCATCTCTATATGGGGATTCATGTAACTGCAGCACCAATACAATGGTAGGTTGCCTTATGCTAGTGTGTAGTGTGTAGTAATCAGGGCTGGACTGGGAACCAAAACCGACCCTGGCAAAGTGCTCAGCCCCCTCCCCTCCCCCGGGGGGAGGGAGGGGTGTGTGTCGCCAAGCTCTTTGTCAGGGCCGATTTTGCAGGTATGCTGCAAAAAAGGCCCTGTAACAAACTCGGCCCCCAGGGGCCCAAAACTGGCCCCCACCCCTGCAGCGCACCGGGGGATTGCCCGGTGCCCGCTACGGCCAGTCCGGCCCTGGTTGTGATAACACTCTACACGTCCTAAAATGACAGCTACAGAGGCTGGTTGAAGTAATGAATGCCCCAGAGTTTGGCCATATACTTGATTAGGAGAAGTGCTCTTAAGAAGTAATGTGGGAGGGATAGAGGAAGCGCATGAGCATAAGATCTGTGAATGTTCATTGCTAAAGCCACTACTTTGGTTATGAGTTCGGGTGGAAAATACCTGAGGCTCTAATAGGTATCGAAATTAGTTACTAACGAAACCTTTTTTATGTATATACAAACGCTCAGCTTTATGCCTTTGATCTATTGGATGAAACTTTGTAGCTCACTTGTAAGTAGACCCTACTGAGTAGGCTTCAGAAAACTGCAAGAAGGCCCTATGGAAAGTCATTAGACATTGCCCTCCTTTAACCATTCTGCTTTAACGAACACGGGTTGGTCAGACAATGGTTTGAATTACACATCAATATCTATGAAACTGATCTCTGTAGTGAATAAGCCAATACCCTAAGCAGTTCAGATACCTCTAGTTTTGTAAATAACACAATCGATTCTTAATACACCAATACTTTTTGGTGAAAAATGATTGCAAGACTGAACTTTTTCTAGGAAAGTACAGAAAGATCTTAATTAATCAAATTCCAGTATGGAATTCTGCACCTTGCATGATTTAACAAGGGGAGGGGTGAGAAACACACGATTCCTGATCCTTTTTTTTCCACAGTGATGCAGTGGAATCAGTTTCCCATGTGCTCCTATTTTGCACTCTATACTCTGGTCTATGGCAGGTATTACTATAAACAAATATGCTCTAAGCACCAGAACTCTGATTGTTCTCTGGTGATAGTTTTTGCTCTATCAAATTTTCTAAATGCAGTCTTAGAGAGTGCTAAATAATTATCTTGAAGTGATCACCAGATAGTATACTTCAAGCCATAGAATATACATCCTCACCAGAGTTTAACGAACTGTTTTTTTCTAAAGCTTTTATAATAGAGACACAATTAAATTGTTCAAGAGTTAAATATCGGTCACTATATTTGGTGTAATAGTTAAACACTATAAGAAGTGATTTTGTTCTAACCATGAACATTGAGATAATAAGAAATTTTCCATGCAACTGTTTTTCGGTAACTGTGCCAAATAAATCATTGCTGAACACAATCAGAGGCTTTCTCCACTCTGCATAGATTAGCTGATGGCTAACAATAAATCTGCCTGAAAAATCCATGAAGCCAAATGGTTTGTTTGTCACATCAGTGCATTGATAATGCAGTGTGGGATCATAAAACACGTCTGACCTTACATTTTCAACTCAGGCTAGATAGAGAAGGCTTTAGCTTTCTGTACGAGCTCAGTGAC
This sequence comes from Lissotriton vulgaris, assembly GCF_964263255.1. Classification (NCBI taxonomy): domain Eukaryota; kingdom Metazoa; phylum Chordata; class Amphibia; order Caudata; family Salamandridae; genus Lissotriton; species Lissotriton vulgaris. The sequence continues at coordinate 668,557,514 of NC_141695.1, read as the reverse complement.
AAAAACACACAAACAGTATTGAGGAATGGCTTAGACGCCGCATTTTCCTCGATCTTCTCCTCTGTGTCATTTGATTGGGCAGTAGTTATGTTAGGTGGCCCATCAATTAGTTACTTTGCTCACCATTTTACAGCAGACCATGTGTGTAATACAGCAGGAAGGAGCTCTGGGAAGTGCAAGACAGGGACAAATACAGAAGGAATGGATTTTACATTTTGTCATTCCGTTAGGTTTAGAGGGTTCTGGTATTCACTGACCACATTTGTACTCTTATATTCATTATTTAGTTGTGTGTAAATTAAAGATTTTTTTCTTTTTAAAACTAAAAACACTGACTAGACATTAATTTAAGTGTTAAAGTAAACCAGACAGCTTTGCATGATTAAAAATCTTGCAACTTAAGAGGTGTGGCTACGCAGCTTAGCATGATGGTCACTGCCTAAACCAGTTCCGTCCAAATCGACTCTCCCCCTACTGTCCGCCACACTAATCTGGCAACTGAGAGGTGTTTCAGTGACCGAAGGGTGTATAGAATCCGATCCAGCAAGAACGGGATTGACCGGCCGTTGGCGTTCAAAGTTACAGCCTTAACTGTTTGCAGCCTACGCTGGGCGCCTAAGTCAGGGCCCGGAATGACTGCAGAGACCAAGAACTTGCTGATGCAAAGGGGCATGGTCGGTTGCGCACTCGGTGAAGTGGACTGGTACCGGAAATAAAGCCATGGGCCCACCACTCTCAGGAGGGGGGGCGGCACTGCCTGAAGTGCGACGCAGGTCCACCAGAATAATTTCAGGATGCCAGGAGCTTATGCACACCAGTGCATGAAGAAGCCCGCGTTGTGACGCAGTAAATTTTCCCTTGGACCCGAGATGCGGAGGGATGGTGAGGTGGTGATCGGAAGCCCGGGAGTCCGGGGTAAGTTGTGTGATCCACTCTGGTTCCTTCTGCCTCTCCCGACCTCCCCCGGGATCACATTGTGTGCCGCAACATCCACGGTGGTGGGCCCCCTGTGGTGTGAGATGGTGGCCGGCACGGAGGGGAGCTTGGCATTTGAAAGACCTCACTAGCAGAGGGACACAGAGGTGAAGGGCGACCCAACCTACTTGTCTGGAAGTGTGGCCTGTTGAAGTTGACGATTTGGGGCTGCAGATCCTCGAATGGGCGTTGGTGAGTGCTGCCCCCCTCAGCCTTACAGTCCGTGTTGACAAAAAACTGCGTTCGCAATACAGAGTGGGGCAGCGACCATCGCCGGCTGGGATAGGGGCAGTGGTGGACGTGGGGTACTGTTGTAAAAAGCTTGGTATTATTTTACTCCCTCTGTAGTCTTTTCACTGTTTCCCTTTCCTTCCTCATTCTCAGAATACCACTGTGATCTACATGCTATGACCTCATGTGGTTAATGTTCCAGCTTGGTCAGTTGGACTCTGGTCAGCTGGTGGTGTGCTTGTTCTGTTCTCTGTACTGCAATAAATACCTGAGGATTTCTAACTTACAACTTGTATTGGATCCTTTCAACTTACAACATTTGGCGACAGTTACTGAAGCTGACCAGAGAATATTTAAAGAAAAGTTATTGCAGTGGATATTCTACAACTTGAATAATCTACAGAAGACGAACTCATCCACCCAGGAAAGAATTCACGCTTGAAAAGTACTTTCCATTGAAGCCTTAAAGCTCCGGTAAGCAGAAAACTGATTTTCAATCACGTTTAAGACTTTCAGTTACAAGTGACCTGTTTTGAATCCTGCTCGAGCTTACTTCCATCGGCGCGTGTGTCGGCGCTTTTGTGTTATTACATCTTCATTGCCCGTGCACAAGTTTGCGATCTTTGAAGCAAGTCGTGGCTCTCGATTCCGAACACAGGTACCGGCAGGCTTCCCCATTGCTGAATTGTCTGTGGCGTTCGACTACGGAGTGACGAGAGACGCCAGTGTAGCAACGTGGTGAATGCGCAGTGACGTGGGACGTCAGCGCAATGACAGAGAACGTCGGCGGCCATCTTAAGAAAGGATATTGAAGCATAGCACTCAGAAGAAATAATACGAATCGGCAAAATACGTTTCTTCTTCAACATCGTATTTATAAACGAACCACACACTTCGTTTTAAAGAGATTCAAGAACAAGGAAGAACAATGAAACATTGTTTTCGCTACTGCTACCGTTTACCATCATTTTTATTTTTGATGAAGAAAGCGTCTATTTTAAAGGTGACTGTTTGTTCTTGACTGACTATTTTTACATTTAAAGAACATATTTTTATCTTTTATGAACACACTGTTATGTGTAATCTATGTAATGAGCACACTGCTGTCTAGAACTTATTTATGAACATTTGTCACTAATTTGATGTTTCAGTGCGATAAGTGGTTAGTTTAAATAATAAGTTAGTATCATATTTTATTATTTTATTTATATTATGGCTCAACAAGTGAATGTATTTACAACAAGGGGTGGTGAGGGACAGAGTCTCTGAATTAAGCAGAAAGCTCTCACCCAGTCAAGAGATCAGGGCTAGATCCAACACCGTTTTTTAGCTCACTGCACCATCCCAGTTTCAGAACCTGGCTGTATGCAAATTAGTCTGTTCCTGTCCCAGTGCATGATGGGAACAGGGCAAACCAAACTACAAAAGCCAATTCTTACACTGGGAAGGAAACAAGCTCCCGGGGACCGGTTTCTGGCATTACAGCCGTCTTCGGCCCGGTTTGCTTGAATCCTGATGGTGCAATGAGCAAGGGTCTCACATCTGAGAATACCCTTCCACGCTTAGGGTGGACAAAAATATTTACAACAAGGGGTGGTGAGGGACAGAGTCTCTGAATTAAGCAGAAAGCTCTCACCCAGTCAAGAGATCAGGGCTAGATCCAACACCGTTTTTTAGCTCACTGCACCATCCCAGTTTCAGAACCTGGCTGTATGCAAATTAGTCTGTTCCTGTCCCAGTGCATCATGGGAACAGGGCAAACCAAACTACAAAAGCCAATTCTTACACTGGGAAGGAAACAAGCTCCCGGGGACCGGTTTCTGGCATTACAGCCGTCTTCGGCCCGGTTTGCTTGAATCCTGATGGTGCAATGAGCAAGGGTCTCACATCTGAGAATACCCTTCCACGCTTAGGGTGGACAAAAATATTTACAACAAGGGGTGGTGAGGGACAGAGTCTCTGAATTAAGCAGAAAGCTCTCACCCAGTCAAGAGATCAGGGCTAGATCCAACACCGTTTTTTAGCTCACTGCACCATCCCAGTTTCAGAACCTGGCTGTATGCAAATTAGTCTGTTCCTGTCCCAGTGCATGATGGGAACAGGGCAAACCAAACTACAAAAGCCAATTCTTACACTGGGAAGGAAACAAGCTCCCGGGGACCGGTTTCTGGCATTACAGCCGTTTTCGGCCCGGTTTGCTTGAATCCTGATGGTGCAATGAGCAAGGGTCTCACATCTGAGAATACCCTTCCACGCTTAGGGTGGACAAAAATATTTACAACAAGGGGTGGTGAGGGACAGAGTCTCTGAATTAAGCAGAAAGCTCTCACCCAGTCAAGCAAGCCGGGCCGAAGAAGGCTGAAATGCCAGAAACCGGTCCCCGGTAGCTTGTCTCCTTTCTGGTGAAGAATTGGCTTGGAAGTTTAGTCTGCCCTGTTCCCATGATGCACTGGGCCAGGGACAGACTGATTTGCATATAGCCAGGTTCTGAGCTGGGATGGGGCAGTGAGATAAATAACGGTGATGGATCAAGCCCTGATCTTTGGACTGGGTAAGAGTGGTCTGTTTAATTCAGACACTCTGTTCATCACCACCCCCTTTTTGTAAATCGTTTTTGGCCACTATAGGTGTGGCAGGGTATACTCAGACATGAGTCCCTTTCTCACTGCTCCATCAGGATTCAAGCAAGCCGGGCCGAAGAAGGCTGAAATGCCAGAAACCGGTCCCCGGTAGCTTGTCTCCTTTCTGGTGAAGAATTGGCTTGGTAGTTTAGTCTGCCCTGTTCCCATGATGCACTGGGCCAGGGACAGACTGATTTGCATATAGCCAGGTTCTGAGCTGGGATGGGGCAGTGAGATAAATAACGGTGATGGATCAAGCCCTGATCTTTGGACTGGGTAAGAGTGGTCTGTTTAATTCAGACACTCTGTTCATCACCACCCCCTTTTTGTAAATCGTTTTTGGCCACTATAGGTGTGGCAGGGTATACTCAGACATGAGTCCCTTTCTCACTGCTCCATCAGGATTCAAGCAAGCCGGGCCGAAGAAGGCTGAAATGCCAGAAACCGGTCCCCGGTAGCTTGTCTCCTGGAGTTCTGGACTTTTTGGTTCCGTCCAGAGGTGTCAGGGTACAACACCCAAAGACCCCGGAGTTCCAACCTGCCTTGGTGCACAAATGAACAGAAACACGGGCTTCTCGATGGTGGCGTCAAAGACCAAAGGTTTATTACTGCAGGGACACAGAAGTCACAGATACTACACACGGGCAGTAATCAGGAGCCTGTTCGATTTGTACAAAGTGGGTTGCTCCTTATATACGAAATTTTAAGCTGGGGGCGAATTCTTTACATGTAATACATTCCCAAAACCTTTGTGTCTAAAACAATAAATATTTGGTGTTACACAGGAACCGTCGATAATATCTGAGGCCAAACATTGCGAAGAGAGGGGTTCCCACTAGTTTGTCACAATTCCCTGTCAATATTGCATTCAGGACCCGGACCGCCTCATCGTAAAGTTCGTTACCTCCCCCTAATAAAGATTCAGAAAGAAAGAAACAGAGCCAGGTGTGGAAGATAGAAAAGTGGGATAAGGGATGTTTGTGGGTTGTAAATGGGCAAGGCTACCGGCTTCGGCCGCCTAATCATGATCAGGTACAATGGACACGAAGACCAGTTTGGCAGGACTAGCCTCGGGCAGAGGAGGTAGCCTTTGTCGAGTCATGCAGCTACAGCGTGATCTGGTTTAAGGTGCACGTGTCATGAAAGAGGTGAATCTCCGGCTAAGGTTACGTGTCCTTAATCAAAATGAAGTGATCAGAGGCTATTGCATATGTGAGGGCAAGAATCACAAAATGGCGGCCATGATCTAAGATGGATGCCATGGGTAGATCAGAAATGTGTTTATAGAAGGAGTGCTCTTGCTCGTAGCGTAGCGAAAACACCAGGATATACTAAATGGATCATTTGCGGTTCACTGATACCAATATTATATATTTCCGACAAACTTGAAAACACGGGTTCAAGTCGTCACGGAACCGTCACGGAACCTCAGACCCTCCTTTTGCCCTTACATAGGCAATTACTCAGTCTATGTCAGAATCTAGTTCTATGCTCATCAGGTCAGTGACATGCTGTTGTATCATCATCCTTTCTCGTGTCTTTTCTCCAAACGCAGGTGGTTTTCTGAGACAAGTCGCAGCACAAAGACTACACAGAGCAGGACCACACTGGATAATCAGACAACATGAGAATAGGAATACTAGGATGACACCAATGACCATTAGAACCTTCCATCCCCACGCTGAGATCAGAGTCCAAAACCACTCCATGAAGGACCAGTTTCCCTTGTCTACATGTATGGAGTCTGAAATCTTGTGCAACTTAGAGATCGCCTCATAGACTGTTGGAGCATTATTAGGAATAAAGACACAGCAGCTCGATTGGATCATTCTGCATACCCCACCTCGATCTGCAAGTATAACGTCTAGAACCATACGGTTCTGTAACGTCATGAGCCTATCCGCCTGAAGCTCAGCTGTCAGATTGCTAAGGGCACCAGCAGTTTCGGTAATAGTAGATTCAACTACCCGTGTTAGCTGACGTATGTTTCTACTATTGGCCATAGGTCCCCAGAACGGAAGGAAGCCTTTGAAGAAGTCTCCAGCTTCCTGACCAGCGGTATCTTCCTTGCTGAAGACACCTCTCGCTATTCTGGTTCTGTGGTAATCAGGTGAAGCAGTGTATGTCGGAGGCAATAGTCGAGCAATATAACATGATCCAGAAAAGTCGGCAGGCAACCATGTATAAGCTCTGTCTCGACAAATGAAGTAGGTACCCCTAGCAGTAAGAAAGGCAGGGGAAGAGTTAGCCGGAAACACATAAGTCTCTACGCACTCACTCCTCCCTAGCTGAGCTCTCGGATTTCTCCCATTACCTTGCAAACAGACCTGACCTCGGTGAGGTACGACCCAGATTGGAGTTGAGCTTTTACGCTTGCTTTCTCCTAAACTAAGGCGATACTCTGAAGTATTCCAACTTAAATATACTCGCAATTCGTCTCTAGGGTAAGATGGAGTATTATTGACGTCCTTGACCATGTCAATAATTCCCTGGACTAAGGCTTTGTTGGCAGAGTTATATTTAGTGGAACGCGGTGGACGTGGAGGATAGGTTTCAAGGGCATAAGCAAAGATGGTTTGGAAGGCCTGAAATGATCCATTATAGCTGTAAGGCAAAACCAGATATGGAATACCTTTATCCATAGTGTGGGGTATCAAGCCACACACCCAACAGTCTGTAGTGTTAACTACCAGTTGGTGTTGGTGCAAGAGCTGTACAAAAGTGTTGTTAGTGAATTCTGAGCGTCGGGCTTGCTCATGTTCTGGAAACGAGTGAAAAGAGTGTATAGAAGAAACAGTAGAAATAGCAGGATCAAAGGGAGGTACTGTAGAAACTGGCACAAAAATCAAATTTACACTAAAGACGATTCCACCCACCAATGTTGCTAAAACAATCAAAAATGTAATGGCACATTGCATCAGAAAACATTTGCTATGAAGAATTCTATTAAGTCTGTTTCTGCGAACATAAATCACATTTTCTCGTTGCAGCGCAGGAAGCTCCATCTTCTACAATCCGCTCGCGACCACTGATGATGTGTACGTAGATGAAAATGCCTCTATCAGCCCTGGGAGTTCCCAGAACCAACAGAAAGATCGACCTTGTGTCAGACCCCTGCAAATTCAAACTAGGCACACAGCCACGACCCTACGGCTACCCAGACGGCAAGGCAATTTTAAAAACAAATAAACAATAGCAAACTTCCTGGCTGAAGGCAAAAAGTTCAATATATCAAAATCACAATATGCAGTTGCCTGCTTTATTTGTCCATTTTATGGCTTCTTAGGTTGTATCTCTGCTTCGCTGGTACTGTCTGATCGGAAAATAGTGTATCACTAGCAGCTGTTGCAGAGTTTAAGTTCGCAGGTGGCAAAGTTTCTTCTGATGCTGGGGACAAATGTTCAATGTTCAAAGGAGTCTTTTCAGGAGGAGAGTCAGGTTTGGAAGTGTCAGTAATCAATTCGGCATCGCTGAAAGAGATGAACTTCAGAGTGATTTCAGATTCGGAGGCACCAATTCCCTTTTTCACCCAGTCGTCGTAAGGGAGCGGCAACGGAACACGCTTTACGTGAGAGGCGTGAATCCAGTGTTTGCGGCCAGCTACACGAACTGCTGTCCTCGTCGCCAGTAAGATCTGAAAAGGCCCCACAAATCTTGGTTGAAGGTTCTTCGTCCTCGCAAAGTTCTTGATTACAATGAAATCACCCGGTTTCAGCTGGTGCCCTGGACTCTCCGGAGGTTTTGGCAAGGCATCGAAAACCTGTTGATGAATAAGACTCAATTTAGCAGTCAAGTCGTAAAGGTAGTCTATCAACATAGGATATTCAATGGAGCAAAATTGTTTAGGCCTCGGCACACCCCAGATATTTGCCGGGCGGCCAAACACAATCTCGTATGGACTAAGCCCTATTCTAGAATGTACTGTTGCTCTCGTTGATAACAAGGCCAAAGGAAGTGCGTCTGGCCAGGCTAAACCTGTGGATGCTTGTATTTTGGCTATTTTTAGCTTGAGGGTGCCATTGTAACCCTCAACTAAACCAGCAGACTGGGGATGGTTTGCACTGTGAAATTTCTGTTTCAATCCTAAACCGGCACACACACTCTGCATAACTTTCCCTATAAACTCACTTCCGTTATCTGACCATACAATCCGTGGCATTCCATACCTAGGGAAAAATTCCTTGAGAAGAATTTTGGCAGTCGATAGGGCAGTGTTGTCCTTTAGTGGGTATGCTTCTATCCACCTGGAAAAAGCACAGACTACCACCAGGACGTACTTTAAATTGTTGCAGCGTTCCATGTGAATGAAGTCTAACTGAATCACTTCAAAGGGGCAGGACGGAGGAGCGAAATGACCAGCTGGAGTTGGAGTTCCCTTGCCAGGATTATGCATCAAGCACACCATACAATTTTTCACCACTCTCTCTGCACACTTACTTATTCCCTCATTCTTCCAGACCGGAGCTAACATCTTACATATCCCTTTAGAACTTATATGCGCTACTCCATGCGCCATCGTCACTACTGCAAGCACATATGCATCGGGCAACATCCAACGCTGCTGTTCTGTCAAATCAATCCAACATCCATTCGAGTCCAACTTGCCCGTACTTTCTCTCCATACACGTTTCTCTTCCTCAGTCGCTTCTTTCTGAATCTCTTTCACACTTTCCATAGTATCCTCACACATTCCAGACTCAGCAATCCATCTTGCAGACGTAGCAACATACATTCTGCTCATCGTGTCTCTAGCTGTCTGTTTAGCGATTTCGTCAGCAAAGGCATTCCCACGACCAACATCATCCGTGATTGCTTTATGAGCACTGCACTTCACAATCGCAACTTCAGTCGGCAAGGTTAGAGATTCCAACAAGTCGTTAACTAGCTGACCATGCTGGATCTTAGTCCCATGGGACGTAATGAACCCTCTTTCTCTCCACAACCGGCCAAAACTATGGGCCACGCCAAATGCGTACTGACTATCTGTAAACACATTCACTCTCTTTCCCTCAGCTAAAACACACGCTCTCGTTAGAGCTATTAATTCTGCAGCTTGGGCAGAATTCTGACTTACTCTTGCAGTCTCCACAATCGTCTTCAAAGTTGTTACTGCGTAAGGAGCAGTCACATCACCATTCTCCAATTTAAAACATGACCCGTCCACATACAGCGTACCATCCGGATCTGATAGAGGAGTATCTTTCAAATCGATGCGTCCTTTTGTCTCTTCCTCCGTTTTGAAATGGCAATCATGTGGCTCGGAATCACTCGACTCTTGATCAGTCGGCAACAATGTCGCTGGATTCAATACATTGCATCTTTTCATCTGAATATGACTCGCTAGTAATGTCAGCTCATAACCAGATAATCTCGCACTAGTAAGGTGTTGAGTCTTCGTTCGGTTCATGAGTGTATCCACTGCATGAGGAACCATGACCACTAGCATGTTATTCATCACCAAACCAGCAGATTGTCGAATGGAAGCTGCAGCTGCCGCTGTAGCTCTCAAACAACTAGGCAACGCTCTGGCTACCGGATCTAATGTTGATGAAAAATACGCACAAGGGCGTTGTTTATCACCAAACTTCTGTGTCAGAACACTCAACGCGCAACCTTCTCTTTCGTGAACGTAGAGCGTGAATGGTTTACTGTAATCAGGTGTACCCAATACAGGAGCTGAACACAATGCTTTTCGTAATTCAGTAAAACTCTCTTGACATTCATCAGACCATGGCACCGGACTCGGAACATTTTTCCCAGTCAAGGCTACCAATGGTTTTGCTAAAAGAGAAAAATTTGGAATCCACTGCCTACAGTAAGAGGTAATACCTAGAAAGGCACGTACTTCTCTCTGTGTGCGTGGAACACTCATCTGCGTAATTGCTTTTATTCTTTCTGGGGTCAACTTCCTTCCCTCCTTTGACAAGAGATGACCTAGGTAGGTCACTTCTTGGCAGCAGTATTGCATTTTCGAAGGAGACACCTTGTGATTCAAATTAGACAAATGATGCAATAGGGAAACTGTAGCTGCTTTGCAAGTTTCCTTGTCATCGGCAGCCACTAGAAGATCGTCTACGTACTGTACTAGGGCAGAACCTGGAGGAAGGACAAAAGAATCTAACTGGCTTTTTAATGCTTGACTGTAAATGGATGGACTTTCACAATAGCCTTGTGGAGCGCGTTTAAATCTAAAACTGCGACCTCCTAGACAGAAGCCGAAAATATCCCTACTTTCTTCGGCTATCGGAATGCTGAAAAAGGCATTCTTTAAGTCAATAACTGAGAACCATGTAGCTGTGGCAGGAATCAATGTTAACAAGGCAGTAATGTCTGGTACTACAGGAAACTGCGGGACTACAATCTTATTAACTTCTCTGAGGTCTATGACAAACCTATATACTGGAGGTTTTGTCGGATCAGTTCGCTTCAGAATCGGTAAGACAGGACTGTTACAGACATTACCTCTAGTTTCCTCAACCACACCTTTCTTAATCAAGTCTTGCACAATCAATAAAAGTGCACGCTCACCTTCACTCGAGATTTTATATTGAGGAATTCTTGGAAATTTCACATTTGCTTTCAAAGTTACCACATACGGTGGAATTTCTAGGAGACCTACATCGTTAGGACCAGTCGCCCAAAGAGAATCAGGGAGTGAATGTAACTCCGGCGGGAGTGCATCCATTGACAAATACATCGGAGAGGTGATATTTTTACCCAATGTAAGCTGTACTCCTTCCGGAGAACAGTACAATGTCGCATATAGTCGTTTTAACAAATCTAAACCAAGCAGATTTTCATTACAACCTGTCGTCAAAATCAGGGGTGCTTTCAATTGGCACGGTCCAACAGAAATAGACAAAGGACCAGATATCGGGTTGTAAACAGGGGCGCCTGAAAAACCTACGGAAACATTTGTTGAGCCAGACAAAGGTGCGCCAGGGAGTTTCGCATGAATGATAGAACTTTTTGCGGCACCAGTATCCAACAGAAACGGTTCGACTACACCTGATGTTGCTACTGCGACATAAGGTCCACTCTGATCCACTGGAACTGATACTACTCCCTCTCTCTGTCCATGGCTGTCCTAGTACCCATTTTGTTGATAACCCTCATCTACTTCATTATAGTCCTCGACAAGATACTGTTGAGATCTATTTTGCTGAGTAGATTGTCCATTTCGTTGATCAAAGTGATTGGAGGGACGATCATTCGTTTGTGGAGGCATAGCACCTCGTCCTCGACCTCTAGAATTCTGCACAAAAACACCACGACCTCTCTGAGCTGCTGCTGCATTATTTTGCGCTAAGATCGGACATTCATTTTTATAGTGACCCTCTTTCTTACAGTACGCACACTGATTCCACTGGTATTGAGGTCTTGATGAACCATAATCTGTCCTTTGGTATGAACCTTGCTGCGTATTAGTCTGATTCGTGCGAGGCGGATACGCCTGCTGCAAAAGAACTTTAGTTTTTAAATCTTTCGTTTTCTTCTCTGATTTCTCCTTTTCCTCTTTATCTCTATTTTCGTAGTACTGTGCAGTCGCAAGTATTTGCGCTGTCGTAGATACAGCCCACGCACTTTCTGAGTCTTTTAATTTATTGCATAATTCAGGTAACAAATTATGTACAAATTTATCTACAAACAGTCTTTGCCCTCCTTCTGTACTCATGTCCTGACCACTATGATCCACAAAAGTCTCTTCAAACCTCGTGAAGAAGTCAGAGACACTTTCGTCTTTCTTCTGCCTGCATGCTGACAACTTGTCCCAATTAACACGTAATGCTGGCATCAGAGTCTTCATTAGATCAATTATTCTACCTGGCAGATTAGCAATCAGAGGTTCGGGTTTCGCACCACCTATTTGTTGACCATCTGCTGCAGTGATAGCTGCCCAATCACCACCTAAGGCAGCTTGATGATCCTCTCTACGAATTTTAGCCCACACTGGTTGCGGAACTACGTTACCAAACAACATATCTATGTCGGCTAAGTTCATTATACAAGCCTCAACTGTCTGTGTTAATTCCTTGTAATATCCGGCTGGATTCTTACGTGGATCTGGCAAGGCCTGTTTCACCGCTAACACTTCAGCTCGCTTCCATGGAATGTGTATCCACACTCGTTGGAACTGTGCTGGAGCAGCTGCAATACCATTCGGTGCGTCAGCTTGCACAGCTTCGCGCCAAATTGGAGGAACCTCCCTCATTGGATATTGGCGACTTAGCTTCATTTTACCTTTTTCTAAATCTCTCGGTGAACGAAGAGATGGATCACTCCTAAAGCTTAAAATGAGTTCCATCGCTTCCTTTATATTCTCACCCACTATCATTCCAGCAGCGAACTCCTTTTGAACCCTAATTAAATCTTCCAAATCTGATTCGACATCGTCTTCTTCTATCTCCTCACGTAACAACGAGCACATCTCATCAAAGACGTACCGTTGCGTTGGTTCCCCCCACTGCATAAATGTGTCTAGCACATCTCTCGTACTATATCTTCTACCCTTCGAAATCCATCTGAGAGCCGTGGAATCTAAAACTCCCCGTTCCTCAGTACTTGGAAGCTGACTCCGTCTCTGTACAGAGTCAGAAGTAGGAGTCTTAATCAAAGTTTTATATATAGGAGACAGCATATTAGTAACAGAATCAGTGATTCTTCGACGAACAGAAAGTGGAGTTAGCACACTCGCAGACATAGAGAACGCAGTAGAGGTAGGAATAGATGACGAAACAGTAGGAGTATCGAGGAAAATAGTTTCTGGAGCAGTAGGTACAGCAGTAGGTATAGAGGCTGGCAGTACAGGAAGAGGAGGAGCTGTAGGAACATTCACATTCATCACAGGAAGTACGGGAACTTGATTCTGAGGGATAGGAGCAGGAGCACCAGGTTGTCCAGCAATCGGCAATTGAACATTCGGGACAGGCGGAGCCGTAGCACCTTGTGCATACGGTGGAGGTGACCTTAACAGATAAGATAGCAGAGGGTCGTTTTCAGAATCCTCCAATATCTTAGCCATTTTCGATGGCAAGGCAGGATAGCACTTGTCAATCGCTAGATTATGCTCTCGAATGGCTACATCTATAGCCTTCTCACACTCGTTAGCCTGCAACTGTTTAGTCGCTTGCTCTAGAGTTAACTCTTCTTGTTCTTTCTGTTCTTTCTTCAACCTTTTCATTTCTCTCTGTTTGGATTCTTTTCGCCAGTAACGGAAAGAATCAAACATTGCCGGCCGGGCTTTCTTCTTAAACAATTTCGCTTCTAAGTTGTCAAGAATCTCTGATTCAAAACTACCATGCAGTGGCCAACTAAGGACACCATCCTTCTTACAATAACGGACCCATATCTCATTATAAGATATAGGACCCACGCCATACTTACAATATAAATCATATAGGGGAGTCCCAATCGGAGGAACCAGACAAGAGTCCTCCAATCGTGAGTCACTGTTGCAACTAAAACAAGACAACATTTTCCGACTTACCATTTTCAGTCCGGAACACAAAACAAACAAACACGGAACAAATATGTGCACTCGAACCAAGAACTTAGGCCTACCAAAACGAACTGATGTATCGATACCCAAACTAAACCAAATAGATTATCGTAACTAGAACAACCAGTGATAATCTGACAAAACCAAACCAAACCAAGAACCGATCAAGGATTTTTAACAATCCTCACAAAAGTAACCAGCTAGCTATCACTAAATACTTAACTGAGTCACTGAAGACGTCACCAAGGAGAAACCCGTCACGTTTCGCCGTACTAAGGACTGCACCACTTCGGGTCCAAGACAGGGCGACGGTCAAGGCAACGGCCCACTGCAGCCGTCCTGAACGGGAAACCCTCGTGGAAGAGAACTTCGGGCCACTTTTGCGATATGCCGGGATCGATGAAGTGGGGCGCCTCCCTCAGGAATCTTCACACGAAGCTTCTCGAACTCTTCAGGCTTTTGGACCGGTACCGAATGACGTCGCCCCACGTTGGGCGCCAATTGGAGTTCTGGACTTTTTGGTTCCGTCCAGAGGTGTCAGGGTACAACACCCAAAGACCCCGGAGTTCCAACCTGCCTTGGTGCACAAATGAACAGAAACACGGGCTTCTCGATGGTGGCGTCAAAGACCAAAGGTTTATTACTGCAGGGACACAGAAGTCACAGATACTACACACGGGCAGTAATCAGGAGCCTGTTCGATTTGTACAAAGTGGGTTGCTCCTTATATACGAAATTTTAAGCTGGGGGCGAATTCTTTACATGTAATACATTCCCAAAACCTTTGTGTCTAAAACAATAAATATTTGGTGTTACACAGGAACCGTCGATAATATCTGAGGCCAAACATTGCGAAGAGAGGGGTTCCCACTAGTTTGTCACAATTCCCTGTCAATATTGCATTCAGGACCCGGACCGCCTCATCGTAAAGTTCGTTACCTCCCCCTAATAAAGATTCAGAAAGAAAGAAACAGAGCCAGGTGTGGAAGATAGAAAAGTGGGATAAGGGATGTTTGTGGGTTGTAAATGGGCAAGGCTACCGGCTTCGGCCGCCTAATCATGATCAGGTACAATGGACACGAAGACCAGTTTGGCAGGACTAGCCTCGGGCAGAGGAGGTAGCCTTTGTCGAGTCATGCAGCTACAGCGTGATCTGGTTTAAGGTGCACGTGTCATGAAAGAGGTGAATCTCCGGCTAAGGTTACGTGTCCTTAATCAAAATGAAGTGATCAGAGGCTATTGCATATGTGAGGGCAAGAATCACAAAATGGCGGCCATGATCTAAGATGGATGCCATGGGTAGATCAGAAATGTGTTTATAGAAGGAGTGCTCTTGCTCGTAGCGTAGCGAAAACACCAGGATATACTAAATGGATCATTTGCGGTTCACTGATACCAATATTATATATTTCCGACAAACTTGAAAACACGGGTTCAAGTCGTCACGGAACCGTCACGGAACCTCACTCCTTTCTGGTGAAGAATTGGCTTGGTAGTTTAGTCTGCCCTGTTCCCATGATGCACTGGGCCAGGGACAGACTGATTTGCATATAGCCAGGTTCTGAGCTGGGATGGGGCAGTGAGATAAATAACGGTGATGGATCAAGCCCTGATCTTTGGACTGGGTAAGAGTGGTCTGTTTAATTCAGACACTCTGTTCATCACCACCCCTTTTTTGTAAATCGTTTTTGGCCACTATAGGTGTGGCAGGGTATACTCAGACATGAGTCCCTTTCTCACTGCTCCAATAGGATTCAAGCAAGCCGGGCCGAAGAAGGCTGAAATGCCAGAAACCGGTCCCCGGTAGCTTGTCTCCTTTCTGGTGAAGAATTGGCTTGGTAGTTTAGTCTGCCCTGTTCCCATGATGCACTGGGCCAGGGACAGACTGATTTGCATATAGCCAGGTTCTGAGCTGGGATGGGGCAGTGAGATAAATAACGGTGATGGATCAAGCCCTGATCTTTGGACTGGGTAAGAGTGGTCTGTTTAATTCAGACACTCTGTTCATCACCACCCCCTTTTTGTAAATCAACAAGTGAATGTTACATTACCTCCTCAGTTTTTAAATGAACCTGGTAATCCACTGTTACCATGGGAGGACCGGATTTTAATGTTTTACAACTATTTAGAAGCATTGGACGGTGAAGATTTTTCTCCTAAGAGAAAGAAAGCCATATTAATGACCACCTTAGGGAAGGAGGGCCAAAGAATTTTCAAATATCTTCCTCAGGTTCTTCCAGCTAGTAGTCAATCTCCATTAGATGAATTTAAAGAGGCCATCTCAAGGTTAGAAATAAGATTTGCAAAAGAAGAGAACCTTGTGATGAATAGATATAAATTTGGCATTAATAAGCAGCGTGAAGGCGAGTCTATAGATGATTTCGTAGCCAGATTAAGAGAACTCTCCGTTAAGTGTAGCTTTGGACAAATGACTGATGAATTAATCAGAGATCAGTTAATTGTCCAATGCAATAATCGGAAAATCCAGGAGAGGTTATGGGCAGCAAAAAATCCAAATTTAAAGACTGCTATTGATCTGGCAAAAGTTGTTGAAGAGTCAGAAAAATGCATGAAAGAACTTCAAAAGTGCTCATCTGAAATTAATGTAGGGGAGGTTTCGTGCAAAAATGCATTTGATAGTGACAATAGCGATGAAAATGCTGTAGCATCAATAAGAAAGAAGAGTTATGTTTTACAAAAGAAACAATTCACGAATAGATTCACGAGCAGAGCTTGCTCAAAGTGTGGTAGTTACTCTCATAGTTCAGACGCAAAGTTTTGCTTTGCTAACAATGAAGAATGCTTAAAATGTGGCAAGATAGGACATTTTGCAAAGATGTGTAAGAGTGTGACTAAGTCAAGAGTAGCTTTGATCAACGGAAATGATGTTGAGATAAGAAGAGAGTCTAACAAACTTTTGGTCATAGAAGACTTGTCTGTCGATGTGTGTCAAGAAGCAAGAGAGAGGAGACCTAGGGCTGATTTTATAATTGACGGGAAAAATGTTAGTCTTATGGTAGATTGTGGGTCAAAGTGGACAATCATTCGATACTCTATGCTTAAGGAAACTTGGGGTAAGAAAGATTTGCTAGACAGCAATATATTTCCCACTGGGTACCAAGGTGAAACAAGCATTTACAATGCAATGGTTTCGCCTTTGGAAAAGTTAGAGCTATTGGCATTTTAAATGACAAAATTTGTATTTATGTGTTGGTTTTGAAAACAGATAAATAAATGGCATTGTCATTTACATTGCCATTAGCTTAATCTCTTGCAAATGTGAGACCTATTGTACCCTACGGACGAGCTCAGCAGACAGCAATTACTCACGAACAAAAATCATGCAATGAAGACGAGGGAAACTTCAAAATATCAGAAATTACAGCCATTTGAGCAACAAGAAACTCCAAGAAGCTAGTGCTCCCTCCTGTAACCTCATATTAAATGGCAAAATTACAGGAAGCTAAAAATAATGACACGGACAGCGGGAGGGGGGACGCATAGCTGCCAAGGTTTCAGATTGCCATGTGTGACATTTTCATAATTTCAGCGAATTTATGAGTGACATTTCAGCGACTATGAGTGACACTTTCTCACGAACAAAAATCATGCAATGAGGACGAGGGAAACTTAAAAATATCATAAATTACAGCCATTTGAGCAACAAGAAACTCCAAGAAGCTAGTGCTCCCTCCTGTAACCTCATATTAAATGGCAAAATTACAGGAAGCTAAAAATAATGACATTTCAGACATTGACAGCTGAAACGCTTAGCACTGATAACTTGCTACACTGCATGAGATACATAAATTCACTACATGAAATTCAGTTGTGCACGTTTATTTTAAGGTTAGACTACTGCAGTGCTATATTGTAGGCAGCTTTCAGTGATCCCCCGGCCTTTTGACCAATTTTTAATGAAAAGTCTCACCTTGCTCTGGGAGTGACGGCAAAGGGAGCAGGAGCAGTGGCAGTAGGAAAATGATGACGGACATTAAGCGCAGGGCCCGTGCATTACAGGAGGAAAAAGTGACATGCGTGCAGGTTACAAAAGCGTCCAAAGTACAAGTAGAGGTATGACACTCAAGCACAAGAACAAACGTTACGTAGGCAATGGTGGCACTTGTGCAAGTATCTAAAGCAAACAAAATGTAAGAGGTAGCACACAGTGTGTTACAAGAGAAAACTGGCGTGTGTATGTTACAAACGAGTATCAAACACAGGTAGAAGGATAATACTGCAAAAACTGGCAGACACACTGGCCCCGGTTTGTAAGGCTGTACCAACAGGTAAAAATAAGAAATAGTTGTACATATGCTTCATACGACGCTTCTGACATTTCTAACAGTAACTGGCCTAGGCTGGGCGCTCCAACTCTAGGCCTTTAGAGACAGCTGGCACAGCCTAAAAAATAACTGCACTCGCCGTGTACTGCAGGAAAGATGCTGAAGAGGGGGCGTATGGGGGCTGCCCAAAGGAAGGGGGTCTGCCCACAGGAAGCGGGGCTGCTGTGCCTTTGGCAGAAAAGAGACGTTTTCCCTCGACAACCAAGAACTATTTCTGCCATTGCATTGTTTAAAAGTCCATACCCCATAAATACATAATCTCAAAATCCTTACCAAGAAAACCATAACCTGCGATTTTTAGGGCTAGATGTTACCCATACTGGTCAGAATTAAGGCGAGAGGGAGGATCCATCCTCTCCCCAAATAAAAAGAGCAATAGTGACAAACATACAGGGTGGCAGCTGTTTCGTGGTAACCAGTTCCCTGCTTTTTCTACACACTAACTACCACTACACCTACCTTAAGAAATCCGCAGCAGGCTGTCAGCAGAAGTGGAGCTAGCAGCCACATTCCACCTGCTGCATAAAATATGTGCAACCATAGCCACATCCAACCACCTACTGTGTGGAATGTATGCAACCATAGCCACATTTACCCACCCGCTACGTGAAATGTATACAACCATAGCATAATCCAGCTACCGCTGTGTGAAATGTATGCAACCATAGCCACATCCAACCGCCTCCTTCATGAAATGTATGCAACCATAGTCACATCCAACCGCCTACTGCATGAAATTTATGCAACCATAGCCACATCCAACCGCCTACTGCATAAAATGTATGCAACCATAGCCACATCCAACCGCCTACTGCATAAAATGTATGCAAAATGTATGCAACCATAGCCACATCCAACCGCCTACTGCATAAAATGTATGCAACCATAGCCACATCCAACCGCCTACTGCATGAATGTATAAAACCACACCTACCCGCTGCATAAAATGTATGCAACCATAGCCACATTCAACCACCCGCTGCATGAAAATGTATGCAACTGTAGCTACATCCAGCCACCTACTACATGAAATGAATGCAAACATAGCCACATCCAGCCACCTGCTGCGTGAAATGTATGCAACCAAAGCCACATCCAGCCACCTACTGCATAAAATGTATGCAAACATAACATCCAGCCACCTACTACATGAAATGAATGCAAACATAGCCACATCCAGCCACCTGCTGCGTGAAACGTATGCAACCATAACATCCAGCCACCTACTGCATAAAATGTATGCAAACATAACATCCAGCCACCTACTGCATGAAATGCATGCAACTATAGCCACATCCAGCCAACTGCTCCGTGAAATGTATGCAACCATAGCCACATCCAACCACCTACTGCATAAAATGTTCGCAACCATAGCCACATCCAGCCACCTTCTGCGTGAAATGTATGCAACCATAGTAGAAATCGGCTAAATCATAGATAATGACATTTCTTATATTGATTGCACTTTAAGACTTACCAAAATGAATGTTAGTATTAAGTATGGGGTCAGTGTTAGCAGTGGACTCACGACAACAGTGAGAGTTAGGCACAGTGCTTTAAATGGGGAAAAATAGGTGCAGGTACTCATTAAAATAGCGGTGTGGCAAGTGGGCGGGGCTAAGGGCAAAATATCATCATACAAAGAGACTTCTGTACCAGTTGCAGCCCATATTAAAACACATGAGAAATGTGGTTATGTCAAAAAGCGCAGATTAACTCCTAATAAAAAATGAAAGTCATAATGACGCTTTCACCTGAATGGTCGCTGTGCATCAGATTGACAGTGCAGGGTCTGTCTAGAGACCCTGACCTGTTAATCACAGCGTGACCCAAGCCCTTCAAATGTGCGCTGCTGGAATCTTCACCAGCTACTCTAAAAAAGGATACTTTACGGCTCGTTAATTACAAGCTGCTCAGAAGCAGAGCGGAATCTGCCCTGCACTGGAGCAGAAACCTAACACCTGAGCCTGCCGTGCCGAGGATCAGGGTACCGGTACTCTCCCTGGCTAGAGAGAAGTGCCGGTACTGGCGGCAAAAAAAATCGGAAGTGCCTGTACTCAGTACCGGTGAGTACCGGTGAGTACCGGCCCATTTAAAACACTGGTTAGGCATAATGCTTAGCATTTAGTGTAGAGGTAGGCAGGCATAAGGTGTCCGTTTACTTACATTCAGGGTTTGGGGTTAACAGCAGTGTTAGGGTCAGGAGACAGCCCTGCAGCTAGCATTAAGAGCAGCACTGGCTGTAGGGGAACATTAGGCTGGTGTTTAGTGTTGCTTTATTATTACATTTGTCTTCATCTCTTATTGATGCATTGCGGGCGTTATGTTCCAAGTAAAACTGCTTACGCATTACAGTTTATGATTATGTTCTGTTTCTGTTTTGACGCTTATTTCTTCTTTCCTCCTGCTAAAATAGCCAATTGCAGTGCAGCTAGCAATCAAAACTCGCCCTGGTACTAACTTTCTCGAAACTGTCCTGAAACCTGGAACACCGACAGCAGTAAAGAGAAATGCACGCATCTGGCAATCGCCAGAGTAGAAAGGAAATAAACACACTCTTCCCAGGCAGAGAGGCTCCAGTCTGCAGGACACATCCCCAAAAAAAACAGCCGCTGGAAGGGGCTACCGAGGAAAGGAGGGCTCGGTCCAACCGCTGAAGGGGGATGCAGAGGGAGGGAGTGCTGGCGGAGGGAGCATCCGAGCCTGGTGTAAATCTCCTGCCCAAACGTCTTGGTCCGGATGCGCAGTTTCCTCCAAACTTTCTGCCTGTAACTCACCAGCACTCATGGTTTCCACTCGCAGACCCAGGTACAGTCCATGGTGAGCTCGGTGCTGGTGGGGGGGCCCCCTGCTCCTCTCCAGGGCTCCTCTATTCCCCGCTGCGCCTTGGATATGATGCGATCCGATCCCCAGTGACGCTCCTTGTCCGCCCGCGATCAGCTGCAGGCGCGCCGAACGTCTCCCTTGCAGTTAGGTTGCGCCTGCTGGCGAACAAGCAGTAAACAAGAAATGTTTAAAAGAACCAGCACTGTCAACGGGGAAGGCTCAAACTTTGTGCATGAGTGAATGGTTGGGTTCATCTCTGGACAGAAAGTGCCATTTCATGTTACCCCACGTGCTCTTCAGACCAGGGGTGGGCTGCACCCCGGGGCTCTCCTTTCGTCTGCGCCGTGGAAGGGAGGTCACTTCCGGGTGTCTTATCGTCCCGCCCCCGGCCTGCCTGACTTCCGGGGTCGCGGCTGCAGCCAATAGCAGCGCGGCCCTGGGTTGGGGAGGCGGGACAGCACCTCACAGAGGATCCCCGGTTTATTTATTGCGATTTTATATAGCGCGAACATTACCTGAAGGTGTCCGAGCGCTTTACAAAAGAACCAGTTAGATACATAAGTAATTAGGATTACATAAAAGATACAACCACGGAAAGAGCCTTCAAAAGAAACAAGGTCATTTTGGGATTCAGGGGCGGGATTCGGGGGCGTGTTTGCATGCTCTCCCCTTCCCATTGGCTGGAAGGTAAAATTCCAGCCAATGGGAAGAGGAGAGGGCGTGACTTAAAAAAAGTCACGGAAACGCCCCCGATTCGCGTTCCGAGGGGAAAGAATGATTGACAGCCAATGTCTTCCAATGGCTAGCCTCCATTTATGGAGCTAGCCAATGGAAGAAGGGGCGGATTCAAGTCCCCCATATAGTAAACAATAGCTTTCGACTGGGAGGGGCACTGCTTCGCAGTGCCCCCGCCAAGGTCGAAACCTAAAAATTAATCTTCTAGGACATTTTGAAAGTGAAATAATTTTCAAGAATAGATCAACTATTGGCAAGGTATATGTGTCTGTGGATGGTCCACCTATTCTAGGCTGGATGCATCAGTACGATTTACATATCGTAGTTGATCCCAGAGCTAAGGAACAAGTGATGGTTGTTGATGGTTACAACATGGATGATATTTTGAAAGATTTTTCTGTTGTCTTTAGAGATGAGTTAGGTGAACTGGTAGGTTACGAGCACAAGATACTTCTTAAGGAAGGTGCCATACCTGTCCAGCACAAGGCAAGGCGAGTACCCTTTGCTGTGAGAGAAGAACTGAAAAGTGTGATTGAAGAGATGTTGCAAGGGGGCATAATAGAACCGGTTGAAGCGGCCACGTGGATTTCTCCGGTGGTTATCACGCAAAAAGCGGACAAAAAAATAAGATTCTGTGTGGACTTTAGGTCATTAAACAAAAATGTAGTGGCTGATGTGTTTCCCCTACCAAATATAGGTGAACTAGTATCTACGTTACATGGAGCGAAATATTTCAGTAAACTAGATCTAAAGCATGCTTATCATCAAATATGTTTACATAAAGATTCTAAACACCTCACTGCATTTATTACGAGTGAGAGAACGTATCAATTTACAAGGTTGCCTTTTGGCCTTATATCAGCGGCCAGTGTATTCCAAAGAATGGTGACAGAGTTGTTCAAAGGTGTGAGTCAAGTATTGTTCTTTCAAGATGATATTCTGATATTTGGGAGCAGTATTGAACAACACAATTGTATACTTAAGTCTGTTTTAACTAGGATACAACAAGCTGGTTTGACTTTGAGAAAAGAAAAGTGCTCTTTCTTGGTTCAAGAGATAGAGTATTTAGGATATGTCATTACAGCTGAAGGTATTAAACCCAAAAAGAATGTATTAGCTGCAATCGAATCAGCTCCATGTCCAAAGGATAAGGATCAACTGAGGCCTTTTATGGGCCTGATAGAATTCTACGCAAAGTTTGTGGAAGGATTTTCTGACAAGACTGCTGTGATGAGAAGTCTGTTAAAAAAAGGTGTGAAGTTTGTGTGGAATGATACCCACAATAAATGTTTTGAACTGATAAAGAAAGAATTATGCAATGCAAAAGTATAAGTACCATTTGACATCAAGCAAACTTCTATACTAATGGTAGACGCTAGTAGTATTGGTTTAGGTGCTGTTTTATTGCAGAGGCATGGATATGAGGAAAAGACTGTAGCCTTTGCTTCTCGACCATTGAGTAAGTCAGAGCAAAACTACTCTGTTATTGAACGGGAGGCATTGGCGGCTGTCTGGGGCACTTATTATTTTCGTACATATCTGTGGGGCACTAGGTTTATTTTAAAGTCCGATCATAAACCTTTGGTTAATGTCATGGCTCCTGGTGGTACTGGGAAAGGGTCACCTAGACTTGCCAGACTTGCCTCGAGATTACAAGACTTTCAGTTCGAAATATCTTTTGTCCAAGGGTGGCGCAATGTCCAAGCGGACTGTTTATCGAGGCTTCCTGTAACGGAAGATATTTCTGGTGGGTTTATGTGTGATGTTCTAGAGGAGAGTCATATTGCCTTTCTTCATGATGTTGTTTTTCTTGGCGAAGGTTCATTTTCCAAAATTGAGTGGAGTTCTGGCATGGAAAAGGACTTTGTCTTATTGAATGTTATTGACTTAGTTAAAAAGGGCACTAGACGAGAGAGCACTGTCAAGCCTAGTGTGAGGCCTTTCATAAGAGTTTTGGATGAGTTGTCTGTTTCAGGTGATATGGTTTTGATGAGAGGTGACAGATTTGTTCCTCCGTGTTCTTTGAGACCAAGGTTACTTAAGATGTATGTATGTATGTATGTATAGGCATTTATATAGCGCACTACTTACCCGGAGGGTCCCAAGGCGCTTCGACCGCTGCGAAACCCTTCCTGGCTTCCCTGAGAGATGGTCCCTTAATGGGTATCTCCAGGGTGAGACCAGGCATCCCCGGCGGTCTGGTGGGGCCGTTAGTGAAGATGAGGCAAGCTAATGCCCAGAGTTGCCGAGTGTGATCGCTGATCAGAGTGGGCACCGAGGTGAGAGAATTATCGAGTCCGCTGACCCTGGTCCAGAAACCTGCCGCGCCGGGAATCGAACCCTAGTCCCGGGCCGTCCTCTGCTCTGGGGTCTGCCGCCTCTAACCAGTGAGCCACACTACTTCACTAAGATAGCTCATGAGGGACATCTAGGTCAATCACTCACCCAGCGTAGGATCAAAAACGATTTTAGGTGGCCTTCTATTGACTCTGATGCTGCATCTTGTGTTGAACATTGTGAAGGGTGTAAGGAAGGTGAGAAGAGGCTCAAGTTAATGTCTAGTCAGTATATGGGCAATATTTGTGCGCCAGGGAAGCCTTGGCATAGCATTTGTTTAGACTTTATTGGTCCCATGGATGAGCTACCGCTCAGCCAGAGGTTTGCCATTGTAGTTATCGACGTTTTTTCAAAATGGTTGACTGTTTGCTTTGTAAAGGAGATTACTACTGGTGTTACAGTAAGATTTCTTAAAGGTGTGTTTCTTGATGAAGGATTTCCTTCAATTATTATAACGGATAATGGAACACAGCTAACGTCTTCTAAAATGAAATTGTTTTTGGACAGTTGTGGTATTTGTCACCGTTTCACAAGTTTATACAATCCACAAGGCAATGGTATTTGCGAGAGAGTCAATCATTTGGTCAAAGGAATCATACAGATGACGTGTGCTTTGGGTTGTTTTTCGGTGGAGAGAGTTATGGAAATGGTTTGGGCTTATCGCTCTACTCCTCATAAACAAGATTTGAAGTCCCCTTTCGAGATCATGCGGGGTAGGCCTCCAGGTACTAAATTGATTCCGTCTTGGCTTAAGAATTTTGATTATGTAAGTTCTAGCTTTGGTATTACAGATGTGTCTTCGGGTGGTGTTAGTGCTGGTGACTTAGTTAAAGTTAAGCCGGGTAGGTTTTCTAAGGGTTTGACCAAGTTTAGAGGCCCTTATGTTGTGAAGAAAGTTTTTCCTCACTATATAGTTCTGGAAAATGGTGAGAAATGGAATTTTCGAAAGAGTTGCTTTATTTCAGAAAGGTCATAAAACGTCTTCTGGTCAGTGTAATTCTGATTTTGGTTCTCATTCCTCTGGCAACAGTGGTTACATGTTTTCAACTCAAGGTGACAGTTGTGCATCTTCCTCTTCTACGTGTTGGGGGGAGGATGGTGGTGGTGATGCTTATCAACATTTAGTGAGCTTGCCTAGTTCTTCTAATGATTTTAACAATGCTGAGATTGAGTGTCACTCCTCTGTAAAGAATTCAAGACTACGTCGTCCACCATTGTATCTGAAAGATTATGTTTGTTGATTCCTTATGTTTTATTTTCATTTAGTTTTTGAAATCTGAAGGGAGGGAGATGTGTTGTAAATAGCTTGTTATTATTTTACTCCCTCTGTAGTCTTTTCACTGTTTCTCTTTCCTTCCTCATTCTCAGAATACCACTGTGATCTACATGCCATGACCTCATGTGGTTAATGTTCCAGTTTGGTCAGTTGGACTCTGGTCAGCTGGTGGTGTGCTTGTTCTGTTCTCTGTACTGCAATAAATACTTGAGGATTTCTAACTTACAACTTGTATTGGATCCTTTCAACTTACAACAGGTACCTTGAGCACATTCTTTACTTTGGAGACCGGAGGATCCGGGGTTCGTAGAGCCTGGCTTCCCTCGCTTATTCCCCATGGGCTCATCCACCTGCATTGCCCTGTATGAGAGATCAGAATCAGCTGTGTACCACCTGCCACGATTGCCTGCAAGAAGCGGAGAGTTGCTGCTGACAGTCATCGTTACAGCAGGGAGAGGGCAGAACCGCTTGAGAAATGGCCGGGAAGTCGTCCTCAAGGGGGTCTAAACCAGTACAAACAAACAAACAAACTAGACCGTAATGCGTTCCCCAAAAATATGCTGCCAGATCTAACAACTAGAGAAATGGGGGATGAGAGCCCAGGACTCACCTTGAAAGATGTAATGGAATCAATAACTGGAGTCAAACCCTCTCTGGAGCACAAGATGGACTCAATATCAATTGACGTGACTCTCATTCAAGCAGACCTCACGAAAATCAGCGAAAATGTCAAGCAGGTAGAAATTACCACAGAGAGCCTAGTGGACAACACAGCGCAACTTCAGGGTGAAGTCTGAGAGCTACAAACTTTTCAAAAGTTTGCATAAACCAAACTGGATGACTATGAGGGACGCTTCAGAAGAAACAACATTCGCATCCTGGTGGTGCCAAAGAAATCAGAGGGTCATTAGCTGGACCTCTTCATGGAAAACCTGATCCTTAAACACCTGCAGCCCAAAGGACTGAGTAAATTCTTTGTAATAGAGAGGGCACACAGAGTGCCCGGGGGTCGCCCACAGCCTGGGGATCCTCCCTGTCTAATGCTGGCAAGAGACCTTAACTTTTGAAACAGATATGCTATTCTTCAAACTGCTAGAGCGGCCCCACCACTCCAATACGAAAATGCTGCCATAACCTTCTTCCCAGACTTTACTCAACCAGTACAGAGGCAGAGGAGATCCTTTGTGGCAATCAAGAAGAAACTCAGAGACAGAGGCTGAAATAGGCAAAGCTGTTACCCGCCCGGTTCCAGGTGGAGGTGGAGAGAAGGGCATGGTTTTTTGAGCACCCGGAGGCAGTGGTCGAATGGTTGGAGAATAAAAGAATATGAGACAGTGACCTCGAAGGCCATGACAACCAGACAGACAGTCACGATGAGGAATGGGCATTAGCCATGGAACCATGGGGCCTGTCCCTCAGAGAAGCTGGATATATACCCATTACCCATTAAATCAGCTTTGATGTAGGGGAGACAGGAAGTCATGTTAGATCTAATGAGTACACAGTGGGATAAAAGTGCCAAAATCTTAAGTTGGAACAATAGTAGGGGACAATATATTGGTGTCTCGGGATGCTGGGAAGGGAATGAATTGGTGCTTATGTCAGTCTATGTGCCTCCTGGCCTCCAGAACGACACCTTTAAAGACTTGGGGACCATCCTTCTATCACTCCCTGAGGGTCTTCTGGTAATGGGGGGTGACTTTAATGCAGTGGTATCAGACACTCTAGACCGCCACCTACCACATGAGTTTGGACCTTCTTATAGACGTCTGCCTAACTTTATGGAGGTGATGGGGTTGGTGGACGGGTGGAGGACATACAATCTAGACAGAATTCAACATACCTTCCATTCTGGGGCACACCATAGCCTTTACCCGCATAGACTACATCCTAGTTCTAGCGTCTCAGGTGGCCAATAATCAAGAGATCAGACATCTGGCAAATGGGATATCCACCCACTCTCCAGTGTGGGCATGTATAGTCCTGGTTCGTACAAGGGTAGGGAAGATTGCTCCCATCAACCCCTGGTATTTCATGACCCAGGTGTACGGAAAGCATTACTCCAAGCTATAGATCATTATTTCAAAGAAAATTAGGGAAAAATAGATTAGGCTCAGACCATGTGGGTAGCATTCAAATCAGTAATACAAAGGCAAGCACTGTCATTAATTGCAGGCATGAAAAAAGATAGACATAAAGAAATTGTAGAAGCTGAAGTTGGGGTCCTCCGTATAGAGGAGGAGCTAGAAATAGAGGTTACCAACAAGGTACTCCACACAATACAACTTAAATAGGAAGAATATAGAGAGTTGTCCACTGATAGGGCTAAACTCCTGGGGAAAGAAAAACTGAGCAAATATATGATCTTGGGGATAAGGCGGGGAAGTTAATTGCATGGCTCGACAAGAAGGAGTGGGATAGTAGAATAGTTCTGGAGTTGAGGGGTGCTGAAAACACATCCATACTTGATCCAAACCCGTGAGATTCACAGTTAATACACGCTTCAGAACACTTCCAACTCACGTAGCACTACACTCTTTTACCATCAGTGCAGCCTGTGAAGATCACAGAGGTCTCATAAAGAGCTATTATCCCAGCTCACAACATTTTTGGAGCTAGTTCTCCCTCTTCCCCTTTGATCTACTCTTAGTAATCAGTGTCTCAGACCGAGCCTTCTTCAGCCTCCCACCAACTTCATAATAGCAGCACAGGAATGTGTTCAACCCTCCTGCTGAGGTATCTCACTAGAGACAGGACCATCTAGGCAGCAAACAGGAGTTTTCTCAGGAGCGGTGAGAAACCAGGCTGCACAGTATGCCGCTAAGAGGGACACAACAGGCGAAAAACTTCTGATGGGGGCCCTCTTATGGGCAGCAAGGTGCAGATCATTTCTCACTCTAACTCTCCAGTGGGTACTTGATTTATGACACAGCTCACACCAATACTTGGGGAGTAGTTGGTGCTTCTTCTTGAGTGTAATGGCCACATGCCCATAGATGATGATTCTTTGGTGGGGTGAAAACCAGCCATTATCTTCGTCACAAAGTGCCTTGAGGAGATAACCTTGAATCTTCACAAGACGCCCCTAGGACACCTCTTGGTTCACTTAATCTTCCGGACTGACTCCAACCCACACATGGTAGTGCTGGGGTCATGCAGTCCACTTGTGGGGTATGTGGGCCCTCAGCAAGATGCTTACCTGACTTCAGCCAGGACTACGACTTGGGCACACTGCTCCAGGTCCCATGGCCGACATAAATGATGAAGGTTGCACTGCCCACTCTGGCATTATAGTTGTTAGAGCTGGGGTCTCTAGTTGGCAATGGTATACATCTTTGACCAAATAGGGACCCTTGTTTCCAAGTCAGGTAAAGGGGATTACACTCCTGGCTAACCCCTCCTCATCCCCTTGGTAGCTTGACACGAGCAGACAGGCTTATCTCAGAGGCAGTGTGTTGAGCATTTGTGAACAGATACAGTAATACAGTGAAAACACTACAGATGGACACAACACAGGTTTTATAAAAATCAGTATTACTTATATACACTTAACACAAGACCACAAACGACAAAAATTCATAATACTGTGCTTGAAATAGACTTAAAGACGGTAGAAGTCACTTAGTTCAAGTTATTGATAAATGTGACACAGTTCTCACAAAAGTACCAGGATGCATAATGCAAAACAAACAAAAGGCTTGCAGAGTTGGAGATGCGTCAGTTCCTTCCTTCGGGGGAGACGATGCGTGACACCTCAATGCTTGCGCAGAGTAGGGGATGCGTCTTGGTCCTTACCGGAGAGGAGGTGATGCATAGATTCTCATACTGTGGCCCGGTTACGATGCGTCAAGATGGCGCTGTGATAATCCAGTGCAATGCGATGAGATGACGCCCTAGATGCGATGATGTGAAGACGATGCGTGCACGCCCGGAGGCCGTGCAGCAAACTCTGTAACTTTGGAGCCGCGACAGGCCCAGCAACACGCTTCTCCGGTGATGCGATGGCAACCTCTGGGGAGATGACATGCTTCTCCGGTGATGCATCAGGTAACAGCTTTGACCAAGGCACACTTCTCTGGTGATGCGACTGTGACCTCTGCGGTGGCAACACGCTTCTCCGGCGATGTGACGGCAAAAGCTGCGACTGTGACATGCTTCTTCTCAATGCGTCACGCTTCCAGCTCCCAGCGATACACAGGCTTCTACTGACAGAATTCCCAGCAAGGAAATTCAGAGGGGAGCTGGTGGTGAAGTCTTTTGTCCCTGAGACTTCAGCAGGAGGCAAGCACAAGTTCAAGCTCTTGGAGTAATATTCTGCAAGATGATGAAAGTTCTTTAAAAGTTCATTCTCATCTCCTTGGCACCGAGGACACCACCGTAGCCTAACCCAGCAACACAGCACACTGGTAGGAGGGCAGTACAACTCCTACAGTTTCCTTGTTTCTTCTCCTTGGCAGAGGTTCATCTTGTGGTTCCAGAAGTGATATAAAGTCTTGGGGTCTGGGTCCCCATATTTATACTAGCAACTCCTTTGTCCTCTGAAGGCAGAGGGTCCTGTACCCAGTCCAAACTAGTTCTGTGCAGTCCTGGAGCACTTTATTTACATGACTCCTGCTTTCCTTTGGCAGGGAGGGCCAGGATCATCAGACACACCACAGGAGGTGGAGCAAGCATTGTGGAAGTCAGGCACAGCCCTATTCAGACCCAGGTGCTACTCCTCCTACCCATCTGTATGCAGATAGGTCCATTCAGCCTTGTGCTGACTCACTCTATCTCCTGGAATCCCCCAGCCCCTGTCACTCACAAAACCAGACACACAATACACAAACTAGCAGATGCAGGCTAGAAGGTTGGGCAAGGTAATACCTACTTTCTAAAAGTATATAAGTATAACATTGATAGAGTCCGATGATTTTGTGTGCATATTTAAGTATGTTTGGTTCTCTCTTTATACAGGAAAACATTGAGATACCAGAGGGAGACACATCAGCACTATTTCACTTCAGTGCTTGTCGGCATTTATTTGACTGCTGCAACTTTATTGTTTCTTTTGTCCCTTTTCCCCCTTCCCTGACTGTGGTGATGTCTGGTGAGTGTTTCCATTGCTCCCAGGTGGTACCATCCAGGAGAAAAGGAAATCTAGCATCCTCATCGCTCCCGCTGTATCCGGCTGATCAGGTTAGTGTTAACCTCTCTTGTGACAGACACACTTTACAAGCTGCTTCTGTGGGTGGCACAACCCATGCTGCAAGCCACAAGCAGTATTTGATCTACAAGCCCTGGGCACACATGTTACACTGTACTAGGGTCTGACAAGTAAATCAAATAACCCAATCATGGAGTCACTAATCAATACATCAATTTAACATAGGGTGCACTTGCACTGTGGCACTTAATAGCAGTGGCACAGTGCCCAAAGCATCTAACGAGCAAAACAGATCAGAAACAGAGGAGGCAATCAGTAAAAAAATGGAAGGGAGACTCACACCAATGATACCAAGTCTAACAATAGTGAATTATTCAGCTCACTTACTCAGCTAGTCCATGTAGGACAAATTCTACACCAGGGTCAATTGGAGCAGTCTCTTCAATGATACTTTCCTCCAGCTGGGCTGGCACTTCCTCCCCTCACTCACAGGTAGGATATCTGGGTATCCAAGAAAATAAAGTAATTCCTCATTCAGATTAGACTCCAGGTGATGTTTGTGTCTATATACTCACTGACGGAGGATATGTATTCAAGATCTGCTTTCTTGGAACTGGTTTGGGTCATTTCCCCTTTCATGTGAGGTGACAAGGTCACCTTCCAGGCCTGCCCTACACAGATCTACAAAGAGGTGTCAGCAGGTTTCACCCAATTATTTACAACCCGTCTAATAGAGATCCGAAAAGATGCAAATCTGTGTCCCTTCAAAGAGCTCCTTTCCCCAACAACAGATACTGCAGACCTCACCCTGTACACCGTGCCATCTACCCAATGACATATGCAGTCAGAGTCCGGCCTGTATCTCTCGTGCATGGCCCCCATCCTGCTCAACCTCTCTGCAGTCTTTGACACTGTCTCCCATAACAACCTCATCGGAAGACTTCACAAGATTGGCATACACGGATTGACCCTCAAATGGATCTGTTCTTTCCTCATGCGAAAAACCCAAAGTGTCAGGCTGCCATCCTTCACATCAGAGATCAACAAATTGACATGCGGAGTCCAACATGGAACATCTCTCAGCCCTACCCTTTTCAACATATACATGATACCGCTTGTCAACATCATCTGATCACAAGACATTGAGTAAACTGATGACACCCAACTCATCCTCTCCCTGATGGACAAAACAACCCATGCCAGAAACAACTTCACCAACTGCATGACATTCTGAACACGGACACCCAAGAATGCTCTTACTTCTCCCTGCCCCATGCTTTACATGTGCAGCTGGATTGGTTCCTCTGGCATTCCACCATACAGCTACAAGTAATGGCTGCAGAATACCTAGGGAAGACACTTTCCAATCATTGCACACTTTTGTTGCACATTGAACGGGGAGACTCCACACCCTGGGTGCCCACCTGGCGCTTGCAACCTGTGGCCCTTGCAGACACGGTCTTCAGACACTTTTGTTGCACATTGAACGGGGAGACTTAACTGGAGTTCGAGACCACAATGCTCGCCTCCTAGAATCCCTACAATGTATTGAATACAGAGTATACCAGGAGAAGCGCCTCGCAAAGGGTGGACAGAGTCACCTGTTGGCATGGCAGTTGCAGAGCACCACTACCATGGAGCCGATTTCTGCTGTTTATCTGTTTCAGGTAAAACATAACAGGAGTGGAACCCATAGACCACGTCGGGATTGGGTGTAATGTAAAGAAAAAAAAGACAATATCCCAACAGGTTTCAATTCAAAGACAGTTATGTACATATGCAAAAAGCATTACAGAAACAGGAAAAAAGGAGACTCAATTGGATTTGGTTTGGGGTGTTATTCACCATATATTTCGAACAGAGAATCATCAGGGTATACAGTTAAAGCAGCACTGTATAAGAGAAATCATGTGACAACCCGAAGGCACTTGGTGCAAAGCGATATATACAGGTGAATATATGTGGCGACGCAAGTGAACAGAGTGAACAGCGTGAACGGCGCAAAGTGAACAATATTGTAAATAATGTACAGTGGTGGCTCAAAGAATTACAATTCACATCTATTGTATAGATAAATTTCCAATTTTTTGTGAGCCATTTGGAAGGAAGGCACCTAATATTGCGCTGTGGAGTCAATAGCGTTTCGATCCCCTTGAAATTGGGATCGTCTTCAGGACGGGATAGTCCAGTTTGTGAAGTGCTGGGTGGCACTTAGGTAATGCAGGTGCCAAAAGTTCCAGATGGAGGCGGCAGGGTCTTCTGCAAAATTCGGAGGGAGAGCATCTGAGGTATACGTCTCCGCGAATCCAGGGGGTGAAAAAATGCTTCAAGTAGAGCCGCGCCTGAGTCAATCGTGGTGGCTGCTGTGGACTTGATCCGGGAATCGGGTAAAGCGGCAGTGAAGCTGGAGCACCTACTATCTGTCTCAGGCGTCGGTCGTCCATGGCCAAGGGGCAATATTTTGGCTTTCTGTGCGCATTACCAGACCCTGTATAACCCAGAGCTGATGCAGCAGCAAGCTGCCATCCATGAGTTCTTTTCCGCCGCCATGTTGTCATCAATCTCACCTAAGGTGTGAGAGGAACTGAGCAGCCCAATCATGGAGCAGGAGGTTTGTGATGTCATCTGTGACTCACCTACCTGATAAACTCCAGTGCTGGATAGCATACGGGTTGAATTTTCCAAAACATGCAAAGCCCTATTGGTGCCCTAGGTAGTTGAGGTTTACACTGCCACCCTTGAGGAGGCGAGTCTACCACTTATATGGGGGTAGTACTGCTGGTGATATTCCTGATGCAAAAACAACAGTTGATGGACAGAATGCAGAACAATGTCATACATTCACCCCAGTACAGAGATCTGGGCCTAAATCCATCATTTCTTTTCACTCCACACCACCCCAGTTCAGACATGGCCAATATGCAAATCAGCCTTGACCATGTGCCTCATGGGAACAGTCCAGCCCGAACTGCCAAGCCATGTCTTTCCTTGACCGGAATCAAGCATCCTAGGACCGGTTTCTGGCTATCAGCCGTCTTCAGCCAGGATAGCTTGACTCCAGTGGTGTGGAGAGCATGGGACTCATGTCGAGCATACCCATCCCACTCGGGGTGACAAATGAAAAAACAACAGTTGATGGACAGAATGCAGAACAATGTCATACATTCACCCCTGGCGTATATTTAACAAGGACCCCCTGAGTTCATAGAAAAATGATTCCTAGACTAGGGAAAAGTAAGCATTTGATATTTAACAATCTAGGCAACCATAAGAAACAATCAAAAAGATTTTAATAAATGGAAGGGAATTAAGCTACAAAATGCTTGTTAAATTTAACAATTTATTAGAGATTAAAAAGAACAATATCACATTTACAAATTTAATATATACGTTAAAAAAGTATAATTTCGGCAAACTAGACTTAAACAACGAGGCATAAATCACATTACATAGATCACATTACATATACAAACATATATAGCTGAGCTGCTTTCTTCTATCTTACGACTGACGCGCCTTGTTCCTTCCTACAGCGCCATGAAGCCTCCGGGCGTACGAGCGCTCAACAAATGACAGTTAACATTAACATTAACATTAACATTAACATATAAAGTTAAAAAACAGGAAGTGGCTGATTGGTACTCTACGCGCGTTTCGACGGCCAGCGCCTTCTTCTGGAGTAGCCACAAAAGTTTAGAGTTGTTATAATGCTGTATGGGAAATACTTTGCTTTCTGAGTTTCTTTAATGAGAAGTCCTAAACGTCTGGTTACAAGAGGTGATGTGTCGATATAGCATGTATGGCTCAATGGCGGCGTCTAGTCAAGATAAGACGTTAGTATTCTATTTCCAAAATGGATGGATTCCAAATAAGAAAATATAGCGCTGTATGGAAAAGAGATTAAGAAACTGATCCCGCCGACCGGAACCTTTAGGTCATTCGAGTCAAGAATATAACTGGTAGCTTAATAGATAACGAAATCCTCCTGATGTGGGGATTTTGATAGAGGAAGACCCCTCTTATCGGGTTGTTCCTCCTCCAGTAAAGTTGATTAAATAAGGTTTAAAATAACTCCCTGTCCAAAATGGTTTGACAGGGCTCTCTACTTCCGGCGGCGGGACACGAGGTTCGTGCAAACGTGCACAGGTCGACAGCTCTATCAAAATTGCTCCACATGGCTTTGTGGCAAGAGTCCAGATTGGTCGGGTTGTTTCTGGGTCTGTCTGGGTGAGTAGGGGCACACGGCAAGGCAAGGCGGTCCCCTCTCCCCACTGCTTTTTACATTAGCAGTGGAGCCTCTTACACAACAACTTCTGCAATCTGGTCAAGATGGGGGCATGCTTTTTGATGCAGTCACACATGGTGTGTCAATGTATGCAGGTGACCTACTAGTGTACATCAACGATATTTCTAGTGGCATAGGTGATATCATGCACGTACTAGAGGAATTGAAGGTTGCCTCGGGTTTAGGGGTGGACTGGTAAAGTCCTGTCTTTTTCCACAATGTCCAGACTGTCCTGTGTGCCCTGTAGCAATTGGTGAGCAGGCTGTTAGGTTGGAGCCCTATACCTTACGATGCCTGGGTATAAATATGTATCACGCAACTTAGGACATATTGGAGTGCAACTTGGGACAGAAATCTCCTCTCTGTGACCAGAGATAACATTTTGGTGCTCCCTCTCTCTGACGGTATGAGGCCAGGTCTCACTCTCAAAAATGGTTAGGCTGCTAAGGCTCCTGTATTATTTTACTAATTTGCCAATCCTTGTCCCTCATAGCACCTTTAAGAGACACTAAATACAATACTGGTCAGACTTGTATGGAATGGAAATAAGCATATAGTGGCGCTGGCTAAGCTGCAACTGCCGACAGAGTGGGGAGCACTAGGTGCTTTGGTGTTTGAACACTACTACCTAGCGGGGCTACCACAATGGCCAACCAAGTGTCTGGCTGGTCAACATTTTACGGAGATAGGGTTGTGGACAGGGCAGAGAGTGTTAAGACTGGTACAAGAACTGTTTCTTACAATAGCAGTGCTCCTATGGCCTCAAACTCTCTTGTTCAAGTAGCATAGAAGAGTCCCTGCAGGGCACTAAGAGTTGCGCCTGAAATGGTGCACTATGCTCCGGAGATACCGTTGGGCTCTCTCCGTACACTTTATTTTAGCCTAGATAGGGAGGGACTGGTGGTCTGGAGCCAACAGAGGTGGACACAGCAAGTGCTTTGTTTCATGTTGGAGCCCTGATCCCCTTGGATCTTCTGGCAGAACAGACCGGTCTCCCACTGGGACACTTTTTGGTGCACACATACCTTTTGTAGTCATTAGAGCACATGCGGGGTGTTACTACTATGGAACCTGTGATGCACCCCTAATGCTTGTCCTCTACACCATGGGAAAAACTGGTTACTTGGCTAACTACAGCCATCCCCACTAGCTCTCATGATCCATTCGGTTACCCATGACTGCCCTGGGAAGAGGAGATTGGACGTACATTGACTGAAATGGAATAGGACAAGATCTTAAAGCTAAAATTCATAAGATACACCCTAACACGTCTCTGGAGTGCCTCTGTTGTTGGGCCCCAGTGGCAGATATGGTGCAAATGTTTTTGAGTTGCCCATCAGCTAGCATATTGTGGGTGGAGGTCTGCACCATACTCTTGTGTGTCCCCAGCTGCTGTGTCCCTCTGGGTGGTGAAAAAAGAGGGGGTAACACACTCATTTCATTAACCTAGTGCTCTTACTGGCTCCGTGGATCATCTGATAGAAGGTGACTTTCCAATGGGGGATGACACAGGCAGCTGCGTTGTGCCGCGAAGAATTAGGGGGCCTACGAAAGCGCCTCATTGCGGCATATTGGGATGCTTTACTCACTACACTTCAGGACCCCCAGAGAATGAAGAGGTATCTACTTGAGTGGTTGAACGATGCATTAATTTAACCTGCGCTACTATGTACTCTTTCACAAAGAATTCCCCCTCCCCCACCCACTGTCACGGCTAGGGATGCGTGACAGGTGAGGGCGAGACTTCACTCCTTTACCATGTTCATATTCACAGAAGGTGTTAAGTCTCATGTCAATTTTTTTTCAATATTACTAGGTACATATCTTTATACTGTCATGGGATTGTGAATTGCAATGAAAAATGTGATTGGTTGATGTATCCTGACTGCCTATACTACCGATGTTAATATATGATCTAAAATACAACACAGATGCTAAAAAAGGATTGAAGCATCCAGACACTACTAGTTTTTAGCCAGCTCTTTTGGCTTTGTTATTTTTTTTTCATGCAACTGCTATAAGTTTCCATTCCAGAAATGAACTGTATCTGCTTCGTTCCTATTCTCTTCGGCCCACATGCATCAAGCATTTTTGTAGTCGCAAACGGTGCGATTACTTAAAATCGGCCGTTTGCGAATGCAAAAGTGCTTTTTGGGATGCATGAAGCAATTTTAGAATTCGTAACATTGTTGCGAGTTCTAAAATTTCGGGTGCTTTTAAGAAGTCGCAGATGTGCGATTTCTTAAAAGCAATGCATCATTACTTTCACAAGTGCAAAGTCGCAATTAGGGTGCCAAATTTACCGAGTGGTTGAACCACTCGGTAAATTTGGAAAAAGTGTTTAAAATGCTGCAAATGTTTTTTTTTCTAAATTCATGTTTCACACACACATGTCCTTAGGACATGTGTGTGTGAAACATGATGCGAAAAATACATTTCAGGGGTGCATGGGGGGGTCCTTTGGACCCCCCCTGCACCCATGAAATGTTCAAAGTGCCACTCGCAATTTGCTGATGCCTTCCCATTGACTCCTATGGGCCTTTTGGCCCATAGGAATCAATAGGAATTGCGAAAATGCACTTAAGAATTCGGTATTCATTTGGGATTCGGTAAAAATTGCGATTTTTACCGAATCCCAAATGAATACCGAAAACAATGATGCATAGCATTTTGCACTTCTTAATTTGCGATTCCTTATTTTTCGCAAATTAGGAAGTGCAAAATGTAACAATGATGCATGTGGGCCTTCATGACATGTAGCTTGTGCCTTTCACAATTGTATAGATCTGCGACTACACACCGGCTCATCTGGTTTGTGGTTAGGCCATCGAGGTTTCTGTAAATCTTCGGTAGAGAAAATTTATCGAGGAGATTAAGCACAGCTGTTTTCTATTATGCAGATGCTTAGCTGAGGAAAGCGCAGCATCACAATCCTACATCTTGGGCACACAGGTTTCAGCACTGTTCTGCCTCATTTGAATCTGAATGTTACTGCACAGGTATCTGATTCACTTGAGCAGCAATATTTATTGAGCCCACTCTTCTCTAAACTATAGGGCCTCATTTATGAGGCCTTGCGTCAGTTTTGCGCTGCTGGTGCGTCACTTTTTTGTGACGCATCGGCGGCGTAAAACATGCGCCTTGTTGCGCCATATTTAAAAAGTGACGCATCTAGGTAGATGCGTCACTTTTTAAACCCCTGCGCCACATTATACCTGCGTCAGGTATAATGTATGCAGAGGGGGCGTTCCCCCGCAAAAAGCCTTGTAATAGTGACGCAGTGAAATCTATGAGATTTCGCTGCGTCACTTTTAGAACGCTGTTGTGTCAAAATCTTGCGCCTGCCTCACAGCAGGCGTAAGACTGACGCAAGCCCTTTCACATGGGGCTTTCCCCATGTGAAAGGACGCATTGCTGGAGTTGCGTCACTTTTGTGACACACTCCAGCAATGCGTCACTTTTGCGCTTACAGATACGTCAGAAATACTGACGTATCTGTAACTCCTTGCGACATGATGCGTCATACATTAAATATGACGCATCATTGGTGTCGCAAGGAGTGCGCAGTGAAAAGTGGCGCATCGCTGTTTTCACGCAGCGATGCGTCACTTTTCATAAATAAGGCCCTAGGGGGCACATGCATAATTGTTGGAATTTGCATTTCCTAAATTGCGAAAATTAAGGAATCGCAATTTAGGAATTGCAAAATCCTATGCATCAAGAAATCCTAATTTTTTTTAGGATTTCTTAATTTTCGGAATTTGCGATTCCTTAATTGCGAATCGCAATTAAGGAATGGCATTACATTGATTCCTATGGGCCTAGAGGCCCATAGGAATCAATGCAGTTTTGCATTTCTATTTTTTGGAATTCGCAATTTGTTGATGCATTGCAAGGGTGCAGAGGGGGGTCCAAAGGACCCACCCATGCACCCCTGAAATGTATTTTAAAGTGCATGTTTCACACACACATGTCCTAAGGACATTTGTGTCTGTAACATGACACTTTCCAAAATGCATTTTTGTGCTTTTTTTTTAAAGAATTTCGCAAATTAACACGAGGGTCAACCTCATGTTAATTTGCACTTCCTATTTCAAAATTCACATTTTTTAAAAATATGATGCATTGCATTTAAGGAATCGCACAAATGCGATTCCTTAAATGCATTCGCATTTTTAGGAAATGCAAAAAAATGCAAATTTTGAAAAATTGTTTCATGCATCCCAAAAACTTATTTAGGAAGCGCAAACGGCCGAATTTACCGATTCGCACCGTTTGCACTCCCTAAATAGGTTGATGCATGTGCCCCTAGGTGTTTAACCTAGAGGGAACTGAATTGTAAACAAAAATATTTAAACAAATTAACCAAAATAAGACATAACACATGACATGAAGGGGTTTTTTGGGATCTTTAAACCTGCCACATTCGGACTTGTGTTTGTGTGTGTGAGTGGGAAGAGGAGGTGCACATAGCCAAAGTTCAGGTGGTTTTATCCACGCAATAATTATTTTAAACGCTTTAATAAGACATACGCTTCAATAATCCATCACAAAAATCAATTAAAAGAAATAAAGTACTCATTACTTTTTAACAAATATCCTACAATTCTCGTGGTTAATAGGGTAATAGTAGAAACAGTAGCTCGGTCACGCCAACAGCATTTTGCTTTTTGGAAATTGTCGTTTTGTTCTCATTATAAGCTGATAAGTTAGAGAACGCAGCATAATGTTGTTTGAAAATCAAGGGCTGAGGGAAGGTGTCCACTTGCAGTGCAGTCTGCATACATTTTAAGTGTGAAACATCAAACACGTTTTGTGGGTAGCCGTTCTTATTCCAAAAGTCGCACTGCATGTGAAGATACGACAAGCAACTAGTAAGGTAACACATGCCAATGATAGCTGGCAAACCCTTAGAAAGTAGAGGACTGTGAATCCCTGTAAATCTTTTGGCTGGTGACAAGACCTCACAAGCTTAGTTGTCAGGATTTCACACTGCTTTCAGAACTAATTTACATCACTGCTCTGCAAGGGTCTCTGTTCATTTTTTCCTTTAAAAAATACTAAAATGTAAATCAAATTCGCAGCATCTACTACTTTGGACCGATTTGCATATTTTTCCAAACTCTTTTAAAAGTAGATTAAAGATGAAGCTGTGTTAGAAAAGAGCGAGTTTTAACATGGCTTACAAGTATGTGCATCATTCACCTCATGCCTGCCAGGGTTATGGCACAATGGGCATTTTCAGTTTTGTGGCAATTAGAATAATGCTGCCATTGCAGCAGCCAGGGGACCATCTACCGCACTGTCTATTGGTTAAATCCCTGGCATGACCAGCTGCTGACAGATGTATTAACTCTAAGACAAAAATGTTGAAGTCACAGGGCTTCACTTCTAGAGTGGCCTTTGTCTCTCTTGTTGTACTGTTGTCAGTGATGCAGAAAAGTATATTTACTTGGTACAAGTACTGGATTTACATTTACATTTACATCACCAACGTGGCCAACCAACCAAGGGGAGAGGATGCAGCCTTACGGCTAGAGCGGTCGACGTCGAAGCTGGGGAACTGGGTTCGAGTCTCGGCAATGACGCTCAACATCCTGTGATTCTGGGCAAATCACTTAATCTCCCAGTGCTTAACAAAAATGAATGAGTCCTCATGCAACGAAACTGGTGCTATGTAAAGCACTCTGATACCTCATATCTTTGGCTCTAGTTAGCGCCATATAAACCTAAAAAAAAAAGAAAGTTGCCCCTATCAAACCAGCCAAATCACACAGACCTACCAAACATGACAACATGAACAAACCCGAACTCAAGCCTACCAAATGTAAGTGTAAACGACTGTAAAGAAGATAGTGAACCAGAAAGAACAACTCCGACTGAGCAGTCTACAAAACAGCCTTTAACGACTACCAACGCCAACTCAAAACCACAAAAAAGGAGGCCGTGGCATGTCTCCTCGAAACCAGCACCAACTAAACCAAGGAACTCTTCACAATCGTAAGAGACTCTACCTGCCCTTCAGCTTCAAAAAATGCCATCACCCCCTCTCAGGAATTCTTCAAATCCTTAACGACCACTTCCACAACGAAAGGGCACCCTCAATTCGACCCCAAACCCCCTGCCTCTTCTCCAACCAATAAACCACAGCCACCAGCCAAATCCCCAGATGGGAACAATTCAGCCCACCAGCAACCACCCCCTTGATAAACACCATCTACAAGGAGCACCCACTGACCCATGCCCAACCAGATCTTCAATCTCGGAAGCAACAAGATCAACCTCCAGCTCACCACCATCCTCAATGCCTCCATAACTACAGCCACATTTCCAGATGCTTGGAAACACGCAGAGATTAAACCCCTCCACAAAAACCCATCCGCAGACCCCAGGGAACTGCAGCACTACCTCCTGCTGTTCCCCGCCAAAGTCCTGGAGAAGGCCATCATCCTCCAGCTCATCGACCATCTGGAAATAAACACACTACTGGACCCACCCGAATCAGGCTTTAGAGCCATCCACAGCACAGAGATGTCCTTGATCGCAGCAACAGACTACATCAGAGCCCTACTCGATAGAGGAGAGTCAGCTGCAACCATCCTCCAGGATCTCTCCACAGCGTTTGACACCACACTCTCATCAAACTGACTACACCAGAATGGATTCAGAATGGAGGTCACAAGGATGCGCCCGGAGAGTTCGCCACCCACCCTTCACCTCGCAACCTAAGCTATGGAGTACCCCATGGGTCATCCCTCAGCCCTTCCCTCTGCATGATTCCCCTCACAGACACCGTCTGATCACACAACATCAGCATAATCTCCTACACTGAAGACACAAACCCTGCCCGGATGAGGACCAGCTTCCATGACTGCATGAAGAACATCGCAACAATGATAAAAGTCAACTGCCTGAAACTCAACACAGACAAAAACGGAAGTCCTGATCTTCGGCAGACAAACTGCCCTCTGGAATGACTCCTGGTGGCCCGTGGAGCTTGGACCCACCCCAAGGCCAAAAGACTATGCCCACAAACTTGGCATCCTACTGGACAGTGAGCTCTCCATGAAACGTCAGGTCAATGCTGTCGCCTCAGCCTGCTTCCATGCAATCCGCATGCTTAGCAAAATCTTCAGATGGCTGCCCCAAGAAAACAATGACGCAGGCCCTCATCATCAACCGACTCGACTATGGCAATGCACTCTGTGCGGGTAGATCCACTGAGACCCTGAAGAGACTTCAGACAATCCAGAATGCAGTAGCCAGACTAATCCTGGAGCTGCCCATAAGGACAAATGTCGCTCATCCCCTCAAAGATATCCACTGGCCACCGTTCAGAGGAGAAGCCAGTTCAAGGTCCTGACCCACGCATACAAAGCCATCCACAACCAAGGACCAGACTACATGAACCACTGTCTCATCTTCCACCAACC
Source organism: Lissotriton vulgaris (assembly GCF_964263255.1). Taxonomy (NCBI): domain Eukaryota; kingdom Metazoa; phylum Chordata; class Amphibia; order Caudata; family Salamandridae; genus Lissotriton; species Lissotriton vulgaris. The sequence goes on along the minus strand of NC_141695.1, from coordinate 668,515,804 downwards.
CTCCACAAACATATGCTCCAAACGACACCACAGACCCACCACAGCCACTTAAGAGGACGCTCCTTCTCCCACCTCACTGCCAAAGCTTGGAACTATCCCCCTACACTTGTTCACTCCCCCCTCACTGGACTTAAGAACTGCCTCTTTGAAACATACCTGGATTACAGAACATTGACCCCCCCGCCCCTCCTCTCCAATACACCCAGGAAGAATGCTATGCCTGTGTGACCACCTTGGTGCCTAAGAAATGATGTCTGAAATTATTTGGTTTGTCATGGCTATTTTGTGGTCTCCCTAGGGAGACAATGTGGCCTAACGGCTAGAGCAGTCGACCTCGAAGCAGGGGCACTGGGTTCGAGTCGGCAGGGACACAACATCCTGTGATTCTGGGCAAATCACTTCATTTCTCTTTCCTAACAAAATGAATGTGTTGGTCTGTAACTCAACTGGTGGTCATGTAAACCGCTCTGGTATCTTTGGGGTGAGTTTGAGCTATATACAAAATAAATATTACTTTCACAAGCAAAGTGTAGGGTGCCTATTTTCCATCAGAAGAAATATACACATATATGATAATTGGATTTTTACCCAGCTGCTTGTTTCACATCTAATCAGCATTTGATGTAATTATAAAAAAAACTTTTTTGCACAGATTTGAGTGTTTGACCAGAGCTAAATATTCATCATCCGTGTTGTTTTCTAGTTGCTAACAGCCACAAAACAGTACAAACTCATCAGGCTATTTTGACAATGAATGCTGAATGCAATCATAGATTTCTATATTAGCCAGCGCCAGTCCAGTATCCTCAAACTTTGGTGTTCAGAATATTTCTTGCTAGAGAATAAATATTTGTGTTTCTTAGGTTCTTTTCTTGGGAGTCATATATCTGCATATTTTGTGTAAAGAAAGTAGGCTGTCTAAAACAACTACATGTTGAGGCAAAAATGTTATGTACTTAGCCACCTTGTTAAGGCTAATAATTTAATCATAAACACACTGTGCACTTAGACAAAACTCTTCGCAACGAGGCATATTTAGCAGGTCAGCACTTAGTATTGTCGTACATACCTGCATATAATCGAGAACCTGCTGGTGCCTTTGTTTAGCAGCTGCCACTTCGGAGTCTGAGATGGCTTCTCTCAAGGACTGCTGTGTAATTAGCGAGTCCAGCTCCACTATAGCAGACAAACGGCAGTACAGACTGATAAGCTTTTCTTTGTAGCTGCAGAAATGAACTGCAAGTTAAAAAATTTTGAATGAAAATCTTTACTTTTAAGGTTTTCCTTAGCATTGTACAAAACAATATATGACGCTGCAGTCTGAAGGGCCTACAGAACAGACGTCGCTTTAAACCGTGAAATAATATGCTCTGAAGTTATTTTTTTTTTTTTAAATATATTTTTATTTTTATTTACAGGCTACACAATACAGCTACTGACAGGCATATAATTGCACATTCTTGGTTAAATTCTCGTCAATGACTTAAAAACACGAAACAAACATATAACATATAACATAGAACAGAAAGCGTCTGGTGGTAGCGGTAGGTTTAGACAGAAAAAACAGATCTGTTGAGTGGATGAGTAGAGCTTTAGCCCTGGTTATTATACAGCAATTGTGTCTTTGTTTGGTATGGAGCCTTCCTGATATGTTGTTCTCTTCTTCCATGATGGATGTAGAGACGTGCTTTTCCTATGGTGCTTTGAAGGTGTCCATATGGTTGTCCAGTTTGTAGTGGTGTCTACCTGGCTTGTTTCTGAGGGTGGTCCTGTCTGCCCCTCTTAGGAAGATCACCCAGTTGAGCCAGCTTTTGAAGGTGGCCTTGGAGGTGTCCTTCCAGTTTGTCAAAACTGTTTTTGTTGCCGACGTGAGGAGAAAGTCAGGAAGGTACTTATCTTCTGCGCTCGTAATTTCCTGTGAGATGTGTGCAGTCACTATAGTGGCGAATGACTCCTTAACCTCTTCGCCGCTAATGACAAGGGTAACTCGTCATGGAGTTTCCATTGATTTCAATGGAAATTACATGGAAGAGCCAGAGGAGCCATAGCATCCAAGTGGTTAAGGGTGCAGCCTAGTGTTTTGTTAGTGAAATCTAGCACCTGCTTCCAAACATTTTTGACTTTAGAGCAGCTGAAGATGAGGTGTTCTAGGTCTCCTTTCCCTAATCCGCAGTTCCAGCAGGTGTCATTGTCTTTTAGACCTACGGATGCCAGGCGTGCCGGTGTCTAGTAGGCTTGGTGTAGTATCCAGAATTTTGTTTTGTGCGAGTACTGGAGATATCATGTTCTTGGTTGGGGAAGCCCAAAGAATTTGTATTTCCTGTTAGGACAGTTTAGTCTCAGTTTGGCTTTCCCAGTAGGCCACTTTCTTATCGTTGAGCTTAGACATGGCTATATCCGGTGTAAATAACAAATGTTTTGTGGTTTGAAAAAAAACAACGGGAATTATTGGAACTGTCGCTTAATGGTGAATGATGTCCTAAACGCTTCAGAAAACGCTAAATTAAATGTGCCTTTTACAGAAATGTGGATTGTTAGAATTCAGGTTTTGATTGAGTGGGTGATAATCCTTCTCGGGCAAAAACCATAATTCTTGTCAGGAGGAACGACAAAAGTCACTAAATCAACATGTGCTTGATCCTCTGGTCAGGTGCGTTGTTCGGTCAGTAAAATTGGGGGGGGTGTGAGCTTTAGATTTTCTGGCAATCAGGCTGGCATATCATGTTTAAATACATTATATGACTAGCAGGGTGCATGAGAGCTGCCTAAGGGCAGTGGAGAAGGAGAGGAATAAGGATTGGTATGAGTACTAAGAGGAAAAACACAATATTTGGTAAAATAGCCAATATTTTTGTTTAGCAGCTGCCACTTCGGAGTCTGAGATGGCTTCTCTTAAGGACTGCTGTGTAATTAGTGAGTCCAGCTCCACTATAGCAGACAAGAAGCAGTACAGACTGATACGTTTTTCTTTGTAGCTGCAGAAATGAACTGCAAGTTAAAAAACTTTGAATGAAAATCCTTACTTCTAAGGTTTTCCTTAGTATTGTACAAAACAATATATGACCCTGCAGTCTATAGAGCGGGAGTTTGTGGTCTGTTCCCATGGGGAACAGTGTCAAGACTGATTTGCATATGGCTAGGTCTAAACTGGAATGGCATGGGGAGCAAAAAAAACAATGCATTTAGTCCCAGTACTCTATACTGGGGTGAAAGTATAACATTGTTCAGCATTCTGTCCATCAATTGTTCTTTCCGCATTTGTCATCCGAGTGGGACGAGTATTCCCAGACATGGGTCTCATGCTCTCCATGCCACTGGAGTCAATCTAGCCTGGCTGATGAGGGGTGAAACCCTGAAACCGGTCCTAGGATGCTTGTTTCCAGTCCAAGGAGAACCTGGCTTGGCAGTTCGGGCTGGACTGTTCCCACAGGAACTTGGTGTAGACTGATTTGAATATAGCTGGGTCTAAATTGGAATGGCATGGGGAGCAAAAAAATATGGATTTAGGCCAAGATCTCTGTACTGGAGTGTTATAAATGGCGGTATCTAGTTGGCAGAGGAAGTTATCTTTGTCTGAATAGGGACTCTTGCTTCAAGTCAGGGTAAGGGGGATACACTTCTATAATAACCCCTGCTCACCCCTGGGTAGCTTGCCACAAGCAGACAGGCTTACTCAGAGGCAGTGTGCAAAGCATTTGTGAACAATTACAGTAATACAGTGAAACCACTACAAATGGACACCACACGAGTTTAGATAAATAAGTAATCTTTGTCTAAACCAAACAAGACCAAACCAACAAAAATCAACAATACAGTAAAAAATGTGACTTTTAAATAGTAGAAATAGTTCAGTTCAAAGCAAATTGCAGATTCAACACTTTTCACACAAAATACATCTGATGCCTCATGCCCACAAACAAAAAGGGTCACAGGGAAGGTGATGCGTTGGTTCCTTAAACTCAGAGAAGGTGATGTGTCTGTTCCTTACTCCGAGGATGTGATGCATCGGTTTCTTACTGCTGCACAGGGGAGATTGGTTCCTTACCAGAGAGGAGGTGATGCATCAGTTTCTTACTACCTGGGGAGGTGATGCATCATTTTCTTCCTGGGTCCCCCAGTGATGCGAATGCGCCAGACCTGGAGTCTTGACATGATGCAATGATCCGGGACATTGCGTGGGTTCTTGCACACACACAGCAGGGCTTGGTTGTAATCCATGTGGTGATCTAGGACATCGGGGATCAGTGCACTCGATGCAGCGTGCAGTGATTTCTCGAGCCGCAGGCAGGTGCTGCGATGATTTCTTCAGTGATGCGTTGGAAACTGGTGCGGATGCATCACTCTTCTCGAAGTTGCATTACTTTTCCAGCTCCCAGTGGCAAACAGCCTCCAGAGGTCCAAAACAACAGCAGGCACCTCTTAGCAGGTCAGAACTCCCACCAAAGAAGTTCAGGGAAGAAGGTGAAGACTTTGTGTCCCTGAGACTTCAGAACAGGAGTCTTGAGAGTTTGCATTTTCCTGCCTTAGTCATTTAGGGCCTGGTTAGATCTTGCCGGATGGTTTAGTCTGTCACAACAGTGACAAATATCCCGTCGACTGAAATAAAAATTCTATATGATATAATGGGATTTATATTTTACAGGATGGGGTATCCATCACCTTTATGATGGAGTAACTGGACTGCAAAGTTCTAAATTTGATACTTAGTGTCTGCATCATGTTTCTGGTTTACAAGACTGGGTGTAGCTGATAGTTGGAATTTGTGTGTTCTTCCAGACAGCTACACACAAAATAGGGTTTACGTGAGCCTGGATGGGCCATCACTACCAGAATGAGAGGGTAGAGCTGGGAACAGTGCTACTTACACTTGAATAGGCTCCACCCAACCTCCATACAAAGGACAGCATAGCCCCTGTAGGTAGTCTGGAGCTAGTGCTGGGAAGGCCAGAATCCCGTGCACTGCACAGCAAGACCTTGAAGCTTCATAGGAGGCACAGGGTGTAAATATTGGACCTCAGACATCAACTGTTCAGTACACTTCTGGAATCTGTCTTGCTGTGCTGCCTTGCTGATTTGCTGCCCTTCTGTCTGAGTCAGAGGGATATGGACCTGCACCTGACCCCAAACTCCCAGAGTGACTCCAAGAGTTAGTCTCTTGGCCTCCTGTTCAGAGCCACAGGAACATAACAGGCTCACTACCCCTTGAACCGGCATCCCGATCCAGTTGGAGCAAGCTCATGACCCCCAAGTGATGCCTCTTAGGTGCTGGACCCTTGGTGTGTCTCACAGAGGCTGAAATGAAGTTTTGGGCTCGTCACACCACAGGCCACTAATGCGAAATTTTGTCAGCTTGCCCTTCGTGCTACAGCATCAACCGCTGCTGGGAGAGCCATTGCGTAGCACCATCCTGACTTTTTGTGATAACAATAGGATCTTCATGCTACAGCAACGCTTGTCCTCCACACCAGGACTGTTTTTCATGCTACATCATTTACTATCCGCAATTCTTCCCTGCTCCATGTGGCCCTCTTTGTGGCAACAGGACTCTTTGGGTTGAACTGAGAAGGTAACTCTTCAGCAGGCCTAACCGGGTCCCTGTATCCAACCCACACTCCACCATGCATCATGGTTGGTCTGACCTTGTGACTTTCTTCTGATAGGCACGAGTGGTCCCTCTTTGCTTTTTGGCAGTTTTTAACTTAAATCTTCAAAATTGCATATCTCCAGATATTCTGATTGGATTTTTGTTGTTTTTTTTGTTAAATTATCTAATAAATTTGGCTCTATGTTTCTAATCTGATAAGGGATCCTTTTTTTGGTGTGTTTTCACTGTGTTCCTGTGTGAAGTGTTGCACAAATACTTTACACCTTGCCTCTGAGTTAGGCCTCACTGGTATGTGCCAGGCTACCTCAGAGTTGAGCACAGGTTAATTGAGGGTTTGCTTGTAACTTCACCCAGACTAGGATTTTAGTTGCTGCTTGAATAGAGTTTAACCTTTCCCCTTAACCAGTAACCCAATTTCTAAAGCCATGGAATAATTAGTCTTTCTGGGACCCAATGGTGAGGGGGCACTTTTGACCCAGAACAGGCAAGCTAGGTGACCATCATAGAGCAGCAGGTCCTGGATGCAAGTCTCGATTTTCCCCATAGCAGTAGATTCTGTCATCTCCAGAATTCTGGTGTTATTTCTGTGGGATCTGGCTTCAGATGTTCATTCCTGGCTTCAATTTCCTTCAGTACTCACTCCATGAGCAGCATTTGTTCACCACGCACGGTTCTGTCATCCACAGTGATAGAGACTCTTCATTCGACCTGGTCAAGAAGATCATCATGTTTCTACAACTTTTCAAAGAAGAGTTTGGCCTGACTCCAGCCGTGTTTATCCATAATGTGTTGCAGGCTGGTCCCTGGTTTAAATTATAGATGATAGCTGCCATCTGGGAGCCCCCAGTCCACCTGGTCCAAGTCATAGCTAGGGCTGTATTAAAAGGTGCTACGGTTGGGACCCCAAGTTTTGAATGTTTATCACACTCAGTGACACTAGTTATGTGGCAATCAGCAAAGCGCCCTGGGGCAAAGGAGGGTGAGAAAGGCAATTCTGTCAGTGAGGTTGGCTGCTGGCAGGCCGATGAAGTAGTTCAGTGCAGGCTGATGATGGGCTGCTGCAGAGATTTCTAACTGGCCCTTCCTCTTCCCGGGCCATGGGGGCACGCACAGACTGCACATTCACCTCACTGTCAGATAATTACCTCCTCCACGTCGCCCCACCAGTAGCACAAGGACTGTCAGAGGGACGCACCCTTCTTCTCTTTAAAACAGTCTAGCTGGGATCAGCCCTCAGCCAAGGGTCTCAGCGAGTTAGGCCACAGCTGTCACCACCAAGAGTAGTACCCAGCTTTTCAAGCTGTAGCCAGCCCAGCAGCTCTCTATGGCATGCCAGTCAACTCAAAAGCCACGTTGAGGGAGATTCTCTTAGTCCAGTGAAAGAGAAGCTCCTGTCACACTCCCTGATAATAGACAATGTACTCTCTCACCACTGCCCTCCAGTGCCACAGGTCCCTCCACAGGTACTAACTCCTCCGGGTGGGATGTGGTGCATAGCTCTTGTGCAGGCCTCAGGTGCATTGCCTGCTCATGTGAGATCACGGGACACCAAAACTCTTTCAAACCTGTCATCTAGGGCCTCAAGAGTGCATCCAAACAGGTATGTTGTAATGAAATCTGAAAATATGTTGGATTGATTACAGATTATCAGTTCCATCGGCAGAGCATCATTAAATGGTGGACATTTTGCAACCCAGCTCTCTTAGCGTCCCAGTTTTAGTACAGTATATAGATGATTTGTTAGTTGCTTCTATAACAAAAGAGGATTGTAAACATGATACACTTGCCCTGTTAATGCATCTAGCTGACAGTGGACATTAGGTTTCTCCAACTAAAATGCAATATTGTAAAGGAGAAATAATCTATCTTGGGCAATGCATTGAAAAAGGTGTGAGGAAAATATCAAAAGGACATGATTCTGTAATTCTAAAAAGGAACCCACCAACGGCCCATAAAGAGGTTTGGTAGTTTCTTGAAATTGTTGGCTACTGTTGTCAGTAGTTTCAGCACTTTTTCATGATTGCAAAGCCTTCAGTATGGCTGACCCACAGTAAAATACAAGATCGAGACCATTTGACAAATAATGTTTTGAAGCATTCAAGGACTTGAGAGAGATTCTTTTTCAAGCACAGGCACTGAGAATGCCAGACTATTATCTAGCTTTTTTTTTATTTGTTATGAGAACAATGGATATGAATTGCGAATCCTTGCACAAAAGCATGGTGGGTTTATGCGACCAGCTGCATGCCTGTGAACAGTATTGGATCCAAGAGCTGTAAGGCTTCCAGGTTGTTTGAAAATTGTTAAAGTTGTTTGTGTTGTCATTAAACAAAGTGAAGGAACAGTGATGGGTCATAGTTTAATTTACATGTTCCTCATTCGGGTGAAATTCTGTTGATAAGAATGATAACTCAGCACATTAATAAGTGTAGGCTTACTGATTGTAAGTGTTGGAACTGGCCCTTCTTGCAGGGTCATCCCCAAACTTTTTGCTTCTTCCTCCCTTATTTTTCCTGACCCGTGGCTGTTGGCAATAGGACTCTGAGCACTTTACCACTGCTGACCTGTGCTAAAGTGCATATGCTCTCTTTGTAAATTGGTATTATGATTGGATATACATGATTGGCATATTTGTATCACCATGAAGTCCCTAGTAAAGTGCACTGGGTGTGCCAGGGCTGGTGATGACAAATGCTACTAGTGGGCCTGCAGCACTGATTGTGCCACCCACATGAGTAGCCCTAAAACAGTGTCTCAGGCCTTCCACCGCAGGGCCTGTGTGCAGTCTGTGAACTGCCATGTCCTCCTGGTCAGTGTCCCCACTGATCAGGCCTAACCCTTCCCATTTTGTGCACATTAGTCACCCCTATGGAAGGCCCAAGGTACCCCCCTGGGCAGGGTGCAGTGTATGTGAAAGTTAGAGCATGTAATGGTGCAGGTGGCATGCTCTGGCAGTGAAAGGCATGCCATTTTCGTTTTCACTATTGTAAGTCTATCTAGCTCCATAGGGTGACATGGGGGATGCTGGGTACAGTGGCTACCAGCATTTCGTCCCATTGGAACAAGATAGGACATAAGAGTATATTATCCCTGAAATCAGAATTTAATAACACATCTTTTAGGAAAGTTTGTTTTTAAATCCTGTGTTTGAGAACAGCACTTTTAGAAAGTTGCTGTTCTCTTGTCTGACCCTTCTGTGTGCCTTGGCCTGTTTGTGTATTGACTGTCTGGTTTGAGAGTGACAGGGGCTGGGGATTCCCCGAGAGGATGGCTGAGTCAGCCCTAGGCTGAATGACTGCATTTGCAACCTGAGTGGTGGGAGGAGTTAGCACCTGGGCCTGAATAGGGCTGTGCCTCCTGCCACAATGCTGGCTCCACCACCTGCTGGGCGTCTGACGACCCTGCACCTCACTCTGAAAGGAAAGGAGAAGCCAGGAAAACAAAGTACTCAAGAAACACCCAGAACTGGTTCAGACCGGGCTCAGGACACACATGCACAAAGAGAACAAAGACTTTAAGGGGTATAAGTACAGGACCCCTGACAACAGAAAATTGGATCATCCTGGAATCAAGAAGGAACCTCTGCCAAGGAGAAAGCTGAATCTGAAGAAGAAAGACTGTCCTGCTGTTGTTCTGCTGGACTGACCTGTTGCTTTGCTACCAAGGAGAGGGGAGGGACTTTGCTGTTGTGCTGTGTCTCCTGTCTTGAAGGTATTTAAGGGCCTGAGAAGAGCTGGCTCCCTGTTCTGAAGTCCCAGGAACAAAAGGACTTCACCCCCAACTTCCCTGAACTCTGCTGAGAGGGTTCTGCCCTTCCTAGAGTGCTTGATCCAGTTGTGGGGCCTCTGGAAGTTGTACCTGTGCTGGGAAGCTTGAAACTAAGCTTGAGAGACTTTTTGCTATTGAAAAGTTATTGCATCGCTCGCTGCTGAGCGCATCCCCGACAGTGCGAGAAGTTTCCCGCCGCTACGAAGGTCGAGATCATCGCAGCGCCTGTTTCCGCTGTCAGAGCCGTTGCATCCTTCGTTTGCGGGACGCACCCGATCGGTGCGGGAAGCCTAACATCGCTGCCAGTGTCGTCACAGAGCCTGTTGTCGCTGGGTGAGATCGCCACACTGCTTTCTTGCGGACCGCATCATGTCGCTGCGAGTGTCGTTGCAGAAGCCATCGCATCGAAGAGCTGCGAGAGAGAAGATCACCGCTGGTTTGCGCATCGTCACCCTGGAGATCGTCGCAACTCCAGAGATCGCCGCATCGTACCTTTGCGAGAACAAACTTCCTTCGGAACCTATGCACCGGAATCCATACAAGTGGCCTTCCCCCCCATACAGACCGGATTCGTCGCAACACCCCCAGTGCTGCAGCGGGGCTGTCGCATCGCCTCCCCAGGGTCTCAGGAGCAATGCATTGCTTGTTTTCCACCGCACCAGCTTCTGCTTTTGGAACTTTGTCGCAACTAAAGATACTGTGTCTGATACGTGACGCAACTGTGAACTTTTCACACAACTGTGGATTATTTTATCGCAACCTAAAGAACTTTTATTACTACCTTAAGAACTCTTCTGCTTCCTAATTCAGGCAGGGACTGCAAAGTCTGGATAGAAAATGATACTGTTGATGAATCAGAAAATGACTGCGTTGCAGTTACTGAATTATGTAAAAACCAAGAACATATCTTAGAGAAACTCCTTTGGAACTGACTGATTTGACATTATTTGTTGATAGATCTTATTCAAGAGACCAACATGGAGCATTGAGCTCTGCCTATGCCCTATGCTCCATTTATCTTTCCTGCTGAATGTAACATCTGCCCGGGTGGTAGAATTAGTAGCATTAACAAAAGCTTGCTGCCTATCAGAAGATATGAATTTTACAATTTATACAGACATCCAATATGATTTTGGAGTGGTTCATGACTTAGGTCAACTATGGTGATGAGAGGGGCTTTATGACTTCATCAGGAGATCTATAAAGAATAGTGCTTACATATTGGGTTTATTGAAAGCAATACAACAGACAAAAGAAATTGTAGTAGACAAGTGTGTTGCCCTAAAAATGCAGGCCAAATTGTAGTGTACTATCCATTCTGAGATTAAACAGTAGTGCAGGAAAATAAAAATGATGAATTAGGAATAAGCACAATACAAAATGCAGAATATGTAAATTGCTTTTTTATGAATTCAATTAACACTTCATTGGGTGGGTTGATAGATCTTAGGAGGCAGCCTCAGATGACCAAATATATGGATTTTTATGCCAATGCAGAAAATAGGTATATTCTCCCAGACACAATGTTGTATATAATGGGTAAATACTTACATGCAGGTAGAGACCGCTTGTTAGGTGTTTTAAAACATTTGGGGGGAAATGTAGGCTTTAGAAATTTTGCTGGGACATATGTGTGAGGCACTTAGCATGCCAAAGAATCAATATAGGAAAGAAGACAATTACTGTGATGAATCATACAGGAAAATCATCAGGCCCATTTACAAGACTCCATGCACACTTTGCAGAGATGCCAGCATTCAATGTTATGAAAAACATCTTTGTCATTGTCTGCATGTTTCTAACTGGTCTGAGAACAATTCCACCCAGATTTGGAATTCAAGCTTCTATAGAGACAGACCATGGTACTCATTTAAAAATGAACTTTTGCAAACAATTTGCACAGGTTTCCAAATAAAGCAAAGGTTCTATTGTATTTATCGTTCTCAATCTCCAGGTGTGGTAGAGAGAGAAAATGGAACTCTCCAGAACAAATTGTTCAAAGTATGCGTTTCAACAGTTTAAAGTGGCCTAATGCACTTCTGCGTCTTTAAATGATCATGAGAAGTATTCCCAACTGAAAGACTGGATTATCGCACCATGAGGTGATCATGCACGAGCAATGACTCTTGCCTATATTCCTTTGGCTGGATTAGTTTCAATAACTGGTGACATCATGCTAGTTTACTGCAAAGGTCTGGCTGATATGAATGAATGAAATAAAACTTATAACGCGCGACTTTGCCCAGAGGCATCAAGGCGCCTATAAAAGGATTATAAAAGGCAAAACCAGAAAACTAAGGGTAAGCTTTGGCAAAAAGCCATGTCTTCAGGGCCTTTCTAAAAGTTTGCATCGATGGCAGAGTCCTAATCTCACAGGGTACAGTATTCCAACATCTAGGAGCAAGGCTGGAAAAGGCTCTGCCTCGCCATTTGGCTCTTCGAACTCGGGGGACTGATAGAAGAGCGGAGGTTTCTGGGAGGAGCATAAGGAATCAAGAGATCTTTTATTCCTCCTATCTCTTTTCTGTTCAAGGCCCCATAAACCAAACAAAGAACCTTAAAAGAGATCCTGGCTTCAATTGGAAGCCAGTGCAAGGATTTCCTGGCGACAGTAGCTGATGACCTCCTAGGCAAGTCTAGTACAAACTTAGCGGCGGCGTTCTGCACAGTTTGTAGTCGTTGTAGCAAGCATTTATTTACTCCAGCATATAGGGCATTGCAATAATCAAGCCGAGAGGCTATTAATGCAACCGCAATTTGCTTCCGGGCTTGTACGGACAGATATTGCTTAATCTTCAGCAGGATCTTGATAATGCCCCAGCAAGTGGAGATTGTCCTGTTGACTTGAGGACCCATAGCAAGGGCCGGATCGATCATGACCCACAAGTTTTGTGCTAAGAGGGTAGGTACAGGGCAAGACCCCAGAGATAAGGGCCACCATTCCGTCGACCAGATGTCCTCCTTCCCGTCGAACACAAGGATCTCCGTCTTCTCGCCATTTAGCCTCAATGAATTGTCAATCATCCATCTGCCTCCATACAGTGTCTAAAATTGGAGGCAGAAGAGCTGACAGGCTGGGCGAGAGACAGCAAGATCTGGGTGTCATCGGCGTAGGAGACTACCTCCATCCCGAACGATCTACTAAGCCTGGCCAGTGGGGTCACATAGATGTTGAACAGGGTCGGACTTAACGCCGACCCCTGTGGGACCCCACACTTCACCGGCAGGGATGGAGATAGGAACTCCCCCAGCTTCACTCTCTGTTCCCTCTGGTCCAGGAAGGAGGCCAATAGACTTAGGTCAGGCTCCTCCACCCCTATTTCCCTCAGTTGAGATGTTAAGATGAAGGGAGACAGGGTATCAAACGCAGCCGTGAGATCTAACAGGATCAGCAGGGTACTCAAACCCTTATCAATTGTGATGCGGATGTTATAAAGCACCACAGTAAGGGCCGACTCCGTGCTGTGACCCTTTCGAAATCCATGCTGCGAATGATCCAAGAGACCAGAGGTTTCCAGAAAGGATGCAAGATGTTGGTTAAGGTGGGTTTCCAGCATCTTTGCTGGGCCTGGGAGCAACAAAATGGGGCGAAAGTTTTGGAGAACCTCCGGGTATAAGGTAGGCTTTTTCAAGAGGGGTTTGACCACCGCTCTCTTCCATTGGGAGGGAAAAATGCCATCCCTCATTGCCCTGTTCATGATCTCGAATAAAGGGGGCAGGAGGGTATCCTTACATTGTTTAAGGAGTTTGAGAGGGCAAGGGTCGAGGGGAGAGCCCGACCTGGTCTTCGCCAGGAGGACATCCAATTCCTGCAGGGAGAGGGGAGGAAAACTAGACAGTGGACCGGATTAGCAGGTCTAACAGATACTGGGGAGGGAGAAACCTGAGGTGGGGGAAGATATTGAGGCCCTTTGTAGCTCTAAGGCCGAAACAATATCAGCAATTTTGGTATGAAAGTAAAGGGCAATATCGTCACACAGCTGCTGAGTGCAGGTGACGGGGTCCAGGGTCTGCAGGGTAGTCAACGAATCCACAATCTTAAATAGCTCTATCGGCGAGGTAAGGGCAGTGGTGAGATTCGAAAAGTACTCCTGCTTAGCTCTTATGACCTCAGCCTTATATTCCCTCAGAAGAGTTTTATGGGTTTCCCTATCCTGTGTATTCCAGCTAGCCCTCCAGAGTCGTTCCTGCTTCCTGCAGCCCTGTCCTAGATGTCTTAGCGACTCCGAGTACCAGGGGGCCGACGGCCTTTTACTGGCAGAGTAGCGTAGGGAGGCAGGTGCTAACTCATCCATGGCAACTGTGATGGCATTTTCAAGCTTACAAACCGCTGAACCAACATCCTCATCCATAGAGATCGCCATGGTGGGAATTAGGGGAGCCAATAAATCATTGGTTATCCTCCTCAGGTTTTGCCTAGATTCCATTTTACTAGGGCCCTTCGGAATATTGTTTATGGGAGTAGTATCCAATATGGTGAAATCTGTCTCCCATGAGGTGAACGTGTCAGTGGAGGCGAAAAAGGACATCACCTGTCACAGTCTGAATCCTGGAGACTGGATGGTGGGGTGGAAGAACTTCAGGAAGAACTATTCAGAAAAGTGGTGGCATGGACCCTAACAATTGAAGTCCAATACGATGGTCAAATGTGCTGGAGTGCCACAGTGGATCCATGTTTCTCATACATAACAGGTGAAGGCAGAAAAAGAAGTGGAAGAAACAGCCCCTAATCAACAAAGTCAACCATAAACTGAAATTCAAAAACAAGCTCTAATTCACAGTGTATATCTAAGTGAGATTTTGGAAAATTATAAAGAAAGAATTTTCATTTAAGTCAAAGGTTTGATGTGGAACCTGAAAAGTCTAGAGTTCAGTATCAAACCAAGGATCTAATCGAAAGGCTGTTACCGGATAAAGACCAAAAGCATAAGTGGCAGTACATGAAATAGACTCTGATCCAAACAGTGAGAAATTGCAGTTGAAAATTCAAGTTATTAGAGGCCCCAGGGGAAGAAAGCAATTTGCAGTATATCATAAAAACAAGGCAGATCAAGTTTCAAGTACAAGGTCAAGCTCGAGTTTAAGTTCTTCAGAGAGTAAAGAATATCTCACAAAGACTGTTGGCAAAGAAAGAAAAGCTAAAGAACATATTCAATGGAAAAGATCTTTCAAGTGGTTGAAGCTTTTATTCGATATGCAAGATATCTTGAAAGCGTACACAGAACACAGCATTTACAAAACTAGAAAAAACATTTTTAAGAAGCAATATTGAATGTACATTTAAGAAAGATAAAAAGCCATATGATGCCGGAATAAATGAGCTAAAAACGAATTAATCTGCTATTGACAATCTCTTGCAACGAATCAGCCAGAAATGCTTTAAAAATGTAGCTACACATGGTACAATGGGCACAAAAGGGTGACGTGTGGGCACCTGATTTCCACTTTGACACCAGGGCCCCAACTGGAAGGGAGCCCACTCTGAATTTGAAATACAGTGCTCGATCAGCTGGAAGGGTAATTAGGTCCAGGTAAGGTTCGTAAACTACTACATCTTTTATTCTTAAAAAGGCAACTGTAGATTTACAATGACTAGAATTTATAACTAGCTGATCCGGAACCCAATTCCAGTATAATCTTTTCAGAACATCTTTTGGTGGAGCCGTTCTTGATGACCAACAGTCCCCCAGCCCAAGTTCCTCCAAAAGCTTTTTGGTGTCTCTCAACCACCTAATCTTCGCCCAACCGCCCAGGCTCATTATCTCAGCCAACCCTTCAGCGTATGATTCTAGCTCTTCACCCCTCCAGATACGTGCCCATAGAAGGAGCGGACAAAACCGGGCTTGGTCTTTGATATTCTTACAGCCTGTGTCCAACAGCACAGGCACTGTTGGAGTACTCGGAGGGAGGGCGATTAAAGATTTCAAAAGCTTGCTCTCTGCTGTTGCCAGGGAATCTAGGCAGCAATGCCCCCACAGCTCTGCCCCATACAAGGCTGATGTTACTCCCTTAGCCTTGTAAATGTCAATTGCTGGGGCAAGCGACCTCCTCGGTGATGCCCGGAATTCCCTCAGAAGGGCGCCTCCTACTCTCTTGTGGTTCAAGACCATCTTGGCAATGTGAGGTGACCAGTTCATGCTATCCGTAATCCGTATTCCAAGGTAATCAAATTCGGATACTTTCTCCAAGGGAACAGAGTTGAGAATAGGTGGGTGGCCCAGTTTCCTTGGAGGGTTTAGAATTAAAAACTTGGTTTTATCCACGTTGATTACCACCCCCTTGAAACGCAAAAGTTCTGGAAACGGGTTAGCAACTTCTGGAGGCCTTGCGGAGTCTTGGAAATCAAGAGCGTGTCGTCCGCAAAAAGTAGGGTTGGAATACGCACTCCCCCGAGACAAGGAGCGTCGGCTGGTTCTTGCTGGAGATATTCCACCACCCCATTAACGTATAGTGAAAACAGGGTGGGCGCTAGGACGCATCCCTGTCTCACACCCCTAGACACTGGGATTTTCTCAGTTAACTCTCCGTTTCTCCCCCAGCGAACCTGAGCAAAGGTATGGGCGTGAAGGCTAATAAGGAGGGACAAGATGTAAGGAGGCAGTCCCAACCCATAAAGCACCCTCCATAACTCTTCCCGAGGAACTAGGTCAAAGGCAGTCCTCAGATCTATAAAAGCCAAGTATAGACTGCCCTTGCCTAGCTCCACCACCTTCCAGCCAAGGAGTGCTAGCCTAAACACCTGCTCTATCGTCCCTATTCCTGCCCGAAACCCTGCCTGGAAGTCTGATAGTATTTTATTTTCCTCCACCCAATGAAGAATCCTACCAAGTATAGCTTTGCCTGCTATCCTTTGGGTGGAGTCAATAACACTTATGGGCCGATAGTTCCCCGGAATTTCTCTACATCCTTTTTTATAAATCGGGACCACCACCGCCCCTTTCCAGGAATCGGGCACTGGCCCCCCCTTCATAATATCATTTAGGAGTGCTGCAATAATCCTTCCCCAGGCCACTGGATATGCCCGCATGAGATCCCCCGGTAAGCCATCTGGGCCTGCTGCCTTCCGGGGGGCTACCCACCCACCCAATTACCTTTTCAATCTCTAGAGCTGTAAAGAGATTGTAGCCGTGAGGTTCAGATACTAGTGGGGGGAGCACCCTGACATTTAGTGCCCCATCCGCCGGGAGGTATAAAGCCCCAAAGTGTTTTACCCAGCTTTGTGGGGGGATATTACAGGGTCTCATAGCTTCGTCGGGCCTGTTCCGGGAGCCTACAAGGTTCCAAAAACCCCTTGAGTCTTTACTTTTGCTGGCAAGAAGTAGATCCTCCCAAAATTTCTCTTCCCACTCCTTCTTAGCAAATTTAAGGGATCTATTATAAGCCTTCCTTGCTTCCAATATGTCAGGGTGGGATTTGAGTTTCACTGCCTCTACTAGTCTTGATTTGTGTACCCTACATATTTGTGTGTACCAATCGTTACCTTGCTTTACACCTCCTTTCTTCCCTACCTTACTCGGGGGGATGGTAAACACATTTGTCAGAGCCTCTGTTAGGGAGACAAAGACCCCGCAATCCCTACCCACCCCTTCCGGGAGGGACCCCAGGTTTAACAGTGCGTGATCTAAAAGGGTTGATATTTCTCCAACCTTTTCCTCCGAGAGGACCAATTTAGCCCATTTTAGACGCCTTCCACGGAGTGAGACTACCAACTCGTCAGGGAGAGCTAATGTGGGGTTAATGGGACCCTTCTTAGAAAAACTCCACCACTGGGCCATGGTCAAGGAAAGTGGGTTATGATCACTTTTGACCGTCGGGAGCACAACCATGTCCCTCACCTGGCTCCACAGACATATATTTAATAAGATATAGTCAATTCTAGAAGTGTGTCCTGGTCTATTATAAGTATGAGCCCCCCCCCCCCTATCTGAATTTGTCCTCCCATTCACTGCCCTTAGATTTAGTTCGATACTCAGGGTGTATAACTGTAACGCCACCTCTGACCATCTCCTAATGGGTGGAATTTCCAGGGCCGGGATCCCTATCTTGGCGTCCTCCTCATCCTCGTCTAAGGCAACATCCGAGCCCAAAGGCTTGAACGTACAGTTCAAGTCTCCCGCGACCAGGGTACACATCTTGTGTGAAGTTGTGCTCAGAAGGCTCTCCAGAAGAGATACTACAGAGGACTTCCTCCCGCCCTTAGTTCTCTGGCGTACACGTTATAAATATTCAATATTGTTCGGCCCCTGGAATCTCTTAGAATAATATTTTGAATATCTGGACAGCCTGTCTGAGACTCCTCTATTCTACAGTCTAGGGAAGCTGCCACCCATATGAGCAGGTCTCCTTTCAAAGAAAAGCATTGTGAACCAGAAAAGCCTTAAAGTCATGTAGTATCTGAAACTAGTGGGAATGAATCACCTGTTGCCAAAATGTCAACCAGGAGGAAAGTTCTAAATAGAAAATATGCTCCACCTGAATGAGTATAACTAGCCACAGTAACAGAGGAAGAATAAGAAGAATCCGAGGTAGAAAGTTACAATTCATTGAATCATTTTCAGTACAAACTTGAGAATGAATCTGAGAGCGGATCAGAGACAGAAGAATAGCCACTTTGAAATAAAAATGAGACTGCTAAGACAAAGTTGAAGTGAAAAATGATTGTTGAACAAGATAAAAGGCAAAGTCACAGACTGGAATGAACTTTGGAAAGTAGTGAAGAAAATTAATTTATTTTGAATTTTTGTTTGATATTGTTTTAAAGTAATAAGAAGAAAGAAAAAATCTATTATTGTTATTCAGAACATTTTTTTGTTCTTTGAATTTTTGAGCCTCATAATAATTTTTTGAGAAGACAGAAAACAGCAAATGCTGTAAAAGTCCAGGGTTAGTAATAATATTACCAATATTATTGCTTTTAGATGGGCTGTTGTTGTGTTTACTGACTCTGATGGGACGTGCCTCTTTACACACTAAGTTAGCTACTGTAAGAAAATATTGAAACATGATATGTTAGAGCATAAAGAGGATTTAGTTAAAGGATTTCAAGATAAAAACTATAATAAAATGATACATGAATACATAAGAAATATGAAGATTAAAGGGTGTTTCTTTTGCATTTTTCTTCCTACTACTGTTGCAGAGGAATCAACGCATGTTCAGCTTCCAATTTCTTACACTTTGTCATGTAGCATGCATGTATCTATATTTAGTACTGATTAATGTATTTCTCCCTAAATAAAGGATTTCAATGTGTCTATACAGGAATTACATGTAAAAGAAGATAGCAAAGCGATTACATATGAAAGATTTTTAGGGATAATTACACAAAATAGGCATGAAACAAAAATTGTTAACCATGGTTATGTATGCGTTTTTGGAAGTAGTGAAGAACCTCATTTCATTAGGGAATATAATGAGACAGGAGTGAAGATTGTGAAAGATTTGAAAATAGAAAAGGTTATAATAGAACAGTAAGAGGAAGAATTTACATTGCCAAATTTGCATCCTAGGTTAAGGATGTAGCAAGAATGAAGTGCTGATTTATGTATAATGTAATATAGACCAATGAAACATGCGAGGGCTGAATATGTGGGAGAAAGTGTGTGTGAAAAAAGTTATGAAGTGAGCGGGAAAACTTTATTGGGTGAAGAAACAATCTCAAGAGGAATTTATAATGTTTTTGGGAAGACTTCCTATTTCAATTAGCTGCATAATTTAGTTGTAGCTTGTTATTTTGCTTTAGCATTTCCTAGAGTTTACCAAATGAGTGAAATGGATGATGAAATAGGCAGAAAAAGTAAAACAGAGTCTTGGATAGGTAGTTTCAGACAAATTCAGTGCTATGATTCCTTCTGTAGGTGTGGCAAGAAATGATGTTAAAATTAGATGTCAATCTATTTAAAAATCTAGTGGAGAAAGCTGCAGGAGATATATAAAGCATGAGCAGTGAAACAGGCAAATACAGAGATGATGGCTTTTAGGACTATGGTGATGCAGAATCACTTAGCATTAGATATTCTCCTTGTGAAGTAAGGTGGAGTTTGCAAGGCGGTAAAGGCCAAGAAGAGTTGCACATATTTTGCAGATAATAGTAGGGTTATTAATACTTACATTACAATATTAAAACATTTCACACAGTCGTTTGCAGGGCATGGCTTATGGGAAGCTGTGGGTAAGGGTAATGCTAGTGAATAGATAGATAATTTGGTGGAAATACATTAAGACTGTTCTTATCAACTATAATAATTATACTGATTTGTGCAATTGTCCAATCTCTTTTGCTAAACCTTTCTGGGGGTATGTTTAAAAAGTGTGGAAACAGAAGAAATAAAGGTTGTCTAAAGAGAAAAACATCAAAGTTGCATGATGAGGAGTATATGAAGGATTGTGTTTACAATCAGCTGAAGGTGGCAGATTAAAATTCAAGGAAGCAGAACGTTATGTAGACGGAATGATTCCTTGATTAATAAAGTTATTTTTGGGTTTTAGTGATAATAAAGTAATCAGAGGGAGGAACTGTGATAACATTTTCCTAAACATTTATTTTTGTGCAATAACTAATAATGCATAGAGCTAATTTTTATGTTGGGTCCAATACACATATAATGAGTTGATATTATTAAAGTTGAAATGATTTTAATATGATCTCTGTGAGTGTGATTATTAATATGACTAAGTTATGACACATTTCTGGGACAAGACCATCTTGGATAATATGAATGCTGTTTCTTTCATTCTCTCCTATATTCAACCCCTACTATCTTGTACACCTGCACATCTTCTCTCCTTACAAGCACTGGGGAGTGAAGACAGATGATGCAATCACCTATTCTTTCACTTATAAATACAAAGCTTTTAATGAATTTTCTAGTTTTCCTGATAGGCTACAACTTTCAAGATGTTCCCAGTGTAGTTCCCCTGCTTAGACAGGTCTTATCCATTTGTGTGCAGTGATGTTGTTGAAATGTTTATATTTTGTTCAAACATCTCCAAAAGGCAGTAGCACAGAAGATACTGGCTACTTTCTTAAAATAGGATAGTGCTTATGTGCTTTGGTAATAACATTCATATTTCTGATTTGATAAAGAGTTGTTACTTATGACTATACATGATGACTTAGTGTTTTAACAAATGTGTTATGCAAGAATTGCATGCTAAAGCCCTTGATTTTGGGAGTGTGCCAATATATTTTTTAAAACTTTTCTGTTCTAATTGAGATGCTGTCCAGAACCTTTCTGATTGTGCTGCTTATTTGGTACTATAAGATTTTGAGTATCATAAACTTCCTAGTGTAAATTAAAACTGCGCAAATGCAAGTAGAAGTAGGAATCTTACAGATTTATATAGTGCACAAAAAGCTTTCTCTAGAAAAGTTGTTGCATGGACAAGAGGGGACACTCTCAAACCATCCCACTTGACATGGAAAGGCCAGAAGAAAATGCAGTGTATCCAAACAGAGCCTAGTTAGATAAAACCTATGTTTGATATTTTCAATTTGAAGTAGATATCATTTTATTTCGTAAATGAGTGCAACCTCACTAGCCAAAGAGACTAGCTGGGTGACTAGTCACCTGTGCTTAAGTAGTGCCTGCTCGAAGCAGGCAGACTTTATGAGAGCTTAATTAGTACAGGAAATGTGTGCAGGATCAATAAAAAGCTCTGTAACTCCCAGCCCACTAAAGGTGCACCTAACATATCCAATCCACGATATCGACTCTGCATTGTCTAGGGTCAAGCACTCTGGGAGAATATATTTAGAAAATTCTAGTACTGGAGTTTATCAAACTTTTAACTATATTAATAATGGAGTCAGTCCCAAAGTATCCCAAACATAATTTAGTCCCAACTCCGAATGACAAAAAAAATGTCATTATTGTTTATTTTTTATCTATTTTTGCAATAATGCAGCTTAACTTTTCCCTACTCTGCAACTTAATTATTGGGTAGTCCCTGTTACTTGTCTTTGCTACCCTGCTAAATTGATGTCGAGGAGCATGCCTTTTCGGATGATTATTGGGAGAAAGTATAAGTTCATATTTTAGTTTCCTGAATTTTGAGTTCTTGTGGATGTTGGGGTAGTGTTTTGGTCCCACACAATGCCCGGCACTATGAACTACAGAGCAGCACTAATGTTCTATGTGTGCAGGAACAACCATGCAAACATCACAAGAACTGCCAGGTAGAACACAAGCCCACCACCCAGTGCGCTGAGCTTCTAATGAGCACTGAAATTTTATCTATGCTAAAGTAACACGGCAAGCATGATGACCTGCCATTTGTCAGAACACAAACAAGAGCCTTTTGGCATGTGCAGGAGTGTGATGCTCTGTGAAATGAATTTAAGAGGAGCACTGCTGTTTTGTCTAAGTGGAATCAGGAGTGTAAGGACTGAGAAAGCTACCAGGGGTAAGTGGGAGACCAACGCCAAGGGGTCTGACGTTCACATGCAATATATATTATTACATTTAGTTTCAATTACAAAAGAATGCAAAGGAAAGGCCAGTGTATGTGTTAACATCTTTTTTAAGAAGTTCACATCCACAAAATGCAGTGGGTTGAAACCAACAAGGCTGGACAACCCTGTTAGTCAATGCCTAAACATGGCTGAATCAAAGTAGCCAGTGGCTTAAAGCGCTTGTCCAAAAGCCCTTGTATCTATCTGTATGGATATATGTATATATTATATGTTGTGTGACGATAAAGCTTTCTGTGGGCAAGACCTAATAAAGTGGGGGCAGTATAATTTCAAGTACATTTCAATTTCTTATCTGTGCAGTCGTGGAAGGCATGGTTCACGGGTAGGCGCGGGGTCATGAGGGGGGGTCGCGATGGAAGCGGGGTCAGACGCGGAGGTGGGTTTAAATAGTTACAAAATATATTTAAAATGTACCTTTCCCAGGTCCTGCATGCTCACTACTACAATGGCAGCATTGTGATTGGTGGGGACACCACCCAGCCAGGTGCCTATGGGGAGAC
Source organism: Lissotriton vulgaris (assembly GCF_964263255.1). Lineage (NCBI taxonomy): Eukaryota > Metazoa > Chordata > Amphibia > Caudata > Salamandridae > Lissotriton > Lissotriton vulgaris. Next base: position 668,493,456 of record NC_141695.1, on the reverse strand, counting down.
CATTTTCTCCATGTAGGCTACATGCAGCATACATGGAGAAAAGGGAGAGGGCGCATGACTGGTTCGGTCGGCCACAGTGGGCCGACCAAACAGTCAAGGTCCACAGCATTGGACTAGTCACTTCTCCTCAGCCATCCAGCAGACTCGCCCCCAACAAAACTGTTCTGCTTTTTCGGAGTGCGACAGGCAGAAACATAAAATGGTATTTATAATACCATTTAATGTTTCTACTTCTCGCACTGCGAGAAAGCAGTGGGGCAACACTCCTCCGCACACATGGAGGAGCCACCCCTGGATGTATGTTACATTTAAAATGATTAAATGTTCATATTGTTAATAACGTAAGTATGAGGCCCGTTTTTTCATGAAGAGGGTTTGCACCTCTTATATGAAGGCCGTTATATCGCTTTGCTTATAAAAAGGGTAGTGGCATAACACAGGCCCCCGCAGCCCCCACGGTGCAGGGGGCATACAAGCACCAGGAATCCCTCAGCACAGTACTCTGGCCGCAGAGCTCCATATCGATTCCGGAGGGGGCCCCTCCACATACCTTGCAGGGGGGCACCTTCAAGTTTCGTAACGCCAGTAACATTTTTTTACATTCGCATTCAGTAGGTTCCTGTGGAACTGTCTTCCCATATGAAGTAGACCTGATTCTAGCGAATATTCATTCTTTATAAAAGCTGCACAATGCCCCATTTTTCGACCATTTTGTACTGCGGATTAATATTCTCTGTTAGTCATTTCATGGAATGCATGACTGTCTATTTTCCTTGTCTGCTGCATAAACAAAAGCTACTAAGGATTGCAGAAGCGTAATATTTTGGGAAACTTGTTTCAACAAATGGCGAGTAAAGTGATTGCTGCTTGGAAATCATGCTGTGGAGAAAAAACGATGAAAGAAAAGCTACACATTTTCAACGCGACTAATCTTGCAAGAGTAGAAAGGCATTTTACGGGAATTAACTAACTTTTACTAAAGTTTCATATATAGAACTATTTCAATAGATGCATTTAGGAAATATGCTATATTGCAAATTAGCATGAAAATGGCATTCGAAATGTTCGTATGATGAATATTAGTACATGCATGCATCATGCCTCATAAAGTTTTAACGTTGTATATTGCAAATAGCCCAGTAGCTAAACTTCTTCCTCGCTTACATACAGCAACATGCCATTTTGTTGATTACAAGTGCTGAATATGCCCACAGGTCTGACATGCGGTACAGACAGGGCCATGCTATTTTCCATAAGCAGACTGTTAGCATTTCTAGTTGAAGTAAACTACTATACCGAGCTCAAACATCTGAAGAGGGAGATTAAGAAATCCTGAGTGTGGGGTGTAAGGGTTATTCTGTCCCGGGGCAGTGCAGACGTCGTCTGAGGCAGGGAGCAGCAGAAGAAAGGAAACATTGTGACCCAGTTCCAACACCTCCTGTGTGTACAAACGGAAGTGCTTGGCCTGCAGAGGGACATAAGGAGAACGGGGAAAATTGAGTTACAATAAGCAACTTACAGAAAATAAAGCAAATCACATAATGTTTAAAAGTTTAAAATCTACCTGTGTTTGTGCCATACTGTTTCTGTATAGATGACAATGAGCTTAATACATGAAATAATAAAGTCGAAATTGAATTTGTAAGAACTAATTAAGACGGCCTCGCTGCTTCCAGGCTTATGACAACACGGTCTAAGGTGTGAATCATGTCACTAGACTGCTGTATAATTATTCTATTAATTAAACTCTTAAGGGATACAAAGCCTTAATAGATATTCTAAAAACCTCAGCCCACACTGGCAACGCAATGAATGTCAGATTGCTGTTTAGTTTCAGACGACTAATTTGTTTTCACACTAAGGCATTTGGTTAGAGCTTTATTTTTCTGTACGCTTTTCTTTTTCAGAGAAGAGAATTAAAGCTTTTTTTCGCCTCTTTGACCATTTCTATCGTTTGGATACTAAAATAAATAAATAAAGAATTATTTCTAGCACAAATGGCACATAGTACAATTTAGCAACGAATTCTATAATTAAATATAGATAAGTTAAATAAATAAATAAATAAATAAATGATTATTCTTTGAACAAATGCACATATTAAAAATGAACACCGAATGCTAACAGTAAATGTAGCTCCAACAGCATATTCATACCATATAAAAACATAAATAAATCACTCCCTGAATCCACAGCACATCCATGCCAAGTGCCAATCTTTTGCCAACCACAATCACAGACTGCACCTTGGACAGGGCAGTAGCCAGTACAGCGTCTCTCCATCCCCAGTGCGCAACACATAGGCCACGTTTCTCTTATGACACCAAAAAGCCATTACCCCAACCACGAATCTGCCAAGAACCAGCTGTTACCTTTTTACAGAGGACCTTATGTTCTTCTATTTGAAGTATCTGCCCAAGGAAAATACTCTTAAAGATCAACAGTGAAAGTGCCACTCAACCACTACCCTTTGCACATAATTTCACTCCTGTCAGCCACAAAGATCCCCTGGTGCAATCAAAGAGTTAAACTGAGTAGCTCATCACTTGTGACTAAAGGAAGAGCGCTTTTTTTGCTTCACTTATAACTTTGGTGCTGTTTGATGAATCTGCACAAAACATTCCAAAAAACACATTTATTTATTGTGGCGTTGTCAATGAATGTTTTACCCCAATCTGTCAAGTGGGCCAAGGAAAAAAAAGGTGGTGGTCCCAAATGTGTGATTTCCTCTGTTGACGCCTATAGGAAACTTTGTTATCCGATATAGAGAAAAAATGGCTGAACTGAATTACACCAAATTTGGCAATAATTAGAACGTTATTCATTGAGTGTGGTTTTTGAGATTTGGTGTTAAACTGTTTAGCTATTTTCAAGCAACTAGAATATGAAGAGGTGCTTCAGTTGGGCATGAAGGGAATAACGCTCAGAAAAAGTTAAGTATATCAGCATGGTTAGATTTGTATGGGCCCTGCAGTACTAAAAAATGAAAAGAATATGACATTCTGATACGCCAAGGAAGCTTTTTCTTCTGTTGCTCATTTTGGTACTGCAGTTTAAGGGCTGGTACTGAATGATCTGATTGGCTAACCAAAAAACTGAAGAACATGTTGTTGCCTCTGTTACAGGACTTGAGGACTCAGTTCCAGTGCCATGCCTGAAAAGCATGAAAATCCACATAAGGGGGAAGTGTGAGCACATTCTGACTCCAGGGCCATTTGGGAAGGGATTTGGGTCCCTAAGCATTTGTCCCTTAAGTAAAAGTAATATATACATATTATTTTAGGTAAACCGGTACCATCACCCGGTACAGAGCTACCCAAAATGACACTCCAATGGCTGTTCCTTTCAGTATATGGAGATGATCGCTGGACTGGTGGCTGCCTTCAAATCTGACAGACAGTAGTCCAACAAGCTGGTGAAGGTACTGTCCTCAGCCAACCTGACATACAGAGTACAGTCTGTTGAGAGCTAAATCAGGCTCTATGTTTTGAGGGCACCTGGAAGTAGGTATATAGATGCTGAAAATAAAGGCTCTGTCCCTTGTTTATCAAAAAACCCAGTGATTTATGCACCCATCTGAGGGCAATATTTCATGTTAATTACCCTTATTACCAAGTATGAGCCTGAGTTGCTGGCAAGGGCCCATTTTGTTGGGAGTGCAATTAACTGTTGTTATTGTCCTGCAGATAAGATAAAAAAAGCTATTATCACATAAAAACAATTGGAAGTGCAAGTAGAGGCATTATCTCTTTAAAGAGATTCAAAAACATTGATCAATTCTACCATGGTGTCCACTCAGCCTCTTCAGAAACAGCCTATTTACATACATCTCTCTGGGCTCCTATTTTTTAATTTGGCTGAGATGGAAGTCAAGAAAGTCAGAGCATTACATCATTTCCTTGAACCTGTGCAACTTCCCCAAAAAAGAAGATAGCATTCTGTGTCTTCCATCATTCACCATGGGCTTAGGTTCATTATGGCTAGGCAGAGACGTTCTGAATATATAACTTTGAGTAATTAATGCAAGACATTTGCACTGACAAACCAGTGCAAATATTAGATTTAGAACAATTGTCTAATGGAAACATTACATTTTTACACCAGTTTTATGAGTTAAAAACGTTCTTTTTTTCACCAAAGGTCTCTCAGTACAAATATTGTTTTTGCACAACCTGCCCTGTACTGCTCAGTTATGCAGTAAACCATCCCAAGTGTTAAACACATTAAAGATCCCTATGCCACATATGGCCTGATGTGTATAGTCTGGGTCGCAAAGCATTTGTTTTTCTTGCATCGTTTGCTTTGTGACTCGACCTTCATTTTGCTCTGCAAAGGATGTACAAATCTGTCACAGTGCAAAATGACCATTAGATACATTTTACAGACTCCTGTTCAATTAAATATAAACGAGGCAGAAATCAGCCAATGGTACAGCATTCATTTCGTGAATAGATATCTCCTAATTTTTGAGAGTCAGTTTCCAGTCAATTGTTTGCCATCACAATTGCATAAGTTCATTTTGATACATTACACAGATTCTAATGGAGAACACTTTCATGAGCAATTTTTCATGGCCAGTGTAGCTTTAATATATTTCGGCTTCTCTTTTTTGCTGTGATAACCCTTGGCATTTTGTGACTCATATACCAATCCCATAATTTTGTATCAAATCAAACTAATTTAGGGACTCATTTCGATGCTGGTCAGACAAGTAGTCGGCGGTCCCACTTCCCAAATTTCGATGCGGCTACCTTCACGGTGGTTAGAGCATGTATATTTACTATTGCAGCTTGTGCTGCGGGTCACAGCACAAGCCACAACAGGAAAAATACACTTTTTGAACATCCATTCACCGTGTGGCTGGCACCATGCGGTGTCTACCACACGATGCAGGTATGCTTAGGGGGCACCACAGGTGCCCCCATGGCCCATAGCTGAGGGTCGCGTGGGACAGGGGCACTGCTAGGTGCCCAAAACACCCTTTCCACCATGCTTTTCTCGGCAGAAGAACTAACATGAAAAGGCTGTCCTAAAGGTGTATCGTCGTAATCCCCATGGAGGTGCCTGAGCAGGCACTATCTCCATTTTGGGGATTGCGACTCACCCTCCTCAAGGAGCCCGTCGGAGTTGGAGCAGATACCCCCCAAAGACATCGATTGGACCGCCTGTATCATAAAACGACTGTCGAACCTATGCCTCAGATGTGGGGCGGGCCGCCACCGATGAGCTGTCAGATGGCCTTCTGCTTGACATCGTAATAAGGCCCTTAGTTTTGAATGGGATTACTAAGAACAACAGTGTGGTCGGCTGCTTGCTGATATTAAGTAATATTGATAACTCATAAAATCAAAACTTATTTGGGATCTACTTGTCAACAGAGATAACAGAAGAGCCAGATTTCTAATTTCTGTGAAAATACTGGTGTTGGTACTGTCTAGCTCCTTTGTCACGGAATGTGACAATCAGTGTCTGTTCAGCGAACCAGGTTTCCCCAACCAGACTAAGATGACATATGTTGAGATCAGGGATGGGCAAGGTTGCAATTTTTTCTCACAAACTTTGAATTTTGCTCTCAAAAAGTACTAACATTTCTGAAAGGTCTCAAAGTTTTAGCAGAGTTGGGCACCTTTGTGAAAATTTGGATTTTAGCAAATATTCTAGACACCCGTACAATATGTGATCAGTACAAAAGCTAAACAAGAAATGCTTCCACACAAAATACATTTTGTGAAAAGAAATCTAAGCAAGGAATTTACTCACATAGAAAAGTTAAGCAAGTTGTGCTGTTGTATACAAATTGCTCAAGAGTTACCAGGACAGACACTCGTGAAATAAAAAAATACACATGCATCGGCTTAGGCAAAGTGTGAAACTACGCAAACTACACATGGGCCAAGGAAACAGAATGTTGTGAGTCTATGAAGCATAATAAAACTTTTCACTTCCCTAATTAAGATAGGACACTTTAACTTAATAATTATGAATTATTAGAGAGCCTATATATTTAATACACCTCATGCATTCTCTTTAATACTTATAATAAAATATGGAGGAAGACCTCAGAGGCAAGATGGCCACGGGAGGGTTGTGGTGAGCGGTCGCACCAAACCTCTCTCCCACCAGTAAACAGTAGCAGTATGCTATAACGATAGCACGAGGCTCCCCTGATGGCCTATGATTCTCTTTTTGCTGGAGCAGGAAAAGGAGAGTGCGTATCTGTTGCCACATCGCAGCCATTCGGTGCCTGGCTTAGAGGCAGTGTGATTTCTGAGTTTGGCAGGCTAAAAAGTAAACTAAGGTCCCTCGTAAGTAGCTTGCTGCCACACGTCAAGGCTACATCCGATCGAAGAGTTAAAACCTTAGCCCTCTCACTGTTTCTGAAAATGCCCCTCAGGTCTGCGAGGACCGACAAAGTGAAGGCTAAGGATGGGATCGAGGGCACGAAAACGACCCCTACTGAGCCGGAGACACCCGCTTCACAAAAGACTCTGATGCCAATGAAGAATCCGGGTGCAATCAGGAAGGTGATCGCACCCCCGGCAAGAAAAAAAACGGATGCAAAGGGGAAGACAGCTAGCGGTGATGAAAACGCTAAACTGAACTCGCGATCGAAAGCACCAGGAAAACTCGGGACTGAAGGCAGTACAAAAGTAAAAAACAGAGGAACCCCCCTTAGGCAGCCCACCTTACCGGAGTCTTTTACCTCCCGCCCAGCCATAGCAGAATCGGCGGCGGGAGGCCCCCGCGATGAGGAAACTGGTACCAGCAGCAATCGGCAAAGCGTCCTCGAGGACGCAGCGGCAGCAGCAGGAGCGGCTGCAGGAGACGTGCTGGACGCCGAAGTAGCTGTTACTAGGCAACCGCCTTCAGTGATTGCCGGGTAGAGTGCTAACACGAGCGCTGGAGAGAAAGGGGAGACGGAGGCTCTGCGGAAAACGGTATCCCCAACAGGGATTACTGAGGATGATTTGGCTGCCGGTAAGGGGGAGCCAGGGGGGCAAGGTAATGCGGATATGTTGGTGGCAATTATGCAGGTAGAAGCTGAATTACTAACTAAAACCCCTAAATCCTCTTGGGGAAGCTCTGTAAGCCTGGTGGCAGCAAAAACGACAGGCGGACACCCTAGGAAGAAGGAAGATTTATGCTCTCTGGAGGGGGAACACTTCTTTTCAGTAAATGAGGATTCTGACTCCATACAGCAGGAAGAAGAAATATCAGATGAGGAGGAGGTTGAAAAGGAGGAAGACGAAGACGATGAGGAGTCATGGTCAGCCACTACCTCCTCGGGAACAGACATGGGCAAAGACTCTACGCAAAAGAGGAAACAGACCAGGCTGTGCAGACGCGGAGGGTCGCCTACAAGGGGAGCTGAGAAGAGACTGGTCTGGGATTATTCGGCGACATCACAGACCTATCGGGAAGAGCAAGAAGCACCCCCAAGACAGGAAGACTCATTTGGAATGGTGTTCAATATGCTGAAGCAAATACAAACAGAAGCAAGAGCGACAAGTCGGAAAACAAGGCAGGACTTCAAGAAAATACAAGCAACACTACGGAAAACAAATAAACTTTATGACGATTTGGCTGGGAGAGTTGCTGAGGTAGAGGAAAGGACTGGCAAGATGGAAGATGATTTTGGTAGCTTTCGGGAATTTAAAACAGAACAGGAGAAGAAGGCAGACGATTTCCTTTGGAAGATGGAGGATTTTGAAAATCGTCAAAGACGTAATAATGTTCGCATTTTGGGTGTGGCAGAAGGGCTTGAAGGGCAGGATCCTAGAGGGTTTATGATCAACTTACTAAAAGGCGCATTTCCCGAATCCCAGTGGCAGTGGGAGACGGAGATCCAGAGGGCGCACAGGTTCCCTTTTGCCCAGCGGAAGACATATGGGGCAGAAGGAGGCTCTGAAGCGACACTCCCCAGGGCAATATTAGTATATGTCGGAAACTTTCTGCTTCGAGAAGAAATTATTCAGAAAGCTAGACCAGACAGCAAAAGACTGTGGAGGGAGTTACCTTCTTCTCTAGGACAGACTTCTGCCATGTGACAGTTGAGAGGAGGTGGAGGCTCAGGCAACTGATCTCACAGTTCCAGGCCCTAGGGTCAGAGGCATACCTACTGTTCCCAGCTAAACTGAAAATCATTACAAAGGGAAGAGTTAGGATGTTTATGTCGGAAGTTAAAGCCCAGCAGTTCATCCAGGAGTTGGGGGGGGGGGGGAAATAGGAGGTTGTAGGGAAAGTGTAATTTTGTAGGGAAAATGTAATTTTCTAGGATTGCTGTAGATTTAGTACTATGGGCCAATGAATGGGGTATACGAGTGGCCAAAAGGGGGGGAGGGAGATGTTGGAGAGGGTGGGAGAGGGGTGCGACTAACGCAACCCAGAAGCGGCCACACATAGGTCATTGCTGATCTATTTGCCTGTAAGGGGGGGAGGGGGTCAGAAAGGGGGGAGAGGGAGGAGGAGGGGGGGGTAAAAAATCAGTGTCAGTTTGTAGGTTGGTTAAGTTCCTTAACGCACATTTTTTTCATGTATTTTGTTGTCTGTTCTACGGGTAGAAAAAACAGAAAAAACAGAAAAAATAGGAGGGAGGTTGGTGATTGGATAAATGCTAACATAAGTTGGATATGCAGGAGAGTTCTTTATGATAATTCTCAATGTCTTGTAAGTTAGTTTAAATAAATGTATGTGGCCTAAATGACCCAAGAAAGAGGTCAAAAGTAGCAGCCTATATCAGAACTCTACAAGCGGATCTAGTATGTTTTAAGCATGGGCGGAAAATCCGTTTCCCTCGCGGATTTTGCGGATTTTCGGTAAATTCGCAATCCGCGAGATCCGCGAATCTCCCGCAAAATCCGCAAATCCGCGAGCAGCGGATTTTATGGCTTGCTCGCACTGTTCGCGTGAGTTCGCGGCTTGCCAGTACAACTTCGCACCCCGCGAGTAAGTGCTAAATTGCAGAAATACGATCTTAGCAAAACTGAAACTACTTACCAGGTTCAAAAGTTCAAGCTCATCATTAGTAGCCATTTCCTGTAGTGCTTCCTGAGGGGCCCCTCCAGAGTTCAGTTGCCAGTTGCAACTATTATGTGACCCTGCTCTGAACCTCAGAATAGTTACACATATGCCACAAAGGTCCTGAATTACAGCTAAGGGAGACAAGCAGGAGCCAGGCTGGAAGTTAAAATCCATTAATCAGCCCCTAATTCATTATTGTCAGTTGGGGCAGGGCAGGTGTTGTAACTAATTTTGCAACAATGAAAGCACTTAGCAAGTGCAAAAGATCACTAATCAGGAAGCACTAAGGAAGCAGGTGCCAGCTAAAAAAATATTCTGTGACACATTAATCAGCCCCAAATTAATTCAGGTCACTTGAGGCAGGGAAGGTGTGCTTTGCTTTGCCGAAAATAATGTACACTGGACAACCAGAGGGTGTGGTGATGAAACAGAGGGTGGCATGGGTGGGCCAGAGGGTGGCATGAGTAGTCAGAGAGTGGCAGTGGTGACAGAGAGTGGCAGTGATGAAGAAGAGTGTCCCAAACAGGCTGGACACGTAGAAACAACAAGTTCGCAAAACTTGCAACCCGACAGGTAAGTTCGCAAATTGCAAAATTGTAAAAACCCTCGCGAACTGGCAGAAACACGAGCGAACACAAAAAAAAAAAATCCGCAAATTCGCGGGAATTCGCGGATTTTGCGGATTGCGAGTTCGCAAATCCGCAAAATTCGCGAACGCGAGATTCGCAAAATTCGCCCATGCTTAGTATGTTTACAGGAGACACACATAGAAGAAACGCAGATATATTTAATGAATCAGCTGGGGTTGGATGTACTAGCAGCTAGTAGGCAAGGATCTAGGACAAGAGGGGTGGCAATTTTAGGGAGAAGAAGGGAGGTGACAATTCAAAGGAAGAAGGAGGATCAATGGGGGAGATGGGCTATGGCGGAACTATGTTTTAAAGGTCTCAGGTTAACGCTGGTAACCATGTATGGATCCACTGAGGATGATCCTGAGATATGGCAATTTATGGATGCAGAATTAGCCCAGTGGCCTGAACCAGTGATATGCTGCGGGGATTTTAACATGCATGATCCTACAAGTTCATTTTTGAATTCAGGATGGGGGTATATTGGAAGGAAGAGAAAGGTATATAGGGCTATTGTTAGCATGGTTGAGCATAACTCGTTGGTGGATTCCTGGGTGATACAACACCCCTTTGTAGATAGTAGCACCTTTTTTTCGGCACCACACCAGGTTTTGGTTAGGCTGGATTATTTCCTAATCTCAAGGGCATTTATCTCCGGTACATTGATTGAAAAACAACCCAGGATCATTTCTGATCATAGTCCGTTAGTATTGACAGTGAGGATTCCTCAGATACAGAGTAAGAGGTCGACATGGACTTTTGAGCGGAGCCTTCTTCAAGATACTGAATATCAGGAACATATGGAAGGTTGGATTAAGTTCTTTTGGGAAACTAATCATGGTATTGCGCCCGTAGGACAAACCTGGGATTGTTTTAAGGCACGGGTAAGAGGATAAACATTGTGTTATGTTTTGACAAGGCGTAAGAAGGAGAGGGCGAAGGTTGAAGCTATTCGGCAAAAGCTGATTATTGAGGAGGGGAAGTTAGTTACTGCGGTAGAACCTAAGTCTGGTCTGGAGCATTTGTTATTAAAACTGGTAGCATTAAAGGCAGAAGCTGTAGAAAGCTTTTCTAGAAAGACGGCGGAGAAATATCTGGCTAAAAGGGAGGAGGCTTACGAGTGTAGTGAGAAAGTGGGTCATATCCTTGCGGTTAAAACTAGGCAGCAGAGAGCGGCGGCAGAGATAAAAGAGATATTGGACTCACAGGGGAATATCGTCACAGATCCGGATAGGATAAGAGATGTTTTCAGATTATTTTATAAAGAGCTGTATGCACGGGAAGATACAGGGGGAATCGTAGAAATTAGCAACTATCTTAGGGACATAATCCCCCCATCTCTCTCAAGGGAGGAAGGAGAAATATTAGAATCTACCTTACGTTTGGAGGAATTTATTGAGGCATTGGGTAGTTTACCATCAGGAAAGGCCTCCGGGCCAGATCAAATTCCGGTTGAGTTCTACAAAGTATTTCGTAAAAGTTTGATGATATACATGTTTGAAGTTATGTTATTTGTACAACAGGGGGGGCAACCACCAGAGTCATGGGGAGGGGCCGATATAATTGTTATTGCTAAAAAAGGAAAGCCCCCATCTCTCCCTGGTTCATACAGGCCAATTACGCTGATGAACTCAGATGTTAAGATCTACTCGAAGATGTTGGCAAAGAGGTTAGCAGGTTGTATTGAGCATTTGGTGAGCCCATCACAACACGGCTTTATACCCGGGAAGGGTACTACCCAGCATATTAGGATGGCGATAACTATGATTGATGCAGCAGGGGTCACAGGCGACCCTATTTCAGCACTCTTCTTAGATGCCGAAAAGGCTTTCGATAGGGTCGCCTGGGAATATCTATGGGAGGTCATGAAGTGGTGTGGTATAGGGCCAGGCTATATACTTGCTATACAAGCCCTGTATAGAGATCCGGCTGCAAGGATTAGAGTCAACGGAGGGCACTCATATATAGTTAATATACAAAGAGGGACTCGACAGGGTTGCCCATCATCCCCGCTGCTTTTTGCCCTATATATCGAGCCACTACTTCGCAAACTGGAGGGAAATCCTGAGATTCAGCCTATGTCATTGAATGGTTGTATTGTGAAAACCCTTGCCTATGCAGATGATGTGGCTATATTGACCCCGAATCCGGATTTAGCTATGGTAGGAGTGGAGACAGAGGCACACGTCTTTGGGCAGGTCTCAGGATATAGCTTAAATAAGACAAAAACCCAGATAGTTTTGAATAGTTTTGCAAATAGTGTGGATAACAGGGTGGTTAACAGTGCAACCTACTTAGGGATTGAAATCTCTACAAATCTGCAGGAGGTGGTCGAGTTAAATATAAGTCCATTGCTGGTGAAAGTTAAAAGAGATTTAGAAAGAATAAATAATTTACACTTGTCATTGGGTGGGTGCACTAATGTGTTGAAAATGGTGGTTTTACCAAAATTTTTGTATTTATTTAGATCAATTCCTTTAATTTTTTAGAATAAATTGCTTAACATGTTAGAGGGTATAGTAAATAGATTTATATGGGCTCATGGAAAGACCCGCAGGGCTTATACATTTATTACTCTACCAAGGGATAGGGTGCACCAGATTTTAGATTATATTATCTTGCTGCTGCACTTCACTATATGCAGGGGCTAATAGGAGGGGGCGGTGGGCTACGGAAAATTACTACTATGCCAACTGAAGTTTATGCAGCTGTACTAGGCCAAGATGCAGAAAATTGCTTCCTGTACCATACGGATCTAGGCTATCTTAGAAGACAGCCATATAAGACTCTTAGTGCTGCACTTAAAATTTTGAGTTCTTTTTTAAAAAAGACAGGTCTGGGAAGATTCAATAGGTACACCAAAATATATCAAAATAAATCCTTCCCTGCAGAGATTTTCACGGATTCAGTAATGGCAGGCTGGGAAGATAAAGGGATACAACAAATTGGGGATTTAAGAAATTCAGTGGGGATAGTCCAATTTGAGGATTTGGTAAATAGATATAAAATAAGTAGAAGTGACTTCTTTAAATACCTTCAGGTTAGGAGTTTTTTGAGAAAAAAGCAAGGGGGACCGGCGGGGTTCGAATCTAATGATTTGTTGGAAGGGATAACTACGGGGGAGGAACATTCCATTAGGTCGGCATATGCCTTTTTGTCAAAAAGCAAGACGGATGATTTGGATCAACACAGGGATAAATGGGTGGAGAAAGTAGGGATTATTCCTGAATCTTTCCATGAATCCCTGGAACTAGGTCGGTCCATTCTTTGTTCTGCTCCCTTGCAATCCCAACATTATAAAACCTTATTTTCACTATACCATACTCCAGCCAGGATTGCGAAATGGGGGGGTACCGAGGGTACTACTTGCCCCAGATGTAACTCGGTTGATGCAGATATTGTGCATATGTTTGCTACATGCCCTCAGTTGTATACGTTAATCAAGGATATTGAGTACTTTTTGGATAACTCATTAAGGATAAAAATAACCCTTACAGCAAGTTTGATTATGTTGGGAGTTGGTTCGGAAAATACCTTAACGGATCCAAATGATACAATGTTTTTGTTTATGGTGACTGCTGTTTTTAGACTAATGTTAGCTAGAGTATGGCTAGATAAGTCTCCTCCATCCATGCAAACATGGTTATCAAATCTAATTTCTGTACACAATTTAGAGAAACATATTTATGCAAGAAAAGGTAGGATTGGGAGGGCTCGGGGTATTAAAATCTGGGGGCCCCTGGCGAGGTGGAGAGGTGGGATAGGCTGATTGGTTTTTTTTTGTTATTATTATGGTTTTGTGCTTACTCTCTGGATTCAATTGAAATCCTACAATATTGTATACTGATGTAACGGATGTTCTTTTCTTTCTTATTGTAAGATGAACAAATGTAAGATGGAATATGTTTTTTTTTTCCGCTCAAATGTGTGCTTTGGTTGTAACGTATAAAATAAAAATATATTTAAAAAAAAAAAATACTTATAATAAAATATAAAACATTCAACAACACTGAAGCCTTGGTGGATTTTTCCAAGAAAAGTATAGTTACTGCCCAAAATGGCTTCATTTACACTTGTCTGCGATTCATAGGTTTCCTGACAGATGTAAATTATGTTTAAATTGGGTAATTCCCCGTCACAGACGCGCAAAACTACACAGTAGTAATCCTGTGCAGGGATTGGGGAGCAGGCGAAACAAGGCAGGGGTTGCTTTGAAAGTTTGTGAAAGGTCATAACCCAGTTAGTTGGTGGCAATTCATGCACTTGTATCTAACATGTTCCTATCCTGGAAATGGTCAGAGTTGTACTACTGTCAAAGACTGGAATACTTCATCGTCTATGGTGGGAGGAGAATGGATCAATTTTACATTTTGAGCAGATGTAGAGGAAGGGTACAGTTAAAACTGGCTTTACCCAATTTCATTTTCAATTACAGTAAGAGTAGATGATGCATCAGTGGCATGGAGCGTAAATGCCATATGTGGGCTGTGGTGTGTATTTACATCATTCATTACATGACAAAATATGTGGCAGCCAGAAGCACCATCATTTTGCCCTGTTAGTTCACATTTGCCCTTGTTAACTCATAGAACTGATTGCTTGATATTTAAATGTTAATGTACATGTATTTATATAGCGCAAATCACTGACCGAGGTTGGTATCTAAGCGCTTGCTTAGGGAACCCGTCCTGGTATTCCCCTGTGAGATAACCCCGTCAGGGTATCCACAAGGTGAAAGCCAGGCATCCCGCCGCGAGGGGCCGTTGTGGAGATTAAGCAAGCTATTGCCCAGAGTCACAGAGTGTGAACCCGTGAGTCGAGAAGGCACCGGAGCGAGAATTATCGAGTCGGTGGAATTTTTGAGCTCAAGACCCACCAAGGCAGGGAATTGAACCCTGGTCCAGGGCTGATCTCAGCTTCCAGGTCTGCCGCCTCTAACCCCTGAGCCACACTTCTCCATAATAAGTGACTTGCAACATGTTGTAAATAGTATGCATTCACAGTGACAACAATTCCAAAACCTGCTTTCATTGTAAAGGTTCAGATGCTTCATTCTCCATGAAGAAGTCTAAGTATAATGAAAACCCTTAAACAATATATTTTCTTGGGAAGGTATTAGTAACATGATTATGTTCCAATTCAGCTTCAAAAATCTAATTTCATAATGAAAGAAACCCAGTTTGTCTAGTTCGTAGCATTTTGCTGCTCTGAAAACGGATTCTGCTGGACTTTGTGGTAAAAGTGTCTGGAACTGTAGAGTCCTGCCTGTAAGCTAGCTTCCAGGGGCTCTGAAGATTCTAACATACAAAAAAGTGACCATGTTCAAAGGTAAAACCTTGGACCAGGATGAGGCAACACATCTATCCTAGTGGCAAAATGACCTCAGCAGCTATGAAATTCGGCTTTTTTAGACCAGAACTAATGACTTCACTCTGAGCTCGACAACAACGTATGCAGCTTTGAGGGACCCTCACCAGCTTCATCACCTGGCATTGCCCCAATAATGTATTTTGACTTCTAGAAAAAAAGACTAATTCAGAAGGTAAAAACTTTGAAGGGAATGGACCACTTGGTGCTTCCGTACCATCGTGGGTGGCCTGAAATCAAGCCTAGGTCCTGGGCCAACTGAAAACTGAAACATTACATTGGTGCTTTGCTTTTGCATGGTGCTTTTTGTCTCAACATTTTAAAAGATCATAACTCCCCTCGTTCGATTTTAATGGCTTTTGTATTTTTCCTATTAGATTTTATTTGTTTTTCTACTTAATTTGAAAATGCTATGCTGTTCTTTTCTTGTGTTTTAATAGTTGTTAATGCATGAACTAAAAGGCGTTTTTCTGGGGAATTGCATGTTGCTTGTGGCATTCTACCAGGGGTTGAGCAGCGTTTCACTAAGACTTGTTGAGACCTAATTAGGGTGTATTTATTAAGTTGTTAAGTCGTTAAGAATTCCCCTTTCCCAAATTAATAACCCACTTACAACAGAAAACATTTTTTGAAGTGCATAGAAATATGGAAAGCACAATCATATCGTACAAAAATAATGACTATCTAAGAAAGAGATACCTGGAAAACATTCGTGAGCCACTGAATAAATACTGTTTTAGGTTTCTAATGCAGACAAAACGTCCGCTTAAGCTTAACAACCTGTTAAGCCATTAGTTGTGAGAGAACTAACAGTTTCTCTTTGCTTCCAAAATCGACTGCAATAGACCCCGGTATAAAGAGAAAATGCAGGATGTATATTATCAAACTTTTTCTTTCATTATACTGGCTAATAAAGCAAATGTAAATATGCTTTTTCTATTTAACTTAACCCGTTTGGTAAAGAAGGCTCACCTTCCATGTATAATCCTTAATTGAAACACATATTTCTAATTTGCTGCATATTGTTTTGCATTATGATAAACTATATGCCTATGGAACTAAGGCAACTAGGGCATTTACATCACACAAAAAAAGTCCTAGTGTACATGCACTCTTTTAACTAATACCTATAGAAATATTTCTCATGGTATTCACAATTGTCCTCCACTCGCAACAAGCACCCTCACATTAAATGTAACCTGATATAAACATGCATATGCAAGCAAATAGGAATGTTTGTGAACAAATTCATCCAATAACGAAACACGTATGCAGCCAACTCTTCCACAGTTTCATTAATTGTAACCTTGTAACACATCGAAACTCTTAAAGTCATATGAAATGATTCGAAATTGCATAGTTTTAAACGTTTTACACATCTGTCAGACACATTTTAGGATTGGCAAACAAATGATCAAGTAGTCATTCATGACCAGCAATTACACATTAATAAGCAGGTGCCCACGTGGCTACATGTGCGCACATCACCCTCTGAGGTATATTTAGAAGCTATACATATACCTGGCTTCTGCGTAAACAGGCAGCCAGATTGGTTTGTGGTGACCTTATTCTCTAGGCAGCTATGTATGGAGACTTACTTTTATATTGCCATACCAGTTTCGGTCTATTCTTGATCCACGCAGATAATAGGATTTATGGCATCTTAAGAACAAGCATTGGCAAAGCCAATAGGTCTTGGATTTGGAAATTTATAAGTCTTTAGCCGTACAGCACTTGATGAATACAGCACCAAGGATATTGTACTAGATAAATACACACTTATAAGGTCTCAAAGGGGAGACCTATTGGCTATACCAATGCTTGTTTTTTTAAAGGACAAGCAGTGCTATCAGGCTCCGGCTGCCACTTATTCCACTGCATCCCACGTAGACGCTGCAGCCATCTTTGAGAGAGGTAGAGAAGTAGAGAGAGGTAGAGAGACAGAGGTAGAGAGAGAGGTAGAGAGGTAGAGAGAGGTACAGAGGTAGAGAGGTAGAGTTAGAGAGGTAGAGAGAAATAGATAGGTGTAGAGGTAGAGAGGTAGAAAGGTAGAGAGAGGTAGAGAGAGAGGTAGAGAGATAGAGGCAGAGAGGTAGAGATTTAGAGGGGTAAAGAAGAGTAGAGAGGTAGAGAGGTGCAGAGAAGTAGAGTGGTAGAGAGAGGTAGAGAGAGAGAGGTAGAGAGGTAGAGAGGTAGAGAGTGGTAGAGAGGCAGAGGTAGAGAGGTATAGAGAGGTAGAGAGGTAGAGAGAGGGAGAAATAGGTAGAGAGGAAGAGAGGTAGAGAGGTAGAGAGAGGTAGGGAGGTAGAGAGAGGTAGAGAGAGAGGTAGGGAGGTAGAGAGAGGTAGAGAGAGGTAGATAGGTAGGGGGAGGTAAAGAGGTAGAGAGAGAGAGAGATAAAGAGAGAAGTAGAGAGGTAGAGAGAGAGGAAGAGAGAGACAGGTAGAGAGAGACAGGTAGAGAGATAGAGAGAGAGAAAGAGAGAGAGAAAGAGAAGTAGAGAGGCAGAGAGTGGTAGAGAGAGGTAGAGCGGTAGAGAGAGGAAGGGAGAGGTAGAAAGGTATAGAGAGGTGGAGAGGTGCAGAGAGGTAGAGAGAGGTAGAAAGAGGTAGAGAGGTAGATGGGTAGAAAGGTAGAGAGGTAGAGCAGTATAGAGGCAGATAGGAAGAGAGAGAGGTAGTGAGAGAGGTAGAGAGGTAGACAGAGAGGTAGACAGAGAGGTAGAGAGAGGTAGAGGTAGAGCGGTAGATAGCGGTACAGAGGTAGAGAGGTAGAGAGATATAGAAGGGTAGATAGAGAGAGGTAGAGTGAGACATAGAGTGGTAGAGAGAGGGAGAGAGGTAGAGAGAGGTAGGAAGGTAGAGAGAGAGGTAGAGGTAGAGAGAGAGGTAGAGAGAGAGAGGTGGAGAGGTAGAGAGTTAGTGAGGTAGAGAGTGGTAGCGAGAGGTAGAGAAAGGTAGGGAGAGGTAGAGAGAGGTAGAGAAGTAGAGGTAGAGAGAGAGGGAGAGAGAGGGAGGAGAGAGAGGTAGAGAGAGAGAGATAGAGAGAGGTAGAGAGAGAGGTAGAAAGAGGTAGAGAGGTAGAGAAAGGTAGAGAGGTAGAGAGGTTGAGAAAGGTAGAGAGAGGTAGAGAGGAAGAAGTAGAGAGAGAGGTAGAGAGAGAGAGGTAGAGAGAGAGAGAGAGAGAGAGAGGTAGAGAGAGAGGTAGAGAGAGGTGGAGAGAGAGGCTGGACCTTTCTGGTTGTGGGGATATATAGGACTTGCAGGTTTACTAAGAACCCGACGAACCCAGAGACAATAACTGAACAGTGTCTTGCAATGGTTTTTTTATTCTGTACCGGGTATATAGCAATTTATTTGGGAAAATATATACATGGAAAAATCGGCATGAAAGACACCTATGTATTTCTGAAATTGGAACAAAATATAGAGTTCATAAACCGTAGATATTTGCAGATATTTGCACATTTCTAAAACTGTGAGTACCCATACTAGCATGTGAATTATAGGTAATTTTTCAAAATGACTTATTTTTTACACATTGTCTTTTATTTGGAAGGCATAAATGCACCAAAAGTCAATAAGTAATAACAGTTTATCTACAATTCTGTGTTACCCTATGTCTCCTGATAAAAATGGTACCTCACTTGTGTGGGTAGGCCTAGTGCCCGCGACAATAAACGGCTCAAAACGCAACGTGGACGCACTTTATTTTCACAGTGAAAACGGATCCTTCTTTTGAAAAAAGTTCCTAGCTGTAGATTTTGAACCTTAGCTCTGCTGGCAGCTAGGGAAACGTTGCAAACCGATACATTTTTTCAAAACTAGACACCCAGGGGAATCCAGGATGGGGTGACTTGTCTGGCTCTCACCAGGTTCTGTTACCCAGAATCCCTTGCAAACCTCAACATTTGTCAACAAAGCCACATTTCCCTCACATTTCTGTGGTGGAAAGTACTGGAATCTGTGTGGATCCACACATTTCCACCCACCCAGCATTCCTCAAAGTCTTCTGAAAAAAATGTACCTCACTTGTGTGGGTAGGTCTAGTGCCCGCAACAGGAAACTGCCCAAAACGCAATGTGGACACACCACATTTTCACAATGAAAACTGACGCTTTTTGTATAAAAGTGTCTAGCTTTAGATTTTGAACCCTAGCTCTGCTGGCACCTAGGGAAACCTAACAAACCTATACATTGTTGACAACAAAACACCCAGGGGAATCCAGGATGTGGGGACTTGTCTGGCTTTCACCAGGTTCTGTTACCCAGAATCCCTTGCAAACCTCTAAATTAAAAAAAAAACACATTTTCCTCAAACGTCTGTTGTGGAAAGTTCTGGAATCTGCGTAAATCCACAAAATTCCACCCACCCCGCATTTCTCAAAGTCTTCTAAGAAAAATTGTACCTCACTTGTATAGGTAAGTCTAGTGCCCACAACATGAAATGGCCCAAAACACACCACATTTTCACAGTAAAAACTGACCCTTTTTTTCCCAAGTGCCTTTTAGATTTTGAACCCTAGCTCTGCCAGCACCTAAGGAAACCCAGCAAACCTATACATGTTTGAAAACTAGACACCCAGGGGAATCTAGGATGGGGTGACTTGTCTGGCTCTCACGAGGTTCTTTTACCCAGAATCCCTTGCAAACCTCAAACTTCGTCCAAAAAAACCAATTTTTCTCACATTCTGTAGTGCAACGTTCTGGAATCGGAATGGATCCACAAAATCCAACCCACCCCCCCTTTCCCAAAGTCTTTCGAGAAAAATGGTACCTCACTTGTGTGGGTAGGCCTAGTGCCCGTGACAGGAAATGGCCCAAAATGCAAAGCGGGCACACCACATTTTCCCAGTGAAAACCGACCCTTTTTTACAAAGTGCCTAGCTGTAGATTTTGAACCTTAGCTCTTCCGGCACCTAAGAAAACCTAGCAAACATATACATGTTTGAAAACTAGACACTCATGGAAATACAGGATAGGGTGACTTGTCTAGCTCTCACCAGGATCTGTTACCCAGAATGCCTTGCAAACCTCAACATTTGTAAAAAAAAAAAATTTTTACTTACATTTCTGTGGTGGACAGTACTGGAATCTGTGTGGATGCGCAAAATTCCAACCACGCCACATTTCCTAATGTCTTCCGCGAACAATGGTACCTCACTTGTGTGGGTAGGCCTAGTGCCCACGACAAGAAACGGCCCAAAACGCAACATGGACACACCACATTTTCACAGTGAAAACTGACCCTTTTTTTGCAAAGTGCCTAGCTGTAGATTTTGAACCCTAGCTCTGCGAGCACCTAGGGAAACCTAGCAAACCTATACATTGTTGACAACAAAGCACCCAGGGGAATCCAGGATGTGGTGACTTGTCTGGCTCTCATCAGGTTCTGTTACCCAGAATCCCTTGCAAACCTCAACATTTGTAAAAAAATAAGCACACATTTTCCTCACATTTCTGAGGTGGAAAGTTCTGAAATCTGTGTGGATCCACAGAATTGCACCCATCCTGCTTTCCCCAAAGTCTTCAGAGAAAATTGGTACTAACTTGTGTGGGTGGATCAAGTACCCAAGACAAGCAAGGGTCCAAAACCTATTGAGGTGACATGAAAAGTACCTATCACTAAACAACCTAGTTTTGCAAGAGGGCGCCCATGGGTTTTTGGCCCTGGGGTCAGCGGCCATCTAGGGAAACCTACCAAGCCCACACATTTCTGAAAACTAGACACCCTGCGGTGTCCAGCAAAGTATGGCTTGCGTGGGTCCCCTAACAATTCCCTACCCAGAATCCCCTGCAAACCTCAAATTTAGCAGAAAAAAATCACTTGTTTCTCAAATTTCTGTGTGGGAAAGTTCTGGAATCTGCGTGGATCCATACATTTCCTACCACCCAGTGTTTCCCCAGGTCTCCAAATAAAAATTGTACCTCACCCGCGTGGGTGAGTCAAGCAGGGATCCAATAGGGAGGAGTACCATTGGAAAGGGGAGCTTCTCAAATTCGCACTGACCTGCATGGTCACTTTCTGCTTCAACATTTGAGAGGCGGAACAATTCCTAGTGGACTACAGATTAAAAATGTCCCTGTAATTTTTACAGAGGACCCAATATACAAAAAAGGATACAGCTTTATTGAGACAAAATGTAGTCGCGATCTAATGGTGTTAACAATTGAAACAGCGCAGAGACTTTCCAAAACACAACTGGAAGAAATAGAGGCTCTGGAAACGGCAATTTCTACAAACTAATTAATCACAGACGCGAAATCATTACTAGAAAAAGTACAAAAGGATATTGGTGAATTCAAGGATTACACAATAAATCAAAAAACAGTACAATTCGAAAAAGATAAAAAAACTTCAATTTAGAAAAAGTATATCCTTTTCTCCAATCAGATTTCTACACTAGACCTGAGTCTAGAAAACATCTACAAGAGTACCAGGGGAGATCATTTAATAATTTCATAACCTTTTCGGACACGTCATCGTCTGGAAGTGGGAGTGACGGAGATAATCCAACCCCTCGAAGAAATAATAACAGAAGAGGAGGATTCCAACAACCTCAAGGATTCCAACAGCAACATCAGGGAACTTTTTTAGGCAGAAGTCAAACAAAACCGCGTGGAAAAACAAGGTTCACCCCACAACCATGGGAGATGTCGACAAGACGACACAATTACAAGAACTAATTCCCTCACCGATATTCAACTTGTCGAACAAAATCTTGACATATGAGGAAGAAAAAGTCTTGAAAAAAGGACTCACATTTGTCCCCACCAGACACACAGATTTTGTTAAATTAAAGACAGAAGTCATCGAATTCTGCCAAAAAATAAGGCTCAAAACCTACTTCTCAGAGAATATCTATCAACCAACGATAGAGACAACAGGGTTACGCAATAAATCATCGTTTTGTCCACCAACAAGTAAGGTACCCAAGGAGGTTATCACATTTGAACGGACCATCTTATCTGCGGTGATAGAAATGGAAACACAGAAAAAATGGATTAAACATAATCTATCTAAAGAAGAGTCACGAGCATTAACAAATCTCAAATCGGACACCTCGGTCATTATAAAGCAGGCCGATAAGGGTGGCTCAATTGTCATTTGGGACAAAGCACAATATATCGATGAGGTAAAAAAGACAACTGAACGAAGAAACTTGTTTCCGGAAAATCAATAAAGATCCCACATCTGATCTGAAAAATGAACTACATAAAATAATTGACGAAGGATTTGATCAGGGTTTTCTTGGTAAAAAAGAAACCGAATACCTAAAAATTCAACATCCCAGGATACCTCTGTTCTATGTATTGCCCAAAATACACAAAAACAAAAAAACACCGCCAAGACGCCCAATAGTGTCCGGCTGTGAATCTCTACTGGAACCTATTTCCAAGTTTGTAGACTTTTTCTTGAAGCCGTTTCTACCAGAAGTGAAATCCTACGTACGAGATACGACAGATTTTACCAATAAGCTGACTACAATTTCATTAGATAAGAACTCTCACTGGATGGTGACGATGGACATCACGTCCCTATATACCCAAATCCCCCAGGACTAAGGTATTTATGTTCTGGAGACATTTCTTGAAGAGAGAGAGAGACCACACAAAATACCAACAGGTTTTATCCTTAAACTCGCTGAGTTTGCATTGAAAAAGAATTATTTCAATTTCAACTGAGATTTCTTCTTCCAAGTAGGGGGTGTGGCGATGGGATGCCCATTTGCCCCTGAATTAGCGATACTGTTCATGTCGAAATACGAGGAGACGTTTGTCTATAAAAGTAACCCAAACATACAATGGATAACACATTGGCATCGTTATATTGACAATATTTTTGTTCGTCTGGGTAGAGCCTGAGGAGGAACTTCAAAGATTCCATGACTGGATTAAAAACAGAGTACCTACAATAAAATTCAGTTTGGAACACTCACGGGATAAAATGCCGTTCCTGGATGTAGAAGTATACCCTTCAGAAGGAGGTTTAATAACAACACTTTACAAAAAATCTACCGATCGTAACAAGGCCCTCCATTTTCGAAGTAATCATCCACGCAGTTTAAAAGATAACCTCCCATACAGACAATATTTAAGAATCCGACGTAATTGCAAATGCAATGAAGAATATCTGAGACATGCAGAAAACCTAACAACTAATCTACAGCAACGTGGGTACCCAAAAAAATTGCTGAAAAGATCATTAAAGAGAGCGTGGTGTACACCATGGAAAACCCTCTTGGAAAGAAATACAAAAAAAAAACTGACAGGATGGTTTTTGTATCCACTTTCTGTCCAAATTCCAATGCCTTGAATAAAGTGGTTAAACAAAACTGGCACTTACTAAGAAATTTGGACCAAGCCTTCAAAAGTGAACCACTCTTTGCATTTAAAAAAAACTGCTGTGTGGCCAACCAACTGGTTAGAGCCGCCTTGCGACAAGAATAAAGCCCCAATCTACAGACCATGTTAAGCTTACCACCGATTCAGGGACATCATAGATGTGGAACATGTTCATGCTGTGACTCAACAAAAGAAGGATCCGTATTCACACATAATCAAATAAGCTGGAAACATGAGAGATTCTCAATTTGTAAATCGTGCTACGTGGAGTTTGGGATCCAATGCCCATGTAACCTAGTTTACTTTGGAAAAACAAACCAGGAAATACGGCTACGGATACAATACACATCGAGAATCCGAAATAATGTGGCAACAGCACCCTTAGTGAATCACTGGAAGGAAAAACAAGACAAAGAGACTGATTTAGGGGGTCATTAGGATCGCGGACGGACTTGAGTCCATCCGCGACCCCAGAGGAGGAGAAACCTCTGCATGGGCTGCGGCGTTCCCTCTGTGCAGATTAGGATGTGACCGCCAGGGTGGCGGTCACATCCTCTATTTTTAACATTGCGGCGGGTGGAGCTTCAAGCTGCACCCGCAGCAATGTTAAAAATGCACGCATTGCATTTGTATGTAGAAAGTGGCAGGCACCGCGCGGTGCCTGCTGCTTACTGCATACAAATGCAGGGGGGTACCATAGGTACCCCCCATGTGCACCCCCACACCCCCTTCACCTAGGGGGCCCGCAACGGGCCCCCGCAGTGAAGTTACACATGCTTTTCCACGCCAGAAAAGCCGCCGCGGAAAAGCATGTTTCTGAGCACATCCTAATCTGGCTGACGGTGTCTGAGAGACACCGTCACCATATTAGTGCTTTTCCACCACGGTTGTAAGCCAACCGCGGAGGAAAAGCTGCAAACGGAAACCAGGACCCACCAGCCATCCTAATGTGGCAGTGGGTCTTGGTGGGTCCGCAGAGGATTTTCCGCATCCTCCAGGCCGGCTGTGGCTTCCGCCGGCCCGGAGGATGCGGAAAATCCTCCATCCTAATCAGCCCCTAAGTCTGGACAGTGATCACAAAAGTGGAAAATGATGTAAGGGGTGGAGATCTCGAGGCGAAACTAACAAAAAAGGAAGCAATGTTAATAGTCAAATTAAACACGGCAATATCAGGATTAAACGAGATGTCAGAAATGTTTAAGCTCTAATAGACGGTCTCCACTACATAAGAGCATCTGTAAACACAAATGAACTAAATTAACCCAGCACCGACAGCTACCATCCCTGTGAAAGAAAGCAACATTAACGTCTCTTAACACCCCCCCCCAAAAAGATGTTAAGATCCTTCCTTAACCGGACCTACTCAGAATAACTCCCCGAAAAATATGCCCTGTTTAAGCATGGGCGAATTTTGCGAATCTCGCGTTCGCGAATTTTGCGGATTTGCGAACTCGCAATCCGCAAAATCAATTACCGATGGGGCCGCCGATCAAGAGTTGCGAGGTGCTGCGCTGAATTGTGTTGCTCTGCTCAGTTTAGATGAGGCTGCCAATCAGGAGCTGTGACTTGCTGCAATG
Source organism: Lissotriton vulgaris (assembly GCF_964263255.1). Classification (NCBI taxonomy): domain Eukaryota; kingdom Metazoa; phylum Chordata; class Amphibia; order Caudata; family Salamandridae; genus Lissotriton; species Lissotriton vulgaris. Next base: position 668,468,517 of record NC_141695.1, on the reverse strand, counting down.
CAAGGTCCTACATTGTGTTGCGTTGAGTTTCATCACTCTGTGCAGGTTCTGAGGGAACCCACAGTTGAACCAGGAGGAGTACAACAGCCAAGGGTCCAGGACCTGGAGGGTACCTCTTGGGGCTCAGGACTAGTTCCATCAGAGGCCAGTAGCAGGGCACAGGCCAGTTCAGTTGAGTCTAAGCAGCTTGGCAGAATCAGGGCGGGTCTTTAGAGCTTGTTATGTCCCTGTAGCTCAAAGCAGGAGGCCTGTCACCTAGCCCTTGGAGTCACCCTGGTTTAAGGAGATGGGCCAGTCTCCCTGTGATAACAAGATCCCTGGGGTTTGTGGCATGATCCCCTGTGGCACCACAAAACCCTGCTTGCTGGTTTCGTTATCGGTTGTTGGTGCTGCATTTCCGTGTCAAAGCGGAGTAGGAGGTTCATCTGCGGTGAACAGGGAGAGAGAGGAGGCACTCCGTTGTGAGGAGGTGTGACTGGCGAGAGACAGGGAAAGTTGGAGGACGCCGAAGAGGACATCGGCAGCGGGAGGAACAGAAAGAAAGCATTCCCAGAGATGAAGACGGCAGACAACGACAGAGACAGGACGAGAGAAGGCCGGGAGCAGGGTCGGCCAATGGGAAGGCCTGCCAGATGAGGCAGCAGTGGCTCTGTCATCGAGCCACGGTTTCAAGCAAGTGTTGTGGAGCTCCGTGGGCAGGGTGAGCTGGGGGGGTCTGGTGTCACAGGCACGTCACAGAGTCGTCGGGGTGACGGCGGCGGGGATAACTTCACTCACTCTGGTTTCGCTGATTGAGGGGTAAGATAAAGGAGCTTGCAGTATTGGTAGAGGCAGTGCACTGTTAAAAAAGGAAGGTTAAATCAAGAAAATTCTTTTCTTCTTTTCCACAGACTATGGTCCTGATGAGAACTCAAAATTGATTGAGTTCGAAATGCGTAGACTGTTAAAGCCTGAAATAAGTAAAAGACTTTAAGAAACACAACAAGTTTCTGTTGAATATAAGAAACGTTTATGGCTTTGTTGTGAATATTGGTTTTCCAACCAGAAAATAATTTACATGTTCTCTCGCACTGTCTGTTGTATGTATTTTTGTGTGGTATGAAAGTGGTATGATTGAATGTGGGATGAGATATACTTTGAAATGTATTTAGAATGTTGTTTGTAAATATAAAGATAACTAAAAGTTGTTTTTCTTGTATGTTGTACATAAGGTCTTAAAATATAAAGTTTGTAAAAAATTAAATTTTTTCAAAAAAGGTCAAAATTGAATAATTGACTAAAGCAAAAATAAAAATACGATACTTTTTGATCTAAAAACATTGGTTTGATTTCAGATGTTTTGCAAAAACTAGGGCAATTTACTAGGTAGCAGCACGTGCACTTCTCTTTTGTTTATTTTTGGAAAGACTAAGGCCTTAATTATGATTCTGGCGGTCCGCAAGATTCTCAGGTGCATAGCGGTGGCAGTCCAGCCATTGTACCACCATTGTATCACTGCAGCCACCAGGGATTCTCCATTCACTGATGGTCCCACTGTGGTCTGAAGGCAGCAATTGGCTTGGTGGTACCCTGAGGCATCACCAAGCATATTATAACTTTCCTCACCACCAGCACTGTCATGGAGGTTCTTCCTCTGTGAAATGGCTGGTGGTGAGGAAAGAAAGGGGGGCCTTTAGGGCCCCCACTTGCCTCTGTGCACAGGGGTACATGCAGGGGGCCACATGTTGTGCCCCCTGTATTTATTCACCCCCCAGTTCCTGCATACGAAGAATTGCATGACATGGTGCATTTGTTCTTGTGCAGGAACATGCACTGGCAGACCTGCAGCGGTTCTATTTCAGACAGACAATGAGCCTTCTCAACAGCATGAAAGAGTTGTAATCTGGCAGGCAGCAGCGAGTTTTGGTGGTGGAGGGGATGTGGCAGTGGGAAGCCACCTGCCCTTGCCCCTCTAAATGTTGTAATCGGGGCCTTTGTGTTATTGGTTTACACAACAATATCCTTCAATGGTTTGAATCTTTTCTGATTTTAAACATATACCTTGTGGGGTTCCTCAGTTATCTGCCCTCAATCAATTTAAAATATATTAAAAAATATATATATATATATATGAAAATACTTATATGTCGCCCCACTGACGGACCTGATTGCTTTTTTTAGGTTTCAGTTTTATGCCTAGGTGAAGGACACTCAAAGCCAGCGACGGCTCGTGGAGGGAGTTACGGTGGGGCAGGAGGGTGGGGAGTGGGAGGGGCAGGGTGGAGGTTGCTAAAAACCGGCATATGGATAATTGCAGGTAAGTAAACAATTTAATTAATAAAACGAATTTCGTAGCTCGCACTGCATTGCATTTTGCGATGCAAGGCGCACTACGAAATTCGTTTTATTAATTAAATTGTTTACTTACCTGCAATTATCCATATGCCGGTTTTTAGCAACCTCCACCCTGCCCCTCCCCCTCCCCACCCTCCTGCCCCACCGTAACTCCCTCCACGAGCCGTCGCTGCTCAAAGCGTCACAAGAATGGAGGGCAATCTTAGTAAACTTTAAGACCAATTTAAACGATGTCCGGTGAAGGTGGTCATTGGTTGAATGCCTATTCCCTGTGGTTAATTTCAAATAAAAGTGAGGTGTTAGTGTTTGGTAGTCTAACATAATGGTCCTCTTTATGGTGACTTCAGACAATAGGGTCCTGTCCGAAACCGGCAGCTACTGCGCGCAATTTGGGTGTCCTGTTTGACAATAAACTGTCATTTGAACCCAATATAAGACAGTTAATGACTACTTTCTTCAAGATTATGAAAGAATTAAAAAATAATTATACTTGTATTCCTTAAAACTCTCGTCAGTTGCTAATACAAGCCTTCATTTTTAGTAGGCTTGAAAATTGTAATGTGATGTATGTCAGTCTCCCTGCTTATTTTATACATAAACTGCAGTTAAATCAGAATGAGACTGCCAGACTGATATTTGGTTTTCGGAAATTTTACAGGATATCTACTCAACTTCAATACCTTCATTGTCAAACTGTATCAAAGAGATGCTGATTTAAAGCCCTCCATTTGTGCCACATGACATTCTATCCAGCTTCTCTTACCACCTACTTTTCTTGAACGATCAAAATATACTCCCCCCTTCTAGATTGCTTTATTCCACCTGCACCTATTTATTAACTCACATAAACTCTGGAGGAGAAGATTGGGAGAATGTTCTTTTTCTGTGAGCACACCACAGGCATGGAATAAACTGCTAATTGTGTTATGCTATGAATCTAGTGTGAGAAGTTGGCCCGATATGCAACGTTCGCGATTCTAGCGACCGCTATGTATCGTTCCAACGACCCTTATGGTGTTTGGTTGTAAGTCAACCTATAGACCAGCTATCCTAGTAGCGTGGATACGAGCAGTCTAAGGCTAAAGACTCGAGAGGGCGCGTTAAGCCAGCTGTTTACCACACATGTACCCCTTGAACACCCAGTGAAAGGACACCACACAAGTGTTATGAAAATAAACAGTATATTTATTAAGAATCACAACAGCCCTGTACTCTTTATGAGGACAGGGTACTAAGCACAAACCAAATCTCTTTAGCAAATACTTCAAGTGCACAGTTTAAAACAAGTGTCCGGGGACACGGAAAGGTTAAGGCAGGTCGGAAGCGAGGGACTCGGGACCCTAGAGTAAGGAGGCTATGCAGGCACCGAAGTGCCGAGTTACCTAGCCACGAGGGCTGCGGCTGCAAGTCTTACAGGCGTCGGGGTCTTCGCTGACGAGCCAGGAGCCGGAAGAAAAGGAGTTGCTGGCCGGCGACCAGTGATGAATAGTTCGTAGAGATCCAAGCCTGGATCGGAGATGGATGAAACCTGAAAGCAGAGGGGACCAAGTTCGTACTACTAGCCAGTAGTCAGAGGGTACCAGGAAGGCACCGGTTGGCCGTCACCTCGACCAGGTGAGTGGGCGACGCTAGGCTCTGCAGTCTCACGGACCAGGAGGCGTTGTCGGCGACCACGGTGGAGGTGCGAGCTGTCCCACGACGGATGTCGCTGTCGGCGTCTTGAGTGGACCAGGAGGGTCCGGGGTGCTTCTCGAAAAGATGGAAGCAAGGGCCAGTCTGGAGCAACCAGACCGGCAGTGTTGAGTTTCGGATGTCGTCACAGAAGGACACAAGCCAGCGGCTAGTGACCGGACAACGTGCTGAGCAGCGAGCAGAAGGGCCCCACGCAGATCGTGGAGATGCTGGGAGACTGCACTTCGGTGCTGGAGCGGCTCAGGGTCGGGGCTTCTCGGACCCCAGAGCACTCACCAGAGAGTTACCTCGATGGTTGTGCTGGTTTTTAAGAGCGTGCAGGTTCTGATGATGGCCGGTCCCTCGAGGTCTCGTCGCACCCACAGATCACAGCTGAGCTGATGACGTGGGTAGAGGTCAGAGGTGCCAGGGAAGCCGGTTCTCGTCGAGCTGGGCCGTCGGATTCCTTGAGGAAGGACTTACAGCAAACCGCAGAGTTCTTAGATGGTGCCCGCTGATGCAGGGTGACTACTCCTTAGCCACAAGGGAGAAATCTTGAGAAGAGTCTTGAAGTCCTTTCGTAGAAAGTATTCTTGATTCAAAGATGATCTAATTTGGAAGGGTCCCCGCTCCGGCCTTTATCCTAAAGAAAGGGGTGGGTACATGACTAGGTCCTGCCCTAAGGGTGGGACCAGGAAGGGGGGTAGTTACACCCCTCTCCCCTGCCGGACTTTCCCCAGGCCAGGGCTGTCGCCCCTGGAACTGGTTCTAACCGGCAGATGCGTAGTGAGCACCGGGGTGCCACTCCGCAGTCACCTTCTCGCAAAAGCCCTACCTACCCAGAATACACAAACCCTGTCTGGGACGGTGCGAACACCGCCCTTGACAGGAAACCCTTTGTCCAAGTGCTCCTCGCTGGAAGGACTCCCAGCAGCAGGAGGTCAGACTCGTGTCTGTGGTGGCAGCATCCATTTTGTGGAGCTGAGGCTTTAGTTAACTTTAACCGGGGTTCACAGTTACGTACATGTCGTGTCCCTCTAGAAGGGCGGAATGCTAACCTCGTCGCCAGAGTTGGTGAGAGGGCAGCATCCCGATTCGTATGACACCTTACTCGACATGTCTTGATAACGCGACACCGAAGTTACCGATATGGTACGCGTTATCATGGAACAGCCATTGGGTCTTGATTCCGCAAGCTGCAACCGGGCTCGGCTCGGGCCAGAGCTTAGTTCACACGAGCCCATGCACTCTGCCTTCAGGATTGTCAAGGCCTGCCATAGGAGTGACTGATAGGAACTCGGGTGTCCATTGGAGGGTTAGATATAGGGCTACTATATCTAAAGCAAAGGGTGATTACACGACTTCGCCCCAGCTGTCATGCAGCCAGTTGTGTCAAATTTAGGAGGCCAGCCAGGGGTGGCATAATACACGCTGCAGCCCCTGGCGGCCCTGGGTACACCTATGCCCTGAGTTACAGGGTCTGATAAGGTGGCCCAGTACCAATTGGTAAATGCACCTAGGGTATATCTCGTAATTTAGAAAGAGAACAGCCAGGCTGTGGGTCTGATTGACAGGCCCGCAGCCAGAGAAAGTCGTAAACCAGTGAAACAAAAGCAAAAAATCTGGGTGATCATAGGATTGCAGACCCTACTCTCCTACATGACCCCCCCCCCCCAAACGTCGGAACAACTAGCTAACCTTGACCAGGTGAGTCTTCTTGTTCTAAGTGGAAATATCTGGAGAGCCCATCGGCATTGCCATGATCAGTACCAGGTCTATGTTCCACTGTGAAGTCCATCCCCTGTAGGGAAATGGACCACCTAAGCAGTTTGGGGTTTTCACCCTTCATCTGATTTAGCCACAAGAGGGGCTTATGGTCGGTCTGAATCTTGAAGTGAGTGCCAAACAAGTATGGCCTCAGCTTCTTCAGGGCCCAAACCACAGCAACGGCCTCCCTCTCAATAGCTGACCAATTCTTCTCTCTAGGGGTCAGCCGTCTGCTTATAAAAGCAATGGGCTGGTCTTGACCATCAAAATTCAGTTGAGAAAGAACAGCTCCCACACCCAACTCAGAAGCATCTGTTTGGACAATGAATGGTTTGGAGTAGTCCGGACTCTTGAGGATAGGCGCCGTGCACATGGCCTGCTTTAGGTCATCGAATGCTTTTTGACAGCTCGCTGTCCACTGAACCTTTTTTGGCATTTTCTTACTTGTCAGTTCATTTAATGGTGTCACAATGGAACCATAGTTCCTGACAAACTTCCTGTAGTAACCAGTCAGGCCCAAGAAAGCTCGAACCTGAGTCTGGGTGGTTGGAGGAGCCCAGTCCCTGATTGACTGTATCTTGCTCTCCAGTGGCTGAACCTGACCTCCACCTACAAGGTGGCCCAGGTATACAACCTGTGTCTGCCCTATCTGGCACTTGGTGGCCTTGATAGTGAGACCTGCTGCTTGCAGTGCCTCTAACGTCTTCCGCAGGTGGACCAGGTGATCCTCCCAGGTGGAGCTAAAGACAGCAATATCGTCAAGATACGCCGCACAGAAGTCATCCAGCCCAGTAAGGACGTGATTCACCAACCGTTGGAAGGTGGCAGGTGCATTTTTCAGACCAAAGGGCATCACCACGAACTGATAATGCCCACCAGGGGTTGAAAACGCGGTTTTAGGCTTGGCGTCCTCAGCTAACCTGATTTGCCAATACCCAGCTGTCAGGTCAAACGTACTTAAGTAGTTGGCCGAAGCCAATCTATCGATAAGCTCGTCTGCCCTTGGTATTGGGTGGGCGTCAGTCTTAGTGACTGCATTGAGACCCCTGTAGTCTACGCAAAACCTCATCTCTCTCTTACCACCCTGGGTGTGAGGTTTCGGCACTAGAACTACGGGACTAGCCCAAGGGCTATCCGAGGGTTCAATGACTCCCAGCTCCAACATTTTCTGCACTTCACTTTTGATGCAGTCTCTAACGTGATCAGGCTGCCTGTAGATTTTACTCTTTACGGGCAAGCTGTCACCAGTGTCGACCTCATGGGTGCACCAATCGGTCTGACTGGGTGTCAGAGAAAACAGATGTCGGAACGACTGAAGAACCTGTTTACAGTCGCTCTGTTGATGTTCGGAGAGGCTGCCACAAAAGACAACACCATCTACCGAGCCATCGTCAGGATTCTGAGAGAGCAGGTCGGGGAGAGGGTCACTCTCCTCTTCCTGTCCCTCATCTAGGGCCATGAGCAAACTCATGTCCTTCCTGTCGACATATGCTTTTAGCCTGTTGACATGAAGCACCCTGTGGGGGCTCCGGGGAGTTCCCAGGTCGACCAGGTAGGTGACCTCTCCCTTTTTCTCCAGGATGGTGTGGGGCCCGGACCATTTGTCCTTGAGTGCTGCTGGGGCCACTGGCTCCAACACCCACACCTTCTGTCCGGGCTGGTAAACAGTCAAGACAGCCTTTTGGTCATGCCAAGCTTTTTGGAGTTCTTGGCTGGCCTTAAGGTTTTCGGATGCCTTCTCCATGTATTCAGCCATCCGCGAGCGGAGGCCGAGCACATAGTCCACTATGTTGGTTGCAGGCTTTTTGAGAGGTCTCTCCCATCCTTCCTTCACCAAACACAGGGGTCCTCTTACAGGATGCCCGTACAAAAGTTCAAAAGGGCTGTAGCCAACCCCCTTCTGTGGGACTTCTCTGTAGGCGAACAAGAGGCAGGGGATCAGGACGTCCCATCTACGCCGAAGCTTTTCCGGTAGTCCATGAATCATCCCTTTTAGGGTCCTGTTGAATCTCTCAACAAGCCCATTGCATTGTGGATGATAGGGTGTAGTGAACTTGTAGTTGACACCACATTCCTTCCACATAGCAGTTAAGTAGCTCGACATAAAGTTTGCACCTCTGTCGGAGACGACCTCCTTAGGGAAGCCCACTCTGGAGAATACTCCAACTAGGGCTCTTGCCACAACAGGTGCTGTAGTGGTCCTAAGGGGAATAGCTTCAGGATACCTGGTGGCATGATCCACTACCACCAGTATAAACTTGTGCCCTGATGCTGTCGGTGGTTCCATGGGACCGACGATGTCGATCCACACCCGTTCAAAGGGCACCCCCACCACAGGCATTGGTATAAGGGGGGCCTTTGTCGTGCCACCTGACTTACCACTGGCTTGGCAAGTGACACAGGAGCGGCAAAACTCCTTGGTATCTTCGTTCATGTGCGGCCAGTGAAAGTGCGAGACAAGCCTGTCCCACGTTTTCGTCTGGCCTAAGTGACCTGCTAAGGGAATCTCGTGGGCCAAGGTAAGTAGGAAACCACGCTGAGACAAGGGGACGACCAGCCTCCTGGTCATGCCAGGCTTGGGGTCTCTTGACTCAGTGTACAGGAGTCCATCTTCCCAGTATACCTTGTGGGTACCTGTGGCGTTCCCAGCAGCCTCAGCAGCAGCCTGCTGTCTGAGGGGTTCAAGAGAAGGGCAGTCTAACTGGTCCTTCCCCAGATCTTCCCTTGAGGGTCCCCCTGAGCCCAAGAATTCAACTTGATCAAGTTCGAACTCTCTCGGCTCAGTTTCCCTCAATTCCTGTAGGTCAGCCTCCTCTGAGACTTGATCCTCGACCTGGGGCAAGGGGGAAGGCGCAGCCTTAACCCTACTGCTCCTTTTCTTGGGAGGTGTCTGGTCCGTTGTTCCAGGATCCAGCACCTGTTCAGTGGGGCATTTCCTGACCTGTGACCTAGTCACAGCGAACACATGTGCTGGCAAACCTAACATTTCCATGTGAGTCCGGTGCTCCACTTCTGACCATTGTGACGACTCCAAATCATTGCCCAACAAACAATCCACTGGGAGGTCTGGACTAACTACAACCTTCTTTTGGCCAGTTACCCCTCCCCAGGAGAAAGCTACAATTGCCATACTGTGATTGGTAGTGACATTGCTTGCATTGGTCACCAGGAATTCTGTACCTGGCATGATCTGTCCAGGGTCCACAAAGTTAGGCGTCACCATGGTGACGCTGGCACAAGTGTCCCTATAGGCCTGAGCCATCTTTCCATTTATGAAAGGCGTCTGTCTGTATTTGCCCAAAGTATTGGGGCTTACGTCAGGGGACACGTCCACGTCCCCTGTACTGACAAGGACAGCCTGAGTGAGTGTGCCAACTAAGTTGTCACGCCCCTCAGAACCCAGGGTTAACCCTACTAAACCCTTGGGAGGCGCACTACCACTGCTGACTGTACTAGGGGGCACAGGTGCCTTAGGGGCTGCAGTGGCAGGAGTCTGCCCTCCTCCTTTCTTGGTGCACTCACTAAACCAGTGAGATTTACTTTTACAGTACTGGCACCATCGTTTGGATTGGCCTTCTTTCTTCTTTTGGGGAGCCTGACCCCCACCCTCTTTGGGTTGTTGGGGACCTGTCGAAGACTTCTGGTCATTTTGTTCCCCCTTAGAATCTTTACCCTTCTGGTCTGCTTTCTTCTGACCACCTTGATTCTGGCCCTGGTTCTGTTTAACTCTCGTACGAACCCATTTGTCTGCCTTCTGCCCCAATTCTTGGGGAGAGGTCAGATCCGAGTCGACAAGATGCTGATGCAACAACTGGTTCTGACAATTGTTTAAAATTTGTTCTCTCATCATCAAATTGTACAATCCTTTGTAATCAGTAACCTTACTGCCCAGCAACCAGCCCTCAAAAGCCTTAGTGGCACAATCGACAAAATCAGACCAGTCTTGAGTCTGCGTTTTCTGGGTATCCCTGAACAGCACCCTGTACTGCTCAGTGGTTAGGCCGAACCCTTCAACGAGTGTATTCTTCAAGACTTGGTAATTGTTAGCGTCCTCTACCCTTGTGGTGAGAAGCTTGTCTCTTCCTTTACCTTCAAAGGAGAGCCACAAGATAGCTGCCCACTGACTCTGGGGAACACCTTGCACAGTGCAGGCCCTCTCCAAAGCAGTAATCCATTTGTGGATGTCGTCCCCTTGTTTAAAGGGGGGCACTATCTTCCCAAGGTGTTTCGTATCGAAACTCTTTTCCCTATTACTAGGTACATTGCTGCCACCAGTGGGGACTGCCCCACTTAACTGTTGCTCTCTAGCAAAAGCAAGCTTTTCTTTGGCCAGGGCAAGTTCTTCCCTTTCGATCCTCAGATTAGCTGCCCTTTCCTTAGCTTCGTACACTCTCCTCTGAGGGGACGTCATCCCTCTTTGAGAAGAGTTGCGAGAGCCATTGGTTCGAACGGATCTGTTAGAGCCTCTTGATAGAGACCTAACTCGTCCATTCCCAATGTTAAGCGTACCTGACAGTAGCGCCGGGGGTCCCCCAGTACCACTATCATGTCTGCTTAAGTTGGACCGTGTCAGTCTGACGACTTCTACCTGTCCCTTATCTGCCTCGTCCCCAGAGAGATCCTCATCCTCATCCTCCTCGCCATCTTCGTTCTCAGTTGCGAGGTGAATGAGGTCAGGATCGTCCCGGGTTCCCTCGAGGGGAGGCATGCCTCCTTCTGGATTAGAAGGGCTAAGAAGCTTCTCAGCCCTTCTGGCATCATAAGTCTCTAGGAGACCAATCAGAAAGGAGGTGGTGGGGTTAGCCCCTTGCTTAATCTTTCTAGAGGTACATACTTGTCGTAACTCATGGAAGTTAAGCGCAGTATATCTTGACGGGATGACCTGTGGAGGGTCAACTGACACAAGGGGAGACTCAGAGTTTCCTCCTTTGTCCGACATACTGTTTCTAGTGTGGTGTAAGTGATGCACCTACCTACACTTTGTGTTTACCTACTTTTCCCTTGCTAAGAGCTGTAGCCAAGGTGTGCTAAGCCTTGAGGAGCTACAACAGCTGGTTCAGTAGAACTCAGAGTATTCTAAGCTTTAGTTATATGTACTAACAGTACTTGTGTGATCTTTCAACAAGATATTCTTAGGATACGTGTGGTAAAACAACAGCAAGCTCAAATCCCAACCGCTGCTCACCAATGTGAGAAGTTGGCCCGATATGCAACGTTCGCTATTCTAGCGACCGCTATGTATCGTTCCAACGACCCTTATGGTGTTTGGTTGTAAGTCAACCTATAGACCAGCTATCCTAGTAGCGTGGATACGAGCAGTCTAAGGCTAAAGACTCGAGAGGGCGCGTTAAGCCAGCTGTTTACCACACATGTACCCCTTGAACACCCAGTGAAAGGACACCACACAAGTGTTATGAAAATAAACAGTATATTTATTAAGAATCACAACAGCCCTGTACTCTTTATGAGGACAGGGTACTAAGCACAAACCAAATCTCTTTAGCAAATACTTCAAGTGCACAGTTTAAAACAAGTGTCCGGGGACACGGAAAGGTTAAGGCAGGTCGGAAGCGAGGGACTCGGGACCCTAGAGTAAGGAGGCTATGCAGGCACCGAAGTGCCGAGTTACCTAGCCACGAGGGCTGCGGCTGCAAGTCTTACAGGCGTCGGGGTCTTCGCTGACGAGCCAGGAGCCGGAAGAAAAGGAGTTGCTGGCCGGCGACCAGTGATGAATAGTTCGTAGAGATCCAAGCCTGGATCGGAGATGGATGAAACCTGAAAGCAGAGGGGACCAAGTTCGTACTACTAGCCAGTAGTCAGAGGGTACCAGGAAGGCACCGGTTGGCCGTCACCTCGACCAGGTGAGTGGGCGACGCTAGGCTCTGCAGTCTCACGGACCAGGAGGCGTTGTCGGCGACCACGGTGGAGGTGCGAGCTGTCCCACGACGGATGTCGCTGTCGGCGTCTTGAGTGGACCAGGAGGGTCCGGGGTGCTTCTCGAAAAGATGGAAGCAAGGGCCAGTCTGGAGCAACCAGACCGGCAGTGTTGAGTTTCGGATGTCGTCACAGAAGGACACAAGCCAGCGGCTAGTGACCGGACAACGTGCTGAGCAGCGAGCAGAAGGGCCCCACGCAGATCGTGGAGATGCTGGGAGACTGCACTTCGGTGCTGGAGCGGCTCAGGGTCGGGGCTTCTCGGACCCCAGAGCACTCACCAGAGAGTTATCTCGATGGTCGTGCTGGTTTTTAAGAGCGTGCAGGTTCTGATGATGGCCGGTCCCTCGAGGTCTCGTCGCACCCACAGATCACAGCTGAGCTGATGACGTGGGTAGAGGTCAGAGGTGCCAGGGAAGCCGGTTCTCGTCGAGCTGGGCCGTCGGATTCCTTGAGGAAGGACTTACAGCAAACCGCAGAGTTCTTAGATGGTGCCCGCTGATGCAGGGTGACTACTCCTTAGCCACAAGGGAGAAATCTTGAGAAGAGTCTTGAAGTCCTTTCGTAGAAAGTATTCTTGATTCAAAGATGATCTAATTTGGAAGGGTCCCCGCTCCGGCCTTTATCCTAAAGAAAGGGGTGGGTACATGACTAGGTCCTGCCCTAAGGGTGGGACCAGGAAGGGGGGTAGTTACACCCCTCTCCCCTGCCGGACTTTCCCCAGGCCAGGGCTGTCGCCCCTGGAACTGGTTCTAATAGGCAGATGCGTAGTGAGCACCGGGGTGCCACTCCGCAGTCACCTTCTCGCAAAAGCCCTACCTACCCAGAATACACAAACCCTGTCTGGGACGGTGCGAACACCGCCCTTGACAGGAAACCCTTTGTCCAAGTGCTCCTCGCTGGAAGGACTCCCAGCAGCAGGAGGTCAGACTCGTGTCTGTGGTGGCAGCATCCATTTTGTGGAGCTGAGGCTTTAGTTAACTTTAACCGGGGTTCACAGTTACGTACATGTCGTGTCCCTCTAGAAGGGCGGAATGCTAACCTCGTCGCCAGAGTTGGTGAGAGGGCAGCATCCCGATTCGTATGACACCTTACTCGACATGTCTTGATAACGCGACACCGAAGTTACCGATATGGTACGCGTTATCATGGAACAGCCATTGGGTCTTGATTCCGCAAGCTGCAACCGGGCTCGGCTCGGGCCAGAGCTTAGTTCACACGAGCCCATGCACTCTGCCTTCAGGATTGTCAAGGCCTGCCATAGGAGTGACTGATAGGAACTCGGGTGTCCATTGGAGGGTTAGATATAGGGCTACTATATCTAAAGCAAAGGGTGATTACACGACTTCGCCCCAGCTGTCATGCAGCCAGTTGTGTCAAATTTAGGAGGCCAGCCAGGGGTGGCATAATACACGCTGCAGCCCCTGGCGGCCCTGGGTACACCTATGCCCTGAGTTACAGGGTCTGATAAGGTGGCCCAGTACCAATTGGTAAATGCACCTAGGGTATATCTCGTAATTTAGAAAGAGAACAGCCAGGCTGTGGGTCTGATTGGCAGGCCCGCAGCCAGAGAAAGTCGTAAACCAGTGAAACAAAAGCAAAAAATCTGGGTGATCATAGGATTGCAGACCCTACTCTCCTACATCTAGTATCTTAACATTTTGTAGGTTTCTAAAAATATATCTTTTGACTCAATACTATAATCGGACACTTACGAAGCCCCGATTCATCCTCAGAATACTTTGCATTTGGCTGGCAATATTAGATGCCTTAGTTTAGCATGAGACACGTTCAGGAAATTGTGCACTTTACAAATTCATAAATAAATTATGGAAGAGAGCAAGGTAATTGGCTTAATCATGCAAAGCCAATAGTCTGGTTTGGATTGTGCAATGGCACATATACTAATCTGCAAAATAAAAATATATTCTTTATTTACAATGTCACAAATTAATGTAAAAGAGATTGCTTGTGAAATATGTGGATAGATCATTTTAGTATGTGTTTGTATCCCCATTTCTTATTGTTCTGTTACTTGGTATGTACGTTTGGCATGTAAACGTATATTGACACATACATTTTAAATATTCCAATATCTTTTCAATACATATATGAACTATTTATTATTTGTATTTGCTGTTACAGAAAAAATATTTTTATGTTATCTATATGCAGCTTTTTAAAACTTAGGGGGTTATTTGCAAAATGTTTGTGCATCATTCTGTGGCACGAGCAACAGAAGGTATTAAGTTGATTTACTTCACCATTATAAAACCTGTAAACAAAGTGCAATTCTTAGTGGATAATTCTGTTTATTTTTATGTGGATACAAATTAGCAAATGCAAGAATACATAGCAAAGTGGCACAAACAACTGGAATGTTATCAAGTGGTGTATTACCAAACTATTTCTATTCACATAATATTTTGGGACCATAGACATTTCTTTTAGCCTTGTGTGAGAAGCATCTTGCAGGTTGTCCATATTGGAAGCAGCATATAGCATTTCTAAAACACATAACAGTGGTGTTGGCAGAATGTATCCATGTTGCCACCATTGGTTATATATAAAATAGTTTATTCCAAAACAGGGGGGGAATTTGGTTTGATGTTTCAGCAGTAGAGTCTCAATGGAATATGTATTTACTCAATTATCACATTTGCTATTTTTGCTATATTGATGTAGCCTTTAATGAATGCAAATATCTTAATTAATTCATTGCTTACAGTCGAAAGACATTACAACAGCATGTGGCAAGTGCATATCATTTCATACATATTTTCTGAAAAATACGCTTAAAATAAATGTAGGTGGCAAAATGTAATTCAAGTACAATTAACCAACATGTAATTTTGCTCCAAGACTTGAACAGAAAACGTCTTAATGAAAAAGGTTTGAACAGAAAATGTAGCACGCAAAATATTATCACTCCAAACATATCCCTGGATATCTAGAGTGACCCAAGATAGACCCTCTTGTTGAATCTTGAAAAGAGATAACTCTAAGTGCATTTTGCATAATTTTCCGATTTTTTTCTGTAATCCGGGTAGAAATATTATGCAATTTAACAATCCCTTAGTGGAAACGTGGCAGTGGCTTGATTATTTGCTAGTCACACTAAAATAGAATATTATCAAAAACAAGCCTTCTAACTCTTGTTATGTTACAATGAGAAATAATTAATCAATAAACCTCATGTTTACTTCTAAGCACTGGTGCCACTGATTTTCAGCTACAAGAGGAAGAACTGCCTGTACCTGGCGTAGAGGTAGGTTGAGCTGCTTCAGAAGAGCTTTCACTGCCACCTGTAGTTCAAAGAGCAACAATTGTGGCGCACCCTCTGGTGTCTGATCCAGGCTTCCTACGGATTCCCAGTTGGACATTCTCTGGATCCATGCCCACTCATCTCTGTAAATTAAAGTTCAAACAAAAACTATAATTAATAACAAGAAATGCGGTTTAAAATATATTTTTAAATTAGGTGACTTATGACATTTAAAAACTCTAAGATTAATCTATACTGGAGTGTACTAACATGGCCGAAAGAGATAAATGATTATAAAAACATATTATTTACAAAAATACTTTATATTCTGGTAATAGCATTTAGCATCATTTTCACTTCATTCTGCCATTAAACTGGGCACTTTCTTTTACAATAAAAGAAAGAATAACAAAAGGAATACCTTGCAAGTCAAATAAGGAAACTTAATAATTGAAATCACTATATAATGATTGCAAGTAAGATATTCTAAAAATACTGCAGGAAAAAACACCACTTGAAATCTGTAAGCAGTTTTTTATTTTGCACTTCACACACAGAAATGGCATCGCCCACTCTTTCATCTACACACATTAATCACATTAAACATGTTGTCTACACATTTGGGAGCAGATTTGGAATCTCCCCCAACCACTGCTTTGTTTGAGCCAGCAGTTTCAAGTGGGGCCCATCAAAACTGTTTTTGGAGACCGAGGGCCTTATTTATGAAGGTCTTGCGCGACTTTTACGTGACTTTTAAAATGGGAAAAAGACACGCACCGGTGGCGCAAGGCCTTCATAAATAAGGCCCCGAGAGTTATTTGTCATCAACAGCCTTTGACTCAGAACAAGAAACAGACAGGCAACAAGTGGGGACAGGCCCTACTCCAAGATTTTGGATCTGTGAGGGCCATGAAGAAGCATTGCTGGGCCAAGAATTTGAGGAAGAGTAAAAGCTGATCTTGCCTTTCCACGACACACACACTGAATTACGACAATGGGAATAAAGCTGCACCTTGCACATGTATAGGAAAACAACATAGAAACTTAGAAAAAGTGATACGCTAGCACCTTAAAAGACAATTTAGTAACAATTTGTGGATTTAAGGTGTTTAAGTATTCAAATTGTTTCATTAACAAAGAAACATTATGAAAGTTGATAACTTTACTATTTGGTGTGATTTCTAGCAATCTCGATTTTTGTGCGAATTTTATATGAATTACAGTAGATGTCTGAAATTTTCAATAGAAGTGCTTAATAGTATAAAGATCATTTGTGCTAAGAAACAATTTTATTTTATGACTTTTAGAATTAATTTACGTATTTGCTACTTTCCTGAAATAGTGTTAGCAGGCCATACTTAAAGTTGAACATTTCTGCGTATCATTTACTGACAACATTGCACAATATTATATATGAAATGTGTGATTGAAATCATTATGCTTAAACGAAATTAGGCGATTTTCCATACTAAAGATGAAATGTTGAAGTTAAACATGTTAAGACATTTTTCTCTTTAGGCTGCATTATTTCACAGTCGTGTGCAACAGGTTTATACGTTCTCAAATGTTGCATTATTTGTTCTTGATTCGTATGACATCCTTTTTCTTATTCTTTTTTTGTGTCAATGGTGGTAAGAGACTTTTTCCCTTACATCCATAAAGAGTTGCAGATTCAAATAACTATATGCCAACTAATTTGTGCAGCTGGAAGGACGTTTGTTTCTCATGAACAGTGTGAAATATTTTACCAATGTAGCATGTTTGTACCTGCAAAGACGGAAGGAGGATCATGTGATGATTAGACCATTGTGGGCTGATTATTGATATCATGATAACACATATGAACGATATAAGCAAGAAGGGCAATAGGAGGAGACAGCTTATTTACAGCCTATTTGAGGAGACTGCCTTTTGACCCTTTTCCTTAGAAACGTACCTGCCTGACAAACTATCTTTACTATGCCTCTTTGCTTTTTGCCTTTGCTGATGAATTTGCCTGTCGGATGATTTGGAACGGTTTGGTGCAATACCAGACTTGAACTTTTCTGATTTATACTCCATTTCACTTTGCCCCTTACACATGGAATTTGCCCATAGTGGACTTTAACTTGAACCTTCAAGAAACAACTTATTACTTTTATGGAAATAGAATTTGAATTGCTGAGTATATTAAAACAAGCATTTGCAATGCAATAGGTCTCGCATTCACGCACGTTTGAGCTATTGGCATTGTACATTGTAACAAAGTGCTCCAACACCTTTCGCTCTGTGATCACACTGTCACGGCTCAGGAGGAAGAGCGGGAGGAGAGGCTATTTCCTACCCTCTCCGTGATTTGAGTGTGCAGTGTGGCATTGCGGAATGTCAGCTGTAGTAGGGCCCTGGCTTCGCCTCCTGGTGCAAGGCGGGCTGTGCTTTATGGCAGGCATGTAGGGAGGGAAGGCTGGTCTCAGCTGCAGCTCCGGCCAGGTACAGTGCCCCTCCTATTACTAGTGAGTGAGAGGCGCTGAGGTGGTGGCATTAATATTGGTGGTGGAGGTATTGGTATTGGTGGTGGTGGTGGTGGCATTGGTGGGGGTGGTGTCATTGGTGGTATTGGTGGGGGCAGTATTGGTATTGGAGGTGGCGGTATTGGTGGTGGTATTGGTGGTGGTCGTATTGGCGTTGGTGGTACTGGTATTGGTGGTGGTACTGGTATTGTTGGTGGCAGTATTGGTATTGGTGGTGTTGATAGTGGTATTGGTATTGTTGTTGGTATTGGTATTTGTGGTGGTGGTACTGGTATTGATTGTGTCGGGTGTGGTATTGGGAAATGTAATGTGAATCCAGTATTTGTAAAACACACAGCTACCCAGAGGCATCCCGGTGCTGGGGTCCGTCGGAAAGATTAAGCGAGCTATTACCCAGAGTCACATGGTGCTGGACTGACCTGCCTACGGTGCCGGAGATCAAACCGTGAGCCCCAGCATCCGGTGTCAGTTGCCCCGGCCATTGCAGTGGTGGTGTTGGTGGTGGTGTAGGTATTGGTGGTGGTGGTACTGGAATTGGTGGTGGTGGTATTGGTGGTGCAATATTGGTGGTGGTGTTATTGGTGGTGGTGGTGGTGGTATTAGTGGTGGTGGTGGTACTGGTATTTGTGTTGGTATTGTATTAGTATTGTTACTGGTGGTAGTGGTTTTGGTGGTGGTGTTATTGGTGGTTGTGGTGGTATTGGTGGTGGTATTGGTGATGGTATTATAGGTGGTGGTAGTATTGGTCTTGGTATTGGTGGTTGTGGTGGTATTGGTGGTGGTATTGGTGGTGGTGGTGGTTGGTATTGGTATTTGTGGTGGTGGTACTGGTATTGATGGTGTCGGGTGTGGTATTGGGAAATGTAATGTGAATCCAATATTTGTAAAACACACAGCTACCCAGAGGCATCCCGGTGCTGGGGTCCGTCGGAAAGATTAAGCGAGCTAATACCCAGAGTCACATGGTGCTGGACTGACCTGCCTACGGTGCCGGAGATCAAACCGTGAGCCCCAGCATCCGGTGTCAGTTGCCCTGGCCATAGCAGTGGTGGTGTTGGTGGTGGTGTAGGTATTGGTGGTGGTGGTACTGGAATTGGTGGTGGTGGTATTGGTGGTGCAATATTGGTGGTGGTGTTATTGGTGGTGGTGGTGGTGGTATTAGTGGTGGTGGTGGTACTGGTATTTGTGTTGGTATTGTATTAGTATTGTTACTGGCGGTAGTGGTTTTGGTGGTGGTGTTATTGGTGGTTGTGGTGGTATTGGTGGTGGTATTGGTGATGGTATTATAGGTGGTGGTAGTATTGGTCTTGGTATTGGTGGTTGTGGTGGTATTGGTGGTGGTATTGGTGATGGTAGTATAGGTGGTGGTAGTATTGGTGTTGGTATTGGTGGTGTTGGTATTGGTGGTGCTGGTATTGGTGGTGGTGGCATTGGTGGTGGTGGTATTGGTGATGGTGGTATTGGTGGTGAGGGGCGTGGCTTGGATGCCGAGGAGGTAGGCAGCGTGAGCTCGGAGCTCCGCGCCCGATCCCGGAAAATATCCTGAAAATCTGATCGGACCCCGACGTGATTGATATCATCCGACACTGGAAGGTACCACGGAGGGTCCGGTGCCCACGGAGGACGACACCGGGCCATTCCAAGCCAGTTATCCGACTCTGAAAGTTGGACTCAGGCGCGAAGTCCTCGACCTAAAATGGCGGCGGTGGCATGAGACACGGAGACGACGGAGTCGCCGGGCTGGTGCCCCCCTAAGAGCTGCTACCCCTACTGGTCGGAGGAGCTAGCGGTTGCATCGCACCCCTCCCTGGGTGTTGGAGTGGACCTTGGGCGAACCCCGGGCGGTTGAGATCCGCCCCTTGGTAGTGGAGGCGACAGGGTGGCTGTGACCCAGTGACGGTGACCCCGGGCCTCTGAGCACGACTGGCGCCATCCGGGCTAGCGGTTGATCGGAGACAATGATCCCTAGAGACAACCTTGGATCCGGAGGCCTGAGCAGCGCCCCGGGCACGAACAGGACAGGCTTTTCCGCTGCGGCTGCAGGGACCCATCCTGAGGGCTGAGCCCGGCGACGTGCGGAGAGAGAGCAGGGACAGAGTTGGAGACCACCGCTCGAGCCGGCCCAGATGGGGAAGCCAAATAGGAAGGGGGAAGGTGCGACCGATACAGAGGCTGCGGAAGGAGCGGATCGAGACCAATCGGCATTACAGCGGATGCAGGACCGTATCCTGGAGGCCATCGCCACCACAAGGGATGCTTTGCAACAAGATATAGCTCAGGTGGCAACAGGATTGGGCCTCCTGAAGGCCGACCATGATAAACTTAAGGACAGAGTGAAGTCCGTGGAGATCACGGTTAAGGAATTAGCCCCGGGCCATGCAGCGGTGAAGGCGCAGATGTCGGAGGTGATGGACCGCTTGAAGGTGCTGGAACGGAGGGCCGAAGATGCGGAAAACCGGAATAGGCGCAACAACGTACGCCTCGTGGGCCTGCCGGAAAAAATTGAAGGCGACGATATGGTGGGCTACCTCGATAACTGGTTGCGAACGGAGGTGGCACCGGAGGGACTGTCCCCCTTCTTCTCACTGGAACGGGCGCATAGGGTTCCGGCGCGCCCGCCGGCCTCAGGCCTCCCACCTCGCCCAGTGGTGTTCAAGTTGCTCCATTACCGGGACAGGGACTGGCTTTTGCAGAGGGCGAGAGAGGCAGAGCCCTTTCAAGTGGACAACAGCAGGGTCACTATGTTCCCGGATTATACGTTTGAGACGCAGCGGCTCAGGGCGAACTTTCTGTCCCTTAAGCGGGAGCTCCGCGATGAAGGCATCAAGTACTCTCTGTTGTTCCCCGCCAAGCTGAGAGTGGTGGTGGATGAACAATCTCTCTTCTTCGCGTCCTCTGCGGACGCTTGGACCTGGTGGGACACTTATAAAGCGGGAACGGACGGTGCTAAGGCCAGGGAGGAGGAGGCCAAGGTGGCGCAACCGGTCAGGAAATCCCAACGGATCAGGAGGAACCGCAGGAGGACCGGCAAACCTTCGGTGTCGCAGACTGAGGCGGAGAGGCAGGCGGCCCTACAGGCGGTAGTGGACTTATCCAGGACTACCAGAAGCCAGTCCGGGAAGGGTACGGGCTCAGAGGACCCGGGCACGGGCTCGGAGACGGGACAATCGGAATTTGGTGGAGCCCGGGGCCCTATTGTGACGCCGCAGACTTCGGAGGAGATACTTGAGGCGTGTTGAACTGAACTAGTGGAGTGGACTCGCTGGTTGGACACCGGGGCACTGGGCCCGTGGCAGTGGGACGCTGTTACTTGAGGTCTTGGGGCGCTGTAATGTGGGGATTGTGGGGTGGAGTGCGCGGGGTTGATTTGCTTTGAGGAACTAGCGCATCGAGCCACGCCTTACTGGCCCCTAAGGTCACCGCAGTGGAGACTGCGGCCATTACTGCCTTTCTTTGAGGGGTGGTTGGGAGTGTTGGTTTGGATGGGGGTACTTCCAGTTGCGGGGGGGCCTGTCCTGGGGGGGTGGGCGTTGCGAGCAGTTGGGGTTGCTCAGGGGGTAGTTGTTGTTGGTGGGGCTTGGCTTCCTGTTTGGAGAGGGTGGGTGGGGTGGCCCGTGGTCGCGGAAAATGCGGGGACATTGTTCTTTGTTGTCTGGTCCAGTTGTGTGGGGAGGGATGGCTAGTACCGGGGCATTGAAATGTGTGTCCTGGAATGTGCGGGGTATGCAGTCAATGACACGCAGGCATAAAGTTCAGGCATACCTCAAGCGTAGGGGGGTTCATATAGCGTTCCTGCAAGAAACGCATCTTAATAAGCAAGAGGGGGCTGCTCTGCAGAGACGCTGGAGGGGGCAGCTGTTTTACACGACGTTCTCAGCTTTTGCAAGGGGGACACTGATTTGGATACGGGCGGGGGTCCCCTTCCAGGTGACGAAAGCATTGGTGGACCCGGAGGGCAGGTATGTGGCGGTGGAGGGGAGGCTGAGAGGCAGGGTAATATCTCTCTGCAATGTGTACACCCCTAATGTAGATCTGCCCGCATTTCTGTCTACAATCTCGGGCAAACTGGCGGGTTATTTAGCAGGGCCGGTCCTCCTGGGGGGGGATTTCAACTCAGTCGAGGATGTGTTATTGGATAGGTCCCATCCCCCACTGCGCGCGTCCCCAGTGCATAGAGTCGCCAAGCGCAGGTTGGAATGGCAGGAGAGCTGGGCCCTACTAGGGACTACTCTTTTCACTCGCACCTGCATGATCTGCACGTAAGGCTAGATGCGTTTCTTTGTTCGCCTTGCGTGCTCCCTGCAGTGGGTGGGGCGGAATACTTGGCCAGGACGCTGTCGGACCACAACCCATTGTTGGTATCTCTGAACTGGATGGTGACTGTTAACTGCGTGCCAACATGGCGCCTGCAACCCGACACCCTGGATGATCTGCTGTTTAGGGAGGCTCTGGGAGAACGCATTGAGAGTTACTTTGAGGAGAACAGTGGCTCGGCCTCCACGAGGGCGGTAGAGTGGGATGCGTTTAAGGTGGTGGTGCGGGGACACTGTATTGGGCACACGGCTGGGGCTCGCAAGACTTTGATGGACGATTTGGATAAGGCTGAAACGCGGCTGAGGGAACTGGAGAGGAGTCGCCCGAATCACCCTGAGTTGCAGGAGGGGCTTAGTGGAGCACAGGAGGGGCTGGCTGTAGAACTGGAACGGCTGCGCAGTTTTGACCATAAGGCGTACATGACGAGGGCACATGCGGAGGGCGATAAGGCGGGGTCTATGCTGGCATGGCTCGCTAACCCAGTCAGGAGGGGCATGCCGATCATGATGATCCAGGAGGTGGGGGAGGAGCCCTGCCATACTCAACCCGGGATCCTGAATAAGTTTCGTACTTATTACGAGGGGCTCTATGAAAGTGGTGAGACAGGAGGGGCGGATGAGCTAGGAGAGTTCTTGGACGGCTTACAACTGCCAAGGGTGGAGGACTCAGAGGCGGAAGAGCTGGGCCGGCCCATCACTCTTGGAGAGATAGGGTGTGCAGTAAAGCAAATGGCCAGGAACAAGACCCCGGGACTTGACGGGCTCCCGATCGAATTCTACAGTAAATATCTAGAGTACCTTGCTCCGCGGCTGCGCGAGGTATACAATGAAGCTCAAACGAAGGGTAGGCTCCCGTCCTCCATGAGTGAGGCCCTCATGATCCCGCTCTTAAAACCGGGCAGAGAGGGGGCGGCTTTGTCCTCGTACCGTCCGCTGTCCATGTTGACGACGGACTACAAGATCCTGAGTAAAATTCTTGCCAACAGACTGCTGGTGCACATGACGGGCCTTGTTCATAGGGACCAGTGCGGTTTTATTCCGACACGCAACACTACCCACAATATTCGTAGACTTACGAGACTGATGGGTGCGGACTGGCCGAGCGCCGTTTCCCCATTTGTCCTTTCTATTGACATAGAGAAGGCCTTTGACAGCCTTGAGTGGGGTTACTTGTATGAAGTGATGCGACGCTTCGGACTGGGGGACGGATACATAAACTGGACTAAGGTCCTGTACACTGACGCGGTAGCGAGAGTTCAAGTGGGTACTCTGATCTCGAGGCAATACCAGGTCAGGCGTGGCACCAGACAAGGATGTTCCCTATCTCCGCTCCTGTTCGCTTTGGCGATGGAACCCTTTGCTGTGGAAGCCAGGCTGGGCCGCCACTATGCCGGTTTATCGTTTAGGGGCAAACCGCACTTCATTTCTTTATACGCAGACGACCTGTTGATGTTTCTGGCCGACGCGGGCCCCGAGCTCGAGGGGGCACGGCGGCTACTGGGGCGGTTCGGCCGGTTGTCGGGCCTGAGGGTCAACTGGCCTAAATCCTGCCTGTTCCCCCTGAGGTCAGGAGAACCGTGCCCACTCACTGCGCAAAAACTTAGATGGGAGTCGCGCTGTCTGCATTATTTGGGGGTCTATGTTTATCATACCCCGGCTGATTTACTGGAAGGCAACATCACCCGCTGTATTAATGCCCTACGGGGGTCCATGGACTCATGGTCGACCCTGCCGTTATCCCTGGCTGGTAGGATTTCCCTGCTCAAAATGGTGGCCCTGCCCAGGCTTTTGTATTACTTTAGGACGCTTCCGGTGTGGATCCCGAGCTCTATCTTTAAACGCCTGAGATCTCTGGTCATAGCGTTCTTGTGGGGCACGGGAAGGAGGCGCATAGCGCTCGACACTCTGCTGCGCCCCAAGGATGAAGGAGGGATGGCGGTGCCGGATTTTGAAGGGTATTATCTGGCTGCGCAGCTGCAGATTTTTACTCAGGAGGTTGCGAGAGTGTATAGAGGCCCTGAAGACGCGAGAGTAGATGGCACCCCGCGGCATGTTCTGGCGTACATCACGCTGCACCAGAAGCTCCGGGTGGGAGACTTGACGGTCGAGGAGCAGACGTTTCGACTCTGCTGGGACCGGGCCCGTAAGCGGGCGGGGGTCCGCCTTATGTATGCCCCTGAAATTCCGTTGGGAATGGTCACGGCCCTCCCGCATGGAGGGGACTGGTCGCGCTTGCTAGGTTGGGAGGAGGCGGGGATACAAATGTTGGGTGATCTATATGAGGATGGGGTGTTGCTGCAGTTTCAGGACTTGCAGGAGCGTTTCGACCTGCCGAGGGGCGACTACTTGTTGCATGCAGCGGTAACAGGCGCTATGCAAGCCCACTGGGGGGAAGGGTTGCAGGAGCCGGGCATCTCTATGGCCTGTCAGTATACGATGATGGCAGCGGGGACCTATAGGGCTGTCACTTGCTTGTACTCTAGGATGCAGCGGGAAGCCTTGCAACCATTGACGGCCCTGAAGGCCAAGTGGGAGCTGGACCTGCAAGTGGAGATACCTGACACGACCTGGGGCCAGTTACTAAGGCGAGCACGGAAGAGCTCGAGAAACGCCAGGTTTCAATTAATCCACTTCTATGTCATTCACAGGGCATACCTCACACCGGGGAAAATACAACAGTATTTTGGGGTAGACAACGCTGCTTGCCCCAGATGTAACACAGTCGGGGCGGACCTGGGTCACATGTTATGGGATTGCCCCTCTCTGGGAGACTACTGGCAGGAAGTTGGGCGGGCCCTTAACAGCGCGACGGACAGAGATATCTAGTACACTAAAGCGGTTGGCGTCCTCCATTGGTTCCCGCATACGCCTAGAAACAAGACTACAAGCAAATTTATAGACTTGGGACTTATTCTGGCCAAGCGGGAGATTACGAGGAACTGGAAGTCGAGAGTGGGGCCCACATATAAAAGATGGTATGGGGAATGCCTAAGGTGGGCCGCATGTGAAAGTACCTTGAGATACCAGGTGGCATGGAGGATGAATGACGAGAAGGCTCTGGAGAGGGCAACTGCATGGGAAATGATGGTGCAGGCGCTCCGTGACATGGACGCTGAGGAGTTGGAGGGCGAGGGTGAGCTAGATGGAGCAGGCCCTGTCACTGTACAGGAGAGCACACCTTAGCGAATGTCTGTTCCTCCTACAACACACCAGGCACTTTTATACTACTGATACGGCGCAGAGCGACCACGGGGGAGGGTGGGAAGGAAGCTGGAATTGGCGGGCTGTTGGGGTACCGAAATCGGGGGAGGGAGAGGGGTAAAAATCATAAAAGCAACCCAGAAATGCTTGTCTACTATCACTGACAGACAATGTAAGATGCTACGAGAAGCACTCATGGATAAGGCCACCCACACCGGAGGAAGGGTGGGCCTCCCGCATAACTGAAAGACTGGTTAATACTACTCTTGTACACAGTGAATTAATATTGCTGCTTATCTTGACTGTACAATTATATTGGTGTTGCAATAAAAATGATGTTACAAAAAAAAATGGTGGTATTGGTGGTAGTGGCATTGGTGGTATTGGTAGAGGTGGTGATATTGGTGGTGGTGGTATTGATGGTGGTGGTATTGATATTGGTGGTGGTGGTATTAGTCATGTTGGTATTAGTGGTGGTATTGGTGGTGGACGTATTGGTATTGATGGTGGTGGTATTGGTGGTGAGATTGGCATTGGTGGTGGTATTGGTCGTGATGGTATTGTTAGTGGTGGTATTGATGGTGTTGGTATTGGTGGTGGTATTGGTTGTGTAGGTATCAGTGGTGGTATTGGTGGTGAAGGTATTGGTGGTGGTGTTTGTGATGGTATTTGTGTTGGTGGTGGTGGTATTAGTGATGGTATTGGTGGTAATATTGGTGGTAGTGGTGGTATTGGTAGTGGTGGTATTGGTGGTGGTGGTGGTGGTATTGGTGGTGGTGGTGGTAGTGGTTTTGGTAGTATTGGTGATGGTGGTATTGGTGGTGATATTGGCAATGGTGGTGGTATTGGTGGTGGTATTTGCAGTGGTGGTGGCATTGGTAGTGGTGGTTGTGGTGGCATTGGTAGTGGTAGTATAGGTGGTGGTAGTATTGGTGTTGGTACTGGTGGTGTTGGTATTGGTGATGTTGTTGGTATTGGTGGTGGTGGTGGTATTAGTGGTGCTGGCATTGGTGGTGGTGGTATTGGTGGTGGTATTAGTACATGTGCTGGTATTGGTGGTGGTGGTATTGATATTGGTGGTATTGGCGGTGGTGGTATTGGTATTGGTGGTGGTGGTATTAGTAGTGGTATTGGTGGTGGTATTGGTGGTGGTGGTATTGGTTTTGGTGGTGGTGGTATTTGTGGTGAGATTGGCATTGGTGGTGGTATTGGTGGTGGTGGTGTTGGTATTGGTGGTGGTAATGGTTGTGGTGGTATCGGTAGTGGTATTGGTGGTATTGCTGGTGAAGGTATTGGTGACAGTGTTCGTGATGGTATTTGTGGTGGTGGAATTGGTGGTAGTGCTGGTAATGGTGGTGGTATTGGTGGTGTTGTGGTGGTATTAGTAGAATCGGTTGTGGTATTGATGGTGATATTGGCAATGGTGGTGGTATTGGTGGTGGTATTGGCAGTGGTGGTGCTATTGGTGGTGGTGGCATTGGTGGTGGTTGTATAGGTGTTGGTGGTATTGATGGTGGTGGTGTTGTTTATAAAACAGGCTTTTGAAAATTACCCGTCAGGTGGCTTTAGTATAAATGACACTTAACACAGATGTGCTGTTTTGAACTTCAGACCATTAGCAAAGGATTATGTGCTACCTGGAATTCACATGACTTATTTCCCTAATCAATTCAATTCAAACTTGACTTATGATTTACTTAAAATCTAAATCATAAAAGCACAGGTTATCACATCATATTACAAACAGCAAGACATGAAGAGATAAAATATTTAAAAATAATCTAAGAATCATATTAAGTGCCATGTTCAATTCCACATTGTTTTCCTAGAATTAATCACACATTTTAGGTACGTAACTACAGGACTAGTAAACATTTCATATTGTACAAGCTGTAATGTCAAGAAGGCTGGGCGACATTGTCTCATACCCAGAGTGTTTAGAATGGGAACAATCTATCTTTTTCAGAGGACGGAATAACATTTACAGAATAAAAGAATGTGCATTGTGGACTGTTGTAACAAATCGTCACATGGGCATAGGCCTGAGGCTTTGGACCAGTCATTCATGTCAGGAAAACTTCCAAGTCTATGAAAAATCCTCAAGTGAAAAATGGGTCAGCAACATCCTGTCAAAGCCCCCAGTTACATATACAAGGTATGGCTGAGTGCTGTGACATGACAATAGTAACTGGTTTCCAGGACCGTGGGCTTGACAATCTCTTGCAAAAGTCTAATTGTTTCAAGGTGCATTAAGCAATCACCTTTCAGGATTTTTCTTGAAAGTGATATGATTCTGTCTGCTTTGGCAAAGTATTCTGGATGGCCAATATCTGACATGAATTTTTTGTTGTAGTTTCGCCAGGGAATACAAGTTGCCCTATGAAGCTATAAACAATCATTAATAATATCCTGATTGAAGCTAGTCTGTGTTGTTACCCTAATTTTATGCCATAATAAAATTGGTTGAATCGTAAATAAGTCAGATATGTACGGGAACCCAAACTCAGCATGACAAATGTAAGTGGCAGTGCTATTAAGGACCGCCAATAAATATCGGACAAAGGCGTTCTCAATTAGTTGCAGGGGCTAAGGGTCAGCATAGGCCCAAATGTCTGCACCATACATGGCGATTGTAACACACTTGGCTTTGTAAATTTGCAATAGTTCAACAACCGGCCTTCTGCCTAATTTTTTAGCAAAATTGGTTAGGGCGGCGGAGACTTTGGAAATGAGCTTTTTCCTGGCTAAAACTGCATGTGACCAAGTCCCTCTTTGATCAAAGTGGATGTCCAAATATGGGAATCTATTGATACACTCCACCTTGATATTAATAATAAAAAATATCTAAACATTTAGCACTATTCACTCTGCATTACATAATAAAAATTTTGAAATTGTCACGTGCAGACCCAGAGTTTGCATGAATGTCGCAAAACTAGTCACTAAACTTTGTTGCCCGAGTTGGGTACGTGACAATAAAACAGCGTCAACTAAATATAAAAATAAAGCAACAGGATGCTGGCCAATAAGTTGCAGATCCTGGCATTGATTAACTAAATCTTGGCAGAGGCCAATAAAATATAGAGTAAAAAGGAAAGGGGCAAGAACACATCCTTGTCCCACCTCTTTCCTAATTTGGAATTTTGCAGAACACTCACCCATGTTTCCATAGAGAACTCTTGCACATGCATCTCGGTACAGCTGCTTCATGAATCTTAAGAGTGCTAAATCCACTCCCATTTCTTCAAGGATATTCCAGAGTTTTTCGTGTTTAACACAGTTGAATGCTGAGCTAAGGTCCACGGAGGCCAAGAACAGCTTCCCCCGCTTAGATAGCATATATTTACCTAACACTGAGCTTAGGTTTAGTCCCTGTTCTATTCTGTTCTGTGCCTAAACCCTGGCAAAAGCCATATTGTAGTTTGGAGAGGATGCCAGTCTCTTCAGCTCATGACTGCAGTCTATTTAATATAATACGGCCTGTTACTTTAAGGAAGGAGTCTTAAAGAGAAATTGGTTGATAGCATGTGGGGATAGTACTATTGCCCTTTTTGTAAATTAGGACCAAGATAGATTCAGGCCCGCTTCGAATAAAGCCCTGATGACAACATGCAGTCAAAACCAAGGTTAATAACGGGTCCCAATGAGAGAGATTCGATTTGAACAGGTCAACAGAGACTCCGTCCGGGTCAGGAGCTTTACCCTCCACGCTGGCGTTTATGGCATAGATCACATTATCTAATGAAAAATGAACGTCTAATGGAAAAGAATTGGATGGTTCAGACTCTGGAGAGAGTCCAGGTACAGCCAGTGATTCTGCCGGCTCCTCATCATTGTATATAGGGCCTCGCTGATAGTTATTTCTATTGATGGTAAATCTCTGCGGGCTAAAAAAAAGGCACATTGACTGCCTTCCAGACGCTTGTGTTATCACTGAGTAGAGAAGCTTCGTGCAGGGCCCTCCAAGATTCAGCTCTCAAGGCCTGCATGCATTCTTTCAACCCCCGACCATACGCCCTTCTTGCCGTCTTAATTTCCAACTGATTTCTATCAGGTTTGTGTAGGGATTTTTTTCAAGTCAGTGTGAGTTTTGTACATTTGGAGTCAAACCACCACTGCTTCTTGGTGCCTCCTGATCTCAGCGGAAATTAATTCAAGGATTTCAAAACCTGCGTGTGAGGTGTTGACTCTTTCAGGACAGACTAAGAATTCTGATTTACATTTGGTTAAGAGTGACATAGTAAACTCAATTGATTTCACTCTAGGCCAGCACAGAGAGTAACCATTATTTCTATTAAGAACGATGTTTTGCACAAGGTGCTCTGATAGGCCCTTTATGTTTAACACATTACTTGATAGTTGAAAAGTAATACTTATAGGAAAGTGGTCGCTCCTTGCGTTTGTCACGAAATTTATCAAATTACTCGAGTAACGATTTGAAATCAGATTATAATCAATGATGGAACCAGTCCCTCTGCCATTATAGGTGCAACTAAATGGTATTGTACGGGTACACAGTTCATTTGCAAACCTGAGATACAGTTGAGAAGGGGTCCCCAAACTTTTCTGCGGTAAGAGCTACTAATGATCAATGAAAAACAGCCACTAACATCAGTATTGCTACAGATACCATGACCACATCATAAAATTACTTTGGTAAATGGGCAAAATATTGATTCCAAAATATAGACAAACTAAAATATCGATTCCAAAATATAGAATGGACAAAATATCAAATGGACAGAATATAGACATCAAAAATATCGTTTTGAAGGTAAGTAAGCAAGCAATTAAGGAACTGACCGTGACCCCTCTGTATTACCTGCGCCAAATGTGGGAGGATGAAATAGGACGGGGCTTCATGATCAAGAATGGGAAACGGCTTTAGAGTACCCAAAGAAAGTCTCAAGAAGCGCCCGTTTCAAAAACATTCAATTCAATATATTACATTGCTCGTATTTTACACTGCACCAGCTTCACCGCTTCTACCCCGACACACAATTTGCATGTCCCAGATGTCAAACGCCTGAGGCAAACTTCAAACACATGTTCTGGGACTGTCCCACAATCCAGCCATACTGGGGTAGGATACACCAAATATTGAGGGCGACTGTCCAACTCATGCAAATCACCACATGGGAGGCATGTGCCCTGGGAGTCTTCCGCAGGCGGAAGACAAAAAAAGTGCATGGCAGGTTTGCATCCTTAGCCATACTCCTTGCGAAACGGGGAATAGCCATGCATTGGAGGGCACTGGCAGGGCACCCTGAGGCAGCCTGGATAGGAGCAGTTAAAAAATGGGGGGGGCAGCGGAGGAAACGCTGTTGCTGGAAGAGGAGGTGAAAGGGATTCGCAAACACCTCATCTCTATGGAACGGGCACAGCACCTGTTTCAGTTCACGTAAGAGCTGCTGTATATGAATTTAGGACCCTAGTGTAATTTTCCCGATTCATGCCCATTTATAGGTATAAATTACCCTATCCTTATATAGGCATAGAAATCATAACCATATTTAGACTTAGCCCATGCAGTCCAAATACGGCATGGCTACTTCCACTAGTCCTGAAAATGCACAACGATTTCTTGGAATCCGCCTTCAGCAGTTAGGGACTTCCCCTTGCTGAATATTAATTTATCCAAGAAATCATGGAGTTTTCAAAGAACTGAGTCTTTGATGACGTTATTGTGTCCAACCTTATGTCAATCTCGGTACCTTCAAGGTATAAATATGCCCACACTTGCCCAGGCAAACACACAGTGGTTTAGAGCAGTTTGACTATCTACCTACACGACACAGCTCTCCGCAGCAAGTGCCAAAAGAAGCCGACCCCTCCAGCAGATGCACTGAGAGACGCTGTCCTTTCTCCTGCCGAGAAATCCAGCTTCAGTGTTTCCAGGCTGCCCTTGCGGGTTGCTGCGAAATCAAGTTCTGAGAGAGAGATACAAGACCTCCTTCATTCTAAAACCAAGGTACGGAGCTGATTAGACCCTTAGAGAATTCTTGGGGAGATTCTTGGTAAAGAATACTAAACTTAAGCTACACCTCACTTACTTCTTCCCTCGTACTAGACCTAGGTTACGTACACCGGGGCAGGCATATTTTAGAAGCACCAGTTGAGTACTTTTAGTCATTATTTATTAATGTTGTATTTTATGTTATATTTTCTGGCTTAGAAACCATATCATGCTTTTACAGTATTATTTTATAATACTCTTCGTACTGTGCGCATTGTACTTTTCAACCAGTATTACGATTTTAGCAGTTCATTTCTCCTGCATGAGACAGAAGACTGTACAATAAATACTTTTATTGAAAACGCCCATCTCGCTATTTCTCGGCACCTCTGGTGAAACGAAGCATGCACGATTGACTGAGTGAAATATCTATCTATTGTTTCCACAACTCTAGAGATACGTTTCTTATTATTGGGAAACAAAGCTGTCATGTTTATGCGGTTGTCAGAAACGAATCCCTTCTTGTGAATTCGAGAAGTTTCTAGTGGCCTCTGAGTTAGCTGTCACTCACAATGTAGTCTAATATATTCAATAGAGACCTTGTCGACCTCAGTCCTACGCCGAAACTATAGTATGTATTATTCCATTGCGCAGAGCCTATTGGGAATATAAGAACTACACTACAAGACAACACATGACGACTCACCCGGCGCTATGCCACCCCAATCCCAGACTCCCCCCATGCCCTGATAGTGCGAGCAAATGCGTGCCCCCAGTGACCAGAAGGAGGGCTGACCCAAAAATAGGGCCCGCTATACTAATACCCCGACTTGTGACAGGAGGCATAATCTACCCTGGACGTCCTCAGTCCTCCAATTCCAAGTCCGATTCCGCAACCAAGGACATCTTGTAGACGAAATGCAACCAACCACGTGATAGATACAGACTACAATACTTTCCCATTGGGGACTCCCTAGCCCCCCGGTTCAAACCCCCACAGTTCATTGGTACACTTTCGTCCTATGACACACCAAAGATGGTTTCTATACAATGAGGCCATTAACCAAAGCGAGAGACAGGGATGGAGTAGGGGACTACATATCAACCCACACCCTTGCGGGAACCCACGCATACAGGCATAGGCAAACAACACTAATCAGCATACCGAAGATTACACCAGACCACTGAAGGTGGGATCCATGTACAACCGTAATGTTTCTAATTGGGACTACAGGAGATACGATGAGATGTATGCTCCATAACGTGGGTTTCTTTTGCTATCTGCACTGCCTGAGTTTACATAATATTATGTATGTTATCATCGTGATACAATGATGTACCATGGAAAATAAAAATCCCAATAAAAAATATTAAACAAAAAAAGTTTACAGGAAGCTGGCTCTCTATATAGTGCACTAAAACAAAGTATACTATGCAAAGAGTCCAGTAGGTCTCCAATCGGTATACTGGGGCAAAAGTAGATGATACAAACACATTATTTGTGGTAGTGTGGGAGAGCAGTTAGAATTATCAAAGGATATTCATAGGCATTTGGTGTACTCACAGAGGCTAATAATAAGACACACACTCAAGAATAAATATGAGATTAATTTTACAAAAATAACACAGATTTTTTATATAATTTTCAAGACCAAGACCTTTGTTCACAGGTAAGTACCTTTTTATTATGAATTTTCAAAGTTCAGAAAATAGCTCTCTGTTGTGCAATTACATTCAATAAAAGTCCAGCAGCACCAGCAGAGTTGCAAGAAGTATTTTGTTTCCCCTAGACTTCCTAAAAGGAGGCAAGTAGACTCAAGCCCTTAGAGAACCTTTGCAAGCAGAATACAGAAAGCAAAAGTACAGTCCTTTCACTCTGCTCTCAGACAGAAGCGGCAACTGTAAGCCAAACCAGGAAAGCAACATAGCACAGGGGCACTACTCCTCCTGACAGCTCTTCGGCTCTTCTTATTGGCAGAATCTCTTCTTGATCCAAAAGTGTTTTAAAATGTTGGGGTAACAGGTTCAATACTTATACCACTTTCCACCATTGAAGTTGGCATACTTCAAAGAATAGTGTTTGTAGTGCACTAATTCTGCCTTGCCCTATCTTGGCTGCTGACACACTACAGGGGGTGGAGACAACATTTTGAGAGGACAGGCACAACCCTGTTCAGGTGTTAGTGACAACTCCCTCCACCACTCTAGCTCAGGAAGACCCATCAGCCTGGGGATGGACAATCAGGTTATGCAGGGCAAAGTCCCTTTGTGTGACTGTCTAGGGTGAATGCACAAACATTCCAACTGTCAGTCTAAGCCAGATGTGGATTCCACAGGCAGGCAGACAGAAGCACAGGATGGTAAAGCAAGAAAATGCCCACTTTCTAAAGTAGCATTGTCAAACACACAATCTAAAAACCACCTTCACTAAAAGGATATTTTTGAATCATGA
This sequence comes from Lissotriton vulgaris, assembly GCF_964263255.1. Taxonomy (NCBI): domain Eukaryota; kingdom Metazoa; phylum Chordata; class Amphibia; order Caudata; family Salamandridae; genus Lissotriton; species Lissotriton vulgaris. Next base: position 668,435,114 of record NC_141695.1, on the reverse strand, counting down.
GCTCAGGGATCCCAAATTCCAAAGCTCTATCTGTTTCCTATTGAAAGTTACACTTTTAAGATGTCACAGGGCAGCTCCAATTGTAACCTATGGGAGAGATATTAGTCCTTGCAACATGTAAAACACACCAGTACATGTCCTACCTTTCACACACACTGCACCTTGCCCATGGGGCTACATTGGGTCTACCTTAGGTATGCCTCATATGTAGAAAAAGGGACGTTTTGGATATGGCAAGTGGATGCACTTACCAGGTGAAATGGCAGGCCCGAGACATATTTTCAGGGCTACTCATGTGCGTGGCAAAATCAGAGCTGCAGGCCCACTAGTAGCATTTGATTTACAGGCCCTAGCACACACAGTGCCTTGTACAAGGGACTTACCAGTAAAACAAATATGCCAATTCATGGATGAACCAATCAGCAATACAATTTACAAAGAGAGAATATGCGTTTTAGCACTGATCCGTAGTGTTAAAATGCCCAGGGTCCTCCTAAAGCCAACAAATACAGGGAAGAACAAATAGGAGAAAGGAGATACATTTTTGGTGGATAACCCTGCAAAAAGGGCCACATCTAACAGCTACCAAACAACCCTGAGTACAGTGAAGCCACCATAGTGCTGGGGAACTGATAATGATGTGTGTTCGACAAATGTACTCTCTATGGCTTCCCTGTCTACTTACAATATCCAAGAATGGACTTAAATATGGTTGGGCCATATCTGCTCATCAAATGAGTCCACACTTAGGATGTAGTACACCCTGTCTTAGTGCTGTAAGGCCTGCAGTAGAGGTGGCTTACCTATACCTAATGATATGTCTGTGGGCATGGCACACAGGGATGTGTGGCATGTTGACTCTTTAATTTTCTCTGCACAAAGAAATTCATCCTACAGTGGCAGTTTGCATGGTCTTGATGAGGAGTCCCTAGGGTAGCACAATTTGTGATGCAGCCCTAGTGGACCCTCTCCAGATCCAATGCCCTAGGTAACAGGGGTACCATCTACTAGGGACCTATAGGGTTTTCTGACGTTGTGCCAATTGTGGTACAGATTTGAGAAAGAGACTTGGCACTGGGAACCTGGTAAGCAGGTACCCAGTGCACTTTCAGTCAAAAATCACATCATGTTCCATGCATCAACCCTGTCATTTATACAGTTTAAGGCGGTTTCCATGGATGACCCTCTTGGGGCTCATGTAAGTGCCAAAGTCCACCAGATAGGCAATGCCCCCTTTTCCCTAAAAGATAGAGTAGGGTCCAGTCTATTTGTCCCAGGGGGCCCTGGGAGTCACAGACTCCACAATGCACACCTCCCTCCGTGGTTGGGACTCCGCCTTGGCAGCCTTTTGATCATACCAAAGCTTCTGGAGCTCTTGGCTGGCCACAAGGATTTCGTTTGCTTTTTCCATGTATTCAGCCATTATGGAATGAAGGCCAAACACATAATTCACAATATCTTTCTTAAGTTGTTTGAGAGGTTTCTCCCATCCTTCGTTCACAAGACAGAATGGTCCCTTTATGGAATGACAGGACCAAACAGAAGTTCAAAGGGGGAAAACTCTACTCCCTTCTTTGGCACATACCTGTAGGCAAAAAGTGGGCATGGCAGTAAAACATCCCATCTCCTTCTGAGTTTTTCAGGGAGTCCACCAATCATACCTTTCAATGTCCTATTGAACTGTTCAACAAGCCCATTGGTCTGCAGATGATTTGGGATAGTGAACCTGTAGGTCACTCTACATTAAGCCCACATATGTTTTAGGTAAGCAGACAAAGTTTGTAACTGTATCTGATACTACCTCCTTAGGAAAGCAAACCCTTGTAAAGATACCAAGAAGGACCTTAGCCACTGCAGGGGCAGTGGTCCTTCTATGGGGAAAATCCCCAAGATACCTGGTAGCATAATCCACTTTTACCTGTATAAATCTGTTTACTGATTCTGTTTGAGGGTCAAAGGGACCAACAATGTCAATTCCTACCCTCTCAAAAGGATCCCCACACACTGAGAGTGCAACGAAGGGGTCCTTCAGGTGGCCACCTGCTTTGCCACAGGCTTGACAGGTGGCACTGGAGTTACAAAACTCCTTCACCTTCTGGAAAATACATGGCCAGGCGAAATGGTTCACTAACCTATTCCAAGTCTTGGTCTGGCCATAATGCCCAGCTATAGAGAAGTCATGGGCCAATGTGAGGATAAACTCTCTAAACTATGAAGTACTACCACTCTCCTAGTGGCACCAGGTTTGGGGTCTCCGCCTCAGTGTAAAGGAGCTCCTCCTCCCAATAGGTTCTGTGGGAGCCACTGATATCTCTCTTTTCCTGGCCAGCAGCCTGGTGCCTCAGGCTTTCAAGAGTGGGACAGGTCCTCTTCCCCTGGGAAAGATCTTCCTGTGAGGGTTCCCCTGGGCCCAGGTGCTCTGCTGTGTAAGGGCCAAGCTCCTGGGTCTCAGTTAATTCTGGGTCTGACAAATCTTCTCCCTGAGGAGAGGGGATTTGAGCAGGTGTCTATATAGAAGCTGGTTTTGCAGACTTCTTGCGCTTTCTCTTGGAAGGTTAGTCCATAATTGTAGACTCCAACACTTCTTTTTCACCCTTGGCTCTACACTGACCTCTTGTTTTTACACACACCCATTCAGGTATACCCAGCATGGCTGCAAGGGGCTATTTTAATACTTCAAATTATTGCCAAGCAGGTACTGTACAGGAATTGAATACAATACCACCACCCTTCTGTGGCCAGTACACCCTCCCCATTCTAAGGACAGCAACGCCATTGGATGTACCTTAACCTGATTGTCAGCACTGAGGACCATATAAGTCTCTCCAAGCAAGTACTGAACTGAAGACACCAGTTGCTCAGTCACCATGGTGACACTGGCTACAGTATCTTGCAGATCTTCAACTCTAACACCATTAGTATGTGAACCTTTCCTATATTTCTCCAGATTACTGGGCCAGACAGCCAGGTTAGCTACATCCACTCTACCCTCTGTGACTAGAGTTGCCTTAGCAGGCTCTCTTCCATAGTCACAACCCACTTGTGAACCCATCTGTAGACTTACCAATGCATTTACTACAGGTGTACTAGAGGCAATACTCTTGTTTTTACAGCTAAGGTCTCCCATTCAGTGTCCAAGAGCCTGACAGTCATGATACCAAACCGTTCTATAATCCCAGTTTTAACCCTGGTACCCACCCTTAGACTGTGAAGAGTTTCTGCGCACACCTTCCTGAACAGGGTCTTTTTGGACTCTTTCTTTTGGTCACCCCCACTTGGTAGTTTTGACACCCTTGTTTTAACCCAGTGGTCTGCCTTCTTCCCCAACTCTTGAAGAGAAAGTGGACATAGGTTTACCAGGAACGGATGTAACTTCTTTTGATAACAATTACTCAACAGATGCTCTTTTATTAATACATTGTAAAGCCCACCATAGTCATGTGCATTGTTACCTCCCAACCAGCCACCTTGTGTCTTATCTGAAAAGTCTACAAACTCAACCCAGGACTGACTCTGGGATTTTTTCGAGTTTCCCTGAATTTGATTTTATATTCTTCAGTGAAGAGTCCAAAGCCATCAATCAGGGAACCTTTCATGAGGTCATAAGACTCAGCATCTGTCTCATTCAATGTCAGGAGTCTATCCCTGCATATACCTGAGAACGGTTTCCACAAGAGAGAGCCCCACTGTGTTTTGGCCACATTTCTAATGATACAAGCTCTCTCAATAGCAGTAACCCAGGGAACCCTAAATGAATGATGGGGATCACAAGAGCCTCAGGACCACAGGAGCCCAGATGGTTTGTTGGTACCCAGGCCGGGCGGGTCGGGTGCAGAGCAGATATGTTAGCCAGGCTCTGTGCGTCAAGATGGTCTTCGTGGCCAGGGGCAGGTAAGTTGCCAGGATGATTTATGGACAGCTGGGAAACCCTTACAGTTGGTCTCAGGGGTCTCAATGTCCCTCCAAGGTTGGATGCACCCTGGGCGGGTGGTGTTTGGATTGGTCTCTTCATCTTGTTGCAGGTTGTCCGGTACCTAAGGTATTCCACGGTACAGCTCTAGTAGATCCAAGTGGCCTCTCACTTGGTGAGGGGACAAATCTGACCCTCTGGAGTTGGTGTACCTCTTCTCGCTTGGATGCTGCATCCCGGACACCTGGAGCATCGAGTCTGTCAACCCAACTCCACAAGTTTGGTGCCTGTGGACTGCAGGGGAGTAGTTCCTCTACTCAAAGGGAATTCTCTGGCAATTGTGGAAGGGCTGTAGGTATTATGGGGTTCTTGGAGGCCTCACAGCAACAGGACAAGACAGCACATCACAATGGTTGAGTCCTTGAAGCAGCAGACAGAGTTTCAAACCTCCACTATCTGGAGATGCCTGGGTTGCATTTCCCACCTGGGAATGCCATTCCAGCCTGGAAGTGGTGTGAAGGCTTTGCTCCTGGCCTCTGAGAGATCAGGCTCTCACCCCATGAGGTCAGAAACATGTCTGGTGGTGACAGGCTGTCGGATGTATGCCTTTATTAATAAATCTAACACTGGCATCAGTGTGGATGTATTAAGATAAGATGCTCGATATCAAACATCCCAGGGTCCAGGAAGGCCATCATGGTAGTGGGCAACTTGTAGCAGCGGCTGGTGCAGGTAAGAGCAGTGGGGCGGGTGGGGACTGGGGGTAGTTGACAGACAACTATGCGGGAAAATAACATTTTAAAAAACAAAACCACTTACCTTGTGCTCACTACATAACAGACTTGGTTAAAATCACATCATAGTTCAGTCAAAAGAGGCACTTTCCTACAGCATGGTCTTGAGAGTGATCTATTTGAACCTGATTACCAATGTGTGAGTTGGCTACCAATTAGTGGTCCTCATTGGTTAGCTGACAGTTGGACAACCTGAATCCTCACCCCTCACTACAACAGAGAAAGGTCCATTGGAGTACCATTGCCTCTGAGGTGAGAAAGTAAGTTAGAGTAAAGCTCTTACTCCATGGACCCAGTGGGAGAGTTGTGGTTAAGGTAATGAGAGTATAAATGCTTCCCCCTCTCACATAGTTAATTGGGGAGAGCACAAAAAATCAATAAAGGGTTGTGAAAGGTCTGCAGTTTGAGACACTAACAACATCTGACCAGTTCTGGCATGTTTAAAAAGCAAAATGACATATCTTTCTTAATGTTGGGTCTAACAAGTAAGACTATTAGCCTTGATCTCTATTCAGCACCTATTGTGTATTTTGCTCATGTGTACTGGATACTGGGCATCAGTGCAGACCCTGCTCTGTGATTAATGCCCATCGGAAACAGCTGTATGTGTCCAGGCAGAAGAGTACATCTGCTCAGAGCTTGCTGGGCACAGCCATGCCCAAGATTACCACAGGAAGGAGTGTTTTGGATAGAGGGTATGTCTGAAGTTCATGAGATGTATGTTTGGGTGATACTTTGGTTCCATAGCAAACCATAAATGAAAGTCTATGTTTTTAGGTTCTGGACCATAATTACAATAGTCTTTCAGAGGTAGTTTCAAAACCGATATTTCACAGAAATAATGAATAAGAAAGAACACTACATTAGAACTAGGGTAGGGCCAATTATAAACTTCACCCACTTGGATTTGAACCAATCCTGTCCTATTTCCTAAAGTTGGAAGTTTCACTGGACATTCAATTGCAGGGATATTGATTGCCCTGTTCTCTCTCAGGGCCTTAAGCTTTGACTGACAGTGGGGAAATGCAATAGCCTCTGTCAGATTAGCCTAATTCTTCACTTTTCAAGGGACTGGAAGATCTGTCATGGCTCTTCCAGCCTCGAGGAAGTTGGCACATTTGGAATAATGAGCGCCAGTCAGACGTGGCTGGCATGCTGTAAGCTTGAGGAAGAATCTTGGGGAGAGAATGTGGCTTCACGGATAGGGCGGTCGACCTCGGGTCTGGGGATCCGGGTTTGAGTTTCGGCAGGGACGTCAACTTTCTGTGATTTTGGACAAATTACTAGGCCTGGGCGGTAAATTCCGTTACGCCTGTGAGATGTGCGATATTTTGACCTTTTCGCGTCCCACGGAGAGCGCAAAAATGTCAAAACTTTCGCAATCTGCCGCGAAATTGAAGTTTTTTCTTGTTCGCGCTTTAAAAATGCGTTCTTGCCAACGAGTTTTCCTATCCGTTCGCGTGCGCCACAAGATGTTAGATTGTTGATAACCGGTCGCGCTATCCCGCGCGAGTTTGCGATCACGAACACGTCATTCGACCCGGAAGAGGAAATAAGCATTGCGAGCAAGATGGCTGCGCCCATTAGTGGCCGCATGGGCAAGTTAGAAGTACATTTCCCCACGAGCATGCAAAAACACATCGCGAACGGGCAGGAAAAGCAATCTTCGCGAAAGTTCCGCATGCTTGCAGATATTTTGCACAATTTCGCGTTAGTTTGCAAAAGTAAATTTCGCAAATTCCGCCCACCTCTACAAATTACTTCATCTCCACATGCCTAACAAAAATGAATTTGTCTGTCTGTAACATAACTGGTACTCATGTAAAGCACTCTGATACCTTTGTGTCTAGTTCGCACTATGTAAACCGCCACAAAAAAAAAAGAAAATCTTGCAACAGCAATGCAGATGCTGCAATACAAGCTCCTTTTGTAGTTTTTTCTATTTACTTTTCAAACCTTAGGAAGATTTGCACTTTTCAAGTAAGCACTTCTCAAAGAAGGAAAGAAGACATTCTGAACTGACAGTTAGGTAGTGTGCACTACAAACCTCTATTTTGGCATGCCCTTCAATCTATACACATTTGTAGAAAGCGGTAAAGCTACAGGGAGTTCTCACTACATTACTAAAGAATATATCTCCAAGATACTAAAACAAAACAGTTAAGCTGTTTTTAAAAGAACCCATAATAGTGCTAAACGAAATCCTTCACTAATTCAGAATGATCACCGAATTTGTAGTACATCACTCCTTGTATGTTTCAGGAAGACTATAGTTCTGATTCTTTTTTTTTAAACTCACTTTAAGGAATAGCAGGACTTTCTGATTCATGCTATATTTTGTGTTTTGTAGTGAACATCAGATTTATCTTTAGAGTCCTCTGACTCCTTACATACATAATATTCTTTGTATGTACTGATTGCTAAAGCATAGTTGGCTGTTTTCCAGCAATGTAAATAGCAAGTGGCCTATTAGTCCGCTCAGTGATACCAATTTGATGAATATCAGAAGGAAACAAATTCTAACGCACATTGTGAAAGTCTCGTGTCAAAAGTAGTCATTATTTGAAGAAATATTTAGAAGGAGTTATGAGTCCCCTGACTGGGGGATTTTTGGGAATATGAAAGACAAAAGCAGCATTTTAAAGCTCCGTGTACAAATAAAACTGATTTGCTAATTTATAGTTACAACTAGGGGGAATCCTTTTAAGAAATTGGAAAAAACTGATCATTGGTGCAATGCATGTAAGCCTAAAAACATTGTTTAAAGTGCATGGAAACACTATTTTACACAGGAGTTGTAGTGTCTCTCCAAGGGTAACTTCAAAGGAAAGGAATTGTGATGGTGTATTTAAAGCCAATTGCATCAGTAGAAATGGCGGAATCTGACCCTTCACCTGCCAAGCCTGCAAATTCGCCTGCATCCGGACCTGCACAACACCCGCCAAGCCAGGCACCAACAGCAACCACCTCAAGTGCATTCTGCTCAACACCCGCTCCGTCCACAGGCACGCCGTCGAGCTCTGGGAACCTCCTCGACACAACTTCGCCAGACGTCTCCTTCCTCACAGAAACCTGGATGAACGCCTCCTCAGCACCCGACATCGCCATAGCCATTCCGGACGGCTACAAGATCATCCGAAGGGACCGCATCAACCAAACCAGAGGAGGCATCGCCATTGTCCACAGAGACACGATCCGCATCACGACCAACTCGGACAACCCCCTCACCGCCGCCGAGCACCTTCACTTCCAGATACACACCGACCCCAAAACCACTCTCAGAGGCACCCTCATCTACAGACACCCGGGACCACGCACACAGTTCAGCGAAGCCATCGCAGACTTCATCAGCCTGCATGCCCTCACGTCCTTGGACTACATCCTCCTGGGAGACCTCAACTTCCACCTAGAAAACAACAAAGACAACAACACCTCCACCCTGCTGGACAACCTCGCCAACCTCGGACTCAAGCAACTAGTGAACACCCCCACCCACCTCGCCGGCCACACGCTTGACCTAGTCTTCTCCTCCAGCAACCACATCTCCTTCAGCCACTCCACCGGACTACACTGGACAGACCACAGCTGGGTCCACTTCAGCTTTAGGAAAACAACGACCCACCACCACCCGCATCAGGCCCCCCGTAGATACCGGAGCAAGATCACCACCGACCAGCTCACCACCTCCCTGAATCTCAAACCCCCCACCAACACCACGGACACCAACGAATCAGCCTGCACCCTCACAGAGCGGCTCACCAACTGCGCTGATGCCCTCGCACCTCTGAAGAATCATCCTAGCAGACCAGGCAGCAAGAAAACCTCATGGTTCACCGACGACCTTAAAGACTCCAAGAAATCCTGCCGTACTCTCGAGAAAACCTGCCGCCAGAACCAGACGTCAGAAAACATGTCAGTTTTCAAGAACGCCATAGGCAAACACCACCAGCTGATCCGCACCACCAAAAGGACTGCATTCAGAGAACGACTGGACAACAACACCCACAACAGCAAGGAACTCTTCAGCATCCTTAAAGAGCTCTCCAACCCCAGCTCCAGCAAAAATGACATCACGCCCTCGCAAGACCTCTGTGACTCACTCGCCTCGTTCTTCCACAACAAGATCGCCGACATGCACAGCAGCTTCAGCGCCCGGACCACGCACCCAACCACGGAACCAACACCCCCCACCACCACCCTCTGCGCCTGGACCCCCGTCAGCACCGAAGACACCAACCTTGTGATAAACACCATCCACTCCGGCTCCCCGGCCGACCCCTGCCCACACCAAATCTTTAACAAAGCTGACTCCATCATCGCACCCCACCTCTGGACCGTCATCGACAACTCCTTCGCATCCGCCACCTTCCTGGAGAGCTGGAAGCATGCGGAGATCAGCGCCCTCCTGAAGAAACCCACCGCAGACCCCACGGACCTCACGAACTTCCGCCCCATCTCGCTCCTCCCGTTCCCCGCCAAAGTCATCGAGAAGATCGTCAACAAACAGCTAACCTCCTTCCTCAAGACCAACGGCTCCCTCGACCCCTCACAATCCGGATTCCGAGCAAACCACAGCACCGAGACCGCCCTCATCGCAGCCACCGACTACATCAGGTCCCTGCTCGACAACGGGGAAACTGCGGCACTCATCCTCCTTGACCTATCAGCCGCATTCGACACAGTCTGCTACCTGACCCTAACAAGCCGCCTCCACCACGCCGGGATCCAAGGAATAGCCCTGGAATGGATCGCATCCTTCCTCTCCGACAGAACCCAGAGAGTCCGCCTCCCTCCCTTCAGCACCCACCAAAATCGTCTGCAGCGTGCCACAAGGCTCCTCGCTCAGCCCCACCCATTTCAACATCTACATGACCTCCCTTGCAGCCATCGCACGCCAACACAACCTAAACATTATCTTCTATGCCGACGACACCCAGCTGATCCTCTCCCTCAAAAACAAGCACGCCACCCCCAGAGCTAGTCTCCAGGGAGGAATGAATGACGTCGCGGAATGGATGAAGCTCAGCCACCTGAAACTGAACTCAGACAAGACGGAAGTACTCGTCCTGGCACCATCCCCCTCTGCCTGGGACGACTCCTGGTGGCCCCCTGCTCTGGCCACCACCCCCAAACCCACAGACCACGCACGTAACCTAGGCTTCATCCTGGACTACTCCCTCACAATGACCAAACAAGTAAACGCCGTCTCGTCATTATGCTTCAACACCCTGCGCATGCTCCGAAAAGTCTTCCGGTGGATCCCCGCTGCCACCAGAAAGACGGTCACCCAGGCACTCATCACCGCCGTCTGGACTACGGAAACGTCCTCTATGCCGGAACCACAACCAAACTACAGGAACGACTCCAACGTATACAGAACGCTTCTGCACGATTCATCCTGGACATCCCTCGACACAGCCACATCCCGGTCCACCTGAGAGACCTGCACTGGCTCCCCGTCAGTAAAAGAATCACGTTCAGGCTCCTCACCCACGCTCACAAAGCCCTCCACAACATGGGCCCCGAATACCTCAACAACCGCCTCACGTTCTACACACCCACCCGTCAGCTCCGCTTCGCCAGGCTCACCCTCGCCACCATCTCACGGATCCGCAGAACCACCAGCGGAGGAAGATCCTTCTCCTACCTGGCTGCCAAGACGTGGAACTCCCTTCCTACCCACCTACGACTGACCCAGGACCATCTCTCCTTCAGGAAGCAACTCAAGACCTGGCTCTACGAGCAGGAGCAGTACCCCCCCAGCACCTTGAGACCCCTATGGGTGAGTAGCGCACTTTACAAATTGATTGATTGATTGATTGATTGGTAGGGTGTAACGAAATAGCGTTGTTTGGTGTTTTTCCTACCTGCCACACTGACTTCTTGCTGTTAGTTGGAAGGATCCACAGGAAGCTTGAGGGCTGTGATCATCGCGGGGGTCTTCCACTGCTGCCGCTTGTAGCGGCCACACTCTGGTGGGACTCGGAGTCCCAGAGTGCAACGCGGCCAATCACCCACACCTATCGAGGGCGGAGGCATCCCCATCGCGCTACAAAACGCTGCCTCGCACCCTGCTGCGCGTGACGCGCCAGGCGAGACCAATCGAGGCTGGGCTGGGCCACCCCTCTTAAATCTGCTACCTGTTAGCCCTAATGTTTGTTTACTGGCTCCAATAAGAGCGATTTGATTTGGGGACAGCATTTGGGGGTCCCACAGAGAAAAATTGCGGATTTCAAAACCTCTGGAGCCCAGTGGGGTTAGTGCTTCCCATAACCTACTGACTAATATCATTAAAAATTGTTGCGGGCTGGGGAGGCCTAGATAGTAAATAAACGAAGGGGGATGGGAGCACACTGTTTCACCTCCCATACAGTTCGCCCCTTTGCATCCTGGTAAATGCAGTTTACCTCGGAAGCAAAATGATCATAAGGGAGGGAAGCCTGCAAAGCGTACTCCCGGGATGGCATCAAACCAACCACCAGGGGGATATGTTGTCGACGAGAGAAGCTGCAAAACTTCTGAGCCCCAAGCATGGGTATCTCATCTGGCAACGGAGCTTAAAGCATATTTCGAACAGTTCATAAAATCCGACCTCGAAGTCGCAATGAGACGTATTGATAAACCTAACTACACTGATGGACTCATGGGGTAGTAAAGTTGATGCCATCTTGAATACAATTGAATCTAATAAATTCCCAAATTTAGAAATGGCTCCCCAACGAAACCAGGTAACTCCACCTGTCTGTATACCACCACCCCCCCTAAGGGCATAAACTAATTGTGCAAATGAATGTGCCTACTGAGACTAAATCTCCATCCCCACAAAATCAGGCCCCAGCCATTCTCCAACACAGGTCTTTCCATTGTCCTGATAACGCTTATGACTCTAGGTCTATAGCAACTACCTCAGGTGCGCTAACAAAACAACAGGCACAAAGATCTTGCGCTTCAGACATCAGGAACACATCTCATCCCAAACCAAGGGAAATCAATTCTACACTTTCCTGTATAGACCTGCCTCAGCCTCCACCCCCTATGTTGTTATAGTAGCTGGAGTACCAGAGTTGGAAATAGGCCGAGGGGAGTCATACCCTGAACGGAAAAACAAAATCACTTTTTGATTAAATAAATACACTCCCCTACTTAGCACAAAGTGAAATCCTTTTTACACACAGGGTTAGCTGGCTGGGGCAGAGGCGTAAAGAAATTCCGGGGGACTGTGTTCTGATCAATTTTAGAGATAGCAGGGTGGTCCAATATATTCTTGAATGGGGATACTCTAGGGAGTCAGGAGGCATTCGGACACTGCCCTTGGGGTACTTCTATCCCCCTAGTCCCCTGTTAGACAGAGTGGGAACTGTGTACAAAAAGTGGGAATTGAGAGCCCAGAGTGGTAGCATGTTAAATATGGGCCAGGAATGCGAAAACACCATGGCATTTAATATCCCTGTGAGCCTTAGATTTAGTCCCCTGGATTTGATTGATTGACGAAATCCTACCTGTAAAAGTTTGACCTACATTAACAAACAGCCAGTTGAGCCCCAAAATTGTGGAAGACTCGAGAATGGTGACCAGCACTTTGAGAAAACCTACGAGACCACTACAGCAATTAGTTCTCTCAGTTCTTCTACTAAGACGCTTGGGGATCCTGACTGTAAGTAACCCACAGATTGAGGCAGGGACTCATGACCAAGCCAAGACCATGTACCAAGCAACACAACAGGACAGGCATTCCCTGCATACTCAGATTGCTATCCTAGATAAAATACAGAACATCAAGATTCTTTCCTGGAACATAGCAGGTCTTAGCTCAAAAATGGACCTCCCAGATTGGAGAGACTAAATAGACACTCATGAGCTATGCTTCTTCCAGGAAACATGGTCAAGGCAGGAGCTACATAAAGTGGGATATGTTACATATTGTATTCCAGATGCCCAGGGGGCCAGGAGCCAGGGGCCAGGAGGAGACCATGAGGGGGCTGATGCACCTGGCACCTCGGCATACATCTGGTATTCAACCCTCTCCACTGATATTTTGTGCATCCTTCTCTCTTTTTATAACACCATGAAGATTGCTATTATCAACATCTGTTTGTGTCCAGTGAGGCAGGGGCAAACCTCACAGACCTTTGATTGTCTTGCCACCTTTCTCTACACTCTACCAGAGTTTACCTATGTAATTATTGGTGGGGACTTTAATTGTCACTTTTAGCCCTTAAGAGGCATTACCACTATCATTACAAGTGAGGAAGGTTCGGCTTGGTCAATCCCTGAATGCAACAACTACCCAATACGGGGATAGACCCCTTTAGTTCTGCAGATGAACTCAGTTACATTTAGCCACTCACTAAGGGAATGTAATGGTCGATTCCCCTCTGACAGGCCGGGTAACTTTACCTTTCATAAGTTGGGACCGGCATCTATAATTGATTGTATTTTGGTAGATGTTGAATTATGGCACAAAAGTGACCATAATCCGTTGGTGTTAGAAATAGCTCTCCCTTTGCCCAAGGACCATAATAGTACACCCACACAATCCGTTCCAAATTTAGTTGCAATTGAAGGAGGTAAAAGAGTACGTTGGGGAACATTTGAATAGTCGCCGGAAAAAGTGGCCACCTTGTATAAACAAATCATTCCTTTTTCAGAAAACGGCATTTTGATTGTTTGAAAACTGTGAAGGTTCTGAATCTTTGTTGTTACTAAGAAAAAACCACTAGGATATGTTTTTTTGGCAGAGTTTTTTTACAATAGAGACAACACTAGTTCTGACCCTAAACCGAAACATCCCTGGTATAACAAAATGTGTAGGAAGGCTAAACATGCTCTATGATTGGGGATTAGGGAGAATGACAATCTACGTATTAAAGAAACGAGGGCACAATATAAAAAAACCCTAGCTGAAGCAAAAACCACCTGGGAGATAGATAAATGGGAAGCAATTAAAAAAGCTTTAGACAACCGAGATATGAGAGGCTTCTGGAACCTAGTTAAAACTGGGAAATCTGAAAGCATCCCAGCAATCGAACCAAACTTGGGGGAAGAAGTTTAGAGATCCCATTTTAAATTTTTTATACTCAAGCACCTTAGATGGAGCTGCAGTCACCAGGGAAGTAGAAGTAGATAAAACCCGCATAAATATAAGTGCCCCCTTGCACAATGAAAGAGGTCACTGTGGGACTGGGTAATTTGCTTCCAGCCAAGGCACCAGGGTTGGATAGAATTCCTGGTGACCTATTCAAAAATGAACAACCAGTGTGGACACCCTATCTATGAACATTATTTAACACTATCCTAAAAGGTATGGCGCTGCCCCCGACCTGGGAAGGGGCAGAAATTATTCCTATTCATAAAAATGGCACCCTGCATAATCCGGCAAACTACCGTTTAATAAGTCTTATAGACGTTACCCAAAAGATATTTGCCTTTGTTCTCCTAGGTCGATTGCAATCATGGATGGAAGAAAACAACATATTAACACCCTTACAAGCTGGCTTTAGAACTAAAACCTCAGCCATTGACCAGATCTTCAGATTGCAATTGATCCATTGGAAAACTGTAATCTTGGAGGTTGGCAGTCTTTACCTAACCCTCGTGGATCTTGAATCCGCATTCAACATGGTGCAGCGTGATCAGCTATGAGGCTTCCTCCGTGATATGGGAGTACCAGCCTACCTATGCCACCAGCTGAAGTACTTGCATCAAGATACGTATGCGAGAATAAGATTTGGTAAAAAAGGGAATTGACAGCTCCCTTCCCTGTAGAGAAAGGGGTGAGACAGGGATGTGTTTTAGCGCCAACCATGTTCTCCCTCTTTCTAAATCGTTTAATTGAAACTCTACTGGTAGTAAACGACATAGATTCACTGAGGTTAAGAAACCGCAAAATACCAGTTTTAATGTTTGTGGACGATACGCTCCAACTGTCCAAATCTCCCATGGGCATGCATTGGGTATTGGAGGAGTTCTGTTCATTTTGCAGGAAGAGGGATTTGGAGATAAACCTTTAAAAAAGACAATGAATATTCTTCCATGCTAATACTATCAATTGCCCAAACCCCGAAATGGAAGGCAGGGCGTTAGAGAGGGTGTCCATCTTCGAAAACTTGTGCCTCACATTTGATGATAAGATGGATTGGGGGACCCAAGTAAAGAAAGCTAATTTAAAACTGACACAGTCCATAGGGGGTATCCTAAAAGTACATGAAAACTGCACTCAGAAAGTGGTAGGTCCACCTGCAGAAATATATAAAAGACAGGAAAGGGGAGCATCACTATATGGAGCAGAACTCTGGGGTCACTACCCATCTAACACACTAGCTATAACAGAGAACGGTAACTGGACATAATATCGACTACATAATATCGAATGGACAAAATATTGACGGAAAAATATCGACAATACCAAAATATCGACTATAGGAATATCGTTGAAAAAAATATCGACTGCAAAAATGACCCAAAAATATCGAATACAAAAATATCGACTCAAAAATATCGACTAGACAAAATATCGAAATATAGTGAAAGTAAAAAATATCGAGAAAATGTTAGAAAATATTGATTTTATAAAATAAGATATATATAATATATAAATAAATAGTACCTAATGTTTAGGAGCAGGTTGTGGGTTTATAGGGGAATAGGGTGGGAAGTAATTTAATAATAATTAATTAGTTAATATATGTTTGGTAATTGTTTTAATTAGATTTTAATTGGTAATTAATTAATATTAATTAGTTAATTGTTTAATTGATTAATTAGCATATAATTTAATTGATTAATTGATTAATTGATTATTAATAATTATTATTTTTAAAAAGTAATTTGTATATGATTTTAATTGATACATTGTTTATTAATTAATAATAATTAGTGATTTATTGTATTAAGAATTAGTATAATATTTACATTTATTAATTGCTAACACATTAATTATAATTAGTTAATGATGTAATTAATATATTGCATATAATTTAAATAAATTATTTGGTAATTAATTTATAATAATGACTTAATTACATTAATTGTATACATTTAAATGTAATGTGTTAATTTATGTTGATGTTAATTAATTAATTGGAATTAAACAATATTAATTAATCTAAATTATTATTATAGCTAATGTGATAATATATTTTATAATAGTTTTTTTAAATTTTTTTTTATTTTATATATATTTATGTTTAATGTTGTGTTCATTAGTATTTATAGTGTTCTGGCTCACTTTCATAGTTTTTGTTATAGGTTAATTTTTTAGGGTTCTGGGTCATTTTTCTAGTCGTGAGTAAAGGTGTATTTAGTGGGATTTGGGAAATTTTAACGTTTGTGGGTAAATGGGTATTTTTGAGGTTGAGGGTCAGTTTTAAGTTCTTGTGTAAAGGGCTATTTGTAGAGTTCAGGGTCAGTTTTCAGTTTGTGGGTAAAGGGGTATTTGTAGGGGTCAGGGTCAGTTTTCAGTTTGTGGGTAAAGGAGTTTTTTGGAGGTTCAGGGTCAGTTTTCAGGTTGTGGGTGTAGGGGTATTTGTAGGGTTCAGGGTCAGTTTTCAGTTTGTGGGTAAAGGGGTATTTGTAGGGTTCAGGGTCAGTTTTCAGTTTGTGGGAAAAGGAGTATTTGTAGGGTTCAGGGTCAGTTTTCAGTTTGTGGGTGAAGGGCTATTTGTAGGGTTCAGGGTCAGTTTTCAGTTTGTTGTTAAAGGGGTATTTGTAGGGTTCGGGGTCAGTTTTCAGTTTGTGGGTAAAGGGGTATTTGTAGGGTTCAGGGTCAGTTTTCAGTTTGTTGGGAAAGGAGTATTTGTAGTGTTCAGGGTCAGTTTTCAGTTTGTGGGTGTAGGGGTATTTGTAGGGTTCAGGGTCAGTTTTCTGTTTGTTGGGAAAGGAGTATTTGTAGGGTTCAGGGTCAGTTTTCAGTTTGTGGGTGTAGGGGTATTTGTAGGGTTCAGGGTCAGTTTTCAGTTTGTGGGTAAAGGGGTATTTGTAGGGTTCAGGGTCAGTTTTCAGTTTGTTGGGAAAGGAGTATTAGTAGGGTTCAGGGTCAGTTTTCAGTTTGTGGGTGTAGGGGTATTTGTAGGGTTCAGGGTCAGTTTTCAGTTTGTGGGTAAAGGGGTATTTGTAGAGTTCAGGGTCAGTTTTCAGTTTGTTGGGAAAGGAGTATTTGTAGGGTTCAGGGTCAGTTTTCAGTTTGTGGGTGTAGGGGTATTTGTAGGGTTCAGGGTCAGTTTTCAGTTTGTGGGTAAAGGGGTATTTGTAGGGTTCAGGGTCAGTTTTCAGTTTGTGGCTGAAGGGGTATTTGTAGAGTTCAGGGTCAGTTTTCAATTTGTGGGTAAAGGGGTATTTGTAGGGTTCAGGGTCAGTTTTCAGTTTGTGGGTAAAGGGGTATTTGTAGGGTTCAGGGTCAGTTTTCAGTTTGTGGGTAAAGGAGTATTTGTAAGGTTCTGGGTCAGTTTTTAGTTTGTGGGTAAAGGGGTATTTGTAGGGTTCAGGGTCAGTTTTCAGTTTGTGGGTAAAGGGGTATTTGTAGGGTTCAGGCTCAGTTTTCAGTTTGTGGGTAAAGGGGTATTTGTAGGGTTCAGGGTCAGTTTTCAGTTAGTGGGTAAGGGGTATTTGTAGGGTTCAGGGTCAGTTTTCAGTTTGTTGATAAAGGGGTATTTGTAGGGTTCTGGGTCAGTTTTGGCCTTTAGGGTGAAGGGGTCTTTTTAGTGTTTTGGGACAGTTTTGGGTATTTTAGAGTGCTGATGTATAGTTTAACTTAACAGTGATACATTAAATTTATTACACGAAAATAGCTATTATTATAACTTTACATTAGTAACCTTTATTTAGATCAAAACTATTTATGTATTACCATGTTTCCAGACAGTAGCTAGAGTGGAGTTGGAATTCTAATTATTAATTGGTTGGTGTCCAGCACCATCAGTAATATTACCAACACTGGAGTTGGATTAATAAAAATACTTTGGTTAGTCTCCACCACATTTTATGGTATTACCTTGAGTGTAGTAGGAATAGTACAATAATTTTTGCTAGTGTCCTGCAGCTTCTATGATTTTAGATTGACTGGAGTAGTAACAATACATATAAAATTGGTCAGTGTGCAGCACATTTGTATACATTTGTTCATTACTGTATTTAAAAAAAAAAAATTAATGCAACATAGATGTTTTCAAATAAGTTTATTAAACAATTTTAAATTTTTTTATTGTGTACTACAATAAAATCACAAACAAATATAACATAACATTTTTTTTTACTTTTATTATTCACACAATAACATCTTTACATTTATATACATGTGGTCAATGTAAAAAATAATTTGGATTACTAGATTCTTTCTGTAAATTTTACATATTCCCATCAGTCACTTACAATTTAAAGTATTTATATAGAAATACATTAAACAATGATTTATTATATATTTCTTACATTAATATGTAATAATGTTAATATTAAATATTAATGTAATAAAATATATAATACATATTTCTTTTTAACAAGTAACATGACTATTATTACATTTGTTAGGATAAATTGAAATACAAAAAAAAATTTTCTTGGTGTATATTTCACACAATGTTGTTTTTACATAAAACATATAAATCGATTTGGTTGTAAAGTTTATAATTGTATAGGGAAACAATATGTTTAATTATAATATCTGGTATTTATTAAATATTAGTAAAGCAATTATATAATTTTGTTATACTTAGAAATAATTATATAACTTTTTTTACTAATTAATAAAAATAATAATTATTTTATTAATTATTATTATTATTATTAATTAATAAACATAAACATTCATTTATTATTAACAAAAATATATACATTCACAGATAAAATAGAGACTTTTTTCAGGCCATTCTTTATATACTAAATGGTTCTACTTGTTATATTAATAACAATAAATAAGTTATATTATTTATCATTATTAATTATTCCCATAAACATTTATAATGTTTTATTAAAATTATACACAAAATTATTCATATAAATATACAGAATAACTAAATATTTACATCTTTTATTCAAAGTTTTACATAATTATTTAATATTATTAATATATAATACATATTATATATTAATTTATATTAAATATATTATTTTTTGTTAATAAAGGAAAATTGTCATGAGTATAGTGTATTAATTTGTTACATTATACATGTGTATGTATTATATATTTTACATTTGACATTGTTTATTCTATTATCCTTTTATACAAATGGGTTAAGGGGACTACTTTTTTACCGCGTAAGGTTATTGCGCTCCATTCAGGACTGGAGAAGCTCGCGGTTGGGAGTTGCTTCGCGTGGAGAGAGGTAAGGTTATTTTTTACTACAAATTATAAGTAAGTGGTCATGTTTGAGGGTATAATCAAACTCTGTAGTGTTTTTTGGTGTATGTATTAATAGTTTAAGTAGCGTTTGGGTGAAAAGTCTCCGTTATAGATGTGTCGTGCTTTTTTTCCTTCAAGTTTAATTTTAAGTGTTCGGAAATGTCTTCTTACATGGTTAATGTTAATTGTTAGTATATTTACAAATGTGAAGGGGGTATTTGTGGGTGGCTTTCGTTATGTATGTTATTTTACAGGTTTCGGTTCCTCGCATGAAAACTACATGGAAGGAAGCGTGTTTTTTAACGGAGAAACAAAAGTTTAAGTTATTATGCTTATATTTTGACTTTTTTCTCCTATTTTTCGTGTTTGCCAGGAGCGGTTTTTTCACTTTTTAAACCTTTTTCGGGTTTTTTGGAGGGTTTCGATTCGGATTGATACATTGATATGCGTGACCGTTTTTTTAAAATAGTGTGTATATAACTTTAAATCCTAACGTATACACACTACTGTTTTCGGGATTTCCTGGAGCGTTTTTTTACGTTTTACAATTTATTTTCGGGTTTTTGAGGGTTTCCCATATTGGAATAGTAAGATATTGGATTGGATTGTATGGATTGATTTTTCCTTGATTGCGTCTCTCAAGTCCAAAAATTGTAAGTATTTATTTTACAATTTTGATTTGGTGGGAAATGTCGATTTCTAATGTTATGTGTATGTTATAAAAAATTATAAACATTGCATATTTGTTACGAATTTTTTTACATAAATTTTCAAAGTTTGTCAAACAAATATGTTTTCTTTATAATTCATTATATATGTTTATGACATGTGAATTTTATTAGTATTGTAAGAAGACATTCGTATATTTACTTGACATTTTTATAGTAGACTTTTTGCTATTATTGCCAGGTATTCTAAACCTCTAGTTGTAGGGTATAATGTGACTTGACTTTGAAGTAGTCGGAACATTTGTTGGGTTTGTTTAGTGAGTTTGGGCCCTATTTGTGACACTGATTGTTCCATTCTTAGTTCCTGATAGCTTTGTTCTTTTTTCAAAGCTTCAAGAAGGTTGTGGAATGTGGGTTTGCCTCTGTTTGTAGTTGCTTGGAAAGCATTATGCCACCCTTCAACACTGTTGTTGGTTTTAGCCTCTTGGTTTAAAGTACTGAGATAGACATTCCACCAAGGGATTTGGAATTTGGGCTGGCGTCGATGTCCTGATCTGTGCAACCTTCCCACCCAAGTGTCTTCAAAATAGTCTAGCAATGGTGTTAGCTTATCCTCATTCCTCTTATAATATGCGCTGTCAATTAATAAATTGTAATGTTCAGCAACATCTGTAACAGGGACGTAGGCCAGGGCTATTAACTTTTTAACTTGATAGGCAAAGGTGCTATCTGTAGAGTATAGTACACTTAAAGTAGATTTTTGGAGATGCCTCCATATACTCTGATTAAAATGATAATAGCAACCCTGGATTGCTGTGTGGGGAAATGTTCTCAAAATGCTATTTATCATAGCTAATTCGAAATCAATAATTATTTTTTCGGGAAAATAATTATTGATTTCCGTTTTGAGAACATTTAAAATTTCGGTGTAGGTTGTTTGCTGTTTGTTGGGTAGCAAACAGTAAATGAAAGGTATGTTAGAATGATGGTATAAACCGTGGATGGAATACAGTTGGTAAAAAGGTTTTGGGCAGGGTTTAAATGTTCCATCCATCATCCATTGGGGACACTGTTGGATTTTTCGTAAATTACTTGCAGTTGCAAACATAATTATTCGGTTTGTACTGCTTTCATTATCAAAAAGAATAAATTTATCTTTATTGTGTGTGATGGCCATTTCGGGTGAAATAATAATTTCTTCAAAACAAGTTGGGTTGGGTTGGGTTGTGCTAGTGAGTCGTTTGGTGCGTGCAATTGTGCGTTTCAGGGAGTCAATAGAGGGTAGTTGCCCTGAAGCATGGGCAGGGATTTTTACCAGTTCTTCTTTACGTATTTGTGTGGTGGGTTTGTCACTTTGTGTGCTAGCACTTTTAATACTTTCTAAGGCATCTCTAATTTCAATTTCTGTGACATTTGGGGGATGATTATGTTCTCTAGTAAATAGTACATTAGTTTCCTCGGTAGTGGCCCTCCCATAACATTTGTTGGAGTAATATTTTGTACACTTCCAAAAAACCTTTCTACCACTTTGTCTCTCCTGATTATACACATAACCCATGTAGCATAATAGCAATTTATTTTTCTGAGACATGACAAATTCTGCACCTTCAGTCATTTTGATTTACTTGTTCTAGGAAAGAGTAGAAAGAAACAAAATCAGTACACATTTTTTTACTTATGTGGTGCTAACATCATTAGTGATGCATTTATACTTACAGTTAATCAAAGTAGTAGTCACAGAAGCAGAAATGTCTTTTGAATGATGTTCTTGTATGTATCTCTTTATTTGCTGTTGGTATGAAAATATAGAAAAACAACGTTAATGTTTATATATAACAAACGTATTTCCTACTCAAAAGCAGTTGTCATTTTTGTCTACTAGTGCATTTGATGTAAACATTACATATACTTACTTGTTTAAATAGTAGAATAGTAGTAATTGCTGGAGTTCATCAATTTAGTACAGGTATGATCTGTAGAGTAGATAGAAGAAATAAAAGCAAAATATTATAATTTTTATACTGAACCGTTTGGAAATGTAACAGATTTAAACGTATACTAACTTCTAAATATGTCGTTTTCTTTGTTGTAGGTAGAATAGCTGTATGATGTATTCAGAATATCTGTAGAGGAAATATAAAATAGATAAGATGTTGTTAAGAACATAGTCTGTGTTATTTTCGGCAGTTTTAGAGAAATGATAAATATACTTACATTTTTTACAAGGCTATTCTTCTATATTGGTATATTTTGTGTAGGATGTTTTCATATGATATGTAGAATAGATGTATGATGTTTTCTGAATATCTGTAGAGGCAATTCAAAATAAATAACATGGTGTTAAGAATATAGTTAGCGTTTTTTGTGCCCACATTTTAGCAAATAACAATTATACTTACATTTTTCTGAAGGGTATTCTTGTGTTTTGCTATAGTTGATCTTGGATCTTTCAAATGATCTATAGGGAAGATGTAAAAAGCAAGATATGTTGTTTAAAAATGTGCATTAATGAAATTGGCCGTTTTATAACAAACACATCTATACTTACATGTGTAATTAGGGTAGTTTTATCGTTTTTGCTGTAGAAATAGCACAATTTCAGTATATCTGTAAATATAATGTTAATGAAAAATAAATACTCTTGTAAATTAGTGTTTAAAAAAAGCAGTTGGTGTGTAACAGATAATTATTATATACTTACTATCTGATTTTGCACATGAAGAAATATGACCATGTAATAGGAATTGTGTTGGAGTAGTTTCTATCAGAAAAGTAGGAAGACATGAAAATAAAATAAGTGTAAGACTTAGGATATGTAAGGAAAATAGTGCACTTCTAATTTAGTTTTCTACAAAAATGCTGTGCTACTTACTTGATTAATTAGCTAGTAAGCTGGATCTTTAAAGATGTTCATTCTGCAACAAAATCTTCAAAGTGTTGGCATCTACTTTCCAGAGAGGTAGCAGCAACAAATGGTAGAATGCATGTAGGCCTTTTATAGTATATGTGTTATGTGTGCTTTGATTTGATTGGTTGTAGGATGTAAGGAAGCATAGTATAGGCTAGTTTGAATTTTTTTAAGTTAATTGGAGTGTTTGTTGATGTGAGAATGGTGGTATGTGGTTATTCCCGCATTAAAGCAGGTTCGTGTTTAAATGAAATATATTTATATGTGAAAATAAGTAATGAAAATGTTAGTTAAATGCAAAGAATAATAGAAAATGATAAAATGCATGTAATAGAATGTATAGCAAATGTGGATTAATAGTAATTTTATGTAAGAAACAGGTATTATATTTGAAAAGTTTTTTTAAGTGAGAAATGACTTTTATTGATGATAAAGATGGTATTTTAGAAAGATAAGTGTGCAAACATGAACTCGATATTTTTTTTTTACGATATTGTGGTAGTCTATATTTTTGTAGTCGATATTTTTGTAGTGTTAGGGCTAATTTCATGTCCAACGATATAATTGTAGTCGATATTTTTTTATGCGATATTTATGTATTCGATATAGTTAGTACTCGATATTTTTTACTCGATATTTTTGTCGTTTGTGTAATAAGTATAGTAAGTCGATATTTTTGTCGTCGATAATTTGTCAACGATATTTTGGTAAGTCGATAATGTGCCCGTCGATAATATTTCAGTGATCCACAGAGAACACCTTTCTTAGGCTGCTGCTGGGCTTCCCCAAGAGCACCCCTTATAATGGATCTGGGTATCAGCCCCATTGCTGACATAATTGCTTCTCGACCACTTCTATTCTGGTGCCGTCTCTGGAGCACCCCTGAGTTAGTAAAATATAGGAAGGAATTGAAGAATGTTATGACCATCTTGGGAGCAGAGAACATACCATGACTGTCCTACATTAGGAACACATGCCAAGCATTGGGGAGGGCAAATATTTGGTTAACACTAGAAGATACCGGTCCCTCCATTCCCAAAAGTCCCTAGTCCTAATTTAAACATGGGGAGTTCCCGCTCCGAGCACTCACAAAAAAATGGAAGGGGGCTATCAAAGTAAATTGCCCAGGGTGTATTTTGATTTAAGAAACAGAACTCCATGTCCTTCTTTTTTGTCCTGCCTACAGAAGGCCAAGGTCCAAGCGGGTGCTCCAGCTTTGCAGAAATGTGGGGATTAGGCACCACACTGAGGCCTTCAGGCTATTAAAATATGAGAGACACCCACTATTTGCATTTGCCATTTCCAGGTTTTTATTCACGATGTGGTTCATACATAGGGGCATTATAAAGAAAAAAGAGCTGGGGAATAATCTAACTGTGCTCACCCATTAATTATGCTGCTAATCTATGTTTGCTCAACTTTTTAGCTAGAAACACTGTTTTGAAACCTTCCCCTTTTGAGCTATTTTATCGTTTTATTCCTTTTTAAATGTATATATTGTAATTGTTTTTAAATGTTTTTTAAAATCATGCTCATAGATTACCAGGCAAAGATTGATATCTTAGGTTGTTAATAACAGGGCGATCAGTACAAGTGGAGTCAGAAAACATTTTAAAACTTGTATTTAACTAGTTCCTTCGGCTCTAAAGGATATTTTGTATTTTTTATGTATAACTTTTGTGTATTATAGATTTTTGTAATACAAGTAACAGTATAATTATATGTGCTTTTATGGCTGTATGGCCAAAATAACGTTTTTTAACTGAGTGACTGACATAGCACAAAAGGAAATGCTTTTGAGATGTACTTAGAAATAGGAACATTATATAACAGTTCAAGGTCTAGGAAAGTACTGAACGCCAAGATGGAATCATATGCCAATGAACAAAAACAAATACGTATTCACTGATACACAATTGTCTCTGTTCCAGCCCTACCAGCCTTTCAGAGACACCACCTATAATGAACCCTGATAATTCATTAATGATCACTCACCAGCGCACAGAGCAAACTTGAGGCTTTTATAGTGCTCCATCATCAAATAAAGAAAGCCTGGAATAGGTTGTACTCAAGGGCAACAGTACACTGTTGCCTCAGAGGTGCAGTGAGGCCCACACTTTGTGAAAGGTGTAACAGTGAGTAAACTGCAAGAATGAAAGCAGCTGTTGCTCACTGTCTCCAGTGTCTCCAATGCCAGAAACCAGTCCTGGGAAGCTTGATTCTGGTCCAGGGAAGACATGGCTTGGCAGTTCGGGCTGGACTGTTCCCATGAGGCACAGGGTCAGACTGATTTGCATATGGCCATGTCTGAACTGGGGTGGCGGAGTGAGCTAAAGAACGGTGATGGATTAAACCCAGATCAGTTAACTGGGGGTGAGTGTTTGTATTGTCAACGCTCCGTCCATCATCCCCTTTGGTTTTTCACTGTCTCCACAGCAAACAGAAAAGACCCAGATTTCCTGAGCATGACGCTCCATTCTGGTGTGGTCTCTTGAACCCGGAACAAACCCTCAAGGCTCTGTTGAAGATTTGCTGGCCTTCCCTGCTGCTCATTTTGGCTGTACATAAGTCCCCTTTAGCATGCTCTTCTCTAATGCCTTTGATTGTCCTAAGACAGAGGAGAGGAAAGGCCCACAGGCATGTATGAAACATGAAAAACAACCAGAGACCCTTCAATGTGTTAGTGGGCTCCTGTATTGGTCAGGGGACTCATTTGGAAAGACCTGGCTCTAACTCTAGAACTGGGCCTGAACGAGCGAAAGGAAGACGACAACATGATGCAAAAACAGATAAAAGAGAGAAAGAAGGGATGAACAAGAACCTTCAACACTAAGAGAATGGAGCTAGAAGTGTGAGGTGATAAATGAAAGCAGCAGGAGGGGTAATTCAGACTTGGCAGTCGTGGTATTTGGCAACCCTGACATTCAGCTGCGGTGCTGGAGGGCTTCTGAAAAAACTTTGGAACCCCCTACTTATTCATTTCCAAACTTAGTACTGCTCCTATGCATCGAAAGGGCCGGAGGTCAATAGTCTATCACGCTGAATGAGTAAGCAGTAAAGCAAAAATGCCCCTTGCACTGTCCAAGAAAAGTACATTCAATAACATAACAGACAGAGGCATACCTCAAACTCACTTTAAAAATGTGAAAATGTAATAGATTGTCGTCTCAGGCCTCTAGTGACAGGGAATAATAAAGCATCACCTTGCACAGGCACTATGCAACCTGCTATGTACAGTAATTAGGCTAAAACATGTTGTCAAACACAGAATTGGCCTCTCTCAATTCGTCTTAAATAACATATTGGTCAGGACGTGCAAAAATGGATTTATGGTAAACTGAAAAAATACATGTACAAAGCGCAATGAAGATGCAACTGAAAATAGACCACAAGTGCCTAATCCACCTGGAGACAGACATTTGAGAAACACGAATAGATGAAAGCCAATTTCTTTGAGTATGGCCATTAGTCATGTTGCAAACACCACTGATATTACATCCTTGGACAGCAGATATGTCTACCGCTTTCCAAGAGCGGGGATTGGTGTATAGCCATGACCACTTTTCCCCATATACCCAATCAGAATAAAAGAGACCTCAGTAATGTGCCTCTCCAGTCAATCCCGAGTATCCCAACAGGACATAAGCTGCCAATTACACCTCACACAAGACTGAGCATTCAATGCCATCGTAACATTCCATTCAGACAACACACACATTGTCTGGAGATTACAGCTCACAGGAAACACACATTTGCAGAAATCCCTCAAACTTCACTTAAAGTATTCTTTCTGATAGTCTTAACTACTAACACACACTGATTGGTAGAAAGTGAAAGTAGACACATAGGACACAAATCCCAAAAATAGAAACACACATGGTTGTGCATGTCATGACAATACCCATACACACTGTCATAGTGATCATACACAAAACTGATGTATGAACTACAATGCAACACCCCTAAATGCGAGGTTAACTGTGACACTGCATTTCCAAGCAGCATTGTGAGGAAGAAGTGCTACATAGAATCACTGGTCTTCTTTCCTATCCGGGAGACTACAGCTACACAACAGGATACTCGAAAGTCTCTGAATGCAGATGAAGGACACCACTAACCATTCCAATATTAACATCACCAGATGATTTCTCATATGAATTCCTAATCTTACACAAACTCTCGTCCATTACCTCTAAGGTAATTGGAAGGGGCATGATACACCACTGGAATACATCAATAGCTATTACACACCCCTTACAGCACAAGCAGTACCCAACTTTAGAACATTTGCCAGGCAGAGTAAAAACTACCTGTGGCTACAAATCAATATCTGATCATCTGCAGAGCTGGAGATCATAAGAAAAGGTCCACAAAATACTGCAACTAAATACACAAGCGACTTGGGTAAACAACAGAACGACTAAGAAACCAATAACTCCATCAGAAAAACTACTCACTGAATATGTATGCTAACCTCACCTCTGCTTACAACCACAGTTTAAGACAGTTGCTACCTGCCCCACAATCCTCAAGGATGCATTGTGTGACCACGAATGCACATATTTAGGACCGGACAGGTATTGCATTCCACTGGGCATTTATCCAGTGACCTGAGCCCTTGGAGGAAGGTTTTGAAATGCCAGGACTGCTCCTAGTGCTTCTGGTAGTTTCTCCAGCTCCCGGCTCTAGATGAATTACAGCAGGCACAGGGAAGTCTCAAGAAAGAGAGAAAGAGTAGGAGGGAGAGGTAAGGCAAAGATTAAGAGATCGAGGAGGGAGAAAAGAGAGGGACAATGGATGGATGGAAAGATAGAGCTTCCACAAGGATATGAAGGTAGCACAGCTGGTTAAGACATTTTTGCTAGGGCTGCTTTTGTTTCACCAGTCCGGCCCTCCACGTATGATATACCCAGTGACACCAGCTCCAGAAGGTCATTGCAGCAGAAAAGGACATGAAGGAGAAATGTTCATCCTTATACAACCCAGTGTGAAGGCTATCTGCTTTTCAGACATAAATCAGAAATCTTTCTAGAAAGAAAATGCCAGTACCTTCTGAAGAAACCATTATTCAACCACAAAACAAACACACGGTGGAACAGTTACAGAAGTTTACAAATGGCAATATTTTCGATAAGTGCCTTATAAAGACACATGCTCAATTTATGATGATCAGGATTTCCCCACAATTTCCTCATGACATATTGTAGTCCCCTAAATTTGATCTGTGGAAGGATGGAAGTCATCTTATGAAAAGGATGGTATTAAGGCTCTGCTCTAGGGAAGAGAACAGAAGATGAATGAAAGTTATAGAATAAGAAGCAAGCACATGAGATTGACGAGAAAGCTAACCATTGGTAGACAGTGGTCTGACCCAAACCCCACAGTAAGAACTGTATTGTCCACAATAGGTCCTCTACAAGAACGCTAGAAGCAGTCTATAAGAAAGACCTACAAATTAAGCAAGGACTGAGCTTTAAGAGCAACATAGTGGACTGGATGAGAGGAGATGGAAGAGTTAAAAAGGACAAAGGCAGGCAATAAGAAAAGTCAAACCAATATGCAGAAAAATGAATTAGTGATAGGACAGTCATGTTTCGGAATGTGTTTATTCAACCTGGAAATCCCATGGTAAGCCATGGTAGTCTCATCTATATGGATAACCCATTCCGTTCTTTGAGTCGCACTAGTGGCATAACAATTACCCTTGTTACAGTTGCAAACCATATATTCATCATTATTTCAGTTGAATCGAACACTAAAAAAGGAATTAAGGTAATATTTCAGGCTCTACAAAAATAGATACTCCTGTATTTTTATTTCACTTTAAAGAATCATAGGAACGAAGTGATAAAAAATGGATAAGCAGCATTATACAAGTATAAACCAGAAGAATACTTAAGGAGTGACAGAAAAACTTAGGGGGATATTCACAAGGAAGTGGCGAAGAGAGGCGTTGGCCTTCTTGGCTTAACGCCTCTCTCCGCCACTTCAGAAAAGCAAGGCTGTACCGTTTTCACAAGGACATGGTGCAGCCTTGCTTTTCCTCCTGCGATGGCGCTAAATTTCACAACTTAGTGCAAACGCAGGCACCTACAAGGGTGTCTGCAAGCAGGAAGGGTTGTTTATGTACAGGAAGTGGTCCCTTCCTGCACATAAACAAACCTGAAATGCCAGTTTGTAACTTACATGTGTGCTGTTTCATGCAGCACAGATGTAAGTTACAAAACAGCATTTTTAAAAAAGGTTTGTTTTTGTACAGGAAGGGTCACCTTCCTGTACATAAACAAAAAAAGTAATTTTGCACTTACAAGGAGAAATAAAGCATTTCTCCTCATATCGCCAACTTAAAACCAGGGTCTTCCTGGTCTTAAGTTTGGCGTTAGCTCCTATTTATGCTGCCCTTGTGAATAGGGGGCAGCGTACACATCAATGGGTGTTGCAGTGGAACGCCCACCACAACACCCACTACATGCCCCTTTCACGCTAGGCACAGCGTGAAAGTGCCTAGCGTGAAAGGGGGCCTATTCACAAGGCAGCATTAAGCCATGTTAAGTGGCTTAACGCTGCCCTGTTAATAAGGCGCGGCCTCTATCATGACGTGGTGGTGGCGATAGGGACTTGTGAGTAAGCCCTTTAAAATCTCAGTTATGCCTCAAACGCAGTGAAGAAAATATCCAACCACCCAAGGGTAACAGAAATCAGAGACCAAACAGCTAATTCCATTGTGCATGGTGTGATATCTCTCATGGGAAATGATAAATAGCATATGATCAAGTGGAGGAAGTATTGCATTACAGGAAAAATACCTACTTGGAGATGTTACCGTTGTCTCTTATTTTAGCATGACAAAGAACATTTGGGAGCCTTTGAGACACAAGTACTTTAATTTGGTCAACAGAACTGTAGAGTTTTAAATATCCCAAGTATAATCCAGGATGGAGACGTTGTTGACTTCTCTTCTGATAGTTTAGTATATCCTACAATGTAAACAAAATAAGAAAGCTTTTACAAATATTATTCTTAGCAATTTGACATTTTGAAAGAAATTCTGAATGAAACAACAATGTACTGCAATGAGAGTATTCAAATTCTGCAGATGCAATCCAATGTAAGCAAATGCACTCACACACAACTTGGGATCGAAACCTCCTGAGTTAACACATTAGACACTACAGCTGATTATGTTACACCTTAATGCACAATAATAATCCTGGAAGGCATGTTCCTCTTTTTATGTGTGCTGCAAAGTACATCCCAAGTAAAAGGAGGAAATAATGAGGAGTAATAACAACATTTCTCCTCGTTATGCCTCTGTTAGGATGGCATATCATTTTGCCGCAATCATCGGTTTACTACCTTTAGTAAATCTGGAATTTTGCCAGAGTCATGGGTGAATGTGTGGGAAAGCCCATTGAAATCCTTCAGAATGCAGAGTAACGAAAGGGAGCGATTTGCATGGCCTTGCATTATTCTTGATTTACTAAGCCTTATTGAGCCACACAAGGTGGCTTAGTAAATAGCACTTAAGCCTTTGCAATGCCTTGCGTGACACAATGGAAAGGCTTATTAAATCTGGGCCTAAGAGCATAGTACAACAGAAGATTAGGGCACACGTTTTTTGGTTATGAGCTGTAATAGCATGTTGACAGTTAATCCAATGAAGAAACATACTTTAATAGATTATGGGACAATTATGTCAACATGATAATGACGCTAAAGCATGAAACTAACAGGCAAATTAGAGTCTGAGTGGAAAGGCCTTCATAGATCGTTTTCATACAAATATTATATATTTTCTTTTAATGATTGTAAGACTGTGACCTTCCTTGTTTAAATATGCGTGGGTCTACTGAACCAGATTCAAAACATGATCTCAAGCGTGCACTGCTCTCCTTGTGCAATCAGAAGGTGTTATGTGCAGCGTAAAAAGTAAGGAAGGGCTCTGAATGGATACTCTGTTACTCGTGCTATTTCTATTTAAAACGAAAAAAAGATGTGGGCCCCTCTACGTGTACAGTATTGGCACTTATAGATTTATTTACTATCTCAGTGTTTAATTGTACTCTTTGCGTGAGTTTTCCGGTATGGGCTTGTCCATAGATCTATGCGTTCATTCTTTCTATAGGAATGGTTCCCCCCACATACAGTTTCTATGATCCATACGTTTTGTAGTTCAAAGTGTTGATTTCTCCATTGTGAATATATATCCATAACCCTCCGTACCGAAGTACGACCAAACTTTTATATTCAATATATGTTGTTATTGTAGTTGTTGCCACTGAGTTAAAAACAATTCCAAATGAATATAATAGATTTACGCACAATTATAAATCCATATGATGAATATGATTAAAGAGTTTTTTCAGGGGGGCGTGGCTTAGCGCCCGGCATGGACGGCAGCTCTGATGTGAGCGCTCCGTGCCGACCGGGGGATTCACCCTTCTCTGCTTGTTGCTGACACACTCCAGGAGAAGATTGCTCAACCGGAGCATGAGGGGCGTGTTGTGGCACTGACTCGAGGCATCTTCTAGGCATTTTCCTCGATTTCCCGCAAGGTATCAAGCGGCCACGGCTTCCTGACGGCCGCGACCGCCATCTTGTTTATGTTTCGCGCGTCTGACGCGCTACCCGCTCATGAACATGCCGACCTCCTACGATGCCCCAAACTTATGCAACTGCTCATGGTGAGCTAATCTCTATTTATCCATGCTGATGGTGTCCTTATTTTACCTGCTTTAGATTGTACGAGCATCACACGCGAATATCGCGACTTTGGCGGCCATTTTGACTTTATTGAGCTTTCTCCTCACATAGCTCACCTGCGGAAATAATTTGTGCTTGCTCTCTACCAGGCCCAATTTATCTCATTTGCACTCTCTTATTTTTGGATTTTCTTCATTTCTGCAGTTCCTCACGCCACCTGTGCATTTACTTGATTGGGCATTCACCTCAGACTGTCCTTACCTACTATGATGCTGTGACTCTCCTACTGGATTCTCCCCTCTCTACAATATGCCACCTTGTTGCTTTTCACTTTTATGGACATCCTGCGCCTCGCTTTCTTGCACGAGGGCTTTCTGACTTAAGTGTATGGATATTCCTTTGTGACTCTATGTGACCTATTGACGCTACTAAGTGGATTTGAGGTGGCTTTTTTTGGACCTTTTTTTTTTTCTCGCTCCTGCGTACTTTTGCTTATTGAGCCGCTTCTCTGCCCATGTACTGACTCTCGCAGGCACGCAGTATTCCAGGTGCTAGTTTTTCTTCTGTTTTCTCTTCGGAGGCGGCTTTCATCATATGGAAAGAGGTGCAATTGGTCGTGTTTCTAAAACTCCACGACGTGTCTTCATCAAAAATTCAAAAGTCTTTTCTGCATTGGCACATCTGGAAGCTTCTCAGGCACTTGCTCTCCAAATGTCGCAGTCTAGCGCAGAACGTCCTGTTCAAACCTCAGGGAAAGTCACAACAAAACGTCTTAAAAAGGATCCCCCATCACCGACGGGCTCTACCTCAGCTGTATCTATGGAGCTACTGTTGGAGGAGATACGTGCTCTTCGACCTTTCATGGAGGAAACCAATTCCAAGTTGCAGGTCCTAACTGATAACTGGTCACAGATGGATACGAGATTGACAACGGTAGAACGCACCATATCTTCTCTCCAGGAGTCATCCTCCAAGGTGACGCACATGCAGTCGCAGATTTCCTCTCTCCAGAAGCAGGTTGAAGAGCTTGAAAACCGAAATCGACGCAACAACCTCCGAATTTACGGCCTGGTGGAGAACTGTGAGGGGAACGACCCCGTTGCTTTTTTCAAATCCTTCCTACCTAAGCTTCTACATTTACCCGAAGGTACCGCGCTTAACATCCAGCGAGCACATAGGCTTGGTCGCATTTCTTCAACTTCTTCTGCTCCTTCAAGACCAAGAGGTGTCATCATGTATTTCCTGGAATATACTGATCTTCTTAAAGTCCTCTCAGCAGCCCGTGCTTCCCCTCGCCTCACGTTGTCAGGATCTACTCTCTTCTTCGCGCAGGATTATGCTAAAGCTACAGCCAGCCGTCGTAAAGCTTTCTTGGATATGCAGCCAGAGCTTCGCTCCATTGGCGCCAGATATGGCCTTTTTCATCCTTGTCTTTTCAGAGTTACTCATAACAACAAAACGACGACCTACGAGGATCCTGTTCGTCTTGGGAGCTTCCTAAATTTCTGTCAAACGCCTGATATGGACCTCTCAGCTTTCCCTCCATCACTTTCATGAGCTGTTGTTTTTAATTAATTAGTCTGCACACTCAGTGCTGATTTTATCTTTGTTCGTGCTTGTCATGCTGATCTACCCCTTTCTTATGTGATCCTTCTTGCTTTCTATTTGTTCCCTTAAGGCTCCATAATTTGTTCATATGTTTCCCATTTTTGTCTAGCATTTCGTTCCTATTATGGCATCTCCTGCTGTCTTCTTCTCCTCATGTTTTTTATTCTCTCTTCTCTCCCACAGGTTCTACAGTTTACTGTGTGTCTCCCCTTCGATCTGGTGGTTCGTTTACGTCGGTTGTTTTGCCTCCTCCAGTTGGCGCTCCCCCCTCAGTTTTTTCTTCTCGTCTCTTCTCCCTCTTGATCCTCCTTCCCCAGTTCCACCCTTCGTAAGTATGTTTTCCCTCCTCCCCTCGCTGTTTGATACTTCCTTTCTATCTTTAATCCTGGTTTTTTTCTTAGTTCTCCTTTGTTCAAAGGTGTCTCCTTTTCCTTGTTCTCATCAACTTCTTTGTTTTTACCTTCATCATATTTCTTTCTTTATCACTTGCATTCTTCTACTTTATTTCCTCATTCAACTGGTTTTCACTACCACTTTTTTCTTCTGCATTTGTATTCTCTCTTCATACTCTTTCCTTTCTTTTTTCTCTTTCCTTCTCTCCTCTGATCTTTTGCTTACTGCTTTTCACTCATTCTCGGCCTGGCTCTTTTCTCTCATAAATCTTTTTTCTTCATTTTTTCTCGCACTTCCATTACTCATTCTGCTGACTTATTTGCACTTCCTCCTTACTAGCTCTAGATCTCATATCATAATCCTTCTTCTTGTCTCTCTAACATTTTCTTATCTTTTTTGCTTATTCTTTCCTCTGGTCTCTCATTCTGCTTCTTTCTCTATTGATATTCTTTCTTCATCTCTTCTATCATGTCGTTAAAAATGGTTACATGGAATGTTAGGGGCATTAATTCTCCCATCAAACGGCAGAGAATTTTATTGCACCTGGCTCGTTTAAATGTTGATGTTGCTTTTTTGCAAGAAACTCATTTGTCTGCTGAAGAATCTGTTAAATTGAAAAGAGGTTGGGTGGGTGATGTTTACTATTCTCAGGGGGATGGTAAACGCAATGGAGTAGCCATTTTATGTCACAAAAATTTGTCTTATTCATTGCTTGCTCAGGAATCAGATGATAGCGGTTGCTGGACATATGTTAAACTGTCTATTAAGAATGCTCCAATTTCCCTTTTGAATATTCATGCCCCTACTGCTGGTGATCCTACTTTCTGGCATACTTTTTCTCATCATATCACCAGACTTATTGATGACAACTTTATCTTAGCGGGAGATTGCAATCAGCCCCTTGACCCTTACCTGGATAGACACTCTAAGGCCCACTTTGTTCCCAATAGGTCCCATAAACTCTTCTCCCAAGCTATCTCCCAACACAAGCTCACTGATGCCTGGCGACTATGTAATCCAGAGGCGCAGGAATTCACTTTTTATTCTCCCTGTCATCATTCCCAATCTCGGATTGACTACATTTTTGTCACCCATAGCATTGCCCAAACCCTTACTCATGCAGAGATTGGTCCGATTCTACTCTCGGATCACACCCTCACTTTAGTTTAGCTTGACATTCTTCCTAAATTAGCTGGACCCAAACGATGGCCCTTTAATAATGCTCTTCTTTTGGATCCCAAGTTCACTGCTTCTTTCACTGCATTTTCAGGTGAATTTTTTTTGCTTAATGACACCCCCTCCATTCCCAAGCACACCATTTGGGATGCTTTTAAAGCTGCGGCAAGAGATTTTATAATTGGCTTTGTGGCAAAGAAACGGAGAACTGCCCGTAGCTTCACAGCTGCTCCCCTCCTTGATATTAAGAAATTGGAGCACTCTTATTTCACTTCCCGTTCGCAAGACAGTTTAACAGCCCTGATCAATGCTAAACTGAAATTTAACAAGAAGTCTACGGAAGATGCGTCTTTATATTTACTGAAACAGAGTGCAAAGTTTCATGGAGGCAAAAATAAGGCTGCGAAGATTTTAGCTAACTATCTGAAAGTAAAGCATAACAAATTAAATATTGAATCAATCTATGATACACACTCTGTTCTCAAACATAAAGATGCGGACATTCTTGCTGAATTTTCTGCTTTTTACAAAACCTTATACTCTTCCGAAACCCAACCCTCCTCTCAGTCCCTAGACCGCTTTTTCTCCAACATACAGAAGCCAGTCCACTTCCCCCTTAATCTCTCTCATTTAGAGCTTATTATTTCTCAACAGGAGTTACTCACAGCACTTCAGAATCTCCAAAAGGATAAGGCCCCTGGACCGGATGGCTTTACTGTTGAATTTTTCCTACACTTTTCGAAACTCCTCATTCCAAAATTGCACTCCCTCATTGATACTTTCCTCACTTTAGGTGCCTCCTCCGGTTCTTTCTCTGACGCACACATCTGTCTGATACCCAAGGAGGGGAAAGATGCTCAATACTGTAAAAATTATAGGCCAATATCTTTGGTTAACATTGATTATAAAATATTTGCAAAATCTCTTGCAGCACGTCTTGACCTTCTTCTCCCAGACCTACTGGGTGAGGAACAATCAGGCTTCGTCAAGGGTCGTTTCATCACTGACAACACTAGACTGTTAATTAATGTTTTATCTATGTCCCGTCATTCACCCCATTCTCTTGCAGCCATCGCCCTGGATGCTGAGAAAGCGTTTGATAGGGTTGAATGGACCTATCTTTTCCACACACTTCAATGGTTTGGCTTTGGTTCTAAATTCATTTCTCTGATTTCCTTACTTTATTCTAACCCGCTTGCAGCAGTTTGTGCTAATGGCCAAGTTTCCTCCTTTTTTGATTTGGAAAGAGGTGTCCGCCAAGGTGGCCCCTTATCTCCTTTTCTTTTTAATTTAGCCTTAAAACCCTTTTTGTCTAAACTTCGTCAGAACCCTAATATTCAGGGCTTTCAAATGTCAGATTCCCAAGTTAAGTTGGCCGCATATGCGGACGACATCCTTCTTAACAATGATAAATGTGAGATCCTACCCTTGACGAAATTCACATTTAAACCCAATTTCGCTGCCTCTAACTTTACATGGAAATCCTCCCATATTAAATACCTTGGCCTACATATTACTCCTTCTATCCCAGATACTGTTTCCCTTTGTTTGGCCAACTGCACTCAAAAATTGGTGGATTTAACATCCAAGTGGCATCCTCTTTATCTATCCTGGTGGGGCTGTCTTGATACTATTAAAATGATGCTGTCTCCCATAGTCCTCTACACTATTTCTAATATTCCAGTGTCCATTCCCTCTAATTTTTTTTAAAAAATTAACTCCATTTTGATATCCTTTCTTTGGAATAAGAAAAAATCTAGAATGTCCCTTGATCGACTGATTCATCCTAAGGCGGAGGGCGGAGTTAATTTCCCAGATTTCCCTGCTTACCATAAGGCGTTTTTATTACGACAAGCTTCCTTCTGGTTGCAAGATCCCAGCGATCCCTGCCCTCTTTGGGCTAAATTTGAACGCCTTCTTCTTTCTCCTTTTTCTTTCGCTGAATACCTCTCTTTCTCCCACAAACCCTCTTCCATATCTACTCCCATTCACAAATTCACCACTAAACTGCTCCTTTCTTCTTCTCACTCTCCCCCTACGACTATTGCTGATTTTCTTTCCTCTACTATTTGGCATAATACCGCCCTACTTTTCCGTAATAAACCCTTCTTTTGGAAGGCATGGCATCACAGGGGGCTGATATGGATCTCTCAACTCTTTTCTCAATCCTCTTTCTTACCTTTCACCACTCTCCATTCCCTTTATGGCTTACCTGTCTCATTTACCCGTAACTACCACCTACTTAGAGAGGCTGTTATGACAACTTACACTCGGCTTTCTCAGCTACATTCCTCTCCTATTTCTCATACTCCCATCACTTCGCTTCATTCCTTTTTACGCACTACTCCTAAGGCTTCCTCCATTTACAAATACCTTCACACTACTGATTCTGTCAGGCCTAAATCCAAAGTAGAGGAATGCTGGGAACATGATCTCTCCACATCCTGGCCAATTTCGTTATGGGATAAGGTATGGAACAAGATCCGCAAATCATCGAGAGCGGCAACTTTGACACAGTCCTTGTTCTTTATTTATAACAGACTTCTCCTACACCCTTTGACCTTCATAAACGCTTTCCAAACACCTCTCATACATGCTGGTCTTGCTCATCCCCACAGGCAACTTTGTTTCACATGTTATTCTTATGTACATCTGTTCATGACTTTTGGTTACAGGTTTGGGCCCAAATTAATGTGATTTATCACACATGTATTCCTTTTTCTCATATTAACGTTTTCTTAGGAAGCCTTTTCCCTTGTTGGGACAATGTTGAACTAAAACCTCAGATTATTGGTTTATTGTTGGCCGCTGCATTCCAGCAGATAACGGTAAATTGGAAGAACTCCTCCAATATCTCCTTTAAGGCGTGGTGGTTTAACGTTTGCCACAACCACAGACTTGACACTACTTTTGTTTTCCCGGCTCACATGGCTGCAAAGCGTATGGACTTATGGCTCCCTATCACACTTTACTTGGATACTTGTGCTAATCGTTTGTTTCATCCACTGCCTTCGCAACAGGAAGTCCTTAAACCTCCTTAAATGCTCATTCCATTCCATTTTTCTTTTCTTCATTGTGTTACTTTTATACTTCTTCCAGGTATTTCCATGCTTTTATGATTAATGTTTCCCATTCCTTTTCTTTTTTCTTTCTTAATTCCATTGCCCAGATTTTCCTTTTGTTATTACTTGCAATTTTATGCTTGTTCTATTTATTACAGTTTTCAACGTTTTCTACTTTTACTATATTTTGTATTGACACCTTGTTTTTTCCTTTTTAATATCAAATAAAAATGTTCTTGAACTAAAAAAAAAAAAAGAGTTTTTTCAGGGGTGGAATCAATTCTTCTAAGAAATCCTTATAATATTCTATAGGGAACCCGTCCTCCACACCCACCTTGGCTCTGGCTATAAATTTTATGGACGCCACAATCTCAGATCTTACTAGATCTGATTTTAACCGGTCTATAGAAGAATCAGATAGTTTAGGGAAAGGTCCCCTTGTTTTTTAAAGAGTCAATTGTCATCTGTTTCATAAAAAAAGGACAAGAACCCAAGGATGTTAATTCCTATAGGCCCATTAGCCTCTTCAATGCAGAATATAAGATTTTAATGAAGGTTTGGGCGCAGCGTTTTTTATCTGCTGCACAGGAAATAATTCACAAAGATCAGGCCAGCTTTATAGCTGGAAGATCTATGGCAGCAAATACTAATTTTTTAAAACAGGCATTGGATGATTGTAATACTAACTCAATCCCGTCCTGTCTCATGATGGTTGATGCGGAAAATGCTTTCGACCTACTGAACTGGAACACTCTGTTTATTTCCCCAGGTAAATTCGGTATTCCTCCTCAGGTTATTTCAATGCTTCGAAATATTTATCACGGGGCACAGGCTCAGGCGGTAATATATGGAAAAATGACAGGTACTGTTAAAATTAGCCAGGGAACAAGAAAAGGATGTCCGCTTTCCCCCTTGCTTTTTCCCTTTTTCATAGAACCTTTAGCCATTAGAATGAAAAACAATGAAGATAATAGTGCTCCAATTTTGGGTATGGCCAAATTAAAGCTTTTCGCGGACGATATTATTTTATATCTGAAGCCCAATAGTCAGAATTTGGAAGTAGCAATGAGGGAATTTAGCAAATTTAAGTTAATTAGGGGCTACAAAATAAATCAAAATAAAACAGAAGTTCTCGTTTTGAATACAGATATAAACTTTCTCCCAACCAACCTCAAGTTGCAAGCCGCCAAGCCTGACCCTATCAGATTTTTGTGGATTTATGTCACTAACCAATACCAACATTTATGCAGTCTGAATTATGTAAGAATTCAAGATAAAATCAAGAAGTTGCTAGAGCAGTAGCTTTTACTCCCTGTGACTCTGGTGAGACGAGTATCTCTCATTAAGATGTCCATACTTCCACTACTCATTTTTCTTTTTATTAATATACCATTTAAAATTAAGATGGATATTTTTAAAGAGTTGGGAACTACGATCAGACAGTTTGTCTGGCGGAAAAAGGTACCAAGGGTCAAGCTTCCATCATTTCAACTAACTATTGAACAGGGTGGGCTGGCTTTACCGCATATATACAAACTTACTTCGAGGCAGCTTTCTTAGACTTATTAGCTTGTTTATTGGTTTCTAATGGGTTAAAAGACAATTTCTTTGTGGAAAAAATGGTGCAGGAAGCCGGTTCTCAGATTCTGATATTTTTAAAAACCTCCAAACTTACGAAAAATAAGATATAAGACGATGAAGGACTACTCTACCAGACTTCAATCTTTTAAGGGGACCGGCTCCTCTGGGTTTCAATACTTAAAATTGAGGAAATGTAAGAACATTGACCATCAAATTCAATCATGCCATTTTAAAAATTGGGAGGTCTGTGGGCTAGGAGAGGTAAGATTCTTTTTAATTCATAATAGGGTAATTACATGGCAGGAGGTGTTGTTGAGGAGTAGAGATCAGAGCAAGATAGCCTTCTTGAAGTATTTACAAATTTTCCATTTAAATTTCCTCGACACGCCGAAAAAACTAGTGGCAGCCTTTTTTAGGGCAAAGCTAAGCGGAGTAGGGAATTGGTATAGTTTACTACATAATCAGGGGCAACTCCTATTGATAGAGAACCATTTGGAAAGGGTGACTCGTGAAACACAATGTACCTTTTCTAATAATGAACGGGAAGCTATATGTTGGTGTGGCAGTAAGGCTCTGAGAGCAGCCAATTTTAAAAGAATGGCCTTCTTATCCCGATTGCTGGCATACCTTACTCTGAAAGCACTTAATAAAAGGTACCCGGAAGTCAAAAATAGATGCTTTCAATGCCGGGCGGATGGGGAAGAGGGCTGGCTACATATTTTTTTACATGCCGTGATTGGGGCCTATTTGGAGGGAGATCTTCTCAGCTCTAAATAGGGCATTCAAAAAGAGGATATTGCCCGAGGTCGAGGTGGCCCTGTTTGGAATTTGTAAAGGCAGGACGAATTTGAGAAAAGCTGAGGAAATTTTTCTTTCCATTGCCTCCTTGGTAGCCCGGTCCTTAATTCTACAGAATTGGAGGTCTAGGGAAGTTCCTACTTACAATAAATGTTTTATTAAAATGAAACGGACGCAGATTTTTGAAGAAGCCTACGCATGCTGTGTGGGAGCCTCCAAGAAGTTTAGTGAAAACTGGAAGTTTTTAGGTAATTTGGAAAACCAGACGGATGAGTAGTACTACCCTAGTCGAGGTGTTGTACTACTATTTGTAAATGTTTGGTAGAATAATGAATATTCTCTTAAAAGTTTGGAGGTAATTTTCTGGATCATTTTAGCACTTTAGCCTAGCAGTTTTGCCCTCTCGCACTTGCACTTTAGTACTGTGGCACTTTAAAACATTTTCATTAATTAGCTTGTACTCTTTTTCTTCTGCTTCCAAAACAGCTAGGTAGCTATATATTATAGCTTTGCATAAATCAGTTTCTCTACTTTTACCAGTCAGTGGTTGTAGATTAATGAATAGATTTTAGTCACTTTTAACCCATTTTTGACTCCTGTTAGTGATTTGTTCATATGTTATTTCAATGTTCTCAATGCTCTGCTCAATAAAAATAAAAAAATAAAATGAAATCCATATGATGAACACTACGTTCTCGTCTCCAATGTATTTGGGTCCCTAAACTCTACCTTTGGGGGATTCCAAATGTTAGTTTTATAATCTGGCCAACCCTAGAATCTGGGAAAAATGCTGCTATGCCATCCTGTGGTTAATCTGTGTTGATGCCACTTGTACACAGTTCAGTCACAACTCGACTTTCAGCATATATAGAGCCATTAATCTTTAAGCCATGCAATTTGATGTTTAGGAATGCTATGCTGCTTCTCTGGACCAAGCGTTGGCATACTTCTTTATTTTCATTCTATTTATAGATATTGCTGACAATTAAATACAAACAAGTTATTGCAACACTTATAATAAACATAAAAATAACAATCACAAAATTATATAACTAATGCATTAAAATAAATGACAAATGTAAATTCACTTTAATGTAATGTCTTACTGGCTTCCCTTTTGCAACAACCCTACCTACCCTCACAAACAAGTAACCACAAAGAAGGAACAAGGGTATACGCTTAGTCATCACTAGAATCACTGGAAAATTTGCAAACTCACCCTTACCGAAGTCAATACTACATTTAGTCGTTAACCTGTCTTTTTATAGCATTTGAAGATTCATTTATGCCAATTTTAGTATTCAATAGTGTTCTTTTTGGGAAGGCTAGTGCATGAAGACTACTGATATGTGGGTGGTACTTCTCGAATACTGACAGAATACTAAGCAAATACTTACTTGTAATCGCATAGTCTTCATTTACAATGCTGAACATTTAGTGAATACAAACAATTTGAATACTACTGGACTTTACCCAGACTACCATTAACACTCTATTCAAGCTGCATGCTGAATGGTAGATCAGTGCCTTATATATTATACTATTTGTATTC
This sequence comes from Lissotriton vulgaris, assembly GCF_964263255.1. Lineage (NCBI taxonomy): Eukaryota > Metazoa > Chordata > Amphibia > Caudata > Salamandridae > Lissotriton > Lissotriton vulgaris. The sequence continues at coordinate 668,393,629 of NC_141695.1, read as the reverse complement.
CTTATTTATTATACTATTGTGGTGTTTGTGTACTGTAGGGTAGTGTTTTAGGTTTTAGGATAGTGCTCAGGGGTCGTGCAGGGTAGTGTTTGAATGTGGTGACCGCACTGGAGGCCTGGGGAGGGTTGTGCTGGGGTAGTGTTTTAGGGTTTAGGGTAGTGTTGTGGTGTTTGTGTAGTGTAGGGTAGTGTTTTAGGGTTTAGGGTAGTGCTGGAGGTCGTGCAGGGTAGTATTTGAGTGTAGGGACAGGACTAGGATGTCATGCTGGGGATAGTGTTTTAGGGTTCAGGGTAGTGTGTGCTGTTTGTGTAGTGTAGGGTAGTGTTTTAGGGTTTAGGGTAGTGCTGGGGGTCATGCAGGGTAGTGTTTAAGTGTGGGGACCAGACTGGGGGTCAGGGGAGGGTCGTGCTAGGGTAGTGTTTTAGGGTTTAGGGTAGTGTTGTGGTGTTTGTGTAGTGTAGGGTAGTATTTTAGGGTGAAGGGTCGGGCTGGGGGGTTGTGCAGGGTAGTGTTTGAGTGTGGGGACCTGACTGGGGGTCGGGGTATGGTTCTGCTGGGGGTAGTGTTTTAGTGTTTAGGGTAGTGCTCGGGGGTTCATGCCGGATAGTGTTTAAGTGTGGGGACCGGATTGGAGGTCTGGGGAGGGTCGTGCTAGGGGTAGTGTTTTAGGGTTTAGGGTAGTGTTGTGGTGTTTGTGTAGTGTTGGGTGGTGTTTTAGGGTTTAGGGTAGTGCTGAGGGGTCGTGCAGGGTAGTGTTTGAGTGTAGGGACCGGACTGGGGGTCGGGGGATCATGCTGGGGGTAGTGTTTTAGGGTTTAGGGTAGTGTTTTGGTGTTTGGGTAGTGTGGGGTAGTGTTTTAGGGTTTAGGTAGTTCAGTGATGTGTTTAAGTGTGGGGACCGGACTGGGGGTCGGGGGAGGGTCGTAGTCATGGTAGTGTTTTAGGGTTTAGGGTAGTGCTGTGGTGTTTGTGTAGTGTATGGTTTTAGGGTAGTGCTGGGGGGTCCTGCAGGGAAGTGTTTGAGTGAAGGGACCGGACTGGGGTGGGGGGTCATGCTAGGGTTGTGTTGTAGGGTTTAGGGTAGTGTTGTGGTGTTTGTGTAGTTTAGGGTAGTATTTCAGGGTGTAGGGTCGGCAAGGGGGGGTCATGCAGGGTAGTGTTTGAGTGTGGGGACTTGACTGGGGGTCAGGGTACGGTTGTGCTGGGGGTAGTGTTTTAGGGTTTAGGGTAGTGTTGAGGTGTGGTGTTTGTTTAGTGTAGGGTTGTGTTTTAGTATTCAGGGTAGTGCTGGTGGGTCGTGAAGGGTAGTTTTTGAGTGTGGGGATCAGACTGGCGGTTTGGGAGAGTCATGCTGGGGGTAGTGTTTTAGGGTTTATGGTAGTGTTGTGGTGTTTGTGTAGTGTAGGGTAGTGGTTTAGGGTTTAGGGTAGTGCTGGGGGGGCCGTGCTTGAGGGTAGTGTTTGAGTGTAGGGACCGGACTGGGGGTTGGGGAAGGGTCGTGCTGGGGGTAGTGTTTTACGGTTGAGGGTAGTGCTGTGGTGTTTGTGTAGAGTAGGGTAGTATTTTACGTTTTAGGATAGTGCTGGGGGTCCTGCAGGGTAGTGCTTTAGTTTGGGGACCGGACTGGGGGTAGTGTTTTAAGGTTTAGGGTACTGCTGTGGTGTTTGTGTAGTGTAGGGTAGTATTTTAGGGTGTAGCGTCGTGATGGGGGTCATGCAGGGTAGTATTTCAGTTTGGGGACCGGATTGGAGGTCGGAGGAGGGTCGTGCTGGGGGTAGAGTTTTAGGGTTTAGGGTAGTGTTGTGGTGTGGTGTTTGTGTAGTGAAGGGTAGTGTTTTCGTGTTTAGGGTAGTGCTGGGGGGGTCGTGCAGGATAGTGTTTGAGTGTGGGAACCGGACTGGAGGTCTCAGGAGGGTCGTGTTGGGGTAGTGTTTTATGGTTTAGGGTAGTGTTGTAGTGTTTTTGTAGTGTAGGGTAGTGATTTAGGGTTTAGGGTAGTGCTGAGGGGTCGTGGCGGTTAGTGTTTGAGTGTAGGGTCCGGACTGGTGGTCGGGATGTCATGCTGGGGGTAGTGTCTTAGTGTTTATGGTAGTGTTGTGGTGTTTGTGTAGTGTAGGGTAGTGTTTTAGGGTTTAGGGTAGTGCTGGGGGGCCGTGCAGGGTTGAGTTTAAGTGTGGGGACCAGACTAGGGGTCGGGGAAGGGTTGTGCCGGAGGTAGTGTTTCAGGGTTTAGGGTAGTGTTGTGTTGTTTGTGTAGTCTAGGTTAGTGTTTTAGGGTTTAGGGTAGTACTGGGGGGTCATGCAGGGTAGTGTTTGAGTGTAGGGACAGGACTGGGGGTCGGGGGAGGGTCGTCATCACGGTAGTGTTATGGGTTTAGGGTAGTGTTGTGGTTTTTGTGTAGTGTATAGTTTTAGAGTAGTGCTGGGGCGTCGTACAGGGTAGTGTTTGAGTGAAGGGACCGGACTGGGGTTCGGGGGAGGGTGGTGCTGGGGGTAGTATTTTAGGGTTTAGGTAGTGTTGTGGTATTTGTGTAGTGAAGGTTAGTGTTTTATGGTTTAGGGTAGGTCTAGGGGGTCGTGCAGGCTAGTGTTTGTGTGTGGGAACCTGACTGGGGGTCGGGGTAGGGTCGTGCTGGGGTAGTGTTTTAGGTTGAGGGTATTGTTGTGGTGTTTGTGTAGTGTAATGTAGGGTCGTGTTTTAGGGTTTAGGGTAGTGCTGGGGGGGTCATGCAGTGTAGTATTTGAGTATGGGGGCCGGACTGGGGGACCGGGGAGGGCCTTGCAGGGGATATAGTGTTTTAGGGTTTAGGGTGTTTTCAACTCTGCAATTAAACCTACAGTGCATGTATTATCAGAGACTTCAATGCTAGAAGGCCTATGTGCTATGCAGATAATAAATCCCAAATTCAGATTATTTTCAAACAGTGGCTTTTTATATATGTTAGCTCAAATGTGAGCCCTTGTCCTAAAACCGCCTGGTGTAAAGAAGGGTCGTTACACCTGCACTTTGAGCAGCCATGAGGTTACCTGAAGGACCATGAGTGGCATTGACAGGAGTCGAATGCCCCAGTTGTCTTCCATTAGAAGCAGCGCGGGGACAGTCAGTGCAGGGGCTAAAGTTGTCCTAGTGTAGAGGAGCCAGCAGATACAGCTTAGCATTAAAAAATAAATCAGCCCTTTTCTATCCCAGTGCACACGTTACATGAGAGCTCACGGTGCCAGCTTTCTCTAACCCAAGTGTTTCTCCCATAGTGCATGAAAGAGCTCATGTGGAGAGAGGCAGCAAAATACCAGTGGGGCAGCACAGTGTGCTAAGTACGGAGTTTTAGCTTAAGTGTTTTAAGACATGCCATTTAATTACATCAGCCACCCCAATGAGAGATTTCTTGGAAATGCTCCCTGAAGTTCATTGGAATGCGATCTGCACAACACCCATCTTCTAAGAACTTTCCCTGAATGAAACAAAAGAGGGGCAGAATGGCATCAACTTTGTGGACAAGCGGCAGTGGCCATTTTGAAGTAGAAGTATTCATATCATGAGCAATGCAGGTGTCTTCAGGCCTAAAATCACAGCGGTTAAAAATTGTTTTACAAACAAATAAACAATTCCTAAAGAAATGATATAAGATTCCTGGAGTAACCTTTTCTTTATTGAATTTAAGACATCTATTTGAAAAGGTAGCCGAGTAAATTGTATCATCATGAGACGGGAGCTTCAAAGCTATGTTAAATGACAACATATTGTTTTGTTATTTCTGCAGCCCTGGGTTCTTGTTCCTAACATCACTTCAAGATGACCGTATACAGTCTGATTTGCCTACAATTTATTCGTCCTTCTTTTGTATCTTTACTTTTAACTTTACTTTTTGATCTGTTATTATTCCCCAACGTCGGTGCGGGAACGTGGCGATTGCGTGGTTACGTCATTCCCAGGATGCCTCACAACATGGCTCACTCTTCCCAGCCTCCGGGGGTAATGGAGCCACCTGGGGCCTACATTTTGTGGGAACCTTTGGCAGAGGTAAGGACATCAGAAGTCCAAAGCACTAGCACTACCTCCGTGTAGAGCGGCCAGGTTAAGACCCCACACTGGGTCCTCCACTTAAAGGTTAGCAATTGATACTGCCCACACTCCCCTTAGGAACCAGAGGGAGCCCGGCCCTTAATACCACAAACAAGCTTCCCACAGACCACACGCAGTGTAAAGTAAAACTCAACTAAGAGACACTCAGCACACCTTTTCCTGAATGCATAATTTGTTACAAGGTGTGGGTCTAGACCCCTTCCCAACCTCGCCAGAAACAGACCACTCTGCTTACTGAAGTATGCTAGCTGTGGGTGTGGTGAAAGCTAGGAACTAGCGGTTCAGTGCAGCTCACTTTAAGGGACCTAAAGGCCCCCTTTGAGACCATTTGCAGCGCAGGCGAGACCTCATTGTAGAGAGTTTCTCCTTCCACACAAGAGAACCCACGGGCAGAATGTCGAGAGCTCCCATCAGGTGCAGTATGAGTAATGCTTCACTTTTTGGCCAGAGGAGAAAGATCACCTCCCGAGGACAGTTAGGTAAATAAGCAATGGCAAAGCCAATACGGGGCTTTAAAAAAAAAAAACAATGGCATATTAACTTATTCCAATAATAATACATTCTTGTGCACCATGATCCCTTGGAGTAGCTCTGTATCATAGGCATTCTTATGCAAAGCCCCCCAAAATGTACAGGGCTGGCTCAGACATGTAACTCTTTTAAAATCGCTGACCGGAGTGTAACGGACTCTCTTTAACACTCAGCTTGTGTTTCACCAGCATAACGGACATGCTCACGCTTCTGTCGTAGCCCTCATGGTTTTCTTGAGGAGATATTGTTACTCCGTTCATACCAGCATTTAACTGTTGCTAGAATGAGCTGGCTGCCGCACTCTTGGTCCGAAGCTTGACAATTGTTTATTTAAATTACTATTTCAAGAGAATGAAAGGAGACATAAACAACGTGTTGATTTTCAACACTTTACCACAGAGGTGTCCCAGTTGAGTCAAATGGTAGATAATAGTGTCCTTAAAGCCCCGTAAACTTTACTTTTTCATTCATTCTCTCATTTTGATAGGAAGAGTTTCAGGCCATAGACTGGGCATTTTGTTGTGATTGCCCTATGCACATTTCTTCCCCAGTTGTAGAGTGTGATATAAGATTGCAATACAATTGTTTTACTAGTAATTCTTCCTGCAAGGTGCGGCCATTGGAGAAATTTGGTCTGTGTTTAAGCGATACGCTTAATTACATAGGCCATGCATGCCCCTTTTAGAGACTCCCACTTTTTTCATCCCACTAAAAACTCTGATGTCAAGGTCTTCAATTTCTGGTGCTTTTCAGAACTTTTAAGATGGTCTTAGAGTTTCTCATTGCTTTAATGGCTGTAATTTCTGAAATGTCTATGTTTCCCTCATCTTTATTGCTTAATTTTGCTTGTGAGAAAGTGACACTCATACTCATTGTAATGTCACTCATAATCACACTGAATCAGAAAATGTCTCGCATAAGCAATCCGGACCCTTGGCAGCTATTTTAGATCCCATCATTTGTTGGCTTTTGGCACGCTGCAGGGCATTGAATGTGAGACCTCCAATTGAGGCAGCGTGTCTGAGATCTCCTGGTAACATCGGTGCTTCAGGCTCAAATTAATTTCAGGATCTATTAATTAAAAGCATGTGTGTTAGCAATTGAATGGGGGTATTTGTATCGCCATACCTAGCCATTGGTATGGCCTTGCAATCACACCTGCAGACTTTAAAACTTTGGCCACAGATTTGAGTACTAGCATTGGATCCTCATCTTGTGATTCTGGGCACATCACATAATAGCTGGATATCAAGATTTGCTTGAGGCACTCATGCAGGAAAGTTGCGATGATAGGATGAGCTGTTTGGTCTTAGTCACCTATTAAAACCTAGCTTTTCATGACTACCCTCTTTTTCTGCCTGCCCGGTCTGTTCAGTTGCACTGAGTGGGTCACTGACAGAGTACACTTGGATGGCTCATGACAGGAAGCAGACTACTTAGGAGGATTCTTTTCAAAGGGGCTTTCCCTTACCTTCATTGCTTGATTTTGCCCGCGGGAAAGTGTCACTCATGGTCACAGTACTAAATAGCTCAATTCAGAAATTGCTCGTAACCACCTGCTCTTCATGCCCAAAGAAACATCCATCTATACCACTGTTTTCATAGTTCTTCTCTCTCCTGTTTTCTATCCCTCCTCCACTTACATCCGATGCCACCAGATCTATTTTTGCTCCTACCCTAAGGTTAGATCTTATATAGAGGCACAACTAGATAAATATCCAAAGCCAAAGAAACCTGATGGAAACACCCAGACTTCCAGGCTTCCCAGCTTCCTCTATCTCTCAAACACTACCTAGTCTTCACCTCTGTCTTTTCTCCTGGTAAGGTTTGAAGGTGGTGGGGTTGGGAGGATAGGGAGTTGAGTAGCGACAGCTCATCCGTAGTGGCAAAGGAGTGTTGCACCCCCCCTGCTAAAAGCCAGTAGATGAACTATAAAATGATAATAAAAAATGTATCATTTTATATTTCCTTGGCTACGCCTAGTGGCCCGAGTCTACGGCAGGGCCATCCTCCAGGGACAATAGCAAGGAAGAGGAGTGGTAGGCACTGTTAGTTCGCTTGTTGGTTTGGCCGGCCAAACAAGGACGGCCAAACCAACAAGCACACTTACATTTCTCTAACCCAGCTGTGTTGTATTTGCAGGTAGAGGAAAGTCACAGACTCATATGCCTTAGTAAGCATTAAACCAGTCCGCTCAGGCTAATCCTGTTGATGCTGCCATGCTGGGTAATAGTATGAGAGCAGCTTTAAGATTGGGTGTGCAGTCTGGGAGCTGGACTGCACTCGTGGAAGAAGCTGGACAGTGGCAGGTAAGTCCTTCTTTCTTTTTTTAAAAAATCTGCTGCCCTACCACTTTCTATTGAAAGCTGCCACCACTGGAGTAGAGGCTTCTACATAGAAAGTTCTAGCACCAAATATTATTGAGCTTAAATAGATGTACCAATAAAAGATTTGTATATGCTAACACATACTGTCCCTCAGCTGCTAGCATTGTCATTTACTTCACTCTTCCTGATGGTCCTATCAGAAAGACTGTAATATTTTACACGGGTGTGGAGTGAATCATGCTTTCATTCACTCCTACAGTTTTCACATAACACATTCTTTCACCACTGCAGTGTCCAGTTATCCATGAACTCCTACTCCTGCTTGCTGCTCTCATGCTCTCCTGTTTGAAACCCTTCCCCAGGCTGTGTCATTCTCTCCCAGTTGTCTCCTGCAGTCTACCGAGAGGACTCACGTCCCCTTCTCCCAGGAGTACCAAACTGGGAACTGCTGCTGTCTACGTGAGGGGAAAAGCAAGGCAGCCTGGAGCACCATTTGGTGTTGTGACAGCAGTAAAAGGTAATCTAGAAAAAAAGTTTAAGGCTCTGTGAGTGCCTGAGGGAGTAGTGCTGCTTCCATTGCCAACACTGGTGATATGCTGACCCTCACATAATGTTTTTTCCTTGGCAACTAGGCAACAATTGCATGATGCCCAACCTTTGAAAAACTTTGGCACAATCACAAAAAGGGTCATTCTTGGCCATATGTGAGCATGGATGATATGTTGGCTACCTCTGATAAAATGCTAGGTTGGGTATACTGGTAGGAATTCCTGTCCTGTTGGTGGCTTCCATGATATGATGGTGCCTGTCTTTCGCATGTGCAAAGTGGTGATTGGCCGTAGGGTTTTGTATTTTATTTTTGAATGTTTTATTGGTACCACAGTGGCTACTTCGCTGGGTACCCTAGTACCAGGCACCGATACCAGGGTACCTGCGACCCAATCTTCTTATTTTCTGTTTTTACCTGTTGTGAATTAAAGTGTGGTGTCCCAAAGGCAAAGGTATGCCTATCCTGAACGCTATGTGGCCTTTCATGTTTTTCCCCTTCAGGACTAGAGGATTGAGACCCAACATTCTCATTTATTTAGCCAGCCAATCAGGGTGCGCCCTTCCACTTTGAATGGGCCAATTGCAGATTATTTTGCACCAATGGTTCAGTTATTTTTAAGTTTTATCTGGTGTTTACACTAATATGACATGCACATTTGTAATGCACACGTTCAGCGAAAAGGTATCTTGTTGATCATTAATAGATGTTTGTCGTTATCCAACTCAATGGTACTCATTTTATCAACCTCAGTATAAAAGGCTGAGTGGATTGGGATTTGAACTTGTTGCAGTGAGGTCATGTATAGACTCCTACAGTGGATGCATTAGTCCACGAACACAAGAGACCAGCAGATCATAATCTCCATTTTGATGCAAATTTCATAAAAATGGCTGAACAGATTTACACCAAATAACCAAAAGCAGGTTTCTCAATACAGTTCTAACATTTTGCTGATCAATTTTGGTATAATTTCTGCATAACTTTACATGATGAAGCCAGAGTGATTGTTTTAAAAAAATGCTTTTAATGAAACTGTACCAAGGCTATTAAAGAAAGGAAAAAATGCCTTTCCTATGGAAACTCTGGCCAAACTAGAACTAAGCTGTGGTGACTGTGTAATAAATTTATGATATTCACCACTCAATATGCCATAATATGGTGTATGGTTAGTGAAACTGAACCACACATTCTGTCTCAGTGTAAGCGTAAGAAGTTGAATTCACAATGTTATGTGCCTATTTACAAAATACTTTTTTACATTAGCAAATCACTTATATCTCCTTGTCAATTATTACAGCTATTTGTCAGATTACCCTGTTACTGGTCGGAGAAATAAGAACATTTCAAGGTAAGAATGGTTGCTAAACAGGTAAGTGAAACTCATATTTTAAAACCAAGTGAGTAGCAGCAACTTTTACCACATAACCCAAAACCCCAAATTCTCTGGCACTTTCCCTTTGTACTCCTCACCTGCATATCTCAGAAATAAGTTTCTGTTTAACAAAATGCAGATCCTTAAAAAAAAAAGGAAGAAACGCCTACTGCATTGTAGGCCAGTTGAAGTAGTAATTTTCAGTCATTAACAAAACCAGTCAATATCCCTCTAAGTTTTGCCAGACCCTACTCAAAGCCACTGTACTTCTTCCTCACTATACCATCACCCACTCACATGTCCTAGTAACAATACTCACCACTAAACATTTTTCCTCTTGTTTGCTGCTGATGGTAAATATTTTAGAATCAAAATGCAACTGTATTTCCATTATCTCAAGAAATTGTCAATCTATGTAGGGACCACCTGAATTATGTAGCTGAAGAGGACCAATTCATGGGGCATAGTTGACTAAATTAAGTGGTAAGAAAAGACAAGTGTTGTAGACGAATGCAGCTCATTTTGTGACATATTTTTGCATTGATTATTTTGTAATTTTTATTGTTGTTGACACTGTCTTATCAAAGGTTTTACTCCATTAGTACTACTTTAAAACTCAAATACAGCAATAGGCTCCATAAAGGTGACCCATCAACCTTCAGAAAAGGACTTCCACTATGCTGCAAAAGATTAGTAACTCTGCTCTATGCCACTCCACGCTACGCCACTCTACACAACTCCACTCTGTCACTCCAATACATGACACTATCTGTCTGCCACTCTATTCCACTCTTCGCAATTCCACACTGCAACACTCCACATAACTAACTAGTGCACAACATGGCTAAAATACATTGGCAAAGCAAATATCATTGAAATGTTATTTCACACACTTGTGCCCAAGTGCATTTGCAAGTCAATGCCATAAACGCCTTGTACAAACGTGTTTAGTGAATAGTTTTTTTAAGTTCTAAAGTTAATGGGGTCTGGTCGACAATCAACACAGGAGGAAGTAGAACAATTACTTTTTTATCTGACAACTAATTGAATTTTGCACAATTGCTAATTTTTGGGTAACTTGTAACTTGAAAACAAACGGTGGTGATCCTGTCTTGTCATGGACCAAGTGGGAATTCAGTCAGGTTCTCGACAATTCAACTGGCTCTCTACTTGCAGGAGGAGGGGTCTCCTGGTACAATCCTGTGTATATCTGGGTTGGCTCCTTTGCTTTATGCTTCTCCTACGATCTCTTGCTCCGGTCTTCTCACATACCACAATTATAAAATGCTTACTAAATGCATGACTAATGAGTTTGTAACAGGCGTATTAGAATCATTGACTTCCAAGATATGTAACACATACAATTTAGTCCAAAAGCCATCATTAAAAGAAGCCTTGTGCAAGCAACCAAATGAATAAAATTGCTATAAATTAATCAGAATTAATGTGACTTGTGTTCTATTAACTTTCAATTTGAATTCTGGTAGTCTTACTTAACTCTTGACAGTCATTACCATTAGTCTTCAGATAGGGCTCACAAAGATACCACTAATCTTCAATTATATAATGAGACTAGCCATTTGTTCTTGAATTAGCACAATAGTGATCAATTAACATTCACTTTAAATTCTACTAGTCTTACTTGAGTCTTCACAATCACTGCAGTTAGTATTCAGATATTGCTCACAGAAAATACCACTAGTCTCCAAATAGTAGTCACAATCAATTAGACTAGCCTTCATTTTGCTCTTGAAATAGCACAAGAGCTTCAAATAAACCCTAACAGGATACTACTAAGCTTCAAATACTATTCTTCTCGAAAACTACTAGTCTTCTTTTATCAATCAATTGAAGTGTTTGTTATGTATTTGAAGGGTAGTTGAGTAGAACTAGTATTCCCTCATTTGCATATTTCGGCGTGTGGGCATACCACATAGTCTTCATGCTTACTAAATACATACTACATGTTAATAGTAAATGATTAGTAAATGAATACCCCTGTAGCCACTGGAATCACTCCAAGTGAAGATCTTCCATTTTGGTGAGGGCAGTGACAAAGAAAAACAAATTGTAAATGGGGTATAAGAGGCTTCAAAGAGGTTGCAGAGGATTAATTCACCTCAAGGAGGTTGAGGGAGGCAGTGTTCCCTCTACTTATTTTCCTCTGTATGCAGCAACACTATACCCGCTGGCACACTTTTCTTGACTATGTGTAGAATTAAGTGTAGGGATATGTGAGTGATGATGGTGAGAACCCTATCATACCATTTGTCAGGGAGGGGCTGGCATGGCAGAGTTAAAGGGCTAGAAAATGGCAAGACAAAGGGATTATAAAACAACTGTCAGCAGAATACGCAAGTGGTCTTTTGCTTCATACAGGGAATCGGTTGTGAACTATATCCTTATTTTGAGCAAAACTTCTTGTTTGCACTGTGCGTAGATCAATATTTCCAGAGATGCTGAAGTTCTATAGATTGTTTTTTGTTTTTCAGTAGTTGGTTCAGTTCATCCCACTACTGCTTAGTTATGTAAGTATAGTTATTAAATGAGTGACAAACGTATTCAGATGTAAATATGATCTCCTAATACGCCTTTTATTGAGTGCTCTTTCTGCATTAATTCCTTTGAACTAGAAAAGTGGTATATAGGGTAAAGTGGTAGATAAGGAGAGGCTGTATTATTCAACATTGAGAGAAACCCCAAACAGGTTGTATTTTATTCTTTGTTCGTCGTCTTGAATCCTATGCTGTCCTGCTGTCTTTCTGTTAATGAGAATCCGTGTTTCCATAGGTTTTACAGTGGACTGACGTCAAGTTTTCGAACATAACTGCCCAGTACCCAATAAATAATGCACACCTTTCGTTACAGAGTGTGAACATACAGGTTTATTTCCCACAGAGTGCAATCATGTCTGTGTGAAGTCTATTTTACTTTTGAAGCTAGAAAGTACAGTGTGATAAGTAGCATTCTAGTGCTTACAAAATCTAAACATTTTGGTGAATAAAATGTTGAACAATATCTTTAAATGTGAATATTATTTCTAAAGAATCTGGTGTGTTTTTAATGGCATCCTGTAATCACTTTGCATCTGTAGGTTTTCAGACAAAATATCTTTAAAATAATTGTACATCTTATGCTGCCTGACATGCCCAAACTGCATAATTTGGAACAGAATTTTCCTTTTTTGACACAAGATTTGTTTTTTCAAGATGCATAATTTTGTCAGTGTAGTCATATAATTTGGTGTTTATCTGATGCATGATCCCAATGGCCCTAGTTGTACAGCAGCTACATCGTGATCTGATCCGACCCCAGAGCACTCCATGCTGCTGACACACAAGTCAGAAGGCACACTACACTGCGCACCTTAATCACTCACTGTAGCAGCAAAGAACGTACGTATCTTCTGCTTCTGGTAGAAGCTTAGCTCTACCGATGCACTTCATCAATTCTCTTTACCAAAAGCGACACTTTATTTCCTCAAGAGGGAACACAGAGCTCTTTGCCAGTGCACCTGAATCCTTCAATCCAGCACATGCATCCTTTTCATTCCACCATTGGTAAACTCATAACTCTGCCAGTGCAAATCATTGCTTCCCACCTGCCTGAGCATATTTGCACCTGTGCTGCTTCATAAATGGGAAAGCTCTACCAGTACCTTGTTGTAAGTAGACCGCAGACACTTCTTGAGTTGTATACAGCAATTTATTCAGGAGAACAAAGGTGGTTGTGTTGTTTGTGGGTAGTCAATGCCCCATATCAGTTCCCAGGGTGAGTATCCTGTGGTGTACCTGTGGTATATGTTGCTTTCCTTCTCTACAAGCTTTATTGTAGTATGTATATACATACTATAAACAAGGTCCTAAATAGGTTGTTAGCATTCCGCCAGCTGATTTAAGGAATTATGGGGCATATTACCAAGCAATAGCGATAATTATCGCTATTGCTTGGTTAGAGACAAAAATTTACCGCTGAGCTGCGGCGATTTTTACCGCAAATAAACCTTGGTATTACCAAGGTTTATCGCAAATGCGATAAAAATCGCCGCAATGCATGAATATCGCTGAAAAGTCAGCGATATTCATGCATTACCGAGCTAATGCTCTTAGCCATGTTATCCACCTCCCATTGGATAACATGGCTAAGAACTGCTCAGGGTAGGTGTTAGCTTTTGGAGATATTCGCGCTTAGCGCAAATATCTCCAAAAGTTGGTAATAGGAGATAGCGATGTTAGCAACTGTTTTCAGTCGCTAACATCTTGGCACGCCCACTTTGCATGTCATTAGTGATAAATATCACTGACATGCAAAGTGGGGCCCAAGATGGTCGCTATCTCCTACTAGCTGTCGCTAACTGGCGTTAGCGACAGCTAGGTAATAGGGAGATAATTTTAGCTCCGCCTTCTTGGCTTTTAAAGCCAAAAAAGCGGAGATAAACCCCCTTGATAATATGCCCCTATGTCTGCACGTATGTAGCAGCTCAGTAATGCAACTTTTGCTTATACTGACACAGTACTTAAGGGAGAAATATAAGCATGAAGTGCATAATCTACTGAATCTTATTCAGATATCATTGGGTTTCATATGTTCACTCATCATCATTGTATGTGATAATCATAGAGTATTATAAAACCACACTCTTTAGTAAATAATTCTACAATCACTTTCAAATAATTAATTTAAGCTGGTGTTTGCATTTCACACTTTTTCATCAAGTTCACACCCCCACCTTACAAATGATCCCCATTATTAAACATATTTCCATGCCATTCATCCAAATCTGACTGCCCTAAGCCAGCAGGGGTTGAGCGTTTAGAGATGTGCTGCTATAATGAGCTTGATAAAGTTAATTCCCAGTTCACACTTAGAGGGTGGCCGTTGCTCACTTTTGTGTTTTCTCTCACCATATACATGTGCAAGCAAGAAGACAGAGGCCAAGCGGGCACCATAGAATGCACATTAGAGAGAATATTGGTGGGATGTCATTAAAGGGGATATCATGCCCTAAGAAATACAAATGAAACATGCTTTGACTTGCAATTTCCAGAGTCATAAAAGAAGATCTGTGGATTCTGATGGGCTATATTGAAATATGCAGATTAAACTAATAGGCCCACAGTATTACAAGAACTTGTGTTTAGAAAGCTAGGAGGCCTGTTAAATATACCCATTGAATGTAGTAAAAGGGGATCATGTAATTTAGTTGAGTGCTTTGCCCTCTAGCAGGAACCAGCCAAAGTCCATATGCATCAGAATCCTGGCATAATGTACCAATGGGTGCAGGAGGGTGTGTTCAGCGATGCCTTCCTTTGGGTACATCAATAGATTACTATATTATATTATATATATATGATATATTATATTATATTATATTATATTATATTATAATATATTATATTATATTATATTATATTCATTGACAGATCAAAAGTGAGCGTTCTTCCTAGTCAGTGTTACTCAGGTGATATTTGCAGAACAAATGTTGATCTACCAGCATGTTTTTGCCCGCCAGTCTCTAAAGGAACTTTTTAAAGTTTGATAATGAAAGCCAGAGTGACATACATTTAGAAACTTAAAGGCAAAGAGAAAAGTTTAATGTAAAGTTATGATCAGATTTTTCAAAAACTTTTAATATGAATAAAGACACGAAGCCTGCTAATATAGATTTGGTATTAGCTACTAGAATGTAAACAATTATATTATGGATGCAAAACATCAAATGAAATATGAAAGCATGTACATTAAACTCCTACACATACTGAAAAAAAATATATTAGATGAATTGGATGCGTACTTGATAAAGTCGAAGAGAAGCAATGAATATCTTTTAATAACCAAACAATTCTGGAGCAACCTGCATCTGGCAACAATTGCCCTAACCTCGACTTGCAAATGAAAATAGATTCTGAGTAGGTCATCGTGCATGGTATGATGACCACAGATTAAGTCAATAAAGTGACCTTCTTCAGAAAGAAGCAGGATGAGCTCTTCGAATGTGCAGTTTTTTGTTGCAAGAAGAAATGAGAGGGTAGAAAAAAAGTGTCTGGGACGAATTTAGCTACAATTTAAATGACTAAACAGAAGTGTTGCAAGCAGAGACAGCCTGTTAATGTGTAAGGGCAATTTCATGTTAGCCAGCTCATACAAGAGGCTTCAAATTAATCCAGAGAGCAGAGGGCGAAGGTCAAGCACTTATGGTTAAAAATGTTATTTTAGGCCTGACTTCGAGTGCATAGAAAACATTGGAATACCGGCTGGATTTGTCTGTTAATTCATAAAGCAAAACAGGCGTTTGCTATGCCTGGTAGTAAGAGTGACCTGAAAACATATTGTTTATTAAGTGCATTGACTGCATAACCAAGAGCCAAAATAAATTCTGTGCTGAATTACACATACGTGACGTTTGCTCTGCATATTTGAATTTCTAAAACTTTTAAAGGTGCCCGTGTTCCCAAATGACTACATTTTGTAAGTGAAAAATAGAAGTACGGCCTATAATTCATTATTGCACCGAAGTGTTGTAGGATCAAACAATGACAAAGTTGTGTTTTAGGACATTATTTTTGAGAATTTAACTTTTTAAAATGAGTTGCACTTTGGCTTACAAATATCGACTTGTATACAGCCTCGGTCGGTAGTAGGTGTACCTGCAGGGCGGTGACGTGGAGAGGGGGAGGGGCAGGATGGGGGTAGTAATGTATGGATTACAGACTTTAACAGGTAAGTAAACATATTAATAAATAAAACGAATTTCGTTGCGCGCATTGCATCCCATTTGGTGATGCAGTGCACACAACAAAATGTGTTTTATTTATTTATTTACTAAAATTAACATATTTATCAAATAATCAATTAAAATTAATTACCAACTATATTTTAATTAATTACCAATTAATAATTAATTGACAATTAATTTTAAATAAATACCAATAAATAAAATAACATATTTAATTAATTATAATTAAATTACTTCCCACCCTATTCCCCTATAAACCCACAACCCGCTACAGAAAATAAATTACTAAAATTAACATACTTATCAATTATTCATTTTAAATAATTACCAATTATGTTTTAATTAATTACCAATTAATAATTAATTAACAATTAATTCTAAATAAATACCAATAAATTGAATAACATATTCAATTAATTATAATTAAATTACTTCCCTACCTATTCCCCTATAAACCCACAACCCGCTACAGAATTATATTACACAAAAATGGAAAATTAATATTAACTTACCCTAAGTTCAATATTTTTGTTGTCTATATTCTGTCTATTCGATATTATGTTCATTCTGTATTTTTGATTCGATATATGTCCATTCTATTCGATATTACATTTTTCTAGTCGATATTTAGGTAGTCTATATTCTGTCTAGTCGATATTATGTCTATTCTATATTTTTTACTCGATATTATGTCTAGTCGATAATAAAAACTCGATATTTTGACTCTATACCCTCTTTTTGTTAAGGATGAGTAGTTTCAAGAGGAAAGTATTGGTGCTTCTTGAGGCTCTTGCAAAACAAGATAGCTCAAGTTTTTGCGCAAGGTACCTGGGAATATTGAAGTGAAGGGCTTTGTGCACCAGAACTGCAATCTTTAACCGAATTTGTGCTTCGTAGGGCAACCATTTAAGAGATTTTAGGACAAGAGATATGTTCTCATTTCGTTTGGGGCCTGCAGCCTGTCTAGCCGCTGTGTTCAGTGATGCCCTTAGTGGAGCCAGTGTGTATTTGGGAAGGCCGCACAGGGTTTCCGTCCATCGGCTCCACGCGCCCGGCAGTAACTGCTGCCAAACCTCCCAGAGTTCAACGCAAAGAACACAGTGAGCCCCACGTTCTTATACATACCCAACACACACCACCTTCCTTCACAAAATGACAACAAAGGCAATCAAAAACAATGTAACAGAAGAGAAACCAGCTGTTAAAATTGTTAATTTTAATTAAACCTAATAAATACTATATACAAAGACATGAGTGATTCCAGCAGCCAGAATAGCACATCAATAGTGGCTAATACCTGGTACAATCCTGAAATCTCACAGGAGTGGCTCTTACTCTGGATGAAACTCTATTAGAAACAAAAATAGAATCCGAATGTACCCCAATCTTGTCACTCACATAGTCAGCTTTGGTTCAGGCACCACAGAGACAGCACACTTATTTCACATTTTTCAATAATGTCACATGATCCCTCACCTCCTTCACCTGAATAGGTGCAGACAACCATGATAAACTCTTGCAAACAAAACCCAGCCCCTTGACTCTCACCCATTCCCCAATACTAATGGAGAAACTCTGTAACTGTTGCCCATAGTAATATATTTCTTCTGTACTACAGTTCTCACATCTACTACCCTTGCCATCTTTTCCAGGCCGATGGCTTTCCTGAACATCTAGTCCTTGTTGAGCTCGGATCCTGCAAATACTACCTCTAAATAGCATAAATGGGGACATCCCAGTGCTGATGTGTGGCCCAGTTCTCACAGCCCATTGCATATTAAGTGCGTGATAAGAGCCAATTGCAACTGGTGCGTGAAGACATGGTTCATTTGCTCCACTAAGCCATTACTGCGGGGATAAATTGATGTGAAAATGCACTTCATGCCATTCACCTTCAGAAAACTTTCCACCTCCCTGAACACCAACTGTGTACCACTATCAATTCTTCTAGAAATCCCTCTCTGAGGAACACTTCCACAAACCTCACTTTGAGCCATTTTGTCATATAGTCCACTTAGACTAAGGCATACTTAGGTGAGTTATATACACAACATCAAAAGGTCCAGCAACATCAAATGCAAGTTTACACCAAAGCCTGTTTTTCACTATAACCAAATTGATAGGGGAAGACCTCTTTACCTGTGATTGGTCACTAAAGACACACATACAACAGTCCCAAATATAATGCGCAATGGACTTGCCCACACCGCATCAACCAAAATCCTCCCTTCCCCTATGCTCCATAGCCCAAATACCAAGAAGACCCTCATGGCTAAATCCAGGACCTTCCTTCGCATGCTTCCTGAGACCACTAACTGACCCCACCTGTGCATAATGCCCCCTACAGTAGACAACTCCTCCCTGTATGGGATCAATTCTGCAGGAGTATCCGTGTTGTTGGGCCAACCCAAAGAAACAACGTTAGCTATCTCCTAAGCTGCTTGTCATCCGACACTGCATCCAGCCATTCCCGCTCAGTTAGCGCCCTTTTCATGGTGTCTTCCACAGAACACACAACACACACCATCTCAAACTCCTCTGTTCTTTCATTACCTTCAGCACTCGCCACCAGTGGTAAACATGACAAGCAATCTGCTACATAATTCTTTGCCCCAGCCAAATACTCCACCCTGTAATGAAATTCTTTCAATCTGTACTGCCACTTAGCTTTACTTGGAGTAGCTCTTCCGTCACATTTGTGGTGAAAAAGTCCACCAAGGGTTTTGTGATCTGTTCTGAGAATTAATTCATTCCCCCAAAAGAGTTCATAAAATGCTGCACACCCCACCACAGCGCCAAAGCCTTTTTCTCTATGGTAGAATATATACTTTCAGTTTCTTGTAAGGTTCTAGATGCAAACACTATGGTTTATTCACGCACATCACTCCTTTTCTGCATGAGTACGGCACCAGGAATCATATTGCTTGCCTCACTGGGGACAATACATAAATCATTAACGCACATCACACCTTTTCTGCATGAGTACGGCACCAGGAATCATATTGCTTGCCTCACTGGGGACAATACATAAATCATTAATGTCAATTGTTCTCACATTCATCTCTCCACACATATATTGCATTTTTTAAGAAGCTTATACAAACACACTGTCTTGTCGGACAAGGTATTAACAAATTTGGCATAGTACTCCAACAACTGAAGAAAATAGCACAGATTGCCATTTTCTTTGGGCTTCGGTGCACTTTCGATGGCTTCCAAGATCTTCACTTTCGGTTCCACACCCTTACCAGAAACATGGTGACCCAAATAATCCACCCCTTTTTGAAAAAATTTACATTTGTCCTTCCTGAGAGTCAACCCACTAGAGTTCAAAGTTTACAAAACCTTTCTCACCCTGACATCATGCTCAGATTCTGTCTTACCAAATATGACAATGTCATTTAGGAAAACCACAACACCCACTGTGTTTTGAAAAAAAATTGCCCATCCACCGTTGAAACACGGCTGATGTTGATGCCAAACTTAATTGCATGTGGATATAGTGGTAGGCACCCTAAGGTGTAACAAGTGATGTGAGGTGTCTGGAATCCCTCCTCAATTCAATCTTTTGGTAAGCTGAAGAAACATGTAAAGAAGTAAAGAAATTGGCACCAACCACAGTTGTTAGTTGAGACTGGGTAGAGGTTGGCGAGCAACCTAAATAATGTAGTTCAGATCACGTAGATCCACACAAAGCCTTAGGGACTTATCAGCCTTGAGATCTAAAGCTTTGGGGGTCAATCACTCTGACTCTTCAATGGACTAAATTATGCCAATGGAATACAATCTCTCGTCTTCCAGATTCAATTCACTGCACAAGCTTAGTGGTACTTTGTGTTCCTTGTGGGCCGCCGCTTGCACACCATCCTTGAGAATAATCCGTTGCTGGGAACCCTTAAGTTTGCCCACATTCTCATTAAATACCTTCGGATAATTCCAGACCCACTCATCGGCCACAAATGCTAAACCTTGTTCAAAATTGATAAAGTTGCTGATTGCTGAGCACATAAAAGACTCTTCATCTCCCATTTAGATAATACCATGTCAGGATAATTGGGGTCCAAGATAACCCGAGCTCTCCTTGCTCCTCCAAGCCCAACAAATTCACTCCATCCTTGACAGTGTAGACAGGTCTTGTAGCAAAACTCCCAACAAATTTGAAATCTGCCTCAAATTTCCCAGGATCTCCACCCTCTTGCCCTCATAAGCAGAAATTCTTTTGGTAGATTGGTGCACCTAAAAGTCCCCTAACTCCCCAAAATCCGTTGCATTTTTCAGCTTGACAGCGGAACCACAATCAGTCATGAACTTAACCTCCTTGCTATTTATAGTGATCACACAAGCAGGGGGTTTCATTTTCCGTGCCCCATTCTCCTGCAAACACGAGGAAGATAACTTTGATAAAATGTTGCTCTCATCATCTGAGTGATCAACATTTTTTTCAATGGTTTTAACAGTTTGCAAAGGAGTGGTTTTCTCTGCTGAAGTAGCTTTGCGCACACATGCAAAATCCCATTTTTTCCACTCTTGAAACATGTCTGTTTTAAAGCAGAACAAAATTTAGCATTCCCAAGATGGGACTTGCTACCACATCAGAAACATGTAAGTTTTATTTTCTCATTTCTAGTTTTAAATGATACTTCTTCTGGATTCCACAACAAACTAGTACTGGTTCCCTTTCCAGGTTTGGTGTTGTATTTCACATTAAGTTGCTTAAGTTCACCAGACTTCACAGTCTCATTCATCTCTTTCATACAAAACTGAAAATGGTCAATACTTCTGGCTATAGTGTAAGGGCTGTTTTCAAATCGAGGATCTTGGTTGGGTAACAGATTCTCTAGAACTTTCCTGTTGCTTTTCCTTTCAATCAACTGTTCATGGATGATTTTATTCCCAAACTCTGTGTAATAGCCTGTAGCAGCTGGTGTTCTGAAGGGGGCAACAACATCGTGAATAGATTCACCAGGAATTTAAGCAAGTTGAAGCAATTTGTGGCATTCTAATACGACATTCTTCATAGGGTTGAACTTTTTGTCCACATTTTTGATAATAAATGCGTAATCATCAATTATAATAAAATCACCACTGTCACCACCACTCACATTGGTACTAACCGCTTTTAAAGGTAGCGTCTTCAAGCTATTCCTGCCTTCAGAATCTACATTGTTTATTAGGAGTGCCTTTTTCTTTCTGAGGTGAAAGTGTCCCCTATCCATAGCTTTCAAATAAGCATCAAAATTCTCTTTCCACTGTTGCCAGTACAACGGAGTGCCTGACACTTGGAGAAAATATGGCAGTGCTAATATGTGATCCAGTAGGTGACTCTACATGGGTGAGTTGCGGCCATACAATAAATCTCTTGCTTGTTACACAGAACTAAGAAAATTTCACTATAAAGCCATATACCATGTAACTTACGTACTTATAAAATGTTAACAAGCCAATGGCCAAAATTCTAAATGTGCTTGTGCTAAATAGGTGCAGGCATTCACAGACTCATAAAAGATAGGTGTGGCAGTCCCCGGAATTCACTTCAGGCTGAAAACGAATCACAATGGATTGGTGTGCATATCACTTGGGTTCAATGCAGGCTGAATACAGTGATTTCCAAGTAATAACCTTAATATAGGCCAGCAGTAAAATGGCTGTCATGTTGCACATGTGATGCCTGTGTGTTCCTACAGGAATTTGGGCCAGTAGATGTAAATGCAAAATCCATAATGGCCTCTACGTAGCACATGTAACGTGTTTTAATTGTTGATAGGGTGTGGAGTGTGCACGGATAGAATACCTGACTCCTTAGACTAATGAATACTGCTGTGGGGAGGATGTCCCAATGATTGCTGGCAACACCTGATGGCACCAGAAACAGTGCTTAACAGGGCATTCAGGCCGGCTGCAATTAAGGGCAGAATGCTACAGGAGCCAGACATTCCTGCTGAGAAATACCTTGAATGGATCTTTTGCCAATGCTGAGAGGCAGCTGCGTTGCCATCACGTTGCACAGAGGGCATCCAGCGACATCATCGAGCTTTGTCAAACTGCAGGCACTGCATCATCAAGCAGCTTCAGCTGTGATCTCTGTCATCATCAAGCCACCTCTATGGTGAAACCACTTTTGTTGAGCAGCTGCTGTGTCGGCATAGAAGGTGATGCATCGGCACCGATCAGTGCAAAGTCATAGTTGCATCAGCGCAGAGAGTTAAAAAACACCTTCAAAGCCCACTTCTGAGCCCAAAGGCTTGATTGGGCCCCTCAGGCAAGGGTAGGATTTACAGATGGCAGAGTCCTGCAGCACCAGGAGAGTGGCCCAAAACTTCAGAGTACAGGAGGAAAGCCAACAAGCCCTTGGAGAAACTAAGGTTCAATGATGTAGACAGTAGGTCTAGTCCTTCTCACTTCAAGGCAAAAAGGAGCAGGCAGCAGGTCAACACAGCAGAACAAGTTGTGAAGTGGCAGTCCCTTCTGTAGCAAAGCAATCAGCAGGCCAACACAGCAAAGGAAGTAGCAAAGTGGCAGCGCCTCCTACAGCACAGCAGCTATGCTTCCAGACAGATTGCCCTTGGGTCCCATAGAGTTCTGATTTGGAGGTGTCAGGGCTCCAGTACTTAGACACAAATGTGCCTTTTGACATGGGAGAGACTTCAAAGAGGCCTTTGAAGATCACAAAGTCCCTGCCTTTCCTGCCCTAGCTCCAGACATACTACATGGGGGTATGCAGCTCTTTGTATGGGGACAGGCACAGCCCTTTTCAGGTGCAAGCGTCAGCTCCTTCCACCCAATCTACCTCAGGAATGCCTATTAGCCTGGTGATGGGACATCAGGATGCAAATGTCACACCCCCTCTTCCTTTGTGTGATGTCTAGAGGCAATGCAATAAGACAAGCTGTCACCCAAATCAGATGTGTATTCAGAGACAAGAAAAGGCACAAAATGGTTAAAGTAAGAAAATGGCAACTTTCTAAAAGTGGCGTTTACAGATTTACCATTTAAAATTCCACTTCGCCTTAACTTTTGATTTTAAATTTTGAGTCCAGAGACACCAAACTCCAAATATCTCACTGCTCCCATTTGAAAATTACACTTAAAATATGTTTAAGGCAATCCCAATATAAACCTATGGGAGAAATAGGCCTTGCAGTAATAAAAAAATAATTTAAGAGTATTTCACTACCAGGGCATGTAAAAAGTAAAAGTGCATGTCCTACTTTTTAAATACACTGCCCCCTCCACACGGGGCCGCATAGGGGCTACCTTAGGTGTGACTTATATGTAATGAAAAGCAAGGTTTGGGCTTGGAAAAGTAGGTTAAATTGCCAAGTCAAATGGCAATTTAAAACTGCTGACACAGGCTCTGCAGTGATAAGCCTGAGACAATTTTAAAATGCTGCTGAGTGGGTGGAACAATCAGTGCTGCAGCGTTTATGAATAATATTATTATTATTATTGGGTTTTGTAGAGCGCGTAGTCACCCGTAAGTATCCCAGCGCTAAGATCCTAACAAGCTAGAGGGTAACAGGGGAAGTGAAAAGGAAGAAGGAAGGGGAAAAAAGAGGCTCAGGGGAACAGGTGAGTTTTCAGCCGCTTCCTGAATCGGAGATAGTCTGGTTCCGTCCTGAGATCACGGGGAAGGGAATTCCAAAGGCGGGCTGTGTTGACAGAGAAACGCCATCCACCCGTGCGCACCTTCTTCACTCTAGGAATAGTGATGAGGTATTCATGGTCGGATCGGAGGGATCTTGAGGCTTTATAAGGCCTTATGAATTTTTTTAGGACAGGGGGTCCTTTGTCCTGTAGAAGTTTGTGTGATAGACAGAGAGCTTTAAACTTCACTCGTTCTCTCACTGGGAGCCAATGTAAGTATTTCAGGGCTGGTTTGGCAGAAGATCTCGCCGGGGTATTGGTAAGAATCCGGGCCGCAGCGTTCTGGATCCTTTGCAGTTTATTGAGGGTTGCCTCGGGAGCACCCAGATAGATGGTATTGCTGTAATCCAGCCTTGACATGATAAAGCCTTGGATTAGCAGTTTCTGGGAGACAGGAGGGAGTAGTGGCAGAATCTTCCTGATGGATTTGAGGAGCCCGAAGCAAGTTCCGGCGATTTTTTTGGATTGCGTCTTGAAAGAAAGGTCTTTTTCAAGCCAAATTCCTAGGCTCTTGATCTCGGACTTGGGGGCCGGAGGTTCACCCAAGCAGGGTGGCCAGAGGTTCTGCGAGAGAGAAAGCCCTTTCTGGCCAAGGAGGACAATATCTGTCTTTGAACCGTTAATCTTCAATGCCGAGCTGTTCATCCATCCTTGAATTTCTGCAAGACAATTATAGAGGTCCGAGGGTTTTTGGTTAGGGTGGGATAGAGACACCACTAATTGAGTGTCATCAGCGTAGCTGATGATTTTCACTCCGAATGGGTTGACAACCTCCTCCAGTGGGGACATGTAGACATTGAATAATGTCGGGCTTAAAGATGAGCCCTGGGGCACACCACAATGGAGGGGGGTTTCAGGAGAGCGATTGTCATTCTCCCAGACCTGAAAGGAGCGGTGGTCAAGGAAGGATTCGAACCAGGTCAGGGCAGTGCCCTCAACAACGATGTTCTTGAGTCGCTGGATTAAGACCCGATGGTTGATGGTGTCGAAGGCCGCACTGAGGTCCAGGAGGATCACTGCCACTGATCCTCCTGCGTCCAAAAGGGCTCTGGCCTCCTCCACTGCTGCGAGTAGGGCGATGTCAGTGCCCTGCCCTGGGCGGAATCCAGTTTGCGAGCATCTGAGCAGATTGTTGGTCTCCAGATAGTGTGAAAGTTTTTTATTCGCTAGTTTTTCGGCAATTTTACTGGTTCCGGGAAGGAGAGAAATTGGCCTGTAGTTGGCCAAGTCCATGGGGTCCAGCGAAGGTTTTTTGAGTAGCGTCTTAACAACCGCCGCCTTCCAGCTGGGGGGAACTTCTCCCTGGAGCAGTGAGGTGTTGATGAGATGAGTAAGTGGAGTAACGATGGTGGGGGCCACCTTCTTAAGTATGCGTAAGGGGACTGGGTCCCTGGGGGATCCGCTTTTGATAGTATCTAGCATGGTTGATACCTCTTCAACAGTGACTGGTCCAAGAGAGATTAAACAGGGAGTGGTAGGGTTTGAGTTCAAACCGCCTTCCTCGCTAAAGTCGATAGGTGGAAGAGAAGCAAGGATTTTCTGAATCGTCTCCTCGAAGAATTTGGCCAATTTAAGGCATTTCTCTTCGGCTGCTTTGGGGTCTGGCAGATTCTTTGGTGCAGGGTCTGGGACTTTAAGTAATTCTTTTAGAATGATGAAAGTTTCCTTGCCGGAGCAGGAGGAGCTTTCTATCCTTTCCTGAAAGAATATACTTTTGGTGTTGCGAAGAGCGGATTTGTAGTTTTTTAAGGAGGCCTGGAAGGCGTCTTTCTTGACTATCGATTTATCCTTCCTCCAAGAGCGCTCCGTTCTTTTGCACTCCTTCCGAAGGATGTTAAGCTCAGGAGTGTACCAAGGGGCAGGGTTCACTCTTTTAATTCGCCTGAGGGTGGAAGTTTTAGGTAGAAGTTTGTCTAGTGATGTAGTGAGCCAGTAGTTGAACTGATTATCAGCACTGGCTGGGTCAGATACTGGGGGGGAAAGAGTGGCCCTGAGATTGGCGGCCCATTCGTCTGGCGAGAGTTTGTGCAAGCGTCGGTCAGTGACCCAGATTTTGGCCTGTTGGGTGGGTGGGATGAAAAGATTCCAAACTATAGATATTAAGAAATGGTCTGTCCACGGGAGGGGATGGGGGTGCAAGTGGAGAGGCCCGTAATTTTGGTAAAAACGGGGTCCAAAAGATGTCCTTTGTCATGGGTGGGTTCTGAGTTAACTAATCGGATGTCAAAAGACGTGAGGTCCAGAAGAAGTTCGGACGCAGTAAGGTCCTTGGGGTCTGATAGATGAAGATTGAGGTCTCCCAGAATAAGAGAGTTGGGAGAAGTGGTTGCTATCTGAGTGACAGTGTCGACAAGGGAGCTTGCAAATTTCCCTGGGGTTCCCGGTGGGCGGTATATCAGCAGCCCCAAGAGGGAGTGCGCGCGGGATATTTGTAAGGCAAATTGGCAGCTTTCACACTCATCGATATTGGCGTTGCTAGCTCTACATGCGAATTGTTCTCTGTAGATTATCGCAAGGCCACCTCCTTTGCCGAGGGGTCTGTTTTTGGCTTGGATTTGATAGCCTGGGGGTAGAGCGTTAATGACATCTGAATCCGACCAGGAAGTGAGCCAAGTTTCTGTGAGGAACAAGACATCAGAATCGTGATCCTGTACCAGAAGGTTGATTTCATGAGCGTGTTTGGGAAGGGACCGACAATTTAGAAGGCCCAGCTGTAGGCCGTTGTTATTTGAGGTAGTAGTGGCCGGATTACATAGGGCACAGTTGATGAAAGGTTTACCTTCCGGATGGATGTAGCTGCACTCAGGATTTTTCGACGAGTTGAGTGCTTGGAGGCTATCTCTCATATAGATAAGTCGGTCGTCGGCAGAAATGGGCAGAGTGACTGGGCCTGGGTCCGGCTGGGCCCAGACGGGCTTGCCTTAGGCGCGCCCGCTGCGCCCGTCCGCTGCGCGAACGTGGAATGCACATCTTTTTATAGCAGGTTAGGGGCGTGGCCTCGAGAGAGTGGGCGTGGCCTAAAGACCGGCTCACTCGCTGATGGCGGCAAAATAACTTGTAATTCCGCAGCAGCGTTTATCTCGGCTGCGCAGGTGTGGTGGGGTGAAAGCAAGTGCCCCAACAAGGTGCAGAGAGGGCGAAACTGGTAAGATTTTAAAATCAGCTCAAACAAACAATATTTTAAAAATGGCGATTTTTGTCAGCAAGAGCTCCCGGCTGTGCCTCAGGAGTATAGGATATAGTGCACTGAACTAGCTTACTATACGAAATTTTGATGTGCCAATTGTGGATAAGCTAATGTTATCTTCTTTTGCATTTTAGCACTGTTTAGGTCCCCAGAATACTAAAGCTGGCAAAAATGAAGTAAGTATTAAGCGTGAGCGCAAAATCCGTTCCGCTCGCGGATTTCGCAGATTTTCGGTAAATCCGCAATCAGCGAACTCCCTCGAATTTACCGAAAATCCGCGAGCGGCGGATTCGGGGGGCAAAAGTTCAAGCCTTCAAGCTTGAAGTTGTTGTTGTAACTATTTTAGGATGGTGCCGGAAAGCTGCCAGCCCCATCCTAAAATAGTTACAAAGTTAGCTTCAACAGGAAGCACAGGAAGCACTAATAGATAAAATAAAGCAGGTGCTCGAGCACCTGCTTTATTTTATCTATTAGTGAAGCTAATTTAGTAACTATTTTTTAGGATGGCGCTGGCAGCTTGCCGGCGCCATCCTAAAATAGTTACAGGAAGATGATGGATGGACAGGTCACTCAAGGGACCCCTGCGCACATCGGTGCGATTGCATAGTAACACACACATGGTCGCTGGAACTAGTTGAAGCTCAAATTCAGTGACTCATTCATCAGCCCAAAAACAATCTTGAGAGTCGTCGAGGCTGGGCAGGTGTGCCTTCTTCCCAAATCTACCGTCAAAAATCAGCTGTGATGCTGGATAGAGGCCTTTGTATCCTTGACTTTCACGAGAGGCACTTGAACTCGCACAGAAGACCCCCCCCATTAAAAAAATGCGCAAAATCCGCAAATTCGCGGATTTTGCGAATCCGCAAATTCGCGGATCTTGGATCCGCGAAATCCGCCCATGCTTAGTAAGTATAACAGGAGATCAGGAGGCAGAAATGTAGGGAAAACACAGAGGATGCCCGGTCTAACAAGGGGCAACATGCTTCCTATGATCACAGCACACAGTGCCACAATGAACACTATATGTAATCTGTCTCTATTTGTTCTGGAGTTGTACATTTCATTGAATTCAGGAAAACAGAAGCATCAATATGTCTTTTTGAAATGGCAGAAATCAATAAATCCGTCTCCCTGTGCCCTGCAACGAAAGCTGCTTTAGGAAAGCCTCATATTTATGTTGTTCCTAAGCAGGCTTCTGCCTTCATTCTTGGATATGCTTTCTGGTCTATGTATTCCCTAGGTTATTCATTTCTGCTGCAGGATAAAATAGCCCATATTTTGGGATATGCTAAGAAACTTGAATATAATGCCAAGTGTGTGCTGGTATAAAAAGATATTGTTGCTACATCAGAGTGTTATATGTAGCCTTTGGATTTATTTTCTACTAGGTGGGGGTATGTAGTCTGTAATGGGTTGGAGCCGGAATGTTTCACTCTGCTTGTTTCATTCTCTATGTTTTTTGAAACAAGACATACAAAAATACCTACCTCTCATTCTAGAGTCTAGTACATGCATCAAACAGCAGCTACACATCACATCACAATACACATTAAATGCCACCCACCAGATGACAATACCACACCGATATAACAACAATCTCAATGACAAAAAACATGGAAAACACATTATAGAGCTGAATGCTAAAACCAGCATATGCTTTTTGACATTAAGTATGCCTTCCTTACATACTGACGTAATGACATCACACTAATATGGCAAGGAGCAAAATTTGGATCGGACCATTATGGCACATGCTCTCACATATTAACAAATTATTATGCCCTCCGCACACTTGGAGTGAATGTCATTATAACAAATATTGTGACAACTGTAATCTTACTTGGCCCTACAGAAGACATACTTTTCAATATTTAATATAATGCCAATCCTTCACACTAATGTGACTTGTTTTTACATTTTGATTTTATATATATATATATATATATATATATATATATATATATATATATATATATATATATATATATATATATATATATATATGACATATCTGTAAGCCAACTGGACTTACTTCAACAGTATGGTAATGTTATGTTATGTTATGTTATGCTTTCTTTTATAGCGTAACGAATCACCGTGAGGCATCTCGGCGCTTACTTGAAACACAGCCCAGGGAGAAAACTAAGAAGGAGAGGCCTTGATAAAGGAAAGCTTTTAGATGTTTCCTGAAGATTTGATAGGATGACATTTCACACAAGAAGATGGGAAGACTATTCCAATAGACAGGTGCTAGATAGGAGAAAGCCATACCCCCTGACCTATGACGTCTGATTCGGGGGGCATGTAATAGATTGAAGCTGCCCCCACCTATCTCCAGTCTCTCGTCAAACCCTATGTTCCTGCACGCCCTCTTCGCTCCTCCTCCCAACATTTTTTCTGTGTGCCTAAGTTTAGGCTCACTAGAATGGGCGGTCGTTCCTTTTCTGTACTAGGACCCAGACTTTGGAATTCTCTTCCTTTAGACCTTCGAATGGAGCACTGCCATCTTCGCTTCCGCAAAGCCGTTAAGACCTGGCTTTTTGCCCAATAATTCCTTTCGGAAAGCTGTTAACCTTTAAGACCTGGTCTGTTGTGCTTTAGTTCCCTCTGGATTATTATGCTATAATGTCAATTAGCGCCGGGAAACCCTCGCGGGTAGCTGTTTCGCGCTCTACAAGACTAATAATAAATAAATAAAATAAATAATAGTAATTGCGACAAAAGCTTCCTTCCAAGGGATCGGAATTTTTTTTTTTTTTTTTTTTTTTTCTTTGGAGGGGGTGACGGGGGTCTGTCAATAAACTAAGAAATATCCAGCTCCGAGTGCCGACTGCTTTCTTTGATGTGAGCGAGCGTGTTGCAATATATATATATATATATATATATATATATATATATATATATATATATATATATATATATATATATATATATATATATATATATATATATATATATACATATATGTATGTTTCATATAGGTACCCTAATATAGTCCTGGGCACAATAGGAGGGTTTCCCCGAACAATAGCGTTCTATGACTTCATCTTTAGACTGACACAGTATGAATGAATATTCATAAGGGGTCTTGGAAACCAGGCTGGGGATACATCCACCTGCATAATATCTACATACAAGGTTCATCCCATACATCATCCTCAAACCCAACAATGGCTAATACAAGAAACAGGGGACAAAGGAACCCTAGACACTTTTCTGTATAAATACAGCACCTCTTGCTAGTATTAATTACAGGGAACCGAGAGTTGCAGGCCGACAAACTGACCAGAGACACTGAGGCTCCTGCATGCAGACGCTCCAGCTAACAGCGGTCAAAACATCCCTTGTGGGGTGTCGAACTCGAGACCAGGACAGAGTCCCACAATCTCTTGATGCAGGTAATGGGGTTAGACTAAAGCTAGAGGGATTCTTGGCTTCACACCTACACACACACTATGGACACTTAGGCATATATAGACAGGCATCATAGGAGTATACACACGCTTTCTTTTATCATGCATTTTATATCCATGTATGTGTTCATAATTATTGCAAATTGGATATATTCACTGTAATGCTGATCATATATCTCTGCTACTGTCTGACTGTTGTCAGAGCACATATATTTTATAGGTATCAGGGTTGTCATGATCTAAGGTTGCCAGAAACTTTTCTCTCCCTGATAAGAGGAGATTCTAGTGGCACTGTGAGATAGCTAATGCAAACAGGCTAACATTCTTAGTGGGGGTGCTCAGGGTTAGTCTGACACCAATCCTACAGTTTATGTTATCCAAACGTGCAGGTCCTGCATGGATACTATAGGAACTACATGACATGGCGCCCAACGTTAGTTTGGTACTTATTTAACAGTAGAATCTGAGTACTTCAGTTGTGCTATTCTCAGAGACCTTACTCACAAAACGCCAGAGACGTCTGGAGTGGGTGGGCACAAACCTTCGCTGAGTAGGGCAAAGATCCTATTTATTGGCTGCTGGTTAATCAAGCTTGACAGGATATAGTATACCTAAAAAATGTGCCATAAAACGTTATCTTTGTTTGCTTGAAAAGTTGTTTTGTGTTCTTACACAATAATGACTACCCCGGTCTTAGACCCTCTACGGCACGCACTCCCCCTCACAGACAATGGGGATGCAAACGCAATAACAATTGCATCATAATTCAGGAATCCTATCCATCATGAAACTATCAGAAAATGGTTTACAAGCTAGGGGTGGTTTAGTATCTTTCATGAATGAGGCACACAAATCCAACAAAACAGAGGTATTCTACTCGTGGGTTACATTCCCCGAGTCGGTGCAATAACGCAGACATTTCACTCATATAAAGAGGGAGATGCACCATTGGACTATGCCTCGTTCGAGAACATAGAGATTCCACTCAAATACCTGGAACACCAATATTGGTTTAAAGGCGCCCTGCCCCATGTAAGAGGAGGAGTAAGGCTTCGTCCATTAGGAAGACCAGGAGCAACCTGCCTGATATTAGCAGCCTAGACACCTCATCCCGACATTAAAATAATGCCACAAGGAGACTTACTAATCCAACACAAAGATTTAATTAAAATCTACTGAAACTTGACTAAGTATGGGCAAAATGTTCAAATTCCGCACAAATTTGCAGTCCGCAAAATCCACAAATTTGTGCGAACTTGCGGATTTTTTTATTTTTGTGTGTTTGCGGGGTTTTTTTTCAGCGCGGCTACTGCAAACTTACCCATGCCGTCGTTTTTAAGCGCTGCCATTTTGTTCGCAGGAGGAAACAAACAACTCGGCAAACTCAGAATCAAGGTAAGTCAACGCAGAGCACGCGAGATTGTATTTTTGAAGCGCGAACAAGCAAAAAAAATTTGCGAACTTGCGAATTGCGGTTTGTTTGGCAATTTTGCGCGATCCGCGGACTGCGAAATTGCCAAAAATCCGCTAATTCTGCGAGCGGAACGAATTTTCAGCCCATGCTAAAACTTGACACAATTCATCATGAGGACTTTCACAGTCCAACCAGCAATAGTTGCACCAAATAGAACTCAACATCAGGGTACAGCAACTAAAATTACTCCACAAACAGTACACGCAGTAATGGGCAAAATGCCCACAAAACATGAACAAATGCCATTCTGGGTAGTTCAGAAAATAACACAGTTAGAGGCAGTATTCCTGTATGCTACCCCATTTGAAAAACACAGACTGTTAACAATCTGCTAGCCCATGGGGAGTACACCACAAATAGAGGATTGTACCACTTGGGGTACAGTCTTTGCTGCCATACATACCAGAATTCATGGTATTCCTTCATTAGCTGTGATACCCGATGTATTAAGATAAATACAGAATGTGAATGGAGCAGAGACTGCTCTGAACTTAGGGACGAAGTTACTAAATAACTATGATGAGGTATCAGCCATAACAATAGCTAATATTAAAGGTCAAGTGGCAGAAGTAACAATAGCTCGCCACATCCTCCAGTATACGCCACTGAGCTGCGTTGCAGAGAGGTGTAAAAAGGGGCATGGCCTCGGACCACCTCTCTGCAACGCAGCCCTGTGGTGCTTACTGAAGGTACCTGGTGGACTAGTTGGCCCCCAGGGACCCTCAGGATTCAAGGGGACTTAATCCTATAACTTAAAACACGCATGTGGCGCGTTTACGCACTTGTCACTTCAGGCCCCACCCCCTCCTTGCACCACTGTGGAAACGCGCCCCCTGGCGCATTGTAAATTGAGGGATCAAGTCCCCTTGAATCTGAGGGTCCCTGGGGGCCAACTAGCCCACCAGGTACCTCCAGTAAGTGCCACAGAGATGTGTTCCAGAGAACTTTAAAAAGGGGCATGGCCTTGTACCATCTCTATGCAACGCAGCCCTGTGGCGCTTACTTGAGGTACCCGGTGGGCTAGATAGCCTCCAGGGACTCTCAGGATTCAAGGGGAACTAATTCCCCACCTTAAAAGGCACCATGGGGTGCATTTGCACAGTCGAGCAGGGAGGGGGCCGGTTCCTATTTTTTTGCTTCATTGAAGAAAAAAATTGGGGAGCAGGGCTGTGTGCCCCCCCTTCCCTAGGCTACTTTTGGCCACAGGGCCCCCATCCCCCAGGGCCTAGCCATCCTTTTTATTTTTAGGAGGGGGGCCACTGTTGACAAACCAATTGTCTCACTATGGTATCAGGATGGGCCTGTGAATCAGCCCTCAGGGTCATGCAAGTCTGAGTGTGGTATAAGAGGTAAGTCGATGCCCATATATGTCGCCCAGCAAGACCAGATTTTCCTGTGCTTCTGCGGGCATCCCAGTGCTTAAAAGACCACCATCCCTGCGCTCATGTACTTTGCCCTCTTCCACCCCCCCAACACTTGATGGGGAAGTCACCTTCCAATTGTGGGCCATGTATCTCTTAGCTAGGGTTAGACTCAAAAACAGGAGGTGCTGCTTCAATCAATCAATCAGTCATTTGTTAAGCGCACTACATACCCGCAAGGGTCTCAAGGCACTGGGAGGGTGGGCGCTACTGATCGAATAGCCAGGTTCTGTCGTTGGCTCAGTGGGAGGGTGTTCCATGTCTTGGCGGCGAGGTGGGAGAAGGATCTCCCGCCGGTGCTTGTTCTTCGGATGCGCGAGACGATGGCGAGTGAGAGGTCGGCGGAGCGTAGCTGGCGGTTGGGGGTGTGGAAGGAGAGCCGTCTGTTGAGGTAGGCTGGGCCGGTCTTATGGAGTGCCTTGTGTGCGATGATGGGGAGCTTGAAGGATATCCTCTTGTTGACGGGGAGCCAGTGCAGGTTTCTCAGGTGGGGGTGATGTGGCCATGTCTTGATACATTGAGGATCAGTCGTGCCGAGGCATTTTGGATGCGTTGTAGTCGATTGATGAGCTTGGTCAGGGCTCCCGCGTAGAGGGTGTTTCCGTAGTTGAGTCTGCTGCTGACGAGGGCCTAGGTGATTGTCTTTCTTGTATCTGTGGGGATGCATCTGTAGATCTTGCGGAGCAGGCGAAGGGTGTTGAAGCAGAAGGAGGAGATGGAGTTGACTTGCTTGGTCATTGAGATCGTCGAGGATGATTCCAAGGTTGCATGCGTGGTGGGTGGGGGTCGGGGCTGCCCCCAGTGCCGTTGGCCACAAGGAGTTGGAGCCGAGGATGAGGACCTCCGTCTTGTCCGAGTTCAGCTTCAGGCGGGTGATCTTCATCCAGTCGGCGACTGCCTTCATTCATTCATGGAGGTTGGCTTTAGCGGTGATGGGGTCATTGGTGAGGGAGAGGATCAGTGGAGTGTCGTCGACGGAGGAGATCATGTTGATGTCGTGCTGTTGGGTAACGGGTGCGAGCGGGGCCATGTGAATGTTGAACAGTTTCCGGCTGAGGGAGAATCCTTGGGGTACGCTGCAGCTGATCTTGGAGGCTTCGGAACGGAACGGGGGGAGGCGGACGCTCTGGGTTCTGCCGGAGAGTAAGGAAGTGGTCCATTCCAGAGCCTTGTCTCAGATCGCTGCGGCGTGGAGGCGTGAACGTAGTGTGCCGTGGCAGACGGTGTCGAAGGCGGTGGAGAGGTCTAGGAGGATGTGTGCTGCAGTCTCCCCGTTGTCTTGCAGGGTCCTGATGTCGTCGGTGGTGGTGATGAGTGCGGTCTCACGGCTGTGGTTGCTGCGGAAACCTAACTAGGAAGGGTCCAGGATTCTGATCTCTTCGAGGTATCGTGTTAGCTGTCTGTTCACGATTTTCTCGATGACCTTGGCTGGGAAGTGGAGCAGAGAGATGGGTCGGAAGTTCTTGAGGTCTCTTGGGTCTGCCTTGGGTTTTTTGAGTAGGGTGTTGATCTCTGCGTGTTTCCAGCTCTCTGGGAAGGTCACGGTCTCAAGAGAGAGATTGATGACATTGCAGAGGTGGGGTGCGATGGAGCTGCTTGCTTTGTGAAAGACGTGGTGCGGGAATGTGTCTGATGGAGAGCCAGAGTGGATTATGCTCTTGGTCTTGATGGTGTCATCGACACTCACGGTGGTCCAGGTTAGCAAGGGGACGTGGTCTGAGGTGTGCGGCGGGTCTGTTGTGTTGCTGTCTGTTCGAGCTGTCTGGGTGTTGAAGCTGTCATGGATGTCTGCTATCTTGCGGTGGAAGAAGGTGGCGAGGGAGTCACAAGGGGCTTGCGACGGCGGGATATCATTGGTGTTGGAGCTGGGGTTGGAGAGTTCCTTCACGATGTTGAAGAGCTCCTTGCTATCGTGTGCGTTGTTGTCGAGGCGGTCTTTGAAGGAGGTCTTCTTGGCAGCCCTCATGAGGTAGTGGTGGTTGCGGACGGCGCTGGCGTCATAGTGGCAGACGGGCTTGTATGGGGAGGTGGGAGTGAGGAGCAGCTGGGAGGCAGGGGCAGCGAGTGGGCAGTCAGGGGACAGAGCCACAGGGTACACAGCGGCGTGGGTGGTGGGGGGCGACAAGGAAACAGAAGGCAAAAGGGCACAACAATTGAGGGGAAAACGAATGGCACCGAGTGCAAAAGGTCACAAAAGGGCAAAAAGTTCACAAGAATACAGGGGGAAACGAGTGGCACAGAAGGCAAAAAGGTCACAAGAAGGGCAAAAAGGTCACAAAAAAACGGGGGAAACGAGTGGCACAGAAGGCAAAAAGGTAACAAGATTAAGCACAAAACTCAAAGAAATGCAGGGGCAGCTAAGCAACAGAAGGCAAAAAAGGGCAGAGAGACACGGGGGCCGCGAGGGGAGCAGAAGGAAAAACCAGGCAGAGAGACACAGGGGCAGTGAGGGGAGCAGAAGGGAAACCGGGCCGAGAGACATGGGGCAGCGAGGGGAACAGAGGGAGAGAAGGTGCACAAACCACATACAGGCAGCGGGGGAGACAGACAAATGCAGTCACAGACACAACAATGAAAATGCAGTCACTACAACGGGAGCAATGAAAGAAAATACAGGCAGTGCAATGGAGGATGAGCAAACCTACGCCTACCACTGGCCACCAGGGATGAGGCGCAGGTGGTAGCCTGTGGGTGGAGGAGGGCCTCAAACCTCCTCAGCAGGGACAGCTGGAGCAGGGACACACAGGCGGTGCTGTGCGGAGGGGGAGCAACCTACCTGGAAGGGTCAAGGGTAGTGGTTCCCTCCTATCTCGTCCGTGCTACGAAGAAGAAGCAGCCTTGGGTCAAGTGTAATTGTCCAAGCCAACATCCGGCCCAGACAGGACGTCACCTTCTCCCAGAATGGCTGCATCACAACACAACCCCAAACTGTGTGAAGAAAAGAGCCCTCTTCTGTGGTACAACAAAGGCATTGAGGGGACTGAATGGCTCCCATCTCCCACAGCCGGTATCATGTGTAATATATCCGGTGAGGTACTTAAACTGAAAGAGTCGGTAAATCGAAGACACAGCAGCATGTCAGAGACTGGCTAGGGCCTCTGTCCAGCCATCATCCGTCAAAGTTGGCAGATTGTCTTGCCATTCTGGCCTCGTCTTTGTAATGTGTTGTGTCTGTGGGTAGTTAACGTCAGATACATTTGTTTAATCTTGTATGCCTCAATGTCGCCCATTAGTAACCGGTCCTCCAGAGGGTGAAATTCTGGAAGTGCCTCTAAATGACAGATGTGAGGGTCCCTGGCATGTTGCAGTTGTAAACAGTGGTGAAACTGGGATTTGTGTAGATGTAACTGCTGAAATGACTTAAGCGTAGTGCCATGCATGATATCTCCTAGCGTAGAGATCCCGATGAGATCCCATTTGCAGAAACCAACCAAAGCAGAGACGGAACGCAGATACGTGCCCTTCCAAAGGGTACAAAAGAAATTTTTAGCAGGTTTTTCAGAATTTAAAGCACTGGGTGGGTACAAAATAAAAAACGCGAAGATGGAAATCTTACTCAGCTTAGACCACACATTATTACCAAACTTCTAGTTAATATATAATCTGAAGCCCAAGAGGTATCAAGGTGTATTTGTGTTGGAAAATGTGAATGAACTATATGCATTAAGCTATGTCCCCCTAGTTCAAAAAGTTAAGAGCTTATTCGCAAAATGGAATCAACTTCCAATATCAATAATAGGATGGGTAGCACTTATATGAATATCAATTTTATCATTATTTAATTCTTTTTTTGCAACAATCCCCTGTGCACTGCACATTTATTTTTTTAAAGAAATAGATAGTCTATTCTCATCTTTTATATGGGACAATAATGTACAGACATTAGCACTGACCACTTTAAGTAACCCAAACGAGGATGGTGGGTTATCCCTTCCTAATTTGAGGCAATACTATTATTCAATTTTTTCACATAGCACTAACAGGTTTTTTAACTATCTTTTATTTTTTTTAAACCTTTATTCAACATTTGCACACATATACAATCCCGGGCCTACAACCCCCAGGGCTGGCCGCTAAGCAATTCAGTATAGTTTCACAATTAGTTGCAAAGCAATTGTCCCTGGGGATCCTGGTAACTCAGATTACCAAGTACAGTGGTTGCGAGTGCAGTTCGATGCGAATCAGGATAGGAGGTTTTTATTTTTCAATATAAAATAGAAAGGATCAGGTATCATATAGTGTCTCGGACCATGGGAATGGGGGCAAACAGGAAAACGATGCGTCCATACCAGTTCGCTACCATAGAAATCAACGGCGTGTAGACATGCGACATCAGGATAAACAGCACACTATTAATATCCACACCGTCCCTGTTGTCCGCCCCCCAGCACCCAGGCCCCGGAGAGGTCTAGGCACAGGTGTAGAGATGAGGATGCAGAGAAAGCTGAACCCACTAGGCTAACCCGGAAAAGAAAGGAAAGAAAGGCAAGAGAAGAAGAAAAAGAGGCCATAGAACAAAGACAAAAACGAAATACCCACCCCCACACCCCCCCACCCTGCACCCCTGCAAATGACTACGGTCACCCCCCACGCAGCGTGCCTGTTGCCCAGCAACCGAAGCCCGAAATATAGAAGAAAGGTAAAGAGAAAAAAGTAAGAAGTCCCCAATCGAAAGGGGAAATCGGAGGAGGGCATAATACTAAGGACTCCCAGTCTCCTTCCCCCAACCTAGCCAACCCTGCCTCGGAATCCGTCAGGGCAGTAAAGCAATCCCGTCAACCATAGTTTCACATTGATAAACCCAGACAAGGATCTCAACCCTGACCCCTACGATCAAATGTACTGAAGTCGGTAATTAAGGGAAGTCCCTTACACACAATGTCCCATAAGTCGGCAGAACAGGAGCGCATAGATGTAGATTGCTGGTACCACCATCGCCCCTCCCCATCCCCGAGGCCAAGCTTCGTCTCATCCGCCATCTTGAAAGACCGGTGGAGGAGGGGGATCAACAAAGACCAAAACAGCGTACAGTACAAAGTAGAGGATACCACAGCGGGGACGTATAAATGTTCCGAAGGGTGCAGGATCGAAGGTTTCAACAGTTCAATTGGGTATCCAGGCACACTCCAGTCTGGTAAATCCGTCACAATAGGGGCAAACACAGTTTCCACCGCCGAGTCTAAATACACCTCGAAAGCGTCCATTGGAAAGTGGGCTGGCTGCCGGGTCGCAAGCGTCGAGTCAGGGTCCGGTCTCGAGCCTGTGACTTCATCCATCGCAGACAACCAGGCGCGAGTCCGGGCTTTGATAGTGCCCTGAAGCGCCATAAGTGCCTCCATCACCGTTAACAAAGACGGGCCAGATCGGACCCGCTCCTTTAGACTTATTCTGTCCTCAGGCATGGTGGTCCCAACGGAGAGGCGCCTTCTCCGGGGCAAAATGAAACGGAGCAGGAATAAGCTAGGAGGGAACGGCGTTCAGCGAGCAATGGTATGTGGCGAGGCGCCGATCCGGGGGGGTCGGCGTTATGGATGCCGGATCCCCGGTCAGGGACCCTCACAAGACAGTACCTTGCGTCACTCGTCGCCTCACACGCTATAGGGCACCAGGCAGCTGATGGTAGCAGAACGGTCGAGAAAAAGTTCAAGTGAACCAGAGACCGGACCCAACCGCATGCAGCAGCCCGTTGTTGTTCAGCTCGGACCCGGCAGGGCCAGCACTAGAGATCCCGGCTTCCCAGGTGGATTAGGCCTCAGTACGTTCTTCGACGTATCTTCGCTCAGCGACGGCGGAAAAACTCCGGGATTGGACCACTGGAGTGTGGGACGGATCACCCACACGGATCCGGTTCAGGTAAGCAGGATTGTCAACAGGATAGTGAAGCGCAGGACGGAGGTCAGCGGAGCCGGGAGACTATGCGACCATCTTAGTTGGTGTCGTAGCTCCTCCTCCGTTTTTTAACTATCTTAATCCACTAGGTATGGATATTCTTTTTCATAATAAGGATACTGAAGGAATATAAAATTCTAGATCCTATGAGGCTGATGAAGAACCCCCAAAAAGTGCGCTACAAGATCTTCCAGTGGTTTCTAAAACACAAAGCCCAACTGCTTAAGCATTATGAAATACCTTGGATAAATGGTTCCACACGTTTGACAGACCTGTATGTCAGGGAACATAGTCTGATCCAACCCAGTACATTAAAGGAATTGGAGGAGAACGGGTATAACATGTAGGAGATTTTTTATCTCAGATACTTGGAAAAGTTGGACAGAGATAGAGTATGGCCTGAGTCATTCTATAGATATCCTTAAATGGTCTTTTATTCAAATAAGGTATTTTTTTGAAAATATAGATCCGTCCATACTATGTGCAAGACTAAAACTAAGTGAAGCTCTGCTAGATACAACTAGACGGAGATCAATAAATAGTTTGGTAAAAAGTTTTAACAAGCATGACCTCAAAGGTGTACAAAAAAGCCAGAGACAAATCACAAGAGAAAGAAGGACTCCAGATTCCAAGGGTGGTCTGGAATAGAATCAATAAATTTAATACTACATTATTAAGAGGCGCCAGCTTTAAGAGAATGCAATTTTACACTAAATGGCTACTATACAGGACTCCCTCTTTACTACACAGTACCTATCCCCAGATAGAGGATATATGTTTTCGATGCTCTGCAGAAGAGAGAGGTACATTGACCCACATTGTTTGGGACTGGCCAAAGATTAAGCAATTTTGGGAAGAAATTGATAAATACTGTAGAATTAAGTTAGGACTC
This sequence comes from Lissotriton vulgaris, assembly GCF_964263255.1. Taxonomy (NCBI): domain Eukaryota; kingdom Metazoa; phylum Chordata; class Amphibia; order Caudata; family Salamandridae; genus Lissotriton; species Lissotriton vulgaris. The sequence goes on along the minus strand of NC_141695.1, from coordinate 668,354,109 downwards.
TCAATAACTATCAATAGATATATTGCAACCTTTGGGGGTTCCCCAAATACAATGGCGAAAAACATACAAGAGAAAGGTCTTTATATTCTGACCTTAGTGGCATGATCACTAATTCCCCAGAATTGGTGAAGTGAGAATGTTCCTACTTTTCATTGTTGGTAGTCTAAACTGCATACAGTTAGAGAGCTGGGAGACACTTCACTCTAAGGTCAGGCTTGTATGCAAAGTTTCAGAAACGCTGGAAATCCATAGGAAGCTATCCAGCAGATTAGATTAGATAAATGAAGCCATTAAAGGGAAACGTGCAAAATGTGTGTTTTTATGTATTCTTTTAGTATTATGTAACAACACACTAGATGTCTATGGGTCTGTGGGAACATCTTTTAAAGACCTGATAAAAGTTTGACCAACTTGTAAAGAAGGAAGGAAAGGTCATACCTGTGTATACTGTAAGCACAACATGGTATCACCAGGGTGTAAGAAGTACTCATCAGTACCCGTCCTGTACCGCCCTTTTCATCATTTGGGTTCTCCCAACACCAGGGAGAGTATGTTGGCAACCACTAGGAGTTATAAGTGATCAATGCCAATCTTTTAAGAATGGTAGGTATGGTATGGGAGGTACAAAAAACCAAGTTGTAGCAGGGTAACTGGTATGAGGTGCGTGAGATTGTGAGAACGTGAAGTGAAGGGTATGTATAAAATTGGAGAGTGTAGAGAAAATATTTTATTAAGTGTCTCCCAGACTTCCAAAGTTAAAAACAGTGCAAAAAGATTAAAGCAGGTTTACCAAATAGCTGCTTATTTTAAACGTTGGTCGACATGTTTCAGCTTGTGTGGAATTTTCCACTGCTTTCGTCAGGACCGTTCGCTACTGCAAATTGTGAAAAAATAATAAAGAAAAACTAATAACCATATCACCTGATTTAGGTCATGGAATGTCCTCCTCTTGGAAACTGCATGAAACAGGCCAGAAGAGGGGTCACACCCGAACAGGACATAGAAAAGAGCAAAACAAAAAGATGTCGACAATATTAAGTGGTATCACTGTTACCTCAAAAGTCACTCCCAACCAATAAATGTAAGTGACAATCTCTCCGACCTGGCCCCTCAGCACAGGGCATGCTTCATGCCTGCTCTCTGTCCTCATCTTTCTTCACATTTGTACATTGCACCTGTTGCCATGCTGCTGAAATAAATAGACATATCATATCATCTCAGTGCTGATGAATGTCACAAACCCTGAGGACATACCACTTTAGAACAGCCTTTAGAAAACATTCTGCCTGAGCCATCTCACAGAGATAGCGCACTGCCCTCATCTATATCTTTGCATATCTTTAACTTGGTGTACTGGGCTCAGACTGGGTCAGTGCAAAGTATCAGGTTTAAATGGCTGCTGCAAGCCAGCTGTAAACCCATGCCTGTTCTGAGGGCAGTGCATCAATGAAAAGCAGACTGGATGTCGCAAGCTGCTGGGCCACCTTTCAGTGTGCAGGTGTCAAATGGTCTGCAATTGGAGGAGGGCAGGGATGCCCTTTCAGGGCTTGTAGTGGTATATCTGGGGAAGTCCATAGACCCTTTTCCCCTTCGATGGGGCATGGGGCGCCCTCAAGAGGCACACTAATTATGCACTACATCTTTGGTGTACAGAGTGTAACACCTTTCAGCTTTTTTGCCAAACTTCTGTAATATGGCATGCGCGCAGAGGCAAAGTCATTTCTCATTTGGATGGGGTCACGCCCACATTCCAATAAGGAATTCCCACTTGTGATTGTGGCAGCGCTACATGCAGGTTATCGCGTTCTGTATTGCAGAAGGAGCAGTTAAATGTGAGCCCTGTTCTGTAACACCAAAGTATCCTATGGTGGACTGCTTGCCTGTTACGCCTCAAAGTACTTTTGATAATAAAACCTCTGGATGTCTTTTCGCCACCTAAAGCTAAACCCTCTAATGACTGAATGTCTGCTCTTCTCTCCTCCACAGAGATCAAGCCCAATTCGATCATTGCTTGTTTCCCTTAACATACTGAATTGCAAACCAGGGATCATCAAAAGAACGAATTTGATTGGATTCTCACTAGATACATAATTTAGCCTTTCAGAACAAACAAATACCATGAAAAGACGTACGGCTCAATACCAGCTGGACTGTTGCAGGGAATCAAACTGTTTATACTGCAGCTGACATCTAAACGTTGGTGCAGTCTGAGGACTTCCAAACGTGTGAATATAAAATCTGCCTGCTTACAGGTATACCTAAACTACACCTGTTTATATCGAGGATAACTCTCGACGCAGTGACAGCACTCAACACAGGGGCAAAACATACTGATTATACAACTCAGCTCCTTCGTCTCCCTGTACAGATCGGCATTGGAATACGAGCGGTATGCATATTTCTCTGTAAATATTATTAGGTAAATTGTCTGTGTGTGATTGAAATATGTTCCCAGTCAGGTAAGATGGTATCTGGATCTGGCAGTAGCTTGCTTCAGGAATAATTCACAAAGGTATTTCCAGTTCCACTTCCGTGATATAATATAGCCCTGAAATAAAAAATAAAAACTTCTCTGTCTGTTACAAAATGCAATCTTCCTACTATGCTGATAGCAAGGGATGTGGTAGGAGGACTACCTTCCATAGCTGTAGAATACACTATTTCATTTACGTCTAGAGTATTACCGTAGGCTTGAACGTATCAAACCTTCGAGGTTTTCAGAAACCTGCAGGTACTTTGAAAATACGGAGGGGCAGATTTATGAGGCCGTTGCGCCTCTTTGCGCAGCAATTGCGTCACTTTATTTGACGCAACTGTGGCGCAAACAATGCGCCCTATTTACGACGTGACGCATCTAGGAGATGCGTCACGTTTTAAAGCACTGCGCCATAAGGAGGCGTTCCTGCGCAGGGGGGGGCGTTCCTGCGCAGGAACGCCTCCTGAAAGTGGCTGAGTGAAATCTATGAGATTTCATTCAGTCACTTTCATGGCAATGCTGCGTCAAAACCCTGCGCCTGCTTGAAGCAGGCGTAGGTCTTGACGCACCATTGTGCAGATGGTGTACCCCCGAGCCTTGCTGGAGCTGCGTCGCGCTTGCGACGCAACTCCAGCAATGCGCCACATTTCCGGCACATATGCGTCCCGCATCTGTGCCGTTTTTGCACCATGGTGCGCCGCATTATAAATGCGGCGCACCATGGGTGGCGGAGCTGTGGCGCACTGTGGCGCACGTTAACTGGTGCATCCCTGGGGATGCGCCAGTTAACATAAATCTGCCCCGGATTATTTAGAAATCATCTCAAAATGTTTGTCAAGATCTGCTGCATAAAAATGTGTTTCGGTGTGCGGGGGAATTGTGACCTATTATTTTTACTTTTATGTCAGCAGGATAGTATTTATTATGTAAAATTGTTACTTTCATTGCATAAAACATGCTATGAAAGAAGGCAAGACTAGTGAATATCCAGGCAAGTCAAGAAGAAAGCAGCAGGAAAACTACTTAGAGATAACAAGCAGTAATGAATCAGACCAAGATATATCTGTAGAGATCTAATTCAGCAATTTCCTGCAAAGCATTGAAATAACAAATCCAGTCCCTTGTTCATATCTACATATATTAAGATATATCACTTGTAATGTTTTTCACAGCTGTGTTTCCTATTATGTGATTTTTGCATGACACTTTGCATTGGCGTATCATTGAAAAGATTTTTATCATGCATTCCCCCTTAATTGTGTTGAAACGCCATGTACTTTGCTGAAACCGTTGCTCTATCGGATTGTACTTCCGGAGGTTCAATGTGACAGTATTTAGTATGCTAAATATTTTTTTTAACCTCATTAATCATTAATCTCTTTTTGAAAGGGACAATTTTCCCTTGAATCCACCCTCTTCATCCTACCTTAACTTCCATTCACCTGGGAGTGCTTTGCATTTTTCATTGGCTCCATCTGCTTCAGTGCATTGTTTCTTTTTGCATTTACTGCAGACTATCAAGGTGTCACATTCCCTTCCTATTCCATTGTTCAAGTCAGGCTGACTCACCAATGTAAGAGCATGAATAAAATATGTTTCATCTACCCGTTTCTCCTATAACATGTTCCCATTTAAAACATCAACGGTTCTCTTGTTAATATTTTTACTACACACTTTCCATAACCTCATTATTTGCTGGAAAGAAGGTCCTACAGCAGTGAAGAGAGCCACTGATTTGGTGCGCCACTGAAGAAACTAACTAACCACTGTGACACTGATTAACTAGGTACTAGGCTTGGCATTTATGTACACACATCAGGTCGTAGGCACAGGACAGATTAAAGGTGTATTGTCCTCCAACTGATCCGTCACAACAACCATGCCATACTTTTTACCTGATCCCCCATTTTTGCACTGATGCTGGTGGTTACTGACTCTGAAAGTGTCCCGGGCTTTGCTAACCAGTCGCAGGGCCATGATCTGTCATTTAAAGGGTATATGGTAATTGGCATAATTCTAATTGGCCAAGACAACCTACCAACAAGTTCCTACAATATGGCAGGGCATGTAGGTTTAGAGACCCCAGTGGTTATAATGCATTTAAGTGTGCACTTCTGTGGCGTCTGGTGTCATTTTAAATCCAGGCCTACCTTACAGGATGGTTTTACCTAAATCTATGATTAGAAATGTGCGCACATACATTATGAACGCATCCCTGACATTGGGCACTCCTTTAAGTTCTTCATAGAAGACTCACTTCAAACAGGGTTGATTATTGTTTTTTAATGTTCCAATTGATTCATATTCATCAATACTTTGCTTCGATATCTTCATTTCATATCAAATAAAGTTTCCAAAAGTTCCAAATAATGCTTGTTTTCAATATGCATATCATTTTATATAACGGTACTCCAATGCATTTCGGGCTCCATCGCCCTTTATAAAGGAGCTCTGCAAACAAAGAATACGTAATATGTAGCCCATCATATCAAACTCAAGATTAATCCATAAAAGTAACATATGTTGCAATACATGCTGGTAAGTTATTATGGGCCCGATGTAGGTAAATCTGATTTACCACTTCTAAAATACCGAATCTTACCGATTCGGTATTTAAGAAGTGGTAAATTAGAGGGAGGGAAATGTAGGTAAATCTGATTCGGTAAATACTGAATCTGTAAGATTCGGTATTTACCGATTCTGTAAATACCGAATCGGTATCCCGCATTGATTCCTATGGGCCTTGAAGCCCATAGGAATCAATGTGAAATACCGAATCGGTATTTACCGATTCGGTAATGACCTATTCTTGCAAGGGTGCAGGGGGTGTCACTTTGACACCCTCTAGCACCCCAATTACAGGCTTGTGTGCCATGTGGCACACATACATGCCCTAAGGGCATGTCTGTGGGTTCCTAGGAATATGGTCCTAAGGTGTACCCTACATAGGGGAGGTTGTGTGGTTGTGTCTGTGAGTGGGTAGTCAATGGGTAGTCAATGCTCATTCCTTTTAGTTTACTGAGGTAGTGGTCTGTGCGTCCATGCCCAATTTTGGTCCCAGGTTTTCTATCCTGTTGTGTACCCTACATACGGGAGGTAGTCTGTGTGGGTAGTCCATGCCCCATTTTGGTTCCCAGGTATTGTCCTGTGGTGTACCCTACATAGGGGAAGTTGTCTGTGTGGGTAGTCCATGCCCCATTTTGGTTCCCAGGTATCGTCCTGTGGTGTACCCTACATAGGGGAGGTTGTCTGTGTGGGTAGTCCATGCCCCATTTTGGTTCCCAGGTATCGTCCTGTGGTGTACCCTACATAGGGGAAGTTGTCTGTGTGGGTAGTCCATGTCCCATTTTGATTCCCAGGTATTGTCCTGCGGTGTACCCTACTTAGGGGAGGTTGTGTCTGTGGGTAGTCAAAGCCCATTTCTTTTAGCTTTTTGTGGTAGTGGTGTGTGCGTGTAGCCCATGCCCCATTTCCCAGGTTCACTACCCTGCGGTGTACCCTTTTGAGGGGAGGTTGTTGATTTGTGGGTAGTCAATGCCCTATTTCAGTTCCAGGTTGTCTTTCCTGTGGTGTACCCTACTTTGGGGAGGTTGTGATTTTTAAGTATTAGTACCCTATGTTTCCTATTTTTGGTGGAGATTGTTTAACATCGTTGTTTTTTGACACTCTGCTTCCGTCAAAGTCTACCTGCCTGAGATTCGTGGCCAAGGGTTTCATGTCGGTGGGACTTTGGGTGAGGAGTTTTTATTTTTCTCTGTCAGATTGTTTTGTTAGGGGAGCTTGTAAAGGGTCTGTGTCTACGCTTGCCTTTGTTTTTCAGGGGGTTTTCTCTCTGGTGTACCCAGTTGGCAGCGTGACCATTTTTCTTTGCTACTCTGCTCTTTATTCATGCTTTTACTCTAAGGGAAGGGGATGTGGCATATAGTAGCATTTAGTGGTTTCTTTCCATCTAACATTTAGCATGTTATTCTATTTCTGCTCATACTTATGATTATAGTATTTCTGTTCATGCTAATCTTACCTCATGCAGTACTTGTTGTACATTATTTATTTGCGTACTTCATTTTTGTACTTTTATGCAAATGTCACACTTGAGGTATCTTTGTCTATGTTTTCTTCTTCCTTTTCTCATTCTCTAAGGAGAGAGGATGTGTAGTAAACTACTTCTCTGTGGTGCTCTACTGATTAGAATGTTGATGACATCATAGAATGCCTGGGGTGACTCTCTGGCTCTTAACGTCAGTTGATCTACTCAGGCTGAGCTGATGAGAGCTGGCTCCTGGTGGGGTTTTTATCTGTCTTACTCCTGTACCTGTAATCTTGGAAGGAACTTACAATAAAGGAACCTATCTATACAGTGGACTTTGTCACTTCCTTCACTACATAGCACGACCAAGGAAATTGTGGGAATATCCACCGGGCCCACCCAGCCTACGAACGCAGCATTTCCATGTGTGTATGTCTGTGAGCTGCAACACCTACATTGACAGGACACAAGTTGCCAGCCTCAACAATTTGGCCAACAAAAGGGCAAGATCACCGTCTGGTTCCATTAGCCAGGTCCCCTCCACATTTACACCCTCCATCCACAGTGCTAGCCATTGCAGCTGGGCGGCCAGCATATGCAGTTTGAAATCTGGCACCCCCAAGCCTCCTTGCTCCATCGGACGTTGTAACGTCTGTAGTGAAACCCGGCGTCTATCATCTCCCCAGATCAGGTCCCTCACCAGAGCATTCAGAGGACTGAACCATCCCTGTGGCATCAGGGTTGGCAGATTAACAAAAAAGTACAGCAACCTCGGCAGCATGACCATCTTTAGTATGGAGATGCCATGACAGGTAACTGCAAGGAGCGCCAGTAGTGCATGCAAGCTGGGAGAGGCCGCAGTGCCCAGTCCATTATCCCACTTCTCAGGTCATCCAGAGAATAAAATATATGAATCCCCAGATATTTGAATGTGCGGGATGCCAAAATGATGCCGGCCAGGAGACACGCTGGCCAGTGTGTCGGGCCCCCCAAAGGATACAAGTAGGTCTTTTTCTTATTAACCTTCAAGCCCTACAGCACCTCAAAGTGCTCCAGAAGTGTAAGGGTAGTTGCTGTAACAGGACCTGCCACCTGCAAGTATACCAACAAGTCATAGGCATACAACGAAATTGTATGTATTCGCCCATCGAATGTTATGTCCAGCCCTGTACCACCTTGCCAAATCGACTCTGCAAGGGGCTCGATCGCTAGTGCAAACAACAGATTGAAAGAGGATACCCCTGTGGAGTCCCTCGCTGTATGCGATACTGAGAGGATACTGTTTTCCCGATCTTGACCCACACAGTTGGTGAAGCATATAACATGTCCTATGTAGACAATATGTCCAGCACAGGGATAAAAACGTTAAATCAACCTGAATAGGAATTTCCCAGGGATTTCTTGTAAGCCCTCACTCACCACCCTGGGTGGTGACATGCTTCATCATCGGGCCCACCAGGAGAAGCCGGTGTAGGCGCGCTAAGGCCCACCCTAGCCAGAGGACGTGAAAGTTAAAAAACAAAGTTATGTGTCAAAAAAGGTGCAAAAGAACAAACCAGAAAAAATGGGGTTCGAACAAATTTAGTGAACCTAGTGAAGTGGTTTGTGTATTAAAAGATCCACACTTCATGGGTCTCGGGAGGGGGTGGTGGCGACAATGGCACACCGCCCGCAACGCCAAACACCCGCTAGGCACCTAACGCTCTCCTCGAACCGGACCTCTGGCTAGGGTGGGCCTTAGCGCGCCTACACCACCGAGGTACACAATTACATCGTCCTGACGAATGCCCAGTAATATCCATACACCTAAAGGGCAGAAACATGTTGACCCCGTTGTAATTTAAAAGGGGAAAACACCCAACACATTAGTTGGTATATTTCCCTGCACATACTTTTTAATCAATACCCAGCTAACCACGGAATAAAGTTTTTTGTTTGGTAAAGCTGTTTTGTATTTTTTAGACTCACTTTTTTGTATACTTTGTCACAAAAAATCCCGCTCCGCAGTAACCTGGCGTTGCAGCACACCAGGGAGGCATTCGGCTTCTCCTGGTGGGCCCGATGATTAAGCATGTCACCACCCAGGGTGGTGAGTGAGGGCTTACAAGAAATCCCTGGGAAATTCCTATTCAGGTTGATTTAACGTTTTTATCTCTGTGCTGGACACTACTACCCCTGTGTGGGCACTCTTTTGTTGTTTGTAACTACTTCCCGGGGGACCGAGAGTGCCCCTTCTCTCTCTCTTTCGTTGTTGTTATTATTACTATGTAGACAATACTCATCTTGTTCTTTCACTTTCAGCAAACGCAACTCAAAACATGGCCAACTTTCGGAGAAGGATGTTTGCTGTTGCGGAGTGGATGAATAATATTTACCTAAAGCTAAACACTGGTAAAACAGAAATCCTACTGCTGAGAAAACACCTCCCCACTTCTGGACTAGGAGGCCCTGGGCCCCATCCCAAACCCATACCGGTCATAAAGAACGTAGGCGTATGGATAGATGACACTCTCTCTTTCGAGGCCTAAGCCAAATCACTCGCAGGTACCTGCTTTGGTCTCTTAAGAGGCCTCAGACCCACTGGTTTCTTTGACCCCCTGAATAAGCAGACTATCATTCAATCTCTAATTCTGTCTTGTCTGGACTATTTTAATATCCTCTACTTAGGCGCCAAAAGATCTGTCAGAAAATGTTTCCAGATCACTCAAAAAGTTACTGATAGACTGCTTATTTCTCTTCCTACATTCTGCTGAGCTTCCAGGCTCCTCCATACCCTCCACTGGCTCCCTAATTACAAGCATGCACATTTCAAATCCCTGTGCATTGCCCACAAGATTTTACATCTCATGGGGCTTACATCCTTGCCAGACTTCTTTCACCACACCTGCCAACTAGATCTCTCCGCTCAGCTGTCCTCAATTTAGCTTTTGTTCCCTGGATTAGGAGGGAACAAACAGGAGGGCACTGTTTTCAACATTTGGCTTCAGCCTTATGGAACAAACTACCCCTTTCTCCTAGGGAAACCCCAAATGATCTCATCTTCAGGAAATTACTTGACATGTCTATTCACAGCTTAGTTGTCTCTATTGTTAGATCCTTCTTTCCTGTGATGGCATTGTGCCAGTACCTTGACTCGATGTCACTGGGAAGCCCAGTGGCTGGGGCAGCTAAGCGTACTAACAGTCCGTTTAAGAACAAACCTCAAAAAAGATGGCAAAAACTTTCCTCGTTTGTGCAGAGCTTCCGGGCCCACCACTGTGGTGTGGCCAGGAAAGGGACCACACTCTCTGCTATGGTCACTGAATATCGGTTCTGGGGGCAGCTTCTGTAAAATGGGATTTGCGTTTGGCTGACTAAGAGAACAATAAAGTGGACAGGCCCAGGTGTAAGCTACATCTACCTGTGACAGAGCTGGACGAAAATAATTCAGATCACGGGCACTGCCCAAATGGTTATCCTGTCAGAGGAACAGGACATTTTCCCAAACCCAAGAATTTTGGCTCAGCTCTGAGAGCCACTTCTAACCTAATCAAGACTCCATTCAGCTCATGGGTGACATTTGCAAGCTCAGGCAAATTGGCTTCTAGAGGTTTTAGGGAGTCTAATGGTAAGTTTTGAAAAGTACCTTTTGTAAAATAGTTGTCACAAACCCACTTTAGTAATTAATTGAATTTGTGATAAATATTTTAAAAAGTCCAATTTTTTTTTATCTAGTTCTTAAGTGGAGTTAATAATATTTATGTTAACATTACCTCCCAATGCTTTCTTATGGAATAGCTAACCCTGCTAAAGTGAAAAAAGCTTTTTAGACCTTTAGACTGAAAGGATGGTTTACTTTAAACTTTTACATGCTCTACTTTAATACCATGAACCCTACATTATGGGCACATACAGCTAACTCAGGGGTGATAATCAATCAATCAATCAAGCAGAGTACTTGTAAAGCGTGCTACTTACCCGTGAGGGTCTCAAGACGCTGAGGGGAGGGGCTGCCACTGCTGCTCGAAGAGCCAGGTCTTGAGGAGTCTTCTGAAGGCGAGTAGGTCTTGGGTCTGCCATAGGTGGTTAGGGAGGGTGTTCCAGGTCTTGGCAGGAGGTAGGAGAAGGATCCGCCACCGGAGGTTGTTTGTTGGATGTGGGGTAGAGCAGCGATGGCGAGGCTGGTGGAGCGGAGCTGGCGGGTGGGGGTGTAGAAGCTGAGTCTGCTGTTCAGGTAGGCTGGTCTGGCGTTGTGGAGTGCTTTGTGTGCGTGGGTGAGGAGCTTGAAGGTGATCCTCTTGTCGACGGGGAGCCAGTGTAGGTCTCTCAGGTGGGGGGTGATGTGGCTGCGGTGGGGGACGTTGACGATCAGTCGGGTGTGAGGCGTTTTGGATGCGTTGTAGTCATCGTAGGTGTTTGGCTTGGATTCCTGCATAGAGTGCATTGCCGTTGTCCAGTCTGCTGCTGATGAAGGCCTGTGTCACCAATCTTCTTGTTTCAGTCGGGATCCACATGTAGATCCTGTGGAGCATGCAGAGTGTATTGTAGCAGGAGGAGGAGACGGAGTTGACCTGGAGAGGGAGGAGTCGAGGATGAATCATAGGTTGCGTGCATGGTCGGTGTGTGTCAGTGCTGTTCCCAGTGTGGTCGGCCACCAGGAGTCGTCCCAGGCTGAGGGGGTGGGTCCGAGGATGCATACCTTCGTCTTGTCTGAGTTCAGCTTCAGACGGCTGTTCTTAATCCAGTCGGCGATGGCCTTCATTCCCTCATGGAGGTTGGTTTTGGCGGTGTGCGGGTCCTTGGTAAGGGAGAGGATGAGCTGGGTGTCGTAGGCGTAGGAGATGATGTTGAGGTCATGTTGGCGGGCCACTTGTGTGAGGGGGGCCATGTAGACATTGAACAGCGCCGGGCTGAGGGATGAGCCCTGGGGGACGCCGCAGATGATGTCGGTGGCCTCGGATCGGAAGGGCGGGAGGCTGAGGCAATCATATTAAAAGGAGGGTTTAGGCCTACCAAAGGTGGTTATTTTAAACATGCATAGCCAGGCTACTGGTGTCAGGTTTGCAGTCATGTTTTGCATCATCACTTTAGTGATGCCACAATATTTACTGCAGTCCACTAGTGCTATTTAACTTACAGGCCCTGGGTACACTTGATAAAATATACCATGGTCTTATAGGTAAGTTAAATATGCCAATTAGAATTATAGCTAAATTTTACATGTTTTCGATGCCAAAGCACATACTTTGAGGGCCTGCTTAGCAGTCATAAAATCAGGATCAGACCTAAAAGAAGAGAGGCATTTTTATTTATAGCCATACCACAGTGCACCATATCATGATCAATTTGCACAGTACGTAAAGCAAAAATGTCCCTATTACTAGAGGATCAGGCCAACTATATATCAATCAATAGGAAAACAATTGTTCCGTTACTGACATTAATTAAAGTTCTCTGAATAAGCCCACAATTTCCCCCAAACCTTGGTATTCCTTTTTTTGACATCCTATGGCTCTGTACGCCGACTCCTCAGTTGTGGCACACTTGTCCATCCATCTTATCCATTCCCTCAACAAGGAAGCCAAAATGTACTGCCAATGCTTGTCAATGTCTCTATTGGGAAGTAGTAGTCCCATGTTCACCAGAGTTCTAATATTCCATGGGACCCCAGTTAAACCCCAGTTGAACCCAAATACCCTGTATCATCATTTTAGGCTTCACAGCAATTACACAAACCAACACCTCTCCGAAGACCAGTGCCTTTTCCTGCCAGTGCTGGGAAACTACATGAAAATATATGGTCCAGAGAGTTTTACATCTTCCATATGTGCTCTGGGTTATAATAAAATATATGGAAGTATTTAACAGAATCAATCTTAGGCCGGCAGAAATTAGAATGTTCTTGCTATTTGGTACCTGCAGGCTGTCTCAGGGTCAAATGACTGTGTAGCCAACAGTTTGGCTTTGTGTACTGCTCCTAAGCAGACACATGCAATAGAGAGCTTCGTTATTCCTGAATGGGCATCATTGGCTGTATGGGAGCGTGGGAAGGGCACCGCCCTACCAACACTTTAATAGGCCCAGTCCAAAACCATCACCATAAATATTCAGAGCATCCATAATGTATGGAATGGAAGTATTCAGTCTCTGCACCAAAGCTACATATTATCTGCATATAAAAATATACTGTCATCTTGTCCACCAGTCCAAAGGTGGAATCCTACCTTTAAATATTAACTAAGTCACCGCTAAGTAGGCTTTGTACATGTAAGAATTTCAGGTTGGCATGTTGCTGTTCTAACTAGCCCTCAAAAGGTATTTTTACTCTACAGTGCTGCAGCTGATCATATGAGAAAAAGAAAAGCACAATTGTATTAATAGTTTCACTAACTTTCGTTTGACATATGCTACATACTTGATACAAACACTGTTTTTAATATTTCTTATAAACATATTTCAATGGTGGAGTTGAATTTTTGATAAATGTACAGGTAGAGTCTCTTTCTACTGCACTCCCTCTTTCTTGCTTCTCCTTCCTCTTTTGCTGCCATAGGGTCCCCCCTCTTTCTACTTACTAGCTGCTTTATGGACGATAGTACCTTCTCCTGAACCTCTGTTGCCAAAGCCCCAGATATATCCAGCACTTCTTTCTGCTCAATTAAATCCTCGCTCTGGGCATGGTTGGCCACATGCCTCGAAACTCTCCTCCTCCCGCTCTATCATCCAAATGTCTGCCGATTCCATTGAGCTTGATGGTGGAGCACTCAGTCTCCACAGTGATGAGCAGCTTTCCGACCATGCTGACTACTCCGACCTTGCCCAAGGAAACGCTCTGCTGCAGTGACGCCCGACCTCTTCGTAACTGCCCAACAACAACAAACAAACTCGAAATCCCCTGAGGCTCATACAAGAGTCAGGATACTCAAAACAAATCACTAGAAAAAAGTGGTGATTTCTTCAGGTGAACTGAGAAATGAACGGAGGGATGGAGAAGGTGAGAGAACCAGTAACAGATTTGAGGCACCTATGTGCATGCCAGACGGCGAGAACAAGAATTCCCAATTTAGTGAGCAGCAGGTGAGGGAAGGGGAGCACCTGGGTGAGGTTTATATGCAGGGAGAAGTGGAAGACAGGGGAAGACAGGAAGATTATATCCCAAAAATGATGCTTGAACTATCCCTTGAGTGAAAAAATAGCTTTGAGATGTCAGAAGCAAATTAGAGGAATACTCGGGGTACATGTGCAACCTTTCAAAAGATGTTGGACATCCTTACAGAACATACTAAAGCCATTGAAAAGGCAGTGCAAGAGCTGAGTCTCACATCTGAGGGAGCTTGTGCTGAGAAATGGCAGCTGAAACAAAAGAATAGGAATGAGGAATAGAGAATGGTGGCCCTGGAAAACAACACTAGGAGAAACAACATAAGAATCATCAACATTACAGAGGGAGCAAGGGGTCGGGATATAACATCTTTTGCTGTTGGCCTGCTGGAGGAGTCTAGAGTGCTGTCTGATTCTGACATAGACTTGTTGAAGGAGATTCAGAGAGTCCATAGCTACCCCTTTAAGGTCAGCCCAGCTCGGAAGAAACCTATAAAGATTCTTGTGAATTGTTTGATGTATGCAGTGAAATCGGGGCTTCACCTAAAACTAAAGTTTGGAAGGTGAAAGGGTGCTATTTTACTATTTAGTCAGACTTTTGAAAGCTATAAAAGATGGGCAAGGAGATCTGGGCAAACAAATTGATGAAGCAAAGGAACTAGAGTTGACTGCTGGATTGAAATTCCCTATCTTACAAAAGGTTATGCACAATAACTCAATGCATAATTTTAGGGCACCAGAAGAGTTGGATAAATTCTTTGCACAGATAAGGAAGGGGCAGCCGTTGCTAGAGTAGGATCAGTTAAGAAGGCAAGAGTATGAAGGCTAGACCTGCAGGGTAGGCTCAAATGTAATGTATGTATGTGTCTTGTAAAGCGCACTGCTGCCCTGAGGCGTCATGGCGCTGTAGACCGCTGGGGAACCCGTCCTGGCTATCCCTGTGAGATGGTCCCTACTGGGTATCTCCAAGGTGAAACCAGGCATCCCCGGCGAATGTGGAGGGCCATTGTAGAGATGAGGCAAGCTAATGCCCAGAGTTGCCGAGTGTGATCCCTGGTTAGAGTAGGCGCCGAGGCGAGAATTATCGAGTCCGCTGACCCTGGTCAGCGACCCTTGCGCGTCGGGAATTGAACCCTGGTCCTGGGTCGTTCTCTGCTTCCGGGATGCCGCCTTTAACCAGTGAGCCACACCACTCCACTCCATAAGATATGTCAGAGAGCAAGTAGGGGAGTTAGAATGAAGGCTGAGGGAAGCTAAAATGCACATTGGGTTGGGAGCATAGGAGAACAAAAATCATCATAACACGAACATATATAGAGGTAGAGGAACATGAATTAGGGCATTGAACATGTCTGTGCATTAAGGGGATGATTGGTAAGAAGGGCACCCTAGCCAGTTAAAAGGAAGGAGGAAGCAGTGGCTTGAAGGACAGTGCCTTAAAGATCATGGCGTGTCTATAATCATTCTTCAAGAGACACTCTTATCAAAGGAGAAACTGTCATCATTTTGTAGGCAGATGAAGTGGATTGACCAAGGAGCTGGCACTAGTCACTCGTGTTGTACTAAGGGAGTTTCCATGTTGATAAAAAAGAAATTAGGAGGAGAGGTTGAGGACTATACAGCTGACACCAGGGGCAGATGGGTGATTGCCTTGTTAAGAATGCAAGCTAAGGTTTTGTGGAAAATAGAAAAATTGATGTACATAAGCAGCGTTCATTTGCCCTCTCCCGTCCCCCTCCCTGTAGGCACCACGTATACCCTGAAATATTGACCGTATCACTCCGCCAGTAAAAGCCCGTGCCCATATGTACATGACAGCCATTTTAGGCACCTTGGCCTCTTGCCCACTCATTAGAATCACTGGCTTCCCTCCTGCGCGCATTTGAGCACCCCCCTCCCACTCTCACATGCATAGACCATGAAACCCAGCACTCTGCGCGACCCTGCTATGAAAGGCAACCCTCCTGCTTGACCCAGGCACCCCCCCCATTTCCCTCTTGAAGAAGCATCCTTCGCCTCAGCTGACATAGCCCCCCAGCTGTATCTGACTGCCCCTGTTCTCTCATGTACGGGTCATAAGACCTCTCTCTCTCTGTGCGACTCTGACCCTGCGCGCACCCTGACCCCCTCCTTCTCCCTCACATGGACAAGTCATAAACCTTCCTCCTCTGCAAGACCCTGTCCTTGGGAGTCACGGCCGCGCCTGACCAACACCTCCTTTCCTTTCATGAATAACCCCTCTGTTAGCAAACCCTCCCTCCGCGATGGACTGTCCACACATGTCCGAGGCCATCGCCTAAGCCGGGAGACACTGTTTACTGCCCTTTATTGTATGGAGTCACTCCTCTTCAAAGGACCCACTATTGATCCTGGCCTCCCCACCCCCTGGGCTACGATCAGGCGCATACATCCTAATAATCAGCGGGACATTCTGCTGCGTCATTGCCCCCTCTCTTATCAGCAGGTCAAGGGTCCCTATTGTGAACACATGTGGGGTAGGATTGACACGAGGATTATGGGGTTGTCTTTTCTTTGTTTCACAATGCTGTGACTGTAATGCCAAGTGTTTTGACATGACAGGCTCTCCTCATGAGAATTAAACTCTGTTCTTGATTCCTGCTTCCAGCGCCCGTCTCTTTATTTTGGTAATTATTCAGAATGGGAACTAAGAGGCGTCTTGCGCCAGCAGCCTGGGCATCGATGGTAATATGGGCTCCTGTTCCACAATTGGCGTCCCAACGCGGGGTCCATCAGTGACATAAGGTCCAGTAAGAGAGATCCAGACGATGAGGTGAACATCTAAATGATCGGAGTATACCTGCCTTGAGAGGGCCCTCGTCCGGCTGCCGATTGAATGAACTTCACCTATTCTGAACGGACCTCTCTTGAGTGACCTACTGTCCTGACTGGAATCCCACAGGACTGCTGCGGTAAAATCATGGAGTAAGAGAACGATCGGGCGCTGGAAGGAGGAAGGCGAAGAACTGCCCACACGGTCCGGTCCGGGTAAGGTCACGTAAATGCGACAAATTGTGAAATGATTGTTTGTTGGATAATACTAGTATTACGCTTTGTTGAAACCTCTGGAGATTCACCGTCTGCAAACGGAGAAAACAACAGGCTCTCCCTTTGCAAGCAGTGAAGGATAGGTAACGCAGACTTTTGTCCCCGTTGTAATCCGTTGTGCCTATCTTCCTCCCCCACTGTTTCCCGAACTGTCGTTCGTGGATTATTGTCTGGAGATTCTTTGTCTGCAAACAGGGAAGAACAAGGTCTCTCTTTGCAGGTAGAGAAAGAGTAGGTAACAATAACTTTTCGTGCCCACTTATTCTCCCCACTGATTGTTTGATTGACCGAACATTGATTGTTCGGTATTGGTTCGTTTGAGGTATTCACCGCCGCCAAACAACGGAGAATAGAAATATTCTGCCTAGTCTTTGCCCGCCGTGATAAGATAGGTAATGCAGACTTTTGTCCCCGTTGTAATCCGTCATGCCTATCTTCTCCCCACTGGTTGGTAGCCTGTTTAGCCCGGACCGCTTATTAGAGATGAACCATCCAGCTCCACTGGAGGGCACACCTAATAAGGACATGTTCATTAAGTGTGGACTAGTCGCTGTAGCTTATAATAGGTTATGGCATAAAAATACAAGAAAAAGAGTTGAGCGAAATCAGTAGGCCACTGATGAGTTATCAACTTCGCTAAAAATAAAATAAGAAACGTTAGAAATAACCCGCAATAAGAAACATAAAAATGGCAAGGGAAGACAAGCTTGACACCAAGGCAGCCACGAGGTAGCTAGGCTCCATTGCCTATTCCTGCCCCAAACATGTCTGCCTCATTGCCCACCACGCCCAAATAACGGTCACATGAAATAGATACAAAATCAATAGGCACCTACCCCCATTCCGGAAGCTCCCGAAGTGCAACAGGTCCGCGGTTACGCCCATCCGGAAGGCGAGGCCTCGAGGCATGAGGGGCTCGCCTGGCCGCGGTCAGTAGGAGATGCTGTTGGGCAGGCGGTCCAAAGAATGACAAGGACCTCTCCATCTCTCCTCTTCTGCCGCCCTGCAGGCCACGGGGAGAGAGGGGGCTGTCTTGCCTCGGCCACCGACCACCCCTCTCTCTCACCCGATCCGGCTTTCGTTGAAGGACGAAGCCAAAGCGAGGATGGCGGCATTTCTTTGTGCAATAATGGCCGCAACTACACCCAACGCCTGACAGTTGCAGGTAGTCCCGCCACATGTCAACGCCTGAGAGTGACAGGTAGTCCAGCCACACGGCAACGCCTGGATAGTTACAGGTAGTCCCGCCACATGTCAAGGGGGGGATGTCTTGCCTCAGCCACCGACCCCCCCCCCATCTTCAGTAGCCGGCACGGCCAATACCGAAGCGGTGGAGCCGAGGAACGGCGCAGGGTCGCTGGAAGGGGGAGGCGGCGCGAACGAGCCTCCCCCACCTCCCTCCAGGTGGAGGCTTCCAGCGACACCCCAACGCTCTTGCTTAAAGAGGGTCCACATCGAAAAGCGGTCTTTTGCCCGGGACGGGCACACGCCCCATGCCTTCTCTCCTCAACTTTGAAGATTCTATGAGAGCCGGGGGGCACCCCGATCCCTCCGCATGGGCGCCCCCATCCCCCTCACTGGGAACCGCGGCATCGGCGCACTCCTGCCAGCGCCAGCCTCAGTTTGGAAATGGCTAAAACACAGCCATGGTACAGACTTGTTCAGTTCCGGTGGAACACCAGAGTGACCCGGTAGGAAAATTGTTGCCGCCCTCCCCACTCTTTGACTGATGGTCCATATTGTTAGACTGTTACCACATGACGCAAAACTTTTTGAACTACCAACGGAAGGTTCTGGTCCAACCACGAGTCATTGGAGACATTCTGACTATGTTGGAACCTGCCTGACCTCGCCCAAAATGGCGCCGATACACGAAACAAAACTTTCAAACTCCCTGTTCACCCGGATTGCTCGAATTTTGATGCTCTGAGATACGTGTGCATTTTTGGACAATGAAAGTCGATAAAATGGATAATGATTATGTGCTTAGAGAAGAAAGCAATATAGATATTGATCATATGTTTGAACAATGAACTGACTTAGGGTGGGTACCAATTATGATATGGAAAATGAATTGGTGTAATTCAGATAATAAATGAGCATTTGGATAATGAATTAATGAATTAATTGAAAAACTGAATTCTTGACATGCATCATGCTTGCTTTGTAGGAAAGCTTAATACGATTTTATTGCACTGCTGCACTTTATGCAATGAACTGCCATCAACTTTGTTCTTCTTATGTACAGTCTTAACCTGCTCCGTGGCCGGTCCACTGGGTCGTAGGCCTGTATTTATACATCAACACTTTTTATTAAAGGTATTTTGAAAAAGAAAGCATAGTTGTAGCGGTTGCATTAATGAGTTTTGGATGTTTTTCTACTATGAGCGAAGAATAAGTACGATGAAAGATGAAGGTTAAAAAAGGACCAGATATTTAGCAGCTACATTATGTGTCACAGGCAGCCGAAAAAGTGTTTTAGACGCCCTTAAAACAACACCACAGAAATGCCACCTGACCGCCACCCTTGCACCAACAGAAAGGGGTTGCGACCAAGTAACTCATGTAGATACGCAGATCGTCAATGATTATCTATCTGACATTACTGGTCCCTCTGGGCTTAAACGCCGAGATGGTAAAGAAATGCAGTACGTGGAGATAGGTCGAGTATGTGGTAGGTAAAAACATTTTCGGACTACTGCATGCTGATGTGCTTTGAATGCTGCCCCCCACCCCTTCTTTCTCCTCCCTTCTGCAGGTCACGTCGGAACGTCGGCTGAAGTGTGGGAGAGCGATGGTCGAACCACCGACGAAAAGAGAAGGAGGGAATATGTGCATAGTCCTTATGACGATAAGTTTTTAAAAGACGTAGACTTAAACATGACTGTTCCTCCTTAGGACATAGCAACTGGGAGGATGGACTGACATAGAGACTTGACGGGTACTGTAGGACGAAAATTGACTCGAAATAATACGTTAGATAATGTAACTAGACGTTTGACTAGGTAGGGAAAGGACAAAGGAAAGTGTGTGGGTAAGGGTTACCACGGCACCACCCGTCTGGGAAGTTAGAAATGATGCTGATGTTCAAAATGTACTGCCCCCCCTTCTCACACTCTTATAGATCTAGCCAAGCTGTCTGACTGTTCTCCCGATCAATACTTGCCGTTGCCTCAGCCTGGAGAACTTCCCACCAAAGGAAGGAACTGAAAAATGGTTTAAGATCCAACCATGGGTAAATAGCGCGACCAGGTTAATTTCAGATCGACTGACCGAGGTGTAAGTATTGGCAATTGAGAACGCTCGCAGAAATAACAAGCGAGAGGGAAAAGGAGGGAAAGGTAAAAAGAACTAAGCACGAAGATAAATAGGATAGTAAAGACATGAAGGATATAAAAAAAAAAAAAAAAAAAATAGATTTTGTTGGCCAACTGTTGTTTTGTGTTTTGTCGTGAATGTCTTATATATATATGTAATACATGTACTGTCTTCCTCTGTCTGAGTTCGTGTGTATGTGCTGTAGGGGTTTATGTTCTCCCTTTGTTTGCGTCTCTCCGTTACCTGACCCCCTGCTGTTCTGTGTTGTGAACGCACTAAATGACCTATTTTTGTACACATCTCTCTGTCTTTCTCTATCTCTATCCCACCTTTTTCCTCTCTATATCTCTCTCCCTTTCTCTCTCTCTCTCTCTCTCTCTCTCTCTCTCTCTCTACATGTCATACGTGTACCAAATGGCTCGTTTAGATTACGGACGACTCTCACTCTCTATGAGAGTCTCCCTATTTCTTCTTCCTTTTTATGGTAAAATAGTGCCTCACTGGCACCAGTCTGATTGGATACTTATTGAACGCGAAGGTGTTCAGAAAAATTGACCGAAACTAAAATTGATTATGATTTGCCATATTACTACCTCTCCTTTCTACAAAATGAATGAACTCGAACTGGCTAAGAAAGAAAGGACAGGTGAGACGACTAAGGTCCCCTAATCTGGCCCTCCTAAAAAGGGAACTATATGTCAATGGCACCCTATTTTTATCGTTGTTAGAGACAAACGTCAATGTCCAGACTGGCCCCCAATGCCCAGATTGCCCCACCCCCTTTTGCACCCAAGCGCGAGCGCCCGAAGCATCCCCGCCCCCTTTGATAGACCCCAGCTGCTGTCCCGGATATAAACATGATGACCATGAGTAACTGTCGTCCCTCGAGAAACCCCTGTTTTACCTGATTCTCGATGATAGCGCCCCCGCCCTGTTTGAAAAGGTTAGCCAGCCTTGAAGGGGAAATGTTCCGAAATGTTGAATATAATGAAATGCACAGTTGAAGGGAATCTTGTTTGTCCTCACTTGAGTTATAAATAGGACGATGAGTAAACTCGGCATGAACTCAGTAGGAATGCCGACATATGCACTGCTTGGTAATAGACCTCTGACTGTGACCGATGAGCGTATCTCCCAAATGCGTAGGATTAAGGGAGGAACTCACATGCATAAATGTCTTCGTCTGCCAGTTCTCTAAAAGCTTGTTTTGTACCTATTCAAAGATTCACGACCACCGAAGGAGAAGGGTCGGATGTGACGTACAGCCTGGCTGCAGATCTTGAGACACGTGTGACCTCGACCAAAGGTGGAGCTGCAGAGCAACAAGATGCGGGACGAGACAGCAATTTCAAACGTGGAAAATGAAACTTGACGGGCTGCCCTGAAGCCCTCCGTCTGCTAACCCACGTGTGCCTGGAGTCTCCGTCCCCCTTCTTTGGGCCCGATTGATGGGCCTGCCTGCTTGTTATCCTTTGCTCCCTTGGTCTCTTTTGTGTGTCCCAGGAACTCTGACCCAACTCCTCCTCTCTCCTATCGACTGTTTGAACAACACACACCCTCTTTTCCATGTGACTTCACGCCAAAAGGAAGAACGGCATTCAGGTGGGAATAGGGTGTTGCCACGGAAATATAGGTGCCGAGCATAAGGCGCCGCTAAACGGATTGTTTAGGGAACAGGACTGTGGTCTAACAGCAGAGGACTGACCGCACCCTGCAACGCGTAAGGATAGAACCGAGCTGGACCTATAGCTCCACCGCCGGTGCTCAACAGCGCCAACGAAAGGACACGGACTAGAGCCTACCAGTGATGGCTCACTGCTAAAAGACACTGTGACGAAGAGACTTTGTATATTGAACTGATTCCGCCCTCAACTGCTTGGTCAAAATGTTCATTGGTCACATTTTTAAGTCAGAAACATTTATGCTATGTAGTGCTTTTGAAATGATAGGAACTCGACAAATGCAATTTCCTATGTGCTGCATTCTGCCCATCACATCAACTGTTCATGATTTTTGTGCAATATGTTAGTATTGACAAATGCTATTTCATCAACCACATGTTTATATGTACGCCCCTTAACTAGGAGGGATAGGAAAATGAACTTTGTTGTTTATATATACCCCCATCAATTAGAAAAATGAACTCTGTTATGTAAAAAGGGGCGACTGTGGAAAATAGAAAAATTGATGTACATAAGCAGCGTTCATTTGCCCTCTCCCGTCCCCCTCCCTGTAGGCACCACGTATACCCTGAAATATTGACCGTATCACTCCGCCAGTAAAAGCCTGTGCCCATATGTACATGACAGCCATTTTAGGCACCTTGGCCTCTTGCCCACTCATTAGAATCACTGGCTTCCCTCCTGCGCGCATTTGAGCACCCCCCTCCCACTCTCACATGCATAGACCATGAAACCCAGCACTCTGCGCGACCCTGCTATGAAAGGCAACCCTCCTGCTTGACCCAGGCACCCCCCCCATTTCCCTCTTGAAGAAGCATCCTTCGCCTCAGCTGACATAGCCCCCCAGCTGTATCTGACTGCCCCTGTTCTCTCATGTACGGGTCATAAGACCTCTCTCTCTCTGTGCGACTCTGACCCTGCGCGCACCCTGACCCCCTCCTTCTCCCTCACATGGACAAGTCATAAACCTTCCTCCTCTGCAAGACCCTGTCCTTGGGAGTCACGGCCGCGCCTGACCAACACCTCCTTTCCTTTCATGAATAACCCCTCTGTTAGCAAACCCTCCCTCCACGATGGACTGTCCACACATGTCCGAGGCCATCGCCTAAGCCGGGAGACACTGTTTACTGCCCTTTATTGTATGGAGTCACTCCTCTTCAAAGGACCCACTATTGATCCTGGCCTCCCCACCCCCTGGGCTACGATCAGGCGCACACATCCTAATAATCAGCGGGACATTCTGCTGCGTCATTGCCCCCTCTCTTATCAGCAGGTCAAGGGTCCCTATTGTGAACACATGTGGGGTAGGATTGACACGAGGATTATGGGGTTGTCTTTTCTTTGTTTCACAATGCTGTGACTGTAATGCCAAGTGTTTTGTAAAGTATAAAAGACAGAGTCTCAGCTCACTTGTTAGATCACCTCCCGATGGCACCTTGTTTCGTGTCTGACATGACAGGCTCTCCTCATGAGAATTAAACTCTGTTCTTGATTCCTGCTTCCAGCGCCCGTCTCTTTATTTTGGTAATTATTCAGAATGGGAACTAAGAGGCGTCTTGCGCCAGCAGCCTGGGCATCGATGGTAATATGGGCTCCTGTTCCACAGTTTTTGCTTGTGCAGAGTACAATGGCTCAAACAATAATGACTTGGAGCCGCTAAGGAAACATTTTTCATACTTGCTGGAGTGCAACTGTCCACTACATATGGGAGTAGATTTCAATGTCCTTCTATATAACACATTAGTCTGATCTACTAGTTGCAATATTGTGAGCTCTCATATCTAAAGTATGTAATGAGTGAGCTAGGGTTGTGTGATGTTTGGAAGAGCCAGTCAGGGAGACAGAGGGGCTACACATTCCACTGTGAGAACCATGGTAATTTTCCAAGGATTAACTATAGTTTACTGACTAAAAGGAGCTAGGGAACATGAGGAAGATAGTGCAATGCCCTATTAATATATCTGATGATATTGTGAAATATTTAGAGCTTGAGCTCAGCAGGCAAAAATTGGAGCATAGATGGACATTGGACAAGAAATTGGTGAGAAATGAAGACACTCCTGAGGCACAGCCGGGAGCTTTGTTTGTTTATCACAGAACGCTGTTTTTTCAATCTTGTGCAATTTGATATTTTAAAAAAGACATTCATCCTACCTCGTCTTGTGCTCCACTGGGCATCTCTTTACACCCTCTGACCCCCGCGCAGCCGAGGTAAACGCTGCCGCGGGCGACCGATAATTTGCATTTGCCGCCATTACCCAGCCTGACCTCAGGCCACGCCCAGTCGCACTAGGCCACGCCCCTAACACCGCCTATAAGTAATGTGCTTTCCACGTACGCGCAGCGGACGGGCACAGCGGGCGCGCCTAAGGCAAGCCCGTCTGGGCCCGTCCGGGCCCAGCCGGCCCCAGGCCCAGTCATTATGCCCAATTCTCCCGCTGGTTGACTTACCCACACCAGAGACAGGCTCCTTGCGCTTAATCCCTCAAAAAACTCTAAGTGTAATTACACCTATTCAGGAGAAAAACCTTTTACCAACTGTGATCTCTGCAATCCGGCCACTACCGTCGTAGAACGCCACAGTCTACAGCTCAGCCTTCTTAACTGTAGGTCCCTTCCTAAACACTCCCATGAAATCAACCTCCTGGTACATGATCATGCCATGGACATTCTGTTCCTCACGGAAACTTGGCTCAACCCCTGCTCTGATTCTGACATTATCAATGCTCTACCACCTGGCTACCAAATCCACTCTCAGAATAGACCCCTCGGCAGAGGTGGTGGCCTGGCAATAATCTACAGAGAGCAATTCTCCTGCAGAACCAACAATGGTAATATTGACGACTGCAAAAGCTGCCACTTTGCCTTACAGATATCTCCTGCAACCTCCCTTTCTGGTCTACTGATATACCGCCCGCTGGGAGCCTCCGCCAAATTCTCAAGCGCTCGTGTTGACACAGTCACTCAGATGGCAACTACTACTCCCAACTTTCTAATCCTGGGAGACCTGAACCTCCATCTACTAGACCCCAAGGACATAACTGCTTCCAAACTTCTTCTTGACCTTATGTCTTTTGGCATCCGACTAGTGAACTCAGAGCCCACCCATGATAAAGGACACCTTCTGGACCCCATTTTCACCAACATCTCTGACCTCAAAACCCACACCCCTTTTCCCCTACCCTGGACAGACCATTTCCTGATACCCATTCACTGGCATCTCTTTGTCCCACCTACCCTACCGTCTAAAACCCGGGTCACTGATCAACGCTGGCACAAACTTTCGCCAGAAGAATGGGCCGCCACACTCAGGGTCACTCCTCCCCCCCCCAGCTTCCGACCCAGTCCCTGCGGATATCCAGTTTGTTGGACTTGGCCCTTAAGGCAGGTTCACCCCTAATCTTTTTGTTTTAGATCTGTGATCTGTATGGATGATTTTCTGGTCTGTGCGCACTTTTTCCCTGTGTCCCAGAGTAAAGTGCGTGCATGTAGTTAGGCTGGCCTGCTCTCCCATAGGGATGCATGGGGTATGTCTGTGTCCCTAGTAGTTCCTGATGCGTGGGGAGTGCAAGCTCGAATTTGGTATGTGCGAGCTCGTGGGAATGAATACTTCACAATGGTGTATGTGGCATGTGTGTGTCATGTGTAGAAATGCCACTTCTAGGACTTGGCATATTAATGTAAAATATGCCTGCCGTGTGATTGGCTGGAGCTGGCTGGTGAGCCTGGCTCCAGGAAGGCTGGATGGGTCTGCCCGGTGGTGAGTGTGAGATTAGCATGTTGATGGCTTGGGAGGAGTGCACCTGGTCCCTGATGGGCCTGGACTTTCCCCACACAATGCTGGCTCCACCCCCTGTAGTGCGACTGATGTCCCTAGCCCTGCCAGTGAATGAAATGGGTGGTTGAGCTATCAAGGGTACTTCAAAACCAGCTGCGACTGGTTTCCCCCCACCCTGCACCTACAGACAAAGGGATTTTACAGTATAAGAAGGGGCTGTGTCCCCCTACAATTTGGTTCTGCTTGTGGATCCTTGGCAGAGGGGGCTGCTGCTGGGGCCAGGAGGACCGCCACTTGGCTTGTCTCCCTGCCTGGAGACCCAGTGAGCTGGCTCTGGCCCTGCCTTGCCCCTCTGTCTGCCTCCAGACCCTGCTGGATCTTTATTTCTGCCCATTGGCGCTGTGAGCGCTTTTCCCTGCCCTGAAGCGCTTGGGAGCACTGTGGATTGCCCCTAGCGCTAGAGAGCGCTTTATTTTACTTACTGCGCCTGGAAGTGCTTTTGTTGCCCAGCCGGTGCCCACCCGGCATCTGCCGAATTTGCTGCGCTCGTTATTTGATTTATGAGTGCCCACCTCACTTTGTCTTTTATTTAAAGGCCGGAGCCCACCCGGCATTGCCCCGTTCTTGGATTTTAATTTATCGCGAGGGAGCCCACTCCTCGGATACTGGGAGCCAGCCTGCCTGCCTAAAACGGGCCGCCGCGCTGCCTGCGACGACCCGGAAGTGCTGGGTCAGCCTGCCAATCGCTGCACGGCCCGGGAGAGGCGAACCGGAAGTCCCGCCCCCAGAGCCGAGCAGCGAGGAGAGAAGCAGCCGGCCGTGTCCCCGAGGCGCCTGGAGAGGGAGAGGAGCCCCGCCCGCGGCACCGGAGCAACCCGCAGGAGGGCTGGGGCCTCCCAATTGAGAGCAGAGCGGCCCCGGTTGACAGCGGGCCGCTCCACCGAGTGGGGCAGTATTCTAGTTGCGAGCCTGCGAGGCTCTCCAGAGGTATTTCAGCATCCTGAGTCCCCCTTGAGGGAGTCCAACGATCCCGCAGTTCTGGTGCTTTGAGCCCCGCGGCTCATGGCGGCAATTTGTATTTACAAGCCTGCGAGGCTCTGAGGGGCATAGTTGTTTGTTGAGCCCCGAGGCTCCCCACGCCCGCAATTGTATTTCGAGACAGAGGAGCTCGTGGGGCCACATCTGTTCTGAAGCCCACGAGGCTCCCAGCCCATATTTGTTTTGCGAGCCAGAGAGGCTCTGAGGGGGACACAGGCAGTGAGTTGGTCAGAGCCCTGTGGCTCCCACGCTGTGTTCCCTCACCTTGTTCTTGAGCCCACGTGGCTCCAACGTTTGCCCAGCTGTGATTCACAACTGTCCAGCACTTAGTGGACAGTTGCTACGTTTAGGTTTGTGGTTTGTGCTGCCTGCGCAGACCCCCTGACATTGAGACTCAGGGCATTCAGCCCCTTGCGAGGCCAGTTGGCCTGAGGGACGATTCTAGTGTTGTGCTATATGCACCCTGCGCATTGTAATTTACTGATGTATGTGATTCCTGCGCAAATGTTCTAACCTGCACCTCTGAATGTGTTTTACTGCATCATGTGCAATGTATTCATGTTTTATCCCCTTTGCTAAGAGTGACCTGCTTAGAGGATTGTTTATGTCCCATTACCTTTGCTAAAAGTGACCTGCTTAGGTATTTTATGTTTATCCACTTTGCTAAATGTGACCTGCTTAGAGGATTGTTTATGTCCCATTACCTTTGCTAAAAGTGACCTGCTTAGGTATGTTATGTTTTATCCCCTTTGCTAAGAGTGACCTGCTTAGAGGATTGTTTATGTTATTACCTGCTTAGGTGATTGTTTAGGTTTCCTTCCCTTTGCTAAAAGTGACCTGCTTAGGCGATGGTATTCCTTCCTTAGGTCCTGATGATAAGGTCCTAGTTCTCTGCGTGAATTTCCTACAGTGTTTTAGGGTTGCGTAGGAGGTATTTACTCTTTACCAGTGATTACTGGTTGTGTGCTACATGTACTATTTTGGTGACAATCATTATATGTTTATGTGCTAAGTGTATACCTACAAGTATTATTTCTAACAAGTGCCTACCCCTGACAGTGGTCTATGTGGCCCTGTCCTGTACATAATCCCTTGTAAATTTTGCACGTGCCTGTTGGCACATTGTAAAGTTTGTGTGTTATCTAATGTTTTTTTACTATAATACAAAGGCTATTACTTGTGTGGAGTTTCCTTTGTGGTGGGCCTTGGGTGTTGTTGCTGGGGTGCGTGCGCAAATACTTAACTCATACCGCCTCCAAGTTTAGCCTTGCTGCTCGCGCCATGTTACCTAGAGGATGAGCAGGGGTTATCTTGGCGTGTAACTCCCTTGCCCTCACTTAGGAGTGGTGGTCTCTGACTGACTTTGGCGTGAGCCCTGGCCAGCCAGGGATCCCGTTTCTAACACAGTTCCACTCCTGGCTCACCCACTCACTGGACGATCTCCTCCATAAAACTACCACCTTAAAATGAGTCAAAAGAGTGAACCCGGCCTCCTGGTACACTCCTGATCTCAACCTCTTACGTAAGGAGTGCAAAAGAACAGAGCGCTCATGGAGGAAGGATAAATCCATAGGTAAAAAATTCGCCTTCAGCACCTCCTTAAAAAACTACAAACTCGCCCTCGCAATACCAAAAGCACATTCTTAGATGAAAGGATAAAAAACTCCTCCTGCTCTGCCAGGGAAACCTTTATCATTTTAAAAGAATTACTCAAAGTCCCAGATCCGCAACCAGAGAAACGTCCAGACTCCAACACCTCTGAAGAGAAATGCATCAAATTGGCCAAATTCTTCGACGAGAAAATTCAGAAAATTCTCGCCCCCTACCTCCTGTCGACCTCAGTCTCATTGATGAGGGCTGCACTAATTTGGACCCAACCACCACCCACCTAAACTCTCTCGGCCTGGTAACTATTGAAGAGGTTTTAACTACGCTAGCTACAATCAAAAGCAGCTCCCCTAGCGACCCGGTGCCCTTACGCATACTAAAAAAAGTGGCCCCTACGATCGCCCCTCCTCTAACTGACCTCATCAACTCATCACTGCTCCAGGGAAAAGTCCCCCCCAGCTGGAAAGCGGCCGTTGTCAAGGCGCTCCTTAAAAAACCTTCACTTGACCCCCTGGACATGGTCAACTATAGGCCAATCTCCCTCCTCCCTGGAATCAGTAAAATCACTGAAAAGCTAGTCAACAAAAAGCTCTCACAGTTTCTAGAGTCTAACAACTTGCTCAGAAGCTCGCAAACCGGATTCAGCCCTGGTCAGTGCACGGACATCGCCCTGCTTGCAGCAGTGGAGGAGGCCAGAGTCATTTTGGATGCAGGAGGATCAGTGGCAGTGATCCTCCTGGACCTCAGTGCGGCCTTCGACACTGTTAACCACCGGGTCTTAATCCAGCGACTCAAAAACATCGGTGTGGATGGCACTGCCCTGGCCTGGTTCGCATCATTCCTAGACCATCGCTCCTTCCAGGTCTGGGAGAACGACACCCGCTCCCCCGCAACCCCCCTCCAATGTGGAGTGCCCCAGGGCTCGTCATTAAGCCCGACATTATTTAAAGTATACATGTCCCCATTGGAGGAGGTGGTCATCCCGCTCGGAGTGAAAATCATCAGCTACGCGGATGACACTCAATTAGTGGTGTCTCTATCTTATCCCAACCAGGAACCATCTAACCTCCATAGCTGCCTTTCTGAAATTCAGGGATGGATGAATAGTTTGTCGCTGAAACTCAACAGATCAAAGACAGATATCCTACTCCTTGGCCAAAAGGGGCTCTCCCTTCCCCCTGACACCTGGCCCCCCTGTGTGGGTGAACCTCCAGTCCCCAAGACCGAGATTAAGAGCCTGGGAATCTGGCTAGAAAAAGACCTGTCCTTCAAGACCCAAGCTAAAAAAATCGCTGGGAATTACTTCGGGCTCCTTAAATCTATCAGGAAAATTCTGCCCCTGCTCCCTCCTGTCTCCCAGAAATTGCTCATCCAAGGCCTCATCCTTTCAAGGCTGGACTATAGCAATGCCATCTATCTGGGTGCCCCCGAAGCAACCCTCAACAAACTTCAAAGGATCCAGAACGCTGCAGCCCGGATTCTTACCAACACTTCGGCTAGATCCTCGGCCAAACCAGCTCTGAAGTATCTTCACTGGCTCCCAGTGAGGGAGCGAGTCAAATTCAAGGCCCTCTGTCTGTCCCATAAACTCCTGCAGGATAAAGGCCCCCCCATCCTCAAAAAATTAATCAGGCCCTACAAAGCCACAAGATCCCTTCGCTCTGACCATGAACACCTTATCACTATTTTCAGAGTGAAGAGGGCACGCACTGGCGGACGGCGTTTTTCTGTCAACGCAGCCCGCCTGTGGAATGACCTCCCCCGTAATCTAAGGATAGAACCAGATTACCTCCGGTTCAGAAAACTTCTGAACACTCACCTGTTCCCCTGATCTCCATTTCTCCTCCCTCCCCCCTTACGTCACCCTCTTGACTGTCCTGATCTTAGCGCTGGGATGCTTACGGGTTACTACGCGCTTTACAAAACTCTACGAATAATAATAATAATAATAATAATAATAATAATAATATTAGACCTAAAACAACAGTCGGAGGAATTCTTTATCTTAAATTTGTTCTTAGCTAGGATGCAGATAGTATGAGATGCATACAAGACATACTTAAGGGGGCAATTGATAAGTTTAACCTCTCAGGAAATTAGAAAGAATAAGGAAGAAATTCTGGAGATGGAGGTTAAAATCCTTGCTTTTCAGAGGGAGTTGAGTTTTCCCAGGTTGAACAGAAGGATCAAATGTCAGAACATGCCGAAGATGCAGGTATCATTGACAGCCCAATTGGAAACTCAGTTGTGGAGGAGTTGGGAAGCCAGTAAAGTCTATATCTTCTAATCCGTTGAGAATTGTGGTAAGAGGCTGACATGGAAATGCAGGGCAGATCACAGAAGGATTTTGGTAGCTGAAATTGTGGAGAGCCCTATTAACACAGTCCGAAAGTTGTCTCAGGACAATGAAGGAGAATTTCATGGCTTATTCAGTCATTTGTATCAGGAGGATATTAGTCCTGACATTGTTGAGCTGATGTGCTGGTCAGGAAGTAAAAAACTGGGCAAATTGAATGAGGAGGATTGCAGTGTTAAGTAGCAGCATACAAGTAGAAGAAAAAGAAGGGATATTGAGTAAATGTGCGAAAGACCCTGGTCTGGATGGTTTTCCCAGTGAGATTGATGGTGCATCAAAGAAAGTAATAGTCCCAGTGTAGAAGTCTTCATTTAATCTTATTTTATCGGGGGAAGTTCCGGCCCCTGCATTATGGCAGGATGCTACTATTAGTCTGATTTTATGCCGCACAACAGATGTGAATCTTACAGGCCAATATCACTGTTAAACTGTGATGACAAGATTTTTGGTGAAGAGATTGGCTAATTGGAAAGTTGGTCCATAAGGACCAGAGAGGTTTTATCCCTGGAAGATACTTGTATGGGGAACAATGGTTCTAGGCACCTCTAATGATACACTGTTAGCTGTAAAATTATTAAATGCTGCAAAAGTGTTTGACCACGTTAAGCAGAGATACTAGAACATCTAGAATTGGGACATACCTTTTGTAGGGTGATAAAGGTGTTGTATAGTTCTCAGAGGGCAAGGATATTAGTTAATGGACGGCTATCTGAAGATTTAGAGAGGGACAAGACAAGGATTCCCACTGTTTTTCCTCCTATTTTAGTTATATATGGACCCCTTTGCACAAAGTCTCATGTTAAATAATAGTATTGTCCCCTTCAGTAGTCCTGGGTGGCTCACAACAAAGTTATCCTGTCAGACCTGGCATCCTTGGCGTGGTTTTCCCCTATCTTTTTGCCTCTGCCTCCTGTATTTTTGATGCTGTGCTGGATTTCGTTGATGCTTTGGACACTCTGCCACTGCTGATCAGTGCCAGAGTGTAAGTGTTCCCTATGTAAATTGTTATCATGATTGGATATACATGATTGGCATATTTGTATCACCCCGAAGTCCCTAGTAAAGTGCACTGGGTGTGCCAGGGCTGGTGGTGACAAATGCTACTAGTGGGCCTGCAGCACGGATTGTGCCACCCACATGAGTAGCCCTAAAATGGTGTCTCGGGGCTGCCACTGCAGTGCCTGTGTGCAGTCTAGGAACTGCTGTGTCCTCCTGGTCACTTTCCCCACTGACCAGGTCTAACCCTTCCCTTTTTGTGCACATTAGTCGCCCCTATGGAAGGCCCAAGGTACCCCCCTGGGCAGGGTGCAGTGTATGTGAAAGGTAGAGCATGTACTGGTGCAGGTGACATGCTCTGGTTGTGAAAGGCAGCCATTTTCGTTTTTCACTATTGTAAGGCTATCTTGCTCCATAGATTAACATGGGGGATAGTGGCTACAGTGGCTTCCAGCATTTCTTCCCATAGGAACACATCTTTTAGGAAAGGTTGTTTTTAAATCCTGTGTTTGAGAACAGCACTTTTAGAAAGTTGCTGTTCTCTTGTCTGACCCTTCCGTGTGCCTTGGCCTGTTTGTGTATTGACTGTCTGGTTTGAGAGTGATAGGGGCTGGGGATTCCCCAGGAGGCTGGCTGAGTCAGCCCTAGGCTGAATGACTGCATTTGCAACCTGAGTGGTGGGAGGAGGTAGCACCTGGGCCTGAATAGGGCTGTGCCTGCCTGCCACAATGCCGGCTCCACCTCCTGCCGGGCGGCTGACGACCCTGCCCCTCACTCTGAAAGGAAAGGAGAAGCCAGAAACACCCAGAACTGGTTCAGAACGGGCTCAGGGCCCACATGCACAAAGAGAACAAAGACTTTTAGGGGTATAAGTACAGGACCCCTGACAACAGAAAATTAGATCATCCTGGAATCAAGAAGGAACCCCTGCCAAGGAGAAAGCTGAATCTGAAGAAGGAAGACTGTCCTGCTGTTGCTCTGCTGGACTGACCTGTTGCTTTGCTGCCAAGGAGAGGGGAAGGACTTTGCTATTGTGCTGTGTCCCCTGTCTTGAAGGAATCTCCAAGGGCCTGAGAACAGCTGGCTCCCTGTTCTGAAGTCCCAGGAACAAAAGGACTTCACCCCCAACTTCCCTGAACTCTGCTGACAGAGTTCTGTCCTTCCTAGAGTGCTTGATCCAGTTGTGGGGCCTCTGGTAGTTGTACCTGTGCTGGGAAGCTTGAAACTAAGCTTGAGAGACATTTTGCATTTAAACAGTATTGCATTGCTCGCTGCGGAGCGCATCCCCGATAGTGCGAGACGTTTCCCGCCGCTACAAAGGTCGAGATCGTCGCAGCACCTGTTGCCGCTGTCAAAACCGTTGCATCCTTCATTTGCAACTCCAGAGATCGCCGCATTGTGCCTTTGCGAGAACAAACTTCCTACGGAACCTACGCACCGGAATCCATACAAGTGGCCTTCCTCCCCATACAGACTGGATTCTTAGCAACACCCCGGCCTCTGCTGCAGCGGGGCTGTCGCATCCCTCCCCAGGGTCTCAGGAGCAACGCATCGCTTGTTTTCCACCGCACCAGCTTCTGCTTTTGGAACTTTGTCGCAACTAAAAGGTACTGTACCGAGGAAACCTACGAGTAGCAGTGCGCTTTACAAGCTCAAATACATACTGTGAGTAAACGTGACGCAACTGTGAACTTTTCAAGCATCTGTGGAGTATTTTATCGTAACCTAAAGAAATTACATTACAACCTTAAGAAATCTTTTGAAACCATATCCTTGAACTGTGCATGTTGGATTTTTGACGTTTTGGTCTTGTGTAGTTTAGATTAAATACCTTTATTTTTCTAAACTGTTGTGGAGTCAGTTTGTGGTGTTTTCACTGTGTTACTGTGAGTGTTGGTACAAATACTTTACACATTGCCTCCTGAATAACCTTGACTGCTCGTGCCAAGCTACCTAGAGGGTGAAGAGGGGTTATCTCAGATGGTTTCCTCCTTGACCTGACTAGAAGCATGGGTCCCTATTTGGACAGTGGTACCTACCTCTGCCAACTAGAGACCCCCAGTTCGAACATATCCCTTTAAGCAAATGATCTGATCTTATTTTCAACATATCGCAGCAAGCTATATCCTCAAATACAAAAGGAGGTTGAGGGTTTTGGCTGACCTTCAGCATATATCAAGTGAATAAAGATAAAATGAAGATAATGTTGAGTAATCTTAACTGGAGGGATGTGAGGGAAAGGAGGCTATTAAATACTTAGGTATCAATGTAGTAAAGAAGGATCTACAAACTTTAGCAAAGACAAACCTAAGCAGGATTATTAGAGAGTGTAAGAGCCTGATCCCAAGATGGAAATAACTACCCAATACAATTTATGGCTGCGTTTACATGATTCAGATGATGATCCTACCCAAATCCACTTTCCTGTTTGACAACATTCCCTTAGCCTTTGACAAGAAAATGTTGAGGAAGTTTCAGGAGAAGATAAGTAGTTTCATTTGGAGTACCTGAGGGATTAGGATAGCTTGGAAAAAACTCTGAAGGAAACAGCTTAAAGGGTAATTGGCTGTACCTGACTTACATTTAGGCTGGTAGGCCTTTCAATTAAAGAATTGCAGAGGACTGATGGGAACATCAGATTGATGTCCAAAAGGGAGAATTTGGAAGAGCCTTGTGGCTTTCCTAACAATAACAGTGTGTATATATAAACTCAGGTCCCAAACATTTTTAAAAGAGTTAGGCTTAAGCTCCAGCAAGCAGCTGTCAAGTTATTGAATGATATTAGAACATTCTTGGGTATTTCATATTATAGCCCGAGGGCTAGTATGGGATTTGCCAGGGACTCCAGAGCAATTTGCTGATAAGCGGTGCAGCCCTATTAGAAGAGAGATGATCAAAACCTGGGGGGACCTGCTCTGTTAAGGGAAACAGCTGTCGTTAGAACAATTAGGGAAAGAACGTCTGGTCATCCCTCAAGGTTTAAGTATATTCAGCTAACTCAGTGGGTTAAGAGACATGTGGAGGTTACGGTGGAAAATTCCTGGATAGAAGAGGTTCTTTATGATATTGGACCCAAAAAGAAGAAAATCTCCTTTTTGTATTGGACTATGGTGACAGTCGCAGACGGACGGGAAAAACGCTGTATGGAATATGGGAGCACAAATTACCTAACGAAGAGATGGACAAGATATTGTTGTATGCTACGGTGAAATCTGCTCCATTAAGAAGAAACCCTTTCTTCCCTCTTTATAGATCCCACTGGACTACTGCAAAGCTCCTTCTGGCAAGTAATGGGAAAGCTGTTAAATTCCATATTTAATGGGGGCCTGTATACAAGCCCCATTTTGATATTATTTGGAAAAGATGAAGCCGGTTTGAGTTGGTAGGTCGTCAGCAAAGTGAAGAGAACTGTTATTTTAGTAAGGCCATTGAACAAGGCTTGGGAATGAGAGAATGTTTTATTTTCTTAAGGAACACTGCCTGGACATAGGGCATCCATGTGGGTGTTCTTTATGTGCTCCCAGAAACCGATACTGATGATGCCAGTTATAGCAGGCCCTAGGGATCCAAGATGTCTTTTTCATGGATTGATTAGCACTAGCAGCGACCTAGTGGACTTGACCCTAGTGCTAGCCTCATTGGACTGTGTCCTGATCCCCAAGGTCTTGGGAGCCTTAGTAGAGACCCTGAAAATCCGAAAAGTCTGGACTTTTTAAACTTCCAAGACATCCAGAGACCTTCCAGCAATTGTGTCCATTTTCCAGAAGACATCATCAGATACAGCTTCCAGGCTTGCCCCACCACAGCAATTTGAGCTTCATAGAGAGGGCTAAGTTCAAACACAGAAATCTTGACCTCTTGAAGGTTTTAAAATTATTTGAGTAAGAAGAGAAGTTCAGCGGTACCTTGCTAAATGGCTATCCAACTTTAAGAGGGCTTTGCCACATACAGCCTGCAAACTTGCCCCACTTAAAAAGTTCAACTTCCAATATGTAAACCAAATCAGAAGGTAAAAACTTTGACTGGGTCGGCTTACTTAGTACATCTAGGTTCTCCTCTATCACAGTCAGCCTGATGCCAGACCTAAGTCCTGTCCAACTGCGAACAGTGATTTCTGATTGCTATTTTACTTTATCTTGGTACTTCTCCCATAAAACTTTTTCTCATCTCCAGTTCCCCTTTTAGATTTAATAATTTTTGTTTGAGTTTTCCTATTAAAATAATCTCTATTTGCAAAAATTGGAAGTGATACTTTTATTGTGTTATTTTTGAACTTTTGAACTACTTTGGCACTGCTCAATACTTTACACAATTTTGTCAGCTCGGTGCCATGATTACCAGGATTAACACCATGTTCATTTATTTAATTTATTTGTCCAACCTGACAAGATTTTGGATTTCTTGCTAAAAGATTCACATCATTTGCAAACCATTTTGTTACAACATAATTATAATGTTCAAACTATTACAATTGTTTTAATGGCAGATATGTGCTGTTTTCATCATGGTTGATGTGGGTGGCTTATAGAGCGTGTGCAGTGTGAATTTTTGTATGAAGGGGAAGCATGGCTGCATTTGCATACAGGGATTGTATCAAATAAAGTGTTAGGAGGGGCTATTCATATTTGGACAACAGATTAATGAATAATTTGGTTTACATTTTTTGTATTGAAATCTTTTGACATAAAAAAAAATCTTGGATCAATGCATAATATGTTAATTTAGCAGACATGAAGTATCTAACCTTGTCATTTTATCCCGCCATGTTTTAAACAGTGTTTATGAGCAGACTATGGCAATTTCTAAATAAAATTAGAACATTGGAATGTAATAATTGTCAAAGTTAAAAATAGTTCTGAATGACAGTTATTTATTTATCAATACATAAATATTTTAGGGAGATATGTATCAAGAAACCGTTTTGCGATTCCCTAATTGCAATCCTTGTGATTAGCAGTTAGGAAAATCACAAAAAAGGCATTAATGAAAGTGCTTTGCACACTTTTGTTGATTCCCAGTGTTTCACAAATGATCTAACTAATGAACATTAATGAGGTACGTCGCATTTACGATCCATTAGGAATCGCTGAAGTCAGAAGGATGGTGGCCTACTGAGGTAAGCAGACCACCATGTCTGTGAGTACTTTTAAATAATGCAGTGTTATGTAAAGCAGCCCGTTTTCCTTGAAGGAAATTGATATGCTTTACAAAAAAAAAAAATGATATGTTTTCCTATAATTTTTAAGAGCTGGCAGTGGTTCGTGGGACCACTGCCTGCTCTTTAAAATGCTTTTAAAACAATCACAAAGGGCAAGGGGTCCCTTTGGAGCCCCTTCCCATTTGTGAATGGGTTACCACCTGCTTGAAGTAGGTGGTAAAACGCAAATGGTTTGCAACCACATTTCGGTCGCAAAACATTCATACATAACGATTTGATCCGGTATTAGGAAGGGACGCGCTAAACACGCTTCTTCCTAATACTGATTCTTTTACCCTCCCTCCCTAGAAGACAGGGCTAAACTTTCAAGAAAAGACTCTAGCTGGAGGGACTCTTCACGTACTTCATAAACACAACACAAAACAGGAGCTGGTTCATAGTTGGACCACGATCAATACAGCTTTATGCCCGAAACAATGCTTAGACCCCGGTACTAGAAAGAGGGAGGCTTTGTCTCTGCCAAATAGGTTCTCACCTGTATCGCAATTAGGAGAGACGGATTGACATATAGATTCTCTTGGGGAATCCCAAACACCTCTTCAAACTGAAGAAACTAATTCCGGTATATTAAATAGAAAGGTAAAATTAATGAGTTGGAATATTGCGGGGTTACGCTCTAAAAGAGATGATAAAATCTGGCTAAGCTACATAAAGCTATACGACATCGTAGCGCTCCAAGGGACATGGGACAGAGGGTGTGATTTTTGGGTTACAGGTTACTCATCATTCTTTGTCCCAGCAAGTGGTACAATAGCAGGAAGAGATAAAGGGGGCCGTAGCGGCGAGACGTTTCCCGCCGCTACAAAGGTCGAGATCGTCGCAGCACCTGTTGCCGCTGTCAGAGCCGTTGCATCCTTCGTTTGCAACTCCAGAGATCGCCGCATTGTGCCTTTGAGAGAACAAACTTCCTACGGAACCTACGCACCGGAATCCATACAAGTGGCCTTCCTCCCCATACAGACCGGATTCCTCGCAACACGCCTGCTGCTGGAGCGGGGCTGTCGCATCCCTCCCCAGGGTCTCAGGAGCAACGCATCGCTTGTTTTCCACCGCACCAGCTTCTGCTTTTGGAACTTTGTCGCAACTAAAAGGTACTGTACCGAGGAAACCTACGGGTAGCAGTGCGCTTTACAAGCTCAAATACATACTGTGAGTAAACGCAACGCAACTGTGAACTTTTCAAGCATCTGTGGAGTATTTTATCGTAACCTAAAGAACTTACATTACAACCTTAAGAAATCTTTTGAAACCATATCCTTGAACTGTGCATGGTGGATTTTTGACATTTTGGTCTTGTGTAGTTTAGATTAAATACCTTTATTTTTCTAAACTGTTGTGGAGTCAGTTTGTGGTGTTTTCACTGTGTTACTGTGAGTGTTGGTACAAATACTTTACACATTGCCTCCTGAATAGCCTTGACTGCTTCTGCCAAGCTACCTAGAGGGTGAGGAGGGGTTATCTCAGAGGGTTTCCTCCTTGACCTGACTAGAAGCATGGGTCCCTATTTGGACAGTGGTACCTACCTCTGCCAACTAGAGACCCCCAGTTCTAACATATCCCTTTAAGCAAATGA
This sequence comes from Lissotriton vulgaris, assembly GCF_964263255.1. Classification (NCBI taxonomy): domain Eukaryota; kingdom Metazoa; phylum Chordata; class Amphibia; order Caudata; family Salamandridae; genus Lissotriton; species Lissotriton vulgaris. The sequence continues at coordinate 668,315,893 of NC_141695.1, read as the reverse complement.
TCTGATCTTATTTTCAACATATCACAGCAAGCTATATCCTCAAATACAAAAGGAGGTTGCAGGTTTTGGCTGACCTTCAGCATATAATTGGAGATACGGAACAATTAGGAACTGGTTAAGATAAGGGCTGTGACTGACATTAGACAGCAAGTATTATGTCTGAACCAAAGTTTGAGTACAAAAATATTTGTTCTTTATTGAATCATAGAAGTTTTTTTTAAAAAGAGAAAATTTACATGTGAAGAACTTTCTACATGTATTGGGTACTGTGGGTTTTTCAAATACATTTCAGGTACCAGCAAAATGTATTTTTCTGAGTCACCCCCTTTAGAGACTCCCAGTATACCAACATGTTTTAATGTTTAACTCAATCTGCTGAACAGACAATACTGACTCCATATTTCCATCTATTTGCAGACATCACCCTAAACCTTTTGGTGTGTCTGCATCTCCCAACCACACCCTCGTTTCGCTACGTCTCCTTTGGATATCCACATTGGAGCATATTATCCATCTCCCGCACAGGTATCTACTTCAACAGCTCATCAATGTTTAAAGAGATAGTATAAGGGATCCCTTCATACGTCTAAATATGTAGTTTCCTCCCCTTCCCCCCTGTTCCATTCCCCCACCAGAATCAAATATAAAGCCTGATTTCATGAAACACCTTAGACCACATTTCATCCACTTGTAAGGTATGCCCATGCACTTATATTGCCGCAGGCTTTTTACCTTTCCCACCTGGGTCTCTTCCCTCCCTTTCTCCTTTTCTCCCACCCCCCACTAAGACTTACTCATATGTGTAACTAGGCATAGTAAATGTTTAGATGTAAACTTGTAAATTTATACATATGTCTGTAAGATAGAGAAGCAATATGTTGTATTACTTTTATAATCTAGTACCTTGTGGATCCAGAAATGTATAGCTGTAGATAGATAGGTAGAGACAAGAAGACATACAAGACACTTGTAAATATTGTATATAGATAGACACTGTTAAGGTTTTGCCCTTCCCAGATTTCAACTGTATAGGACACTAGACTGACATTATGAATTTGTATAACATTATACTGATACACATTTCTGTATTTTTATTTATGTATTTCCCTATATAGGGCAACTGGAAAAAATCATGGCTTCCTGATGAAGGCTCACAGCCGAAACGCGCGTAGTACTCTGTAACCTATAGCCATGTTTTAATATGTACTGAAATGTATTTGAAAAACCCACAGTACCCAATACATGTAGAAAGTTCTTCACATGTAAATTTTCTCTTTTTAAAAAAAACTTCTATGATTCAATAAAGAACAAATATTTTTGTACTCAAACTTTGGTTCAGACATAATACTTGCTGTCTAATGTCAGTCACAGCCCTTATCTTAACCAGTTCCTAATTGTTCCGTATCTCCAATTTTTTGAATTATCCCGAATTAGGAACTCTAGTCGGGGATACCCTCTGTTTGTACACACCCTGCCTTCAGCATATATCAAGTGAATAAAGATAAAATGAAGATAATGTTGAGTAATCTTAACTGGAGGGATGTGAGGGAAAGGAGGCTATTAAATACTTAGGTATCAATGTAGTAAAGAAGGATCTACAAACTTTAGCAAAGACAAACCTAAGCAGGATTATTAGAGAGTGTAAGAGCCTGATCCCAAGATGGAAATAACTACCCAATACAATTTATGGCTGCGTTTACATGATTCAGATGATGATCCTACCCAAATCCACTTTCCTGTTTGACAACATTCCCTTAGCCTTTGACAAGAAAATGTTGAGGAAGTTTCAGGAGAAGATAAGTAGTTTCATTTGGAGTACCTGAGGGATTAGGATAGCTTGGAAAAAACTCTGAAGGAAACAGCTTAAAGGGTAATTGGCTGTACCTGACTTACATTTAGGCTGGTAGGCCTTTCAATTAAAGAATTGCAGAGGACTGATGGGAACATCAGATTGATGTCCAAAAGGGAGAATTTGGAAGAGCCTTGTGGCTATCCTAACAATAACAGTGTGTATATATAAACTCAGGTCCCAAACATTTTTAAAAGAGTTAGGTTTAAGCTCCAGCAAGCAGCTGTCAAGTTATTGAATGATATTAGAACATTCTTGGGTATTTCATATTATAGCCCGAGGGCTAGTATGGGATTTGCCAGGGACTCCAGAGCAATTTGCTGATAAGCGGTGCAGCCCTATTAGAAGAGAGATGATCAAAACCTGGGGGGACCTGCTCTGTTAAGGGAAACAGCTGTCGTTAGAACAATTAGGGAAAGAACGTCTGGTCATCCCTCAAGGTTTAAGTATATTCAGCTAACTCAGTGGGTTAAGAGACATGTGGAGGTTACGGTGGAAAATTCCTGGATAGAAGAGGTTCTTTATGATATTGGACCCAAAAAGAAGAAAATCTCCTTTTCGTATTGGACTATGGTGACAGTCGCAGACGGACGGGCAAAACGCTGTTTGGAATATGGGAGCACAAATTACCTAACGAAGAGATGGACAAGATATTGTTTTATGCTACGGTGAAATCTGCTCCATTAAGAAGGAACCATCTCTTCCCTCTTTATAGATCCTACTGGACTACTGCAAAGCTCCTTCTGGCAAGAAATGGGAAAGCTGTTAAATTCCATATTTAATGGGGGCCTGTATACAAGCCCCATTTTGATATTATTTGGAAAAGATGAAGGCAGTTTGAGTTGGTAGGTCGTCAGCAGAGTGAAGAGAACTGTTATTTTAGTAAGGCCATTGAACAAGGCTTGGGAATGAGAGAATGTTTTATTTTCTTAAGGAACACTGCCTGGACATAGGGCATCCATGTGGGTGTTATTTATGTGCTCCCAGAAACCGATACCGATGATGCCAGTTATAGCAGGCCCTAGGGATCCAAGATGTCTTTTTCATGGATTGATTAGCACTAGCAGCGACCTAGTGGACTTGACCCTAGTGGTAGCCTCATTGGACTGTGTCCTGATCCCCAAGGTCTTGGGAGCCTTAGTAGAGACCCTGAAAATCCGAAAAGTCTGGACTTTTTAAACTTCCAAGACATCCAGAGACCTTGCAGCAATTGTGTCCATTTTCCAGAAGACATCATCAGATACAGCTTCCAGGCTTGCCCCACCACAGCAATTTGAGCTTCATAGAGAGGGCTAAGTTCAAACACAGAAATCTTGACCTCTTGAAGGTGTTAAAATTATTTGAGTAAGAAGAGAAGTTCAGCGGTACCTTGCTAAATGGCTATCCAACTTTAAGAGGGCTTTGCCACATACAGCCTGCAAACTTGCCCCACTTAAAAAGTTCAACTTCCAATATGTAAACCAAATCAGAAGGTAAAAACTTTGACTGGGTCGGCTTACTTAGTACATCTAGGTTCTCCTCTATCACAGTCAGCCTGATGCCAGACCTAGGTCCTGTCCAACTGCGAACAGTGATTTCTGATTGCTATTTTACTTTATCTTGGTACTTCTCCCATAAAACTTTTTCTCATCTCAAGTTCCCCTTTTAGATTTAATAATTTTTGTTTGAGTTTTCCTATTAAAATGTTCTCTATTTGCAAAAATTGGAAGTGATACTTTTATTGTGTTATTTTTGAACTTTTTAACTACTTTGGCACTGCTCAATACTTTACACAATTTTGTCAGCTCGGTGCCATGATTACCAGGATTAACACCATGTTCATTTATTTAATTTTTTTGTCCAACCTGACAAGATTTTGGATTTCTTGCTAAAAGATTCACATCATTTGCAAACCATTTTGTTACAACATAATTATAATGTTCAAACTATTACAATTGTTTTAATGGCACATATGTGCTGTTTTCATCATGGTTGATGTGGGTGGCTTATAGAGCGTGTGCAGTGTGAATTTTTGTATGAAGGGGAAGCATGGCTGCATTTGCATACAGGGATTGTATCAAATAAAGTGTTAGGAGGGGCTATTCATATTTGCACAACAGATTAATGAATAATTTGGTTTACATTTTTTGTATTGAAATCTTTTGACATAAAAAATGTATTTGGGATCAATGCATAATATGTTAATTTAGCAGACATGAAGTATCTAACCTTGTCATTTTATCCCGCCATGTTTTAAACAGTGTTTATGAGCAGACTATGGCATTTTCTAAATAAAATTAGAACATTGGAATGTAATAATTGGCAAAGTTAAAAATAGTTCTGAATGACAGTTATTTATTTATCAATACATAAATATTTTAGGGCCATATGTATCAAGAAACCGTTTTGTGATTCCCTAATTGCAATCCTTGTGATTAGCAGTTAGGAAAATCACAAAAAAGGCATTAATGAAAGTGCTTTGCACACTTTTGTTGATTCCCAGTGTTTCACAAATGATCTAACTCATGAACATTAATGAGGTACGTCGCAATTTACGACCCATTAGGAATCGCTGAAGTCACAGGGATGGTGGCCTACTGAGGTCAGCAGACCACCATGTCTGTGAGTACTTTTAAATAATGCAGTGTTATGTAAAGCAGCCCGTTTTCCTTGAAGGAAATTGATATGCTTTACAAAAAAAAAAAAATGATATGTTTTCCTATAATTTTTAAGAGCTGGCAGTGGTTCGTGGGACCACTGCCTGCTCTTTAAAATGCTTTTAAAACAATCACAAAGGGCAAGGGGTCCCTTTGGAGCCCCTTCTCATTTGTGAATGGGTTACCACCTGCTTGAAGTAGGTGGTAAAACGCAAATGGTTTGCAACCACATTTCGGTCGCAAAACATTCATACATAACGATTTCATCCGGTATTAGGAAGGGACGCGCTAAACACGCTTCTTCCTAATACTGATTCTTTTACCCTCCCTCCCTAGAAGACAGGGGTACACTTTCAAGAAAAGACTCTAGCTGGAGGGACTCTTCACGCACTTCATAAACCCAACACACAACAGGAGCTGGTTCATAGTTGGACCACGATCAATACAGCTTTATGCCCGAAACAATGCTTAGACCCCGGTACTAGAAAGAGGGAGGCTTTGTCTCTGCAAAATAGGTTCTCACCTGTATCGCAATTAGGAGAGACGGATTGACATATAGATTCTCTTGGGGAATCCCAAACACCTCTTCAAACTGAAGAAACTAATTCCGGTATATTAAATAGAAAGGTAAAATGAATGAGTTGGAATATTGCGGGGTTACGCTCTAAAAGAGATGATAAAATCTGGCTAAGCTACATAAAGCTATACGACATCGTAGCGCTCCAAGGGACATGGGACAGAGGGTGTGATTTTTGGGTTACAGGTTACTCATCATTATTTGTCCCAGCAAGTGGTACAATAGCAGGAAGAGATAAAGGGGGCCGTATGCTTTTGGTATCTGTAAACATAGCGGGCTTAGCCAAACAGATAGACTCTCCCTCTTTAAACCATGTAATAGTGGAGATCAGTTTGACGAACGATACAAAATTATTAATTATACATTTTTATAACTCCATGTTAGATGGCTCACATAATGAGCATCTTTGCTCTTTGGAAAATTTACTCTTGAAATGCAAGGAGCAACAATCCACTTTTGTACATTTCATTTTGATGGGGGATTTTAATACTCACTTATGTAATTTAAATTGTCAGTATAAAGAGAGGGATGGACCAGTAAATGCAGTTCACCTACACTTTGAACATAGTCCCAAAGGAGAAACTTTGGAGGCTCTTCTCTCAAATGCTGATCTTTATGAACCTGGGTACCAGGATAGGAATGACCGAGTTGTGTCCTATTTGCGAGGAATTCGAAATCAATAATTGATTACATATTCATCTCGCCAGGATTGCTTGGTTTTGTGATCATCTATAATGCAGTGGTATCTGCTTTTAGTGATCACAACCCGGTAAGCCTTGAACTGGATAATAGCATTACATTTGTAAATATTCAGGTTAATCCAGTGGCAGAACTGCTACATTAGCGAAAGACCAAGGGAGGAGGTTAAAGTGGAGCAAAGTAACCCCACCAGATTTTTTTAATACTCTAAAAATGAAAGCTAGTCATGAACTAGACACTTGTGTGGATTCCTCCAAGACGGGGGTGGAAATGATCACTTCATTTGAAATAATCTGTACCCTCGTGGAAAAAGAATTAACTGTTAATACTCGGAAAAAAAATTCCCTAGCCAGGGGGTGGTTTGATTATAAGTGCTCCAGAGCCCATAATAATCTTCTGGGGGCTCTTAAAAAGTCCCCCAGGGATAAAAATGAAGTCATAAGTCTCAGGAGAGAATATAAAGTTACATTGCAGGCGCGTAAAGGTGCTCTAAAAAAGGATGCCTGGTCAGCCCTAATGGACAAGGCGACATTGAGGGACAGTTTTAGTTTCTGGGCTATCATTAACAACCCCCTGTTCTCAGGTATTGAGAACGACACTTTAGAAGTCAACATTAGTGAGAAAGATTGGTTGACCCATTTTAAAGATATATATGGGAGTAATTTGGAGCTAGAACCCTTTGTACCATTAGAACTAGATTCTGGATGCCCGGTACTTTTCTTTTCGTTAGAAGAAGTTAGGAAGGCAATTGAAAACACAGCAGGGAAAAAAGCTCCTGGACCCGATGGTGTCCCGGCAGACATGTACAAAGCCAATGCTAGTTTCTGGGCCAAATTACTAACTAATGTTTTTAATGCCTCCATAACATCTGGGCTCTCAGAATCATGATCCCGTTCAACTATCATACCTGTATTCAAAAAGGGCCAAAGAGGAGATCCCTGGTGCTACATGCCCATATCGCTCCTAGATTCATCTGTCAAAATACTAGGGAAGGTGATTTTAGCTAGAATAGACGACTGGGCTGGGAAAAATAATATTCTTTCAAATGCCCAATATGGGTTTAGAGCGGGCAGAGGGACGGAAGACCAGTGTCTCAACCTACACCTTATCTTGAATAAATATACGGTGGCATCAAGGAGATCGGTCTACCTTGGGTTCATGGACCTATCCACAGCCTTAGATCTTGTAAATTGGACCAGGCTGTGGACTATGCTCCTGGACCTAGGGCTAGACCAACCCTTGGTGCACTTTTTGGCTGAGGTACACCGGGTTCTACATGCTTCAATAAGAATGACACAAGAGGATGTTTGCACTGCAAAGCTCAAGTCCGGTAGAGGGGTACGCCAAGGGTGTATTTTAGCCCCAATGCTATTTACGCTTTATATAAATGATCTGGAAGAATCTTTGGGCAAGGCTCCTTTAGATGTACCGCGTTTCGGAGGAATTTTGACACCAGTACTCCTCTACGCGGACAATGCTGTTTTACTGGCACAAACTCCCTCAGGCTTACAAAGATTATTGACCTCTTTTCGTGACTTTATGTCTTCACTTGATCTAATGATAAATATTCGAAAGTCGCATGTTATGGTAGTGGGTGGAAGGAAAAATAATGTCAACACCTTTTACTGTAATGAGTCAGCAATTTCGAGAGTTAATGTCTTCACCACCAGGAACACAGGCCCCTCTTATCTAGCTAAGCGCTTTTCGCGCTACACTCCATCGCGCTGCCTGAGGTCATCAGGAGCCAATCTGGTTACTATACCCAGGTTTAAGCTCAAAACGAAAGGTGGAAACACTTTTTCATTCCTGGCGGCTAAGGCATGGAACAGCCTCCCCTTCAACCTCAGGCACGCCCCCACAGAAAGCCTTTTCAGGAAACTTGTGAAGACGTGGATATTCCCTCAGCCCGACTCTTTGGTCCTCGCAGCCATCTGATTCCTGTTTTCACCAAGCTGGTTTCTTCTGTTTGCTCAGCGCCAAGATGCTCCTTCCGGAGCGATAGTTGCGCTATACAAATTCCAATAAATATCAAATATCAAATACCTATTTAGGGGTGGTATTTGATGATAGAGGTACTTGAGCCCCCTAACTTTCGGAAAAGGCTAATGCGATGAAAGGATCCTCAGCTGCCATATTGGGCTTTGCTAAACATCTAGGGGGGAAACCAACTGAAGCCATTTTATCCATATATAGAGCCAAAACAGTTGCAATTGCAAGATATAGGGCCACTATATGGAGATATAAACATCCTGAAGCTATTCAAAGAGAGGAGAATAAATATCTAAGCACACTCTTAGGTTTACCCCAATCGGCAGCTACTTTCGCCACCCATCAGGAGCTTGAGATGGGTTACATTAGAGACATTATAAATATGGCCCCTATCCTACTGTGGATAAAAACTTGGCTGAATCCTCACCTCTCTCTTAATCATGCTATTTTAAAGGACTGTATGAACTTGGAGAATATGAAAAGTATTCAGTGGATGCCCTATATTAAAACCATCTCTAGGGAACTGGGGTGCCCAGAAATCTTCACTAATCCAGAGGGCCTGGTAAAAGCAGATCTGGGTTGGGTCAAAACCAACTTTATTAAGAACAGAGAATTGGAGTGGGAGGCTGTTCAACTAAGGAAGTCCTCGGTAAGGGAACACTACTTATTAATTTCATCCCTTTCTTTTCAACCGTACCTCACTGTTGTGACGGTCCCGTTCCATCGTTGGGTTTTGACCAAATTCAGATTTAATCAAATCCATTTGCTGCTAACCGACTCTAATGTCTGGTGTAGGCCGGTGGATGTGTCCCCATGTAAGTGTGATGGTTATTCCCTGCAGGAGACTATGCACTTTACTTTTTTTTGTTCCTATTATAGTTTGCCCAGGCAAAAAGTTTATTATTCCTTTATTAAAGGGTAGGGTGTTTGAGCAAGCCAAATCTGCGTTGCTATTCCTAAAGCTAATGGAGTCCCCGTTTATAATGTTTGGAGTGGCAAATTTCTTTGTAGCTTCTATTCGCCACAGAAAATGTATCATGACGGGCCTTAATAACACTGTTGGTGTTGATAAATGAATTCATACTGACAATATGTTTTAAATCTGTAATGTAATTATTTTAAAAAATGTCTTAAAATTGTGTCCTTTTAAATATGTTTTATTTACCCCCAAATCGATTTGTATACTGTACTTTTTATGATTTTAATTATTCGAAATAAAGTGGTATTGAATTGAATTAATACTGAATCACAAATCCAAATTGCAATTCGGTAACAGGTTATGGATCACAATTTGGGTTTCTCATCTATAAATCGGCCCATTTGCGACCTCAAAAAGGCTTCATACATGTGGCCCTTGGTAGAGGGCTAAGATGCCTGACAATGTGCTCCGGCTGACTTTAGCATTTGCCTATCATGCGTACCTGCTATCCCTATACCGTAACCTATTCCTTGTATTTCACCAGTTTCCCACCTCTTTTCCGGTTCATGGATGTGTTCTCTTTTGGGTACTCTCCAGTTTCCATTTATCAGTATTCTTCATTGAGTTGCTGTTTTCTTTGAGCTGAATGGTAGGTATTCTGGTCGACTCTGCTGACTTGTTAATTCTGCTACTACAACAGTAAATTATAATCTAGTCTCTCTTAGTCGAATGTATTACACGTGTATTAATATTTTCTGGCTTTCAACTTTGTATTGTCAATACATAGATAGTACACCTTTTTACGTTTTGGATTGAACAAAATTGGTGCTTCTGCTGAGGATCTGGAGAGGCTTATGAATCTTTTTTTTCAAGGTTCTCCTAGAGATATTATTTCATTGCTTCATCCTCTTTGACTTTGAGTGGATTCAACCACGTGTAATGCCTGCTCTGGGTATCAATTCAACAAGACAATCACAAGGACCATAACAAAGTAATTTGTTTGTTCCATTTCGCCAAATGCATCAATATATATGTGTGTAGTCCTTTTGCATGCCCTCATCTTCCAAAGATTTTTCTCTAGTGGTATACAACAAGAGACACCGTTTTCTGGGTCATGTTTTCTTAACCACATGGTTCCTATGAAGGCAGTTAATGATATCAAATGCGTTCATATCCATTGCACATAATGAAGTTGCCATTACTAAAGGTTTAGGGGGCAAACACATATCTCCAGAAGTAAGGGGATTCCAACAATTCCTTTGATGGCCTCAAGAGTAGAATATAAATGTGCTGTTTTCTTTGAAACTTCATATCTGTGAAGCATTCTGATGGTCCAGCATCAAGTAAGGCTAGATATGCCATTGGCCTTTCCAGGTGGCTAGGACTACAGACAAATTGAGAAGAGCCTTATCTTATCAAAGTTTTGGCAGAATATTGGGGCTTCCACCATGGCCTGTCTGTTAAGGTCAAGCCTTTTGTGTTTCAACCAGTGTGTGCAAAATAGAATAAAGTGTGCACCATTGCCACAATACAGACGACAACATAATCTTGATTCCCTTTTATTCCCTAGTGAGTGTTCTCCTAATGTTACTGATTTTTATAGTTTTTTCCCAGATATTATTTCTCTGCTCCTATGGCCACATTCGAAATCAACAAACATTTTTGATTTGTTTTTCCTTCTACTTTCCAATTTCTTTGCTCTGTGGTGTTTTGTGGCATATGATCCCTTAATAGCATCACTGTGGGTGGCAAATCAACAATCAACAATCAGAGACAGTAAATCTTTTAACTCCTCTGTAAGCAGTGATGAAAAAGCTACTGCTGCAGTGTCAACGGCCTTCTCTGCTTCGGTGTAAAGTAGTTGGAATACAATGATATAAGAAACTAACTTCTGTTTTCTTGACCTGAATGTGAGTAATCCAGTATGGATAGTCTGTTTTATTTGATGTTTTCGAAATATGGTTTTCAAATGTTTCCTGAAAGGAAAATTCTTATCTTTAGCTCAGAGCCGAGGGGTGAGGGTCCTGCAGGATTCCTGGATTTGGATTCCTTCATGATCTCTTCACCTGTATTAGGTTATTGAAGGTGGATTTTTTGATTAGCTAAATGCAGCGGCGAAGCAGCTCACGTAAGGTAAACTGTTTTATTTATTTAATTACTTACCTTACTCCTGTCCATCATATGTCGGACTCCACTACCCCACACACTGCCCATCCCCCGCCCCGCCCTCCCCACCGCACCGCAGCACTCCCACAGCGAGCCACCGCTGGCTAAATAAATGTCTACTGTGAAGTTTTAGTTGGGATGAAATAATGAACCCGTTGCGAAGATCTTTATTCCTGATTTCACCAGAGGCCAGCGGGGTGCTTTCAAGCCCGGTTTAACATTGTCATGCATACTCTGGAAAACACACGGGCACCTGAAAAAAGGTTGAAACTCTGACAGGGAAATCAACTGTTTTGAAAAACTTTAGCACTTGGCACAGTGTTGATTTACTCTAGGAAGGCATATAAACTCTAGAAACACAATAATATAATGCACATCATAACAACTGACATAAAAAAAATATTTTATTTTTATTAATCTTTTTGTTTGATTTAAAGGTAGAAAAAGTATATATATTTATAAATTCAATTCATACATAATTGACTTCAATGCATAGCTAGATATGCACTCTAAATGACATTGAACCACATTTTGATGTAAATTACGGTGTAACCTGAGAAAAGTTTATCGTCAACACAAATTAGATACTCAATTTTATATAGAATAAGTGGTCAAACAGTGTATTATTTTCATGATAATATTGTCATTATACAACTTGACATATGATTAAGGCCATATATGAAGACACCGGTAATTACCAGTGTCTTCATATACGGCCTTACTCATATGTCACGTTGTATGTTATCAGTTGTTATGATGTGCATTCTGTTATTGTGTTTCTAGAGTTTCTATGCCTTCCTAGAGTAAATCAGCACTGTGCCCGGTGCTAAAGCTTTTCAAAACAGTTAACATTGTCATCCATTCATATGTTAAATCACACAAGCTGCTTGATTTGTACTCTTTGCAATGTTGGATGGTTGAAGTGGGATATTTGGCAGTGGTCTTGGCGTTCATAAGGTGAATGAGCAATAAACATACCTTTACAGTTTGTGTTTATTTGTGTTTATCTTGTCACATTTCCATGTGGTTGAACTCAAAGACAAAGGTCAAATGTCAGGCTATGTCGTCTAACAAATTGCTGCATATTTGGAAACTTGAGTTTACTTTTATTTCTCTCTGACTGCAAAGTGAGAGTGTTTTGCTAGAGTGGCCAAGGTGACAATCTTGCTTGGGTGCCCAAAGTGAAAGGAAAGGATGTATGCCTTGCTCTGGTAACGCACGCCAACTTAAATACCTGTAAATAAACTATAAACATATTTCAAAATATACTATCAATTAGGAAAGACACATAAAGTACATTTTTTGGCCTTCTAAAGTTTGGAATTAAATATTTTAATAGGATCAAAACAATTCAAGACACTTGACTAGGTGATGCACAAATGATAAGTATTGACTGAAACCGGATTTCCACACATTACATGTCTATGCAAATGTATTGACTATCTCAACAGAAAGTGTGCTGTTTGTAAATGACAGTGTGCTAACACACTAGTGCTCCAAAATGCACCAGCAGCTATATACTACACCATTATCTGTGCTGAATGGCGTGGAACATTTGCTACACTTGTTTCTTGTGTGACACCTGCATTTTTCACAATCCATGTGGCTTCAGTGATATACTATTGATGACAGCACATCACTCTGACAATTGTCCCAACAGCACTGCGGACTAGTGGGTCAGTCAAAAGAAATGACTCAGGCCGACCTCTTTCACGATTACTACTTCATGATTTGCTCCAATCCAACACAAGAATCTCTCTTTCACCAAGTGGTTCATTTAATTTAGAGACTCTGGTGTGTGCACATGGTCCTGCACACCAGACTATCTGAATCTGGGTAGTATAAATATATACTAGACTGTACATGCTATAGGTCAAACTCATATTTTGAGGGGAGACGAGGGAGGGGGGGAAGCACTGCGTTTTGGCAGAGGAGAAAGAATGAAATCCAATTTGTAGGTGTTGGCTACTGAATAAAAAAAAAACACTAAAGGGCCAGCAATGATACCCTGATGATTGAACAGAGGCCCGCCATCCTTTTAATGAATGATCACGTTTTTTCTTCAGTAACTTCGGTTTCCCTTACAGATTTTAGTGAGCGATATATTTGCATACCTCACAACTGGTTAGCATTATTTTTCTCTGCTCTCGTAGAAAAGGCTGCAATCCAATTCAATTAATTTTAAACTACCCTAAAGTATCAAGTTGCTCAACTGAAACATTGAAATGACTCACTGAAAAATATACTGGTCTTTATAGAGAACATTGTGTGACTAAGCAAATAAAACCAATAATCTCAATCAAATAATTGACACGGCTGTACCTGGATAGTAATGAGTAAGATGTCGAGTGCAGTCGGTTCCTCTGGAGTTGATAAGGATTTCCTCTGACTCTGCAGCTTCGAAATTTGCAACCACTTGCCATTGAAGAACGAGTAGAGGGTTTCTACTTCCCTGATTGCGACTATGAGGACATTGCCATGCCTGTCCTTGATTGGCTCATAATAAACTCTGCCTAAGTTCTGGGTACCAAGTAGATTCTGAAAAGGAACAGACCAAGGACACGTGTGAGGAACAGAGAAAGGCACAACTTTACCCCTTCGTTTATGAATTCTTACTTACAAGTCCTGAAAGCAAGATGAATTTGATGAGTGAAGCCATCAGAATAAAACCCTAATCCACTAAAATCCCCATAAAAAATATCCTGACATTAAGATGAGAAAATAAAATATTGACTGGGGTGGAGTTGCATTTTAGGAAGCATAATATTCACCAACAAGTCTTGTTGCTGCAATACATTTAATAATGTATATTTTGTCACAAGTATATTAGTAGCATTTGGATTTCATCATAGAAAAACAGAAGCATTTATTACAAATCACAAACAAATTCCCATGTTTCTGTTTTATGTGAAAAAATCTTATTTTCTTTTTTTTTTTTACTGGTGAAATGCATGACAACACAGTATGAATGAGAGCAATCTTATTAAAATAATATTTAATTCAACATGTTAAAGTAAAATAGGACATTGCAATTTATTTGCAAACGATCTCTACTTGAAAGAATATAACAACCTTTCTAAAAAGAGTAATTCAGAAGTTGGTGTTTTAAAGAGATCGAGGTAAGCACTATAACATTATACGTTTAGAATATTCAGACTTGATAGATGCAGTCCTTCTGGCAGAAATTCAATATAGCACAGAGTTGGTTTTCTTTACCCAAAAGCCATGGAGAGTATACATATTTAATGGGGAAGAACAACATCTTTTATAGAGTACATTGTCCAGAAAGCACATCCACAAGTGACGAATGTCTCGGCTTGGCACATGGTCCTTGAGCAGACTCCTTCAGTGAAAAACCTGATCTTTGGTACTTTGCAGCATGTTCAAGCACCTAAACACCAGCAAAGGAGAAAGCCACCACCGATCCAAGCCTTGCAACTGTTACCCACAGTATTGAAACTCTCCAGGTTGTCACTTATTGCTATGTCCTGGATATTTCTTATGCTTCCGGTGCCCCTGTTTCTTCATTTCAGCATTTCCTTCAGCCTGTACCTTCCCCCTCTTCCAGTTTTGCATTGAACCTTTTTAGTTCCACCACAAGTCTATTTCTCCTTTTTTGCACAAGTACCTACTTTAATTTTAGGGCCACTTTTCTACTTATACTTGCTTGCCAGTCATTTCATTCACTCACTCTTTTTTTATGCTGCTTCCACTCAACGCTATATATGCACTTCAGTTCAACACTATACTGGACATTCATCACTCCACTTTCTGCATCCTTTGCCATCCCTGCCATTTCTGCAACTTCCATCTCCCTCATCACTCATGCAAGTGGCTTGTCAGAAAGGCAATCTTAATTACTGTATTTGGACTACCATTTTTTAGGCTTGCTGAAATCGGAAGCCTCTCTTGGCCTTAGAGTGAGGATAACTCTTCCCTTCCCTCAGATGCTAGGCACACATTGAAACTTAATAGACAAATGCTTTCATAATCATTGTTTACAATATTAATAAATCAAAGCCACAACCTATATTACTGTTCCACATAAACATTTTTTCAAATATTACTCATGCCAATGCCAAGCCTTGACAGAGTAGGGCTTTTCTTATTTTTTTTTATTTCTGAGTGGCTTTCAAAAGAACATCCGCTGTTTTGGAAATATGTTCCTGATATTAGACACAGTGCCCAAAAGGGGGCGTGGCTAGCATCTGCACAAGATGGCAGGTCTCTGCTGAGCTCCAGAGAGCCTGCCGCATAGCACTTCTCAAAAAACAGCTGTGTGAGTCTTTCTGTTCTATCAAGACAGCGGGCTATGGGGCCCTCTGGAGTGTTTAAGGATGGTGTCCATGCTACAACAGTTTCGCTAACCTTGACACTACTAGGGAAATCTGTAGCTCCAGACAATAGCAGAACCCAAAGATCACAAGAAGAAAGATGGAAAGGCAGTCTTAAGGGATCTAAACAGAAACCTCTGTTCCCTGTTTTCCCCGTCGAAGAAAAACAAGATAACTCTACCACCCTTGAGACATTCCTGAAAAAGCAATATGATGTCCATGATATTGCGCAAAGAAACAAAGACAAATACAGACCTATTACATGCAGGTATCAGAAGGGATCTTAAAGATCTCACCCTCAGAATGCCGATGGTAGAATCAGTATGGCGAAAGATCATATTACAGCACAGTCTAAACACCTGCTTAAAAATGACTCAATTTTTACCGCTTCCAGCGTGAGATCACTGACCTACATCATAATAGGTGAAGCGACATTACCATGTTCAGCCTTCCCTTTAGGGTTCTGAGGATAAGGCTTCCTAGTGGTCACCTTCCTGGAATCCTGGATCACAGCAATACTCGACATAACCTTCACAAATGACTTTAAACTCAATCCCCACTTTCAAACCAAATAACACTATTACTTCCCAAGTGTTCATCTTCAAATGTTTGCACCATCAACACTTTGACCACATCTTAGCTTATATGTAGAAAGTCAAATAACTCTCATGGTGTGGTCCAAAATCTCCATTTCCCAAGACTTCACCAGGGACACTGTCACTAGAAGGAAATGTTGTGTGGCACTTAGGAGGACGCTGTAGGAAAGAGTAATACAACATTCTTTTGATGGACCATCTGAATTTAAAATCATTTACAAAGGCCAAACTCACTTTTTCTCAGAGCCCGCTGATTTGTAAGTGTTCTTGAACAATATCTTTCAATCAAGTATGGATGGTTCACACATTAACACCGGCTAGTGCTCCCCTCAGCTCTAAGTCATATCATTTGACTTAACTAAGGATTACCACCAGTGCTGTTCGGTGCTCCTCAGACTCCAAGAGCAATCTCAGCACTTCAATTTTTGTTACATTTTTTACATTGAATTCATCTCATGCTCTTGTTGAATGAAGTCAAACAATGGTAATATTCTTGGTCAAGCCACTTTTAGTAACCCTGATTGTCTTCTTTGAACTGATTGTTAATCATATCTGTAAGCATTACTGTAGGATTTGCTGTGGTGTTACCACACTTTAGACTCATTGTATGTGGTCTTTGTACTCCTTTGAGCATGGCGCAGCCTTTCACACCCCCCATTATTTATGTATCTTTTCCACATGCCATGCGTTGCAGCTATCGTCTACTGACAGGACTATGAGGGTGCACAGACATAATATCGACTCCAAAATATCGACTGGACATAATATCGACTTTTAAATATCGACTGGACAAAATATCGACAGGACAGAATATAGATGACCAAAATATCGTTTTTAAGGTAAGTGATATAATATCGACTGTTAAAAATATATATAGTAAAAAATATCGCATTTTTAATAATATCTAATTTTTTTTAGTGGATTTTTATGGTATAATATGTGTGAAAAGTGTGTAATTATGTTATAATTAATTATTATTAATGATTTTAGTTTTATAACCATTGCGTAATTTAATTCTGTAGCGGGTTGTGGGTTTATAGGGGAATAGGGTGGGAAGTATTTTAATTATAATTAATTAAATATGTAAATGTATTAATTGATAGTAAATTTAAATTAATAATTAATTAATTTATAATAGTTAATTAATGAAATTTTAATTGGTAATTCATTTTAATTAATTGATTAATTGGTAATTATGTAAATTCTACAAAATTATTTTTGTAGTGGGTTGTGAGTTTATAGGGGAATTGGGTGGGAAGTCATAAAATTATAAATAATTAAATAATTACATTTATTTATATTTATTTAATTTCAAATAATTGTTAAAAACTTTTACATTATTAAATAATTAATAGTAAATAGTTTTATTAATTAGTATTAATAGGTGATCAATAGAAATAATTATTATTAATTAGTAATTATAATATATTAATTAATAAATTGTATACAAATAATAACTATTTTTAATTAATTAATAATAGATATTCAAGAATACATTTTATAATTATTTATGAAGTATTAATGTTGTATTCTCTGGAGTGGGAATAGTAATTTAAACCCCTACGCTATCCAACACTTTCCCTACTGTTGCACCCACTGGAGTGGGAATAGTAATTTTAACCCCTACGCTATCCAACGCTTTCCCTACTTTTGCACCCACTGGAGTGGGAATACTAATTTTTCCCCCTACGCTATCCAACGCTTTCCCTACTGTTGCACCCACTGGAGTGGGAATAGTAAATTTAACCCCTACGCTATCCAACACTTTCCCTACTGTTGCACCCACTGGAGTGGGAATAGTAATTTTAACCCCTACGCTATCCAACGCTTTCCCTACTGTTGCACCCACTGGAGTGGGAATAGTAATTGTTACCCCTACGCTATCCAACGCTTTCCCTACTGTTGCACTCTTTGGAGTGGGAATAGTAATTTTAACCCCTACGCTATCCAACGCTTTCCCTACTGTTGCACCCACTGGAGTGGTAATAGTAATTTAAACCCCTACGCTATCCAACCCTTTCCCTACTGTTGCACTCACTGGAGTGGGAATAGAAATTTTAACCCTTATGCTATCCAACGCTTTCCCTACTGTTGCACCCACTGGAGTGGGAATAGTAATTTTAACCCCTACGCTATCCAATGCTTTCCCTACGCTTGCACTCTTTGGAGTGGGAATAGTATTTTTTACACTTCTGCTATCGTACGGTAATATAATAGTATATTATTTAATTATAGTATGTTACTATATATATATGTTTTAACAAATATGATAGTAAAAATTTATTTTTATTAATTTCATTTAATATTTAATTATTATAAGTTAATTTAAGTATTTTTAAGTATATTTTAGTAATTAAATTTTAATATTAATTTAATGTAACACTGTTTTTAATAAAGTCGATATTTTTTCAAACTATATTATTGTAAACAATATTTTGTACTCGATATTTTTGTACTTACCTGTTTGTAGATACAAACTCGATATTTTGTCTGTCGATATTTTGTCCACGATATTTTTGCAAGTCGATATTTTGTCCCTCAATATTTTTTCAGTGATCCGAATATGAGATGTTTGACAACCTTCCCACTCGCAAACATCATGTTCACCCTCAGTATAGATGCTCAGATCTCACTTACCTCACTTTTCTCATCAATCCCAGCTCTTCGGTCGGTTGACAATCTGTGCTGGTTTTAAACAATATGGAGTCTTACATGTTTCACTTTGCAGGCAACTTACCTATTTTAGAAGGATTTGGCATCACAAGGAATAATATGTACCCTGAGTGTAAGATTTGCCCCATGTTTCTTGCTTATGTTCAACATGTTTGTTGGTTGTTTCTGTCAAGGTATAATCACACAGCTGCCTAACACATATTTCCTATTGCCTACTGTATCATATTAAATGGTGGAGCCGGAAGTTGCTTAGATGGCCCTATAACTTACATCTGTTTCAAGTGTTATTGTGTGTGATGCATTTGTATATCTATATTAATCCTTATGGGTGTTGGTTAAATGCAGTGGATCTTTTCTCTTATTAGAATCCTACATTTTACAAGTTTCACAACAACTATATAATCCGATGAGGGGAATCCTTGCCCTCTTGCTACATATGCACACCCCCCAGCCTGCTTTTTGTTTCTCACCTTCTATGGCTTATTCTCCTTCCTTTAGGGAAGTGCTTCGGTTTGATGACCTTATGTTTTAGTTTTCTCTGTTCTTTCTGTGCGGTTCTCCCTCCTTCATTTCTTCAGAGCCATGTGATACATCTCATACTACTTAAGACCTTCAAGATGGATTGCTCTCTCCCACATCTCACACTGCATACTGGTTTCTACCGTAATTACAGACAAGCACACTTCAATCCTGAAAGTTATCTTTCTCAACACCAAAGGCCTTAATCAACTGGTGCAACATAGGAAATCTTCTGAATATTGACAATCCCGTAATGGCGATCTGGTTTTCCTCCAAGAAACTAGGATTGGCTATTATTTAGACCCTGTCTTTGCATACTGGCTGGGTGTCTGATCTATCATGCTCTGCACCAATCTTTAAAAAGTCTGTTGTGATCACCTTAATTGCACGTAACTCTGGCCTACCAATTATTAGCACAGAGCAAGATGACAATGTTAGACGACTGATCACTTGGCTTTAAGGCTGCAAAACGGAACAACATGCTGTAAGTATGTATGCCCCCACAATGGATGACTCGCATTTCTGGTTGAACATTGTTGGCAAAATTAGCATTGTTGCCCCCGAGGTTGAAATCTTTGTAGGTGACGATTTCAACCTACCAATGGACATCACCTCAGACAGAAACTCAGCCTTTAGATACAGAGTCCCCAAGGACCATAAAGAATGCATACTCAGTGCTCCTCTCATGGCCTAGTAAATGTGTGGAAACTCCACAACCCGGCAGGTAATGACTTTACTTTCTTTCCCCTCCGCACAACAGTTTCTCAAGAATTGATAATATATTGGGAGACTCCTCTTTCTTGCAAGACACTTTATCCTTATTCATTGAGCCTATCACAATCTCGGACCATGCTGCCATTACGATCTCACTGTGGCTCCCTGCAGCTTCTCTGGATACTCCTTAAATATACTTTGCCAGCCCCTGTGTTGAGGACCTACATTTTCAATGGCAATTGAAATTAATCAAATACTTAGGTGTTTAATTTAGCAAAGATCTATTAGAATCCACAGCACACAATTAGTAACAAATTATTGAAACAAATTAAATATATTTTGTCAACATGGTCCCCTAAGCTTATATCTTGATGGAGGTGTGTAGAATCCCTAATTCTAAGGGTTTCAATTTCCTAGTTAGCATGCCACCTATTCAAATTTAATAGAGCTTAATTTTTACCATTAATAGGATTACATCTAAGTTTCTATGGTGCTAGAAAAAACCCAGAATCAGTTTAAAAAAAATAAGGACTAATTCTAAAGAGGGCGCATTTAGTCTACGGAACTTTGTCGATTATCAAACAGCATTCCTGGCAGCACAGGACGCATGATGGTTTTAAGACGAACCTATTAAATACCTGCCTGGCTTAAAACTGTACCACATATTAGTCATGCATTTTACCTAGAAGTCATTTTGACCATGTCTCACCATTTTTCCTTCACGCTAACAAGATTGTTAGAGACACAATCACAACCTTCTTATCAGTGGACAAGGCTTTCACCTCTAATTTAAGGAAATCTTTTTCCATTTCATTATGGAATAATAAGAAACTTCAACCTGCAGTTTCTTTCATGATTGGCTGAAAGTGGGCTAGCAGAGGCATCTCTCCATTAGTTGGTAGCCTTAACCTATGCTGCGCTCTAAGTGAAGCATGGGCTTTCCAGTCTAGATTTCCATTATTTCGAAAATATCAAAGTGAACCTTTCAAAACTAGGACCCCTCCTGAAAACAACTTTATTTTCCTCCCTCAAACAACTAGAAAGCAGGGGGCCATGTAGCATCCAAGATTTATAAATTATGAGGAAGCCACGCTACCAAACAACACACAGACCTGCAGACCAAGTGGTCATTATATTTGTCTTCTAATGGCATTCCACCCATTCAAGCTCAGACCTGGGCAAAAATCTGCCCACTTTCACTCCGAAACGAAGTCATTCCTTTGCTTATACAAACACACTTTTTGCATCACACTTCTTATATTGGACCCCTAAGAGACTTCAAATTATAGCTAATTGACATCGACATCTGTTGGTTAGGTGAATCACCATATGGAGACCCAGAACATATGTTCTTCTCATGTGCATGTTTGACATCCTTTTGGGAAGATGTCTCGTCACAATTGAGTACTATCTTTTTTGTTTGCCAGCGATTATGCTTGGTACTTGTACAACAGTCTCCCCAATTAACCTCCAGGAATCAGATCTCGCTCTTCTCGACGTACTGATCACCATTGTGCTAAAGACCATCCTAATAGATTGGAAATATATTAACAACATGTCCTGCCACACATGGTGGGCATGGGTCACCAATTTCAGGAGCATGCACACTTCCCAATCAAAGTGCTCCAGCAACCCCATTACTTCATAGCCCACAAACGGAGAGCAATAGATGCTTTCATCCAAAATGGGTAGGAGGATTGTAAGATTCCTTCTTATCTTGATATTCTGTTATACTCCTCTGGTGTAGGGCTGGACACAACATTTTCCATAAGGTTTTCCGTGGCTATCTTTTCTTCATTTCCTCATGTCTTCCCTTCCTCTCATTTTCTCCTCTGTCCCTTAATCTCTATTTCCCTCTGGCCCTTGCTCAAGCCTAGTCTTCTCATTACTCTGTACCCTCGTCCTTTCTTGTATGATCTTAGTATTATCTTAGTTGAGAAGCTCATTGGAATTTAGATAATTGCGTTAGTTACAGTCCCTGCTTCGGATTCGTGTAAATTTACATTCAATGGTAAATAGGCTTATCAACCGTGCCATGCTGCATTAACATCACTGGAAACCATGGGCCCCATTAGGATGGACCCCTAAGGGCGGGGGTCCCGCACGCAGCATTAGGATGTGCCCGCCACTGTGGCGGGCACATCCTGTATTTTTAGTATTGTGGCGGGCGGAGCTCTGTGCTCCGCCCGCCACAATACTAAAAATGCTGTGCAGCATTTACATAATCAAAGCGGCAGGCACCGCGCGGTGCCTACCGCTTTGACTATGTAAATGCAGGGGGGTACCACAGGTACCCCCCCGTGTGCCACCCCCCTTTGGCCTTCACTCTGGGGGCCCCCAGAGTGAACACCGCATTGCCGCCACGGAAAGGCATTGTAAAATGCCCATTGTAATATTGCGGGCGGTGTCTGACAGACACCGCCTGCATGTTACTCGTTTTCCGCCCCGGCCGCAAGGCGACCGGGGCGGAAAAGTGGCGGGCGGTGTTTTGCTCCGCCGTGGTCCCCCCGCCATTCTAATATGGCGGGGGGGGAATACAGGGAAGGATGGGGCCCCATGTCTCTTTGGCACCCTACTGCATCAGACAGAGTCATTTTTTGTTGATATGTCATCTTGTATTCTTTCTAAAATTCTCAATAATATTTTAAGAAATTAAAAAAAAAATAGTATCAACAGAGAGTACAAAGATAACAATAAGAGCACATGGAATTATAACTCTTGCCATGATTTTTCCAATCTGAATAAAATTATCTTTCTAGAAGATGTTAAGCCACAGACAACTCAAAATCTTGTGCTTCGAGTGCTAGATACACTTTTGCATAGATAGCAAAATAAATTGTTTTATGAGGGCTACATTAAAATCCTGGCTATTTCGGCATCACTGATTCTACATAACCACATGCTTCTTCTCCTCTCATTCCTTAGCGCCAGGAAACATTGAAGGTAATTGTGTTTTCTATAGAGCCAGTACATACATGCATTTATCTTTTCAAAAGGTTGACCACAGTCATAATAAAACTGCAATATTCTCAAATGAGCCTCACCGGCTAAACTGGGCATCATGTGAAGGAGTTAATTCACATATGTTTTTGCATAATTACGCAACATTTCTGTAAAATTACACACAATGATGCATGAGTCCATGAAATGCATAAGTGGTATTTGGAGATGTATTGCTGCTGAAATGCGTTCTCACCTTCAATCGTTCCCTATGTTCGTGGTACATTATGATCACGAACGTGGCATTCGCAGTAAAGTTTATGTAAATGTACTGTAAAATTACAGAGATTATGGTAATTATGCCAGCGTAACACACATTTCACCCTGGCCTTGTGCCATACAGGCAAAGCCACGCATATTGCAAAACAGTATTAGGCTACCGAGTTCTAATATCTATATGGATCCGATGGCTACTTAAGAATTATTTGATCTGGTGTATCCAACCCGCATTTGGCTCTAACAGACATGTATTGCTTTCCGTGGGCATGGGAAAGACTCTTAGAAGAACACCAAGTTCAGAGTTTTCAAATGCTTAAAAACGTAGCCCACCATTCAATAAAAGATTTTCAAAAACTGAAAATAAGGCAATCTCTTAGACTTTCTGCCACGTTTGATTTATACAAATGCTCCTTACATCCATACATATGGTACTCTAGAGTGCATGAAATACTAGTCCAACGAAACTCTCTGAACCCAAATAAATATCCCTTGAATCATGATGCTGTTGTTGCATGTCTCCCTGTGCAGGCCTCTGTTGTCTTTTAGCTAGAGCGGGGCATTCCGCATAGTTGTCCTCTGTCACTCCTGCTCTTTGTGTTATTGATAGAATCTCTAATGTTTATAGCAAAGAGAGTACTCTATGAGCAGGCTTTTATAAAAAATTTAAAAAAGGAAGTAGACCACATGAATCCAGGGTCAACCCTTACTTGATTGTTATGGTGAACCTAAGCGGATCAAAACAGAACCCCTCACTGACCATATGTACCACCCTCATCCTGTTCCCCAGTTCAAACTTGCTTTTAATGATTCACAACACAAATTCCTCAGATATTTTATTTCTGTGGCCAAGGCTATTGGGCCAATAGTAGATATTTCCAGAAAATGTCCTATTGGAACAAGGAATGTAAACTGCTAAATAAATTAGGGTAACTGGGTAACAAAACTCAAACTTTATTAATGGCAACTGATTAAAGTTATTATCCAATATGAATCATAGTGAAGAATGCCAATATAGTTCTTAATGAGCACATCAGCAGTTCCTTACAAGCAGAGTCCAATCATCACTTACATTAATAAGCAGATGGTAATTTAACCCGGCTTGAGTCCCAGAGTTAAAGTATGTAGTTCAAATCTTATCCTTTCAGCTTTTGCTCATGGTCTTTGTCTCTAAGGCAATTTTCAGAATGGTTATAGTCATAGTTCATTACTTAGCTTATGTGGAGTCTAGTGTAGGCAATATTGCTTTTGCTAATGAGGCCTGATTTTCTATTGTGCATACACATTTTCGAAATTTGGTGCAAAAGTGAAATCTAAATAGATCTTGAAAATGCCGGTTTAGTTTGCAGCTGGTTGACTCGACTTGATCATATTTTCTGCTCCAAGCCTGTCAAGGCAGAATATTTTCTGTAGTAACTTTGTTGACTTGATGGCTCGTCCAGGCGAAACAAATCTCGGAATGCCTCTTTAGCACCTAAACGAACATCTAAACGAACAGAAGGCGCAGATGTCAGCTGCCTTTTCCACTAGCCTTAGTAAATGCACTCACAATTTTGAAGTATTGGCACTTGAAAGCTGTACCAATACCTAATAAGAACAGTTCCAAACCACCTAGAAATGAAAAGAAAACACTCAATTCTTTATCTGAAAATAAAAAAGGTTTTGAAATCACCATGCATTGGATAGGGGATGGGTACCCTGAAAGAAAGCATCTCAAAATAAAAGCAACGGAGGCTCGGTTGGAAAAATAAGCGGTTATTATTACTTCATAGAACATAAATTACCACAAACCAAACAGCAAATCTAATTAAGCTCTTCTACCTAACTGTTCTCTCTGAGAACACTGATCACTATGTGTACATTTCTGAAACTACTAAACACCTGTCAGTCATGAATGATTGTTTTCATAGTTTCAAAAACCCTTTCTTTGGTCTAATGAGGGAGGTATTTTACTTTTTTTACTGATGAAATGTAGATGTTACAAAGTAGCATTAAAGCCACCAAAATGCAAAGAGCAAATTCTGCAATCAAAGTCAGCAGCAAGGTCTGTGTTTAATAATTGGCAAGCTAGCTGTCAAAACAGCTTGGTCGGGGGAGGCCGATCACTGCTGCATTGACAAGTTTAGAATAGTACCAGACCCTTTGTGAATGGTAAGAGCCACTTCTGTGCAAAATAATAAAAGCTCACCTGTCCTAATAAGCACTTTTTAACAAAACATCCCAAATAGAGACTTCCAAAGCAGTGGCCTTTCCTCCAAAAATCTAAATCTAAATGTGCCTGAGCACGTATGAGAATGATCTTTTTTCCTGAGCAGTGTTTTCAGAGTGTGCAATGGTGGCCCCGGACAGGAAAAATGGGATGTCACATTGTCAGAGGGCTGATCCTAAAAATAGAGGAAGCCTTGTAATGATATCGCTTGTGGTGTTAGCCCTGGTGGAAGGTTTTTCCAGGTGGTGTTGTCTGTGGTTGCTCCACTATCAGGGAAACCACAATTTGTGATCGATAAGTGAGATAGGGCATGTCAGATATAAATGTGTTAACAATTGTTGATGAATGCCTAAATACATTACACCCTAAAATGACCCCTTATGTCTTTCAAGAGGGTGGAGTTAACAGACTATATAAAACGTCAATCTTGTATCTTTTACTTATGCAACTATCTATTTGTAAAATTGGTCAGACCAGACAACCAAAGTCTTAGAAGAGTCCCCTCATCTGGCGCCCCCACCAGCACAGGGCTGAGTCACCAAACATCACCAAATTACATAAACCTATAACCATTTACTTGCAATGTTTGCAGGCCATAGACATCTTATCTAACAGTCTCAGAGAGGGCAATATATATGATGATTAGGTACTTGTATATTTAGACAGTACTGTAAAGTGAAAAACAGTTGCACCGGATGAGTCAAAATACAATTTGCAGTGTTTTGAAAGAGCAATTCACCACGTACATGATACTCTCCAATACAAATTGAACTTTTTCCGTGATCCAGCCAATCAGCACATGACGTATGGCTGAGATACCCGCCACCCCCTCTCAACACAATCCCCAAGGATGGGAAACCGGAAACAGTTCTGAAGTCTTTGGAAGACGGGAGGGAGTAACCCCCCCGGCCGTATTTATTAAAATATGAAACAAAATTAAAACATTAAATAAACAGTTTCATATTATGTACAATTTCATTACCACATTGCGATGTTTGGCTAACCTTAACAGATTCTCTAATACAAAGGTTCTCCTAGCCGAACTAACATCCTGCAAAACATTTACTTGAAATTTTGAAATTGTACATCCTAACATTTAAGGGCCAACGGCAAGGTCGTAACCGGTGTCAAGATCCCTAACCCAGAAATATCGCCCTCACTTGTGAGGGGCGGCCCAGAGGCGTACCTCAAGTGCAATTACCAATTTCCCTTGACTTGACGGGGGCCCCAATAAAACTCGACGCCACTTAGAGGTCGTACGAGGACTCGTGTGAGGTATCTAGAAGGTAGCGTAGACCCCCCCCCAAACCCCACACAACTTACCATATCTGCCGTCGCAGACGTCCTGGCCCCGGGAAATTCCCCAGGAGGGGGCTGTAACCCCTCCTACCCAGGAAGGGGCCTTGACCGCCTTTCCTCTTCTTTCGGCGACCCATCCTTAGAAGGGACCGCCTCCCCGTTGAGGGGCCAATGGCCACCTCCCCCGAGCGCTCCCATCCGTGCTGGGTGACGCCCACTCATAGGGATCTTCCAATTAGTGCTCACCGATCATGACCTTACCGCCCGACCAAAATAAATACGACAATGCTAACTAAATGACTAAACTAAAATTACAGTAGCAACTATACTTTTATCAAAAGCATGCTTACCAATGAACACTAAAGCTGAATTTCTTTATTTGCAAAACGTAACACAAATCGACATTCTTTATTACATACTCAAAATCATCATGATAATACCACAACCTGTAAACGAAAATCAGAGTTATCCATCAACTTTATTCACAACAACTTGCTGTCATCAGGGGCTGGTGGGTGGGTCAAAATTGGCTCTTCGTTCCGTCTCGAGCTCACGTGCAGCGAGGAGGTGCAGCTTCAGAGCACAAGAACAAGAGGATGCCTTCGGATCTTGCTTCTCCTTTTATCCGTCTTCAGGGCGGGCGTAAACCCGCCCCTGCCTGCCCCTAGGGCGTGGCCAGCCGCGTCAGTGTCTAGGCCAACCCACTCTAGGGCGGGAAAAGGCGCGCCCCGGCTACGCCGCTTCGGGCATACCAGCCGAGACTCGCCTCCCGCCCAAGATGGCTTCCCGGGAGGATCGTGGTACTCTGCCATACGTTCGGGGGGACCGAGTGGTCGCCCCTTTCCATATGGCTGAGATACCCGCCACCCCCTCTCAACACAATCCCCAAGGATGGGAAACCGGAAACAGTTCTGA
This sequence comes from Lissotriton vulgaris, assembly GCF_964263255.1. Lineage (NCBI taxonomy): Eukaryota > Metazoa > Chordata > Amphibia > Caudata > Salamandridae > Lissotriton > Lissotriton vulgaris. The sequence continues at coordinate 668,288,583 of NC_141695.1, read as the reverse complement.
AGTCTTTGGAAGACGGGAGGGAGTAACCCCCCCGGCCGTATTTATTAAAATATGAAACAAAATTAAAACATTAAATAAACAGTTTCATATTATGTACAATTTCATTACCACATTGCGATGTTTGGCTAACCTTAACAGATTCTCTAATACAAAGGTTCTCCTAGCCGAACTAACATCCTGCAAAACATTTACTTGAAATTTTGAAATTGTACATCCTAACGTTTAAGGGCCAACGGCAAGGTCGTAACCGGTGTCAAGATCCCTAACCCAGAAATATCGCCCTCACTTGTGAGGGGCGGCCCAGAGGCGTACCTCAAGTGCAATTACCAATTTCCCTTGACTTGACGGGGGCCCCAATAAAACTCAACGCCACTTAGAGGTCGTACGAGGACTCGTGTGAGGTATCTAGAAGGTAGCGTAGACCCCCCCCCAAACCCCACACAACTTACCATATCTGCCGTCGCAGACGTCCTGGCCCCGGGAAATTCCCCAGGAGGGGGCTGTAACCCCTCCTACCCAGGAAGGGGCCTTGACCGCCTTTCCTCTTCTTTCGGCGACCCATCCTTAGAAGGGACCGCCTCCCCGTTGAGGGGCCAATGGCCACCTCCCCCGAGCGCTCCCATCCGTGCTGGGTGACGCCCACTCATAGGGATCTTCCAATTAGTGCTCACCGATCATGACCTTACCGCCACAGGCCGGATAGTTGACCGGCTATCCGGACCCCCCACCACACTCCTACCTAAAGGTCATGGTGTAACGTTTTTAGCCATGCTAAGAAGTCTCCTATGAGTAACTCATTCCCCATTCGAGACAAATGCACTCCATCCCCCAAATACATACTGTCATCATTAATACACCCGTGTGAAATAGCATGCAGTGTCTTGGAACGGAACAACCTACTCACTTTGTTATTAAGCTTCTTAACAGAATGGTTTAAAGCAGGAACCGAAATAGCCCCCCGCCACACTCTTCGTGGGATCATATGGGACCACGCAATTGTGCACCCTGGAACTCTCCTCGCTAACCAACTTACAGTGGAAAGCATCGCCTCAAGAAGAAGTCGTCTACCAGTGGTGACCAAATCATTACCCCCAAGGTGTACTATCACTACAGACGGCGGTGACCTCGTCCGCCCTAGCAAACCCTCAAAAAATGATTGAAACTGGTCAATACAGAGACCGCCTCTTCCGTAGAAGGACACACTGTACCCGTATTCCCCAGCTACGTGAATCATATCACCTGCCTTGAATACGTCTGCGGCACGTCTCACGTATGAGTGGCCCACAACCCACACCTCCTTTTTCACAGCCGGTGATGTCTGACCGCTGGCCTGGTGTAGGGTCGCCTGCAAAGTCCGCCCCGCCTCGTAGGCTTGCGCAACTGAAAACCAAACAAAAACAAGAAGCGTGAGTACATTGCTACAGCTTCACAACATGTGCAACCGCACATACCTCTTATAACAATTGGAGGACCAACGCCCCACCCGTTTAACTTGTTCAACATCCAGACCCCTGGCTGTAGCTTCTGTAGCAGCCCCTATCCGAAAGGAATGGGTCCCAAACTCGCCCGGGTTCAAGCCCGCAGCGGCAATCGACATCGCAAGCACCCGCTGAAACTGAAACTTTGTCAGTGGGGTGGCGTCAGCGTGTCTCAACAAGGTCCCCCCCCATGATGCCACCCTTCGTGCTAAATAATCTTCTAGACACCTTACCGGGCACATGGAGGACCCGGGAATCCTGTGTATGATTACGCAGTCACCCATCCCACTTTGATCGGTCTTGGACCTGACAAATGAGACCGTCATCGTCTCCCCTCTGATCTGGACGTGCTCCTGGCACAATCCTCCTGTCACATCCTGCTTGTTCCTCGCCACTAATTCGCTTATCCGCATAGCCCCATGGAATGCCAGCGTAAAAGCGGCTCGGAATAACCTTGTCTCAAACTGAGATGAACACGTAGCAGGGAGTCTGGATAATAACTGGGCCAGCCTATCCAAACCTATCGGGCGCCTCTCATCTACTCTGCGACCCTCAAGGCGTTGCCACCCTCGTAGCGCTTTCTGTACAACGAAAGACGCTGTCGGGTCATGGATCCCGTGAGCCCTAGCAACAAAGGAAATGGCAGCCCGATGCCTCTGAGCCGTGGCCACCGATTTCCCGACCCGATGTAAGGACATCAGAAAATCCACCACCCACTCTTCCTGGCCCCAAAGCTCCTCCCTATCAGTCCCCAAAAAGTCCAAATAGGACCGGAACGCCCCTTCATATGCCTTCCTCGTCCTGGGTGCTAAACTCTCTCCCACGAGGTTACGAAGTTCGGGGCACCGAGAGACCAGAGAGCTTCGGGAAAGGGTGCCGGCTCCGGGTCCGCTGTGGGAAGGAAACCCCAGCAAGCCTGCATACGAAAACGAGACAGTGCATCAGCCGCCTGGTTCATTACCCCTGGGACATGTCTTGCTCTGAATAGCACATTCAATTGCATACAAAGTAAAACAATTTCCTTGAGCAGTCTCAAAATCCATTTGCATCGTGCTGCCTGACTATTGATACACTCGACCACGGTCATATTGTCAGACCAAAATACCACAGAGTGATCTTTGAATCCTTCGGGCCAAGTTCTCAGGGCCACTAGAATGGGGAAAAGTTCCAGGAAAGCAATGTTACTTGTTAATCCACTATCATGCCACCATGTCGGCCACTTTTTGTGCCGACCATCTTGTGCCGAATATGGCACCGAAACCTACGCTCCCTGCCGAATCTGTCCACAGCCCCAGCTCCTCAGAGGACACGGCTGGTTTGTTCCAGACGACTCGACCATTGAAATCCGCCAGAAATGCCAACCATATGCGCATGTCCTGGCGGACCTCTGCCGAGAGCCTTGTGCGATGATGGCACTCCTTCAGGCCGACCATGGCTTGAGCGATCGAACGGGAAAAGGGGCGGGCCATTGGTATAACCCTCAGGGCAAAATTCAACTGGCCAACTAACTGCTGTAATTGATGCAGCTTAACCTTAGGTCCCCTTATACACATCTGCAGGGATGTCCTGAACTTTGACACTTTGTCAGCTGGTAAACGAAAACAACCTTCTGCGGAGTCTAACTCGATCCCCAAAAACTCGAGGCAAGTGGAAGGCCCCACAGTCTTACCTGGTGCCAATGGCACGCCAAACTGATTCATCAAGACACAAAACTGTGCCAAAGCCTGCCCACATTCCGGGTCCCCGGCTGCCCCCAGGAACAAAAAATCATCAAGGTAATGCATCACATTTTGGAAACCCGTCTTCCTTGTGAAGACCCATTGTAGAAAACTACTGAATTTTTCGAAATAGGCACAGGATATAGAGCACCCCATCGGCATACACCTATCCATGTAATAATGACCCTGAAACATGAAACCTAGGAGACGCTGATCGTCTGGATGTACCGGGAGCAACCGGAACGCCGACTCGATATCAGATTTTGCCATCAGCGCCCCGGGCCCCAGGCGATTCAAAATGGCTACGGCCTCATCGAAGGATGCGTACCGCACCGAACACACTTCCGGGTCTATCGCTTCGTTTACGGAAAGACCACGTGGGGCTGATAAATTATGTATCAGCCGAAACTCACCCGGGTCCTTCTTTGGGACCACGCCTAAAGGGGAACAAACAAAATTAGGAACCGGTGGTACACTAAATGGACCGGCGACTCGACCTCGAGTAACCTCCTTCCTGATCTTATCCTGTACCACAGTCGTATGCTGAAAGACCGATAGCTGATTATTACATTTCGTTGCACCTTGAAAGTCCCCCACTGGGATGCGGAAACCATAAGAAAACCCATTCCGCAACACCCCAGCAGAAGCACGATCCGGGTATTCACTGAGCCAAGGAATCATTGCCAAGGTATCAATCGGGGTAGGTAAAGGCGCCCCTCGGACTATGTTAGACCTGTTTGGCGCCTCCTCTACCCCCGTTATCACCCGTTTTGGCTCTGCACGTGGACTCAGGATGGGATGATTGCCCACACCCACTACATTCATGTCTAAATTTGCACGATCCCTGGGGCCTAGTACATTTACCCCTGTTGAAGTTCCAACAAACCCCCCTTTTTCCTGTGTTACCGGCAGGCTTCGAGTAATTGTCTGTACCCGCGCCTGACCGAAAGGGCGTCCCCGCATACTGGCGGGAAGATTCGCCAACGACACTCCCCACTAATGGCAATTTTAACATACCAGTCTCCTTCATTTTGGACCATGACACAGAGTCATAACAATCCCATGTTAAGTTTTTATCATGTTCTTTAGCTTTTCTAAACAGGTTATCATAGCAGAACCAATGATTACCCTCGTGTGATACCGAGTACCCCATAATTCGTGACTGATAAATCGGCAATTCGGGTAACAGATCGGGCCTTCGCTCCCCCAAGATCGATGTAAAAACCCCCCACGCTTGGCCCCAATTGCCAATGTTTTCATTTACCTTAAAGGCGGCCATCTTTGCGCGCCAAACACTCGGATGCATGAGCTCCTTCTGGCCCTTGACATGCTCCATCTCATAGTGATCAGTAAGCAACGAGAATATGTTTACGTATTCCCCTGCCCATATCTTTTCCTTAATAGCCAAAGGAACATGCTGACCCAATTTTTCCCTACGAGAGGGTGCCGACTCATCCCTCGCAATCGGCAATGGCCGCTTACCTGCACCGGACGTTGTCTCTGCTACTGAACCCGTCCCCTGTGGCTTCTCTACTGCTGCAGCCGGCGTGGACACCTTCGCTGCTTCCCGTGACTCACGCAGTTGCTTCATTAGCTCCTGCGCGTCGACAGCCGTGGCGCCCTCGCTACTTTTTCCCAACCACGCTGCCAATTGTGCTGCCAGCTCGGGCGGCATATCTCCCTCGGACACGGGGGTGACCACAACGGGAATCGGATTCCCTTCCTTCGGGACGGGAGTTGGTGCCTCGAGCGGGGTCCTGGGAACCGGGATGTCTTCTCCCGCTGCTCCCCTCCTGGGCCTCTTGTTTTTCCCTCCCGGGGCTGCTCCCGCCAAGGGATGTTTCGGTCCCCCTTCCTCGTTCTTATCCATTCGCCTCTTTAGTTCGGTCATCTCCTTCATGAGAACGCGCAGCATCTGTTCAGTAGTCATGCGCTTTCCCGCCTTCTTCGGCATTTTCCAACAGAGTATCTGCAAAACAAACAAGAACGATTACAGCGCTCAAAATTGGCTCTTCGTTCCGTCTCGAGCTCACGTGCAGCGAGGAGGTGCAGCTTCAGAGCACAAGAACAAGAGGATGCCTTCGGATCTTGCTTCTCCTTTTATCCGTCTTCAGGGCGGGCGTAAACCCGCCCCTGCCTGCCCCTAGGGCGTGGCCAGCCGCGTCAGTGTCTAGGCCAACCCACTCTAGGGCGGGAAAAGGCGCGCCCCGGCTACGCCGCTTCGGGCATACCAGCCGAGACTCGCCTCCCGCCCAAGATGGCTTCCCGGGAGGATCGTGGTACTCTGCCATACGTTCGGGGGGACCGAGTGGTCGCCCCTTTCCAGACGCTGGGCATAGTAGGGACTTGCTCACAACATGGATCTTGGGTATGTTAAGGGTGTAAGCTCCCAAGGACGACCTGTGCACAGTGCGAAAGCTATGTGTATGTTATGTTATTTTATGTATTGTTATTTTGATTTTTATGTAGAACACCAATGGAGGGTAAACAGGCACTTGGGCAGGTGTGTAGGTGTGTGATCACAAGGTCTATAAAAAAAATCCATGTCTTCAGCTTCTTGTGGAACTCTAGAAGTGAGGAGGGGAATCAGATGTGTTGAGGGATATTGTTCCATGTCTTGGGTATGATTTAGGAAATTAGCAACCTTCAGGTTTGCTTTTGCGGATGCAGAGAATGTGTGCAATTGAGTCAGATGGAGGCAGAGTGTTGATTGGTGAAAGTGTATGTGGTTGTTCAGGTAATGTGGTACTGTGGCGTGTAGAGCCTTGTATGAGTGCATGACAGTGTGAATTGGCTGTGCTTGTGAATGGGAAAACAGTGAAGCTTTCCGAGGTGAATTGTTGTGTTGGTGTGGTGTGGGAAGTCAAGTGTTAGTCTTGCAGCGGTATTCTGGATGGTCTTGTGTCTAGGAGTATATATAAATATATTACACAGCAGGATCCCAGGGGTACCACCATTCAAAGAAAGGAAACAGACTCCAAAGGGAAAGTTGAAAGTTAAATGATGATTTATTCACGCATCAAGTGTTCAAATAACGCTTTTCGGCCGCCAGACATGGAGCCTTGATCACATAGTGCTGTACTGGTGAATGAGTTGTATTTATACATATGTGTGAGTGGCAGTGTTTTTACTATGTTCATTGTAATGACTGAGTCGTTTTGCAGCGTGGGTCTGTGGGCAAGACGCAGTAAAGCACATGTATGACATCATATATCACTTCAGTAAGTACCGCCAGTGTAAACAGACTATAAAACTGCCACTGTCCGCTGAAACTGGTGATTGCCTCAGTCTTCCCGCACATGCATCGTGGAAGCTGGTACGAAAAATAAATAAACTTGCGTGGCAGCCCTGCCACAATGGATAGCACCACCACTGAATCTAATGAGTGAGACTGCGGACTGGAACTGTATCGGGCCCATTTGCAGCACAGCGTGCCTACAAAACAAACATTTGCTCCCAACACCGGCTCCTACTTAAGGACAATAAATAGAAGTACTTTTCATTGGCAAAACACCCACTTAGGGAAGATTATGACATGTTATGATATGGAACTATGCATCCCAGAATGTTCAGTTCGATGTGGTAAAGCCCACTATGGGGCCACAGACTAAATAAAAATACTCATGCAACGTGTGTTTGTGCTGCTGATGATATCTGGCCCCGAAGAAGAAGCGTCCTGCTTTGAAATGCGTCGGCCCTCTTAAACATCCGGGATTGCCAGCAAGTGGTATGAGGACACGCCGGATGGCAGGCAAGCTGCGGAGTGCCTTTGAAATCCACTTTTGGGCGTTTGCTATCTTATGCCACGATGGAGAGCACCACCACTGAACCTAATGAGTGAGACTGCGGGTCGGAACTGTATCGGGCCAATTTGAAGCGCAGCGTGCCTACGAAATTAACATTTGCTCCCAACACCGACAGACTTAAGACAGACTTAAGACAGAATCCTAAGTCTGTCTTAAGTCTGTCTTACGACAAAATCCTAACTTCTGTGAATACCAAAAGTAGTAAGTTTAGGATTTTGTCTTAAGTTAGTTCTGTGAATCGGGCCCCTTGTTTATAGAATGTAGAAGGTCTTGTATCTCTCTCTCAGGACCCGATTTCCCAGTAACCCGCGAGGGTAGGTGGAAACACCGGAGCTGGATTTCTCGGCAAGAGAAAAGACAGCGTCTCTCTCAGTGCGTCAGCTGGAGGGTTGGCTTCCTTCTGCACTCGCTACAGCAGGGCGTCGGGAAAGTAGTTAGTCGATCTGCTCCAAACCACTGTGTGCTTTGCTAGGGCAGATGCTGGTACATTTATACCTGGAAGGTGCCGAGTTTGATGTAAGGTTGGACATTATACGTCACTAAGAACTCGCAGTTCTTTTAGGACTCCAGGAGTTCTAGGACAAATCAATACAGAAGCAGGGGAAAGTCCCGGACTGCTGGAGGTTTGGTCTCTCCAAGAACTCGTTGTGATTTCTGGAATCTGTGTAAGTAGCCATGCCGTATTTGGACTACATTGGCTGTGTCTAAATATGGTTATGATTATGATGCCTATATAAGGATATGATGAGTTATACCTGTATAAGGGCATGAATCGGGAAAATTACACTAGAGCCCCAGATTCGTCTACAACAATACGGGATTGGCAGCAAGTGGTATGAGGACACGCTGGAATGCAAGCAAGCTGTGGAGAGCCTTCGAAATCCGCTTTTGGGCGTTTGCTAACTTATATATATATATATATCAAGGGCTCATAGGGCCCGAACCACGCCATGGCGGAGATTATGTTACACGCATATTAAAGATTTTGCAAATTACCTGCATGGGTCCGTGTTCGTTTTTCTGGAGGATTACAGACGAGAAAGAAGCGGAGTTCTTTGAAAAAAAAAAAAAAATATATATATATATATATATATATATATATATAAATATATATATATATATATATATATATATATATATATATATATATATATATATTCAAAGAACTCCGTTCATATATATATATATATATATATATATACTGAAAAAAACATAGGTTTCACACCAGTTATAGTTAGCTGAACAGTTTACTCATACAAAACCATTGAAATTTCCACGTTATAGTTAGTTGGACTCACTATAACTCTCGCGCCGGCAATCCACTGCTGATGATGTCACATATTACATCATTCATGACATGGTCAGTGACATCACTGATGACATCACTGATGACATCGCCCATGTGATAATACGATGCACCTCCTCACACTCTAATTTAACCATTGATACACCCAGTGTTAAATACAAACTACTATTCCTGAAATTATTGACACACCAATACCAGTAACTACATACGCACTCACTGATTCCTAGGTCTACACACACATTCACTCATTCACCCATACAATCACTCATACATACAGACACTGATCAATACAACACCATCATATCCACTCATACACCTATACAGACACATACATGCTGACACTCATCCACAAAGTTACTCAAACACCTAGTCAGTTATGCAAAGAATCAATCACACTCCCATTTCCTCAACTACAAACTTATACACACTAAACCTTACTTATTCAAACATATACTAACACATACTTACTCTCTTTTACAATCACTAATACAAGTACACATTGATCTATACAGTCACTTACGCAATCACAGGCTCCGATGTTTAGTCATTTATATATGCCAACTCTCACATGCACTGTGTTTTATATGTGTACTTACATGGACATGTAACACTGATATATCCATTCGCTCAGCAACATACCCATGCACACAGTCAACCACCCATACAACTGTTTCTATATGCACTCTTTAACCCATATACCTAGTGAATCAACTGGTCACACATCTATGCACAGAGTCACACACCTCACAGCCACCCACACACATACTCACCCTCACATTCAAATACTTGGACAACCAATCAATAACCCATATAGCCACTCATATAGCTTCTGATCAACACATGCCGCAGCTTACACAACAACAGACATAATGATGCACACATTCAGACAGTTTAGTCACTAACCAATGCATTCAGTAAGACACATTTAATCACTCACTCATACAGTCAGTCACACACCTACTAAATCCTTCATCCAGACACTCATACATACACTCATTCTTCAATATGTTAAACACATTTTAACTTTACAGGAACACACATTCACTGGATGATGTCATCAGTGATGTCATCAGTGATGTCATCAGTGATGTCATTTGAGATGTCATCGGTGATGTCATCAGTGATGTCACTGACCATGTCATGAATGATGTAATATGTGACATGATCAGCAGTGGATTGCGGGTGTGCGATATATAGTTAGTGCAACTAGCTATATATGCGAATTTCAATGGTTTGTGCGAGTAAATTAAGGTTTTGTAAATGCTAATCCCTAACTATATATGGTCTAAAACCTATGGTTTTTTTCAGTGAATTTTCAAGGTTTTGTAAATGCTAATTCCTAACTATATATGGTCTATAACCTATGGTTGTTTCTGTGCATTTCAATGGTTTTTTAATAGCAAATATCAAAAGCTGTAAAATGTCATTTTCGTATTTATGCACGCTGATGTGCTTTGAACGCTGCCCCCCCACCCCTCTTTTCTTTTAGGAGTATTCTCTCTTTGCAGATAGTGAAGGGTAGGTAACACAGGCCTTTGCCCCCGTTGTAATCCGTCGTGCCTGCTTCCCTCTCCATTTGATTGATTGTTATCCTAGCATTTATTGTTTTGGAATTGGTTCTCTTTGGTTCATTCTCTATTTACAAACAAGCACAGAGTCGCAATACTCTGTTTAGTCTTTGCAGATAGTGAAAAATCGTTAAAAAAACTAAAGGAATCAAGCAAAATCAGTAGGCCAGTAATGGGATCTCTTTTTGACCTCGCTAAAATAGAAACATTATGAACAACCCCTCATGACAAATACGAAACTAGTGAGAGGAACTGAGCTCGACACCATGATAGCTGCAAGACAGCTCGGCTCCGTCGCCCACCCCACCCAAAATAACGACAAACACTATGCAAATATTATAAATATATACAACACACCAGCAAAGTAACAGGGTAAAACGTTTTATTAAATAACTATTTACATGGCAGCCTGCTGCAACATCGATCCAAACAAGCCTTTGTATTTTGGGCTCAAAATAAACCATCAATAGTAAGATTTTCATAGGTGAGTGTAGGTTCATGGTTTTCCATCCACAGACTAAAAGCCTGGAGTGGGAGTGAAAGAACAATAACTAGGTAAGAAGGAAGGCAGAGGTTGTGGGAAGGACTCTGGATATGGTATGTTACTTGGTCCCTGAGATGCTTCGATGTCACTGCCTTGCACAAATGGCATAAGTCCTGGATGTGATGGTGAAGCTCTCATGCTGACTCCAGCTTCAGTCTGAAACATCCAGAAACACTGTAGACTACCAATTCAATGACTTCCAGTGGAGCCCCAACGTGACCCGGTAGGGAAAAACTTGCCCTCCCCTCTTTTGACTGATGGTTCTTGTTACCTGTTTTATAAACAAGTCACATGACCTGTTATGCGGCTTTGGGCTATAAAAAGCCTACAAAATCCGTTGGCCTGTGAGGCGGCGTCAGTAGCGGACCGATGTGCGAATAGGCCGAAGGCAGCACAACGCGCCGAGATCCGGATGGCACCGAGGTGGTGTCCAGCAAGTTGTACTGGTGTGGCCATCCTACAATGCTGCGCCGAAAGTCGGCGTGGGGTGCCGGGGGGGGGGGGAGGCGGTGCGAACTGGCCTCTCCCGCCTCCCCAGGTGGAGGCACCTCATCTGCAGTGCGGCGCCTCTTACCGTTTCACTCGCCGTCCACTTGAGTTGCGCCCGCACTTGCTGCTACAGTAGGCCGAAGGCAGCACAACGCGCCGAGATCCGGATGGCACCGAGGTGGTGTCCAGCAAGTTTCACTGGTGTGGCCATCCTACAATGCTGCGCCGAAAGACGGCATGGGGTGCCCGGGGGGGGGGGGGCGGCGCAAACGGGCCTCTCCCACCTCCCCAGGTGGAGGCACCTCATCTGCATTGGGGCGCCTCTTAGCGTTTCACTCGCCGTCCAGCTGAGTTGCGGTCACTCTTGCTACTACAGTACACCGAAGGCAGCACAACGCGCCGAGATCCGGATGGCACCGAGGTGGTGTCCAGCAAGTTTCACTGGTATGGCCATCCTACAATGCTGCGCCGAAAGACGGCGTGTCCAGCTGAGTTGCGGTCACTCTTGCTGCTACAGTACGCCGAAGGCAGCACAACGCGCCGAGATCCGGATGGCACCGAGGTGGTGTCCAGCAAGTTTCACTGGTATGGCCATCCTACAATGCTGCGCCGAAAGACGGCGTGGGGTGCCCGGGGGGGGGGGGAGGCGGCGCAAACGGGCCTCTCCCTCCTCCCCAGGTGGAGGCTCCTCTGCTGCAGTGGGGCGCCCCTTAGCGTTTCAGTCGCCATTCAGCTGAATTGCGCCCGCTCTTGCGGCACTGTGCCTCATCCGCCATTCAGCTGAGTTGCGCCCGCTCTTGCGGCTACAGCGTCTCGCCCACCATCCAGCTGAATTCTCTTGCTGTGCAGCGAAAGGCGGCTGCAACAAGACTCTCAAAATGGCGGCCGGCTCTTTGGATTTGGGCCTGGTCCACTAAAATGGCCCTGGGACACCTTGGAACTCGGACGCTTGCCTGCTAGGGCATGGGCCCCATTCACGAAAGCGTCCCCTCTTTTGACTGATTGTTCTTGTTGCCTATCTCTTCTGTTGTCATTTAACGGAACCTTTTTGGACTGCCGAAAGGGGTTCTGGTCCGACCGCTGGTTGGTGGAGACATTTTGACTATATCCTGGACCTGCCCGGCCTTGCCCAAAATGGCGCCGGTATAAATGGGACTCGAAACTTCTTGTTGTGTACTGGTTGCCCAACCTTGATATCACGAGATACGTATGCAGTTTTGAAGCACATGGCGGGCGGGGACGAGTACTGACTGAACATTTGGACATCCCTATTGATATTAAGTTCTGATGTGTTATTGATTACTGTACTATTGAAAGTTCGAATTAACGTCACCCATGGTACTTGCCCGCAAATGTATATCTAGATAATTTTATTGTAACTGGCCCTGTCGTACTTTAATTATAAAATGTACGTCCACCGATTCCGCAACTGTTAGACACCTTAGTTCTTGCAACCTAATGGGTCGCCCGTTACGTTCTTCTACAGTGTAAATGTCCCCTCATCATATACGATTCCAGTTTGCTCCGTGGCCGGCCCACGTGGTTATAGGCCCGTATTTGTATACTGACATTTTCACAATAAAGGTTTTTAAAACAAAACATGGTAGTAGTACCTAGATTGGTAAAGTTTTGAATAATAGCCACTGTTTTCGAATCAGTAAAAGGCAAGTGAAATAAAGCAGCCCGATTACATGAAGGTTAAAAGGTATAATACGCAGGAACGCAGTAAACATAAATGGTCAAGGGCTGTTGTGTTTTCCACTCCTGCAACATAAAGTGATCGATAAGAATCCGATATTCATGCCTATCAGCGACTAAGACAGCAGGCCGAGCCTCTTTTGTTCAACGGCTCCCTCATGGGATGAAGAAACGCCCTTTTTCTCGAAATAGGAATATTTTACTTGCAGGACAGTTGTAAATTTCCCGGGAAAATACATTAGCCTGGAACATTGTTAGTGATAAACTGTAAATGCATCTGGGTCCTTAGCTTTACAAGTCAGAGTGAGAAAAAAAAAGGTGGGGCTTTCATCATTTGGGAAAAAAAAATGTTCGAAAGCAATGAAAAGTGTTATTTTTAGGCCATATGACCAAGCCTTTCATCATTAGAATAACAAAAGTAAAATGAACCAATGAAAAGTTTTATTAACAAGTCACATGACCGGTTATGCTTACGTTACGCGCTGCGCGCTGCGCGCCGCGCGCCGTGCTCTGGAACGTTTCCGGGAAGCTGCGCCTCGCGCACCGGAGCACTTCCGGGTGCGCTAACGCGGCGCGTCATATGACGCATTACGCGACAACGCAGGTCCAGAATATAGTCAAAATGTCTCCACCAACCAGCGGTCGGAACACAACCCCTTTCAGCAGTCCAAAAAGTTCTGTTAAATGACAACAGAAGGGACAGGCTATAAGAACCATCAGTCAAAGAGGGGAGGGCAAGTTCTTCTCTACCGGGTCACGTTGGGGCTCCACCGGAACTGATCGAATTGGTAGTCTACAGTGTTTCTGGATGTTTCAGACTGAAGCTGGCGTCAGCATGAGAGCATCACCATCTCGTAGCTCCGTCGTGGCTATTCCGCGAGCAATCATGGCAGCCGCTCCCCACCGGAAGCCTGCGGGAGTCGGGGGCTCCGATGACTTTTGTAGAATCTTCAAGGCTGAGGGGACGCTTTCGAGAATGGGGCCCAAGCCCTAGCAGGCAAATGTCCGAGTTCAAATGTGTCCCAGGGCCATTTTAGTGGACCAGGCCCAAATCCGAAGAGCCGGCCGCCATTTTAAGAGTCCTGTGGCAGCCGCCTATCGCTGCACCGCAAGAGTGGGCGCAATTCAGCTGGATGGTGGGCGAGACGCTGTAGCCGCAAGAGCGGGCGCAACTCAACTGAATGGTGGGCGAGACACTGTTGCCGCAGGAGCGAGCACAACTCAGCTGGATGGTGGGCGAGACGCTGTAGCCGCAAGAGCGGGTGCAACTCAGCTGAATGGCGGATGAGGCACAGTGCAGCAAAAGCGGGCGGTAAACAGCAGAATGGCGACTGAAACGGTAAAGGGGCGCCCCACTGCAACAGAGGAGCCTCCAGCTGGGGAGGCGGGGGAGGCCCGTTCGTTCCGATTCCCCCCCCCGGGGCGCCCCACGCCGTTTTTGGGCGCAGCATTGTAGGATGCCATGACCAGTGCGACCACTTACTGGACATCACCTGGGTGCCGTCCGAATCTCGGCGCGTTGTGCTGCCTTCGGCCTATTCGCACAAAGGACCGTTACTGACGCCACCTCACAGCAGCCCATTGTTGCTTTGTTTAAAATGTTTTTTTTCAACGTGTTTACTTTGTTGGAGCGTTGTATATATTTATAAGTTATTAAAGTGTTATAATCATACTACTTTGTTGGAGTGCTATATATTTTTAATGTGACACATAATTGTGAAGACTTTAATGTACAAAAAGACATCCCTTGAATCTTCCGCTTCAGGCTCGATCCCACACACCCTCACAGTGAGAATCCCCTCCCCAATCACAATACAGGATCGTTGTCAGATAGTAGGAACGCGTGTGGTGTGACGGATCTCATGGGGTGGGGGCCTTGATCTACTGTAACTCCTTTGAAGAGGGGTGATTCTTTACAGTTGGGGCCATAAACTACATCCGCAGGGCTAAGTGATAGCCTGGGACCGGCCTGGACAATCAGACACAGAGGAAGAGGAGTGTCAGAGGGTACGGTAGTGAATAGGGTGAAAGGGAGGTGTCGGGCGGGCACAGGGTGTGATTCTCAGGGAATAGCAGCGCAGATGGGGGGAGGTTTATGGCCCATGCATGAGAGAGAGAGCGGGGGTGACCAGTGCGTTGGGGAGATGTTTGCGAGGGTGGGGAGCCATGCTGAGGATCGGTGGCGTGCAGAGAGTGGGTCTGGTCAAGGCATCTAAAATGGCTGCCGTGCACGACAAAAGTGTGGCATTGGAAAAAAGGCAAGATGGCGCAGACAATGTTTATCAATACGGATTAATTTATAACAATTATTTTTAACAATATATTTACTCGCAGTGACAAAATGGTGGTCAACACTTCCTGATTTCCTTCGAATCGAACCTTAACAGACGTCACGCAGCAAAAAATAAAAAATCCGCTCACGCGCAGCCGCTGGAAGATATGTATCAACATATATGAGCATCCTCAGCCACCCTCAGAAAACATAGGGGGTCAGGATACGTCTCCCGTACCCCCAGAGGGTGCGGTAGTGAATAGGGTGAAAGGGAGGTGTCGGGCGGGACAGGGTGTGATTCTCAGGGAAGACCTGCGCAGATGGGGGGAGGTTTATGGCCCATGCATGAGAGAGAGAGCGGGGGTGACCAGTGCGTGGGGGAGATGCTTGCGAGGGTGGGGAGCCATGCTGAGGATCGGCGACGTGCAGAGAGTGGGTCTGGTCAAGGCATCTAAAATGGCTGCTGTGCACGACAAAAGTGTGGCATTGGAAAAAAGGCAAGATGGCGCAGACAATGTTTATCAATACGGATTAATTTATAACAATTATTTTTAACAATATATTTACTCGCAGTGACAAAATGGCAGTCAACACTTCCTGATTTCCTTCGAATCGAACGTTAACAGACGTCACGCAGCAAAAAAAAATCCTCTCACGCGCAGCCGCTGGAAGACATGTATCAAAAAACATATATGAGCATCCTCAGCCACCCTCAGAAAACATAGGGGTTCAGGATACGTCTCCCGTACCCCCTTATACCCATTTTCTCACATTGTTTTTCCTCCATCTTGTAATTTAATTAAAACGAAACACAAAATGGCGAATTCCCGTTTCGCTACCGGAAAGCGCTTCTACCGCGAAAAATAAAAAAAATGTATTTGCCCCACGGGACCCTTTAATAACTCCAACATCATTCCTAGGGGGTCAAGAGGGGTCTACCTTGTCCCCTTTCATTAAATTCCCCCTTCGTTTTTCTCCTCCTCTTGTCTCTCGATCCTACCGAGAGGCAAGATGGCGGCCGTTCCGGACTGTTTAGAATGTTGACAGACACCGGAGAGCTAATCAGCTTCGCTTCGGAAAGTTCCGTAACGCGAAAAGTACGCGAACCGGATCGCTACCCGGGACGCTGTCACAGATATATCTGTTTTTTAAAACGTTAATTTCTCAAAATCCACTGGAGCACATATATTGAGACCCAGCAAAGGCACATCGGGCTAACAGTCCCTACAATTTTGCCAAGTTTCGTGCAAATCCATTCAGCCGTTCGAGCTAAAAGTGAGGCCAAACGCCCTATGGAAAAATGAATGGGAAAAACGCGTTTTGGGACCCCCCTTTTTTCTCGGCCCACCCCTTGACGAAACCCCCCCAAATTTTCAGGGGCTGCTCAGAAACAAAATGTGACATTTTCCTGAAAATTTCAGCCGATTCCGTCCACAAACGCCAAAGTTATTAGACATAGAATTTTCAAAAGTCCCATAGAGAAAAAATCCTAACTATATATACCTACTGGCGACCGCCAGTAGGTAATACCCCGTGAACAAGGTTACCCAGATTTTCAACGAAAGCACCTCTCTTTTCCAAGGCATTACAGCACTATTTAAGAACATTGGTCCCCACAGTAGCACTTACCCGGCCAGTGGCATGCTGGGAGCTGAAGTCCAGGACTCGAGACTACAGCAGAGACTAGTAACATTTAAGTGGGGACAGCTGAACTCTCACCAATGAGAGAGCCGGTGGAGTCTCAAAGGGAGGGGTTGGTGTTACCTGCACGTCATTAGCGGCATCTGTGGAAGGCCTATGAGCCGAAATGCATTATGCTGGAGGTGTTTGTTCTGCTGGAGGTGTTCATTAAAAGGATTTCCTTTCCCCGCTGTGTCCTCTGGTTGCTGTTTTGGAGTGATTCTTGGTGTGATATTGGACGCGCCTGCCAGGAGCGCGTTTGGAGGACCGGTCCTGAAGTGTTCTGGACTTTATTCTGGCAACATGGCAAGTAAACATTCTCAAGGTATTGAGCAGCCCAGAACCGCCTCGAGATCAGGCCTAGCAAGCGGCTTCTGCTAGGAGCAGTCCTTGACCTCACGAGGTGTGCTGTCACTATACAAGCATTCCAGGGCCCGGCTGAGTCTCATGATTGGGGCTGGTTGTAGGGGACTCGAGGGGATCCAGAACACCCCGTGAACAAGATTTCCCAGATTTTCAACGTAAGCAACAATCTTTTGCAAGGCATTACAGCACTATTTAGGAACATTGGTCCCCACAGTAGCACTAACCCGGCCAGTGGCATGCTGGGAGCTGTAGTCCAGGACTTGAGACTACAGCGAAGACTAGTAACATCTAAGTGGGGACAGCTGAACTCTCACCAATAAGAGAGCCGGTGAAGTCTCAAATGGAGGGGTTGGTGTAACCTGCACGTCATTAGCGGCATCTGAGAAAGGCCTATGAGCCGAAACGCATTATGCCGGAGGTGTTTGTTCTGCTGGAGGTGTTCATTTATAGGATTTCCTTTCCCCGCTGTGTCCTCTGGTTGCTGTTTTGGAGCAATCGTTGGTGTGATATTGGACGCGCCTGCCAGGAGATCGTTTGGAGGACCCGTCCTGAAGTGTTCTGGACTTTATTCTGGCAACATGGTAAATAAATATTCTCAAGGTATTGAGCAGCCCAGAACCGCCTCGAGATCAGGCCTAGCAAGCGGCTTCTGCCAGGAGCAGTCCGTGACCTCACGAGGTGTGCTGTCACTATACAAGCATTCCAGGGCCCAGCTGATTCTCGTGATTGGGGCTGGATGTAGGGGACTCGAGGGGATCCAGAACACCTCGTGAACAAGGTTACCCAGATTTTCAACGTAAGCACCTCTCTTTTGCAAGGCATTACAGCACTATTTAAGAACATTGGTCCCCACAGTAGCACTTACCCGGCAAGTGGCATGCTGGGAGCTGTAGTCCAGGACTCGAGACTACAGCAGAGACTAGTAACATTTAAGTGGGGACAGCTGAACTCTCACCAATGAGAGAGCCGATGGAGTCTCAAAGGGAGTGGTTGGTGTAACCTGCACGTCATTAGCGGCATCTGAGGAAGGCCTATGAGCCAAAATGCATTATGCCGGAGGTGTTTGTTCTGCTGAAGGTGTTCATTAAAAGGATTTCCTTTCCCTGCTGTGTCCTCTGGTTGCTGTTTTGGAGCGATCGTTGGTGTGATATTGGACGAGCCTGGAGGACCCGTCCTGAAGTTTTCTGGACTTTATTCTGGCAACTTGGCAAATAAATATTATCAAGGTATTGAGCAGCCCAGACCGCCTCGAGATCAGGCCTAGCAAGTGGCTCTTCCAGGAGCAGTCCGTGACCTCACAGGGTGTGCTGTCACTCTACAAGAATTCCAGGGCACGGATGAGTCTCGTGCTTGGGGCTGGACGTAGAGGACTCGAAGGGATCCAGAACACCCTGTGAACAAGGTTACCCAGATTTTTAACGTAAGCACCTCTCTTTTGCAAGGCATTACAGCACTATTTGAGAACATTGGTCCCCACAGTAGCACTTACCCGGCCAGTGGCATGCTGGGAGCTGTAGTCCAGGACTCGAGACTACAGCAGAGACTAGTAACATCTAAGTGGGGACAGCTGAACTCTCACCAATGAGAGGACCGGTGGAGTCTCAAGGGGAGGGGTTGGTGTAACCTGCACTTCATTAGCGGCATCTGAGGAAGGCCTATGAGCCAAAATGCATTATGCCGGAGGTGTTTGTTCTGCTGGATGTGTTCATTAAAAGGATTTCCTTTCCCAGCTGTTTCCTCTGGTTGCTGTTTTGGAGCGATCGTTGGTGTGATATTGGACGCGCCTGCCAGGAGCGCGTTTGGAGGACCCGTCTTGAAGTGTTCTGGACTTTATTCTGGCAACGTGGCAAATAAACATTCTCAAGGTATTGAGCAGCCCAGAACCGCCTCGAGATCAGGCCTAGCAAGCGGCTTCTGCCAGGAGCAGTCCGTGACCTCACGGGGGTGTGCTGTCACTATACAAGCATTCCAGGTCCCGGCTGAGTCTCTTGATTGGGGCTGGACGTAGGGGACTCGAGGGGATCCAGAACACCCTGTGAACAAAGTTACCCAGATTTTCAACGTAAGCACCTCTCTTTTGCAAGGCATTACGGCACTATTTAAGATAATTGGTCCCCACAGTAGATCTTACCCGTCCAGTGGCATGCTGGGAGCTGTAGTCCAGGACTCGAGACTACAGCGGAGACTAGTAACATCTAAGTGGGGATAGCTGAACTCTCACCAATGAGAGAGCCGTTGGAGTCTCAAAGGGAAGGGTTGGTATAACATGCACCTCATTAGCGGAATCTGAGGAAGGCCTATGAGCCAAAATGCATTATGCCGGAGGTGTTTGTTCTGCTGGAGGTGTTCATTAACATCGCCTTCACCCACGCCACTGGACTCCACTGGACGGACCACAGCTGCGTCCACTTCACCTTCAAAAGAACGACGATCCACCACCACCAGCAACAGGTTGCCCGAAGAAGCTGGAACAAGATCACAGCCGACCAGCTCGCCGTTTCCCTGAGCCAGCACCCTCCCGCCAGCTCAGCGAACCCCAGCCAGGCCGCGGACAACCTCACGAAGTGGATCAGCAACTGCGCGGACGAACTCGCCCCACTGAGGACCCCGCCCAGCAGACCCGGCAGCAAGAAGGCCCCATGGTTCACCGACGAACTCAAGAGCTCCAAGAAGAACTGCCGAGCCCTCGAGAAAGCCTGGAGAAGGGAGCCAACACCGGACAACATGACCACCCTCAAGCTCGCCACCCGGAAGCACCACCAACTGATCCGCGCCACCAAGAAAACTGCATTCAAGGACCGCCTGGACAACAACGCACACAACAGCAAGGAACTCTTCAACATCGTGAAAGAGCTCTCCAACCCCAACGCCGGAAACAACGACATCACCCCATCGCAAGAACTCTGCAACTCCCTCGCCTCCTACTTCCACAACAAGATCGCGGACATACACAACAGCTTCAGCATCCAACCGACGAGCGCCACGACCGACACGACCGACACGACCGAACCAACGCCCCCCACCACCACCCTCCGCACCTGGACCCCGATCAGCACCGAAGACACCATCCGCATGATGAACTCCATCCACTCCGGATCTCCGACCGACCCCTGCCCTCACCACATCTTCAACAAGGCCGATGCTGTCATCGCACCCCACCTACGGGACATCATCAACACCTCCTTCACCACCGCCACCTTCCCCGAGAGCTGGAAGCACGCCGAACTCAGCGCTCTACTCAAGAAACCAACAGCGGACCCCACCGAACTCAAGAATTACCGCCCCATCTCGCTGCTCCCGTTTCCGGCCAAAGTCATCGAGAAGACCGTCAACAAGCAGCTGGCCGCCTTCCTCGAGACGAATGAATCCCTCGACCCCTCGCAGTCTGGCTTCCGGGCCAACCACAGCACCGAGACCGCCCTCATCGCTGCCACCGATGACATTCGAGCCCTGATGGACAACGGAGAAACAGCGGCCCTCATCCTCCTAGACCTCTCCGCGGCCTTCGACACCGTCTGCCACCGCACCATAGTGCAGCGCCTCAGCAACATCGGAATCCAGGAGAAGGCACTGGAATGGATCATCTCCTTCCTCGACGGAAGAACACAGAGAGTCCGTCTACCACCGTACAAGTCAGAGGCCACCGAAGTCATCTGCGGCGTACCCCAAGGATCCTCGCTGAGCCCAACCCTCTTCAATGTCTACATGAGCCCCCTCGCGGCCATCGCACGTCAACACAACCTGAACATCATCTCCTACGCCGACGACACCCAGCTGATCCTCTCCCTGACCAACGACCCCGCCGCCGCCAGAACCAACCTTCACGAAGGGATGAAAGAGGTAGCCGAGTGGATGTCGACCAGCCGCCTGAAGCTGAACTCGGACAAGACGGAAGTCCTCATGCTGGGATCCTCGCCCTCCGCCTGGGATGACTCCTGGTGGCCCCCCGCCCTGAGCACCGCACCCAAACCGACAGACCACGCACGCAACCTGGGCTTCATCCTGGACTCCTCCCTCTCCATGACCAGGCAAGTCAACGCCGTCTCCTCGTTGTGCTTCAACATCCTACGCATGCTACGGAAGATCTTCCGGTGGATCCCCACCGAGACCAGGAAGTCGGTCACCCAGGCCCTCGTCACCAGCCGACTGGACTACGGCAACACCCTCTATGCCGGTACCATCGCCAAGCTCCAGAAGAGACTCCAACGAATCCAGAACGCCTCAGCTAGACTCATCCTCGACGTCCCACGCCACAGCCACATTTCCGGACACCTGAGAGACCTGCACTGGCTCCCGGTCAACAAGAGAATCACCTTCCGTCTCCTCACCCACGCACACAAAGCCCTTCACGATCAAGGCCCGAGCTACCTCAACAACCGCATCAACTTCTACGCTCCCAAACGACACCTCCGATCAGCCAGCCACGCCCTCGCCACCGTCCCCCGCATCTGAAGAGTGATGACAGGAGGAAGGTCCTTCTCCCACCTCGCCGCCAAGACCTGGAACTCCCTCCCTCCCGACCTGCGACTGACCCAAGACCACCTCGCCTTCAGGAAGAAGCTCAAGACATGGCTGTTCGAGCAGTAGCAGCACCCCCCCCCCCTAGCGCCTTGAGACCCTCTGGGTAAGTAGAGCGCTCTATAAATGTCTATGATTGATTGATTGATTGATTAAAAGAATTTCCTTTCCCCGCTGTGTCCTCTGGTTGCTGCTTTGGAGCGATCGTTGGTGTGATATTGGACGCGCCTGCCAGGAGCGCGTTTGGAGGACCCGTCCTGAAGTGTTCTGGACTTTATTCTGGCAACGTGGCAAATACACATTCTCAAGGTATTGAGCAGCCCAGAACCGCCTCGAGATCAGGACTAGCAAGCGGCTTCTGCCAGGAGCAGTCCGTGACCTCACAGGGGTGTGCTGTCACTATACAACATGTATATGTGCTGCTCAATAGCAGGTTCTGCCACAGCTTTCTGATATGGATACATGTGTTCCAAACTAAGCCAATCTGCTCCTATTTATAGATTGGTGTCAGAGAGCTCCCAAAGTATGTCAGAGAGAGCAAGTTATTTCGCTTTAGTGCTGTAAAGACGTCTGCAAACCCAGAATACCTACTTAGAGTTTCACATTATTGCAAGTGTCAGAAACCACATCAAAGGCTCCTTGCTGCCTAAGCTCGGTGGCTGGCACGCCATTTGATGCCTTTAACTTAGTAGAGTAAAATGCAGTGCAATCTGTGCAACAGATTCTGCTGACAGAAGGCAAGAGTAGAGGTGAAGTGGGAACCCTTCTGTCAGCGGACTCCTGAGGCCAAGTGAAGTCATCACTAACACAGTGAGGTAACGTTTAATAATGGGAATGAGTAGGCAGTTTTTTTATGTTTGTGCTCCTGTTTTATGGTCTGGAAGGCTGCTTTTACTGTTTACTTCTCTAGTATTACCACAAACATTGTCTGCAGCAGGTAAAGTGCATGCAATCTCCCATACCTTGCAAAACACCTATATGATTTTGGACGTTGATGTTTCTGGGGGTAAGGAGCTGACCTCGGGTGACTTTCCAATTTACAGGCAATTCTACCGATAATGCAGCAGTGATGCACTGTTGTGCTTTGTTATGATTTTTAAATATTTTTTCAGCAGTTTTTCAACTGTTAGCTTTTATATTTTATAAAGCAACAGCATTGTACACTGATGCATGTGATCGGTGTTTCTCTGTGAGAAATAGTTACGAAATGTATTTGGGAGATTGTGTATTCCGTCTAGTAACCTTTTTTCAATAAAAGCCACAATGCCGAGGCAGGATAGGACTGTCGCTGTGTATGTCTTAGTTATTATACTGGGAAGTGTGTTTTCACATTAAAGCTTTTATGGTGGGTATTGTGCCTTACACTGCCCACTTATGTTTTTATTTTTTGTTAGATTTGTGACAAATAAAAATACAAGTCAGGTTTAGTTCAACACTGTCTCTAGGCTGCTTACTGGGGTGCAGGTGTACTTTACTAGAAGTGTTCAGCCTCCTTCCTTACAATAATGCCATTAACAAAGAGGCAGCTCAGTTGTCGTGCACCCTATGTGTGCTCTAGATTCTTATTGCCTTTTCATTTTTTGTCTAAATTAGCTTAAAATGCACTATTTGCCATTTTTTTCCTTCAAAAACATCTCAGAGGAAGAACCCCCTCCCCCTGATCGTGACTTATATCGGTTGGGCTCACTTGGTTCTAACTTTTTTACACTTTGAAAAATCACCAACTGCCACTGATTTACTTATTTTACAAGCTAAAACAGTTAAGATGAATGCTTACATAAAAGAGCATTTTGATGGCAAATGTGCTATGTATGAATGGTACTCAGCATGGTTATCTCGAAGTCTGTTATGCAGTTCTGTGATTTATACTGAATAAGCAACTACCGATGTCATTATGTGACATTGACATTTCTTTATTAATGTAATAACTGTACTTTCACAATTGCTTTTTTAACTTTCTTGCTTTCTCAAATTTGCTTCAAAATGCACCGTTTGCCTACTCTTTTTCAAAATTTTCTTGGGGGGAAACCTCCCCGAACGCTCCTTATACGGATCGGGCTCGCTCGCTACGCTCGCTCGCCAAGGTGCATTCCGCCACGCGTTTTTTGCACTCACCACTTTCAAATGTCACCAGCCGCCACTGCGGGACAGGAGAAAATGTATGAAATTACAAGTTTAGTGAGCTTTACTCTGATGAAGTTAAATCTTATGCAACAGGAGTTCTCGGGCTCTGTTTCACTACTCCATCTGTAAAAATATTTAAAGTAGCAGTCTATCAGCAGAATTTCAAGCTGAATGTTGTACACTGTGGAGAGATAAACCATATAAACAAAGTTTGCCTAACTTCAGGACAAGGAAGTATCAAGGGGCACATGCATTAAGGAATCGCAATTATAGAATCGCAAAAGCCTATGCATGTAGGAATGGCTGAAAAAATAGTGATTCCTACGCAAATTGCAAGTCGCAAATAAGGAATTGCTTCCCATTCATTCCTATGGGCCTACAGGCCATAGGCCATAGGTACTCAAAAATTGCATATGCAATTTCAAGGGTACAAGGGTGCCAAATGACACCCTGTTGCACCCATGAAATTGTAATGTGAACACATGTTGCGCACACACATGCCTCAAGGGCATGTGCTTGTGTAAAGAGGAACTTTAAAAAAAAATGCACTTTAGTGCATTTTTCAAAGTTTTTGCAAATTACCATCAAGTTTCATTTGGCGGTAATTTGCTTCCCCTAATAGCGAAATCATTATTTTCAATGTCATCATGCAATGCATTTGAGGCATTGCAATTTGTGATTCCTTAAATGCAATCACAATTTAAGTAATTGCAAATTTTGCTATTCCTTAAATTATGATTTTTGCATTTGTGATGATGCATCCCAAATGCAAAAATACCGGTCGGAAATGGGCAAATTGCGAGAATCTGCCCATTTGCGACCAGTTTCTCCTTTGATGCATGTGGCCCAAGGTAATTTCTTGTGCCTAATTTAGAGGCATAGGTTTCCCTATTTCAATGTAAATGTCAAATTCATGACCTTTCTCCAACAAATGATATAGGAATATAGTCAGGACACAGTGCAAGGGAGTGGCAAAATCTCTTAAACGAAAAATGGAGTACAGGACCTGTCACATGTTCTATTTGTTTTTTTGGCATTATGTTGTAAAGCTATATAACCTTTGCTCATATTGAAGACAGTTAAAATTGTATACATCAGCAAAGCCTTTTTACATTTCACCTTCAAAAAGCAGTAGCTGTTTTTTGCGAACAAACCAACTAAATCACCATAGAGTGAGCATTGTGTCTACCCCACACTCATGGTTTGAAGACATTCACGTGCATTCTTGTGTTTGTGCCTCCCAAGAAACATTTTGGTCTCACCATGTTTTAATTCAATGGGATGTACTCAGGATCTTACACTGTAGGGCACAAGAGACTCATCTCTCCCTCTCATTCTCTCCATGTCCCCCCTCATTTGCAACTCTGTTCTAAACTTTGAAAAATGAATAGACCCTGGGCCCATGACTACATGAATTCATTCATGACGGCCTTCTAGGAATTATTTGGCTTATACAGTATGGCCCTAGTTATGCTGTTTATGCATGGGTCGGAATTATGAGTTTGGTTTCATTTAAAACATTCAATAATTATTGGAGGCATTAAATAACAACATTTGTTACATTTCAGCACGTCAAACCTGTCAAAATGTAACCAGGGAAAGCAGACAGCATTTAATGTATCATGCATATTTTGGTGCCTTAAACACCAAAGCCTGCATGTTATGCCCCAGAAACTCATAAGAGGTGCTAATTATCAGACCCTAAATAATGTACCCTATGGTATCGTTATTTACCAGGTACGATAAATTGCACCTATTCTTGTAATCAGACCCTAAGAAATAATGACTGGGGTCCTTGTACACACTTGCGAAGTGGCCATCTTAGAAGTGTGTGTTTTTTTTAAGCAATGGAAATATATCTGCTGTAAATGAGATTGCCTGGTCGCCATCCTAGAGTGCAAAGCAAAAGAAAAACTATTCCACGATGCAAAACAAAGGGATGCCCAATATGCTAGAATACAAACCAGGGGCAATAATAAATACATAAGAAACAACAGTGGTTCGTTGTAGACTTATTTACAAAAATCATATTCAGTACATCGGTGAATGCAGCTTCTAGCTTCTATACACAGTAGAAAAATACTCAAAACATGCAATTATAAATTAAGGTGAAAAAAGTGCAACATGAATCATGAATAGAAAAGTGCAGGCACAGGAAGAAACTCAGGGTGGTTAATTTTTTGTTTCTCAGAAATAAACTCTTCCATTGGGGGTTTGTTTCTGAAAAAAAACAAGAATAATTCTGAGTGGACTACCTTAAAATGGCAGCCCACTTAGCATTACAGTTTTGATGAAAGGTTTCCAATGTTGGTGGAAGCAGAGTCACCAAAGCGATCTCAGCTGGTAAGGAGTCTTACTTGGTGGGGCTAATGAAGGCAACTGCTTTCGCTTCATTGCAGAATGGTTGGCCACCAACCCACCTTTAAATCAGCCCGGTGTATACACTTTGTGCATAGCTTAAATGGAACACAATGACGAGTGTGACAATCAGATTCATGCGAACGACTCTTCAAAACATTAGACGATTAACACAATCATATGTATTATCAATGGATCTGAAGGAGTTTGTTTGCACAGTCAATATGAATAATTAAATCCTGGCATAACGCAGATTGAGATTCAGTTTCAGGGGCAACAGGATCAACCAACAGACCGCCAGACTAGTCTGCAGGGGGGCCCAGTGTAAGGACCGAACGCTGATGCGGCAGCGAGGTCCCAGAAGTTTCCCTTGACTCTGTTGCACCTTTAGAACTCACTTGGTCACTTTTATGTACTACTCTACTTTTGTCATGACCGCCATTTTGCTGCTGTTCTCTGCCGTTTTTCTCTGGACCCAGACCCGCCATCTTGTCCATTCCCTTGTCCTTTACCCCTTTCCCTCTTTTCCCCCTTGACGATCCTCTGATTTGCATTTTCTCCATGCCCTTGTATCCCTCCCACCCTCCCTTGGTGCTGTGACTACGTCCCCCCTCTGACCCCCAATGGATCTCTGCTCTCCTGTTTTTTTGGGGGGTTTTTGGGCCTTGACATGAGAAATTCTACTATTTGTATATACATGTATATACAGATAACTCTAACCACTAGTATATGTAGTAGACCTGTACTCTCTACCATTCCATTGTGACTCTTAGAGTTTATCCATTTCTATCTCTTCCTTAAGTGACGTTACAACTTGTACATTTGCAATTTTTTCTGTTTGTATCTCTTGCTTGTGTGACTCTACAACTTGTACATTTACAATTTTTTCTACTTGTATCTCTTCCTTGTATGACTTTACCACTTGTACATATGCAATTTTTTTGTGTTTGCATCTTTTATGTAACTCATGTAATCCTAAATCCTTATGTATCACAGCTGGTTCTTATGTAAAGCGCTCTGACACCTTCGGGTAATGTTTGCGCTATATAAAACCGCATTAAATAAAAATAAAAATAAAACAAAATAAAATCAAAACCTCTGTGATATGGGTTCCTGCAAATGTTAAGGGATATCTAATGAGCCGGCAGGCATCTGTAAATTCAGAGTACAGTTACTCTGTTAGAGCGATCGACTATTTCAATCTGTTGCCCTGACAAAGTAAATATTTTACTATGAAGTCTAAATCAGGCTCCAAGTTCCTTAAAGGGAATTGAAATCAACTGAACTTCTCTCTGCAGCAGTGCAGTGGATGTTCAAATTTCCACATGCTGACAACTGGATCCAGTAAACTAAACGTAGAACTAGTCAACAGGAATTTTCACTAGAGCAGTTGTAACTGAATAAAGCTTCATTCCTGAATTATTCTACTGAATATGTTCAACTAACCTGTAGCTGTGCTGCTGCAGCCAACATCTTTTGTCTGGCCTGAAGTGCTGTTGAAGACGACATGGATATGGACATACTTTGCCTCAACCATCTGATATCATCCCACATACAAGACAGCTGGAAAACATACAGGACCACATTAGAGCACAGTTTGCTTTGTTCACGCACAACATGTAACGTGTTTACAGGCAATGACATTAAATATCCAGGTCAGAGAACAATAGCCATAAAAACAAGAATTGTCCTAATGAAAACATTTTCACGTGGATGGACCGTAAAAGCATTATAAAATATAACTTTATAGTAAAAATAATACATTGATATAAAACGGTTTATCAGTTGCAAAAACAACAAAAAACACTTATATGAAAGTGAACAGTAAACATGTCTATGCTATCTAAGTTTGAATAAATACAGGAGCATGCATTTAGTTGTTTTATTATGAATACTAAAATTAATTATTTCAATTGAGAATTTACTTTTTTTACTCAATAATCTCACAGTTTGTTCTATCGTGAAAACTCTCAACATGAAAGTTTTTCTCACAATTAGTCACAACTTCTCACTATTAAATGTCGACTCATTCTCTACCCTTTCCTTTTAAAGACTCTTAAGACGGAGTACAAGGTGGAACAAAGCAAACACAAGGAGATGATGGACGGAGCGCTGAAACTTTTCAGACACTCACCCCCATTCACAAATCTGGAACCGAAAAACCTTTTAGTATCTTTCAAAAGTAGAAGTGTGAAACCTGTTAACTGTAAATCAATAATTTGCTACATATATGGTTGTGTACACATATGCGGGATTTGTATACTCAAGGATTAACAACTTTATCTTCTACAAGAAGACACTCACCCCCAGTCACAGATCTGGAACCTAAAAACCTTTTAGTATCTTTCAAAAGTAGAAGTGTGAAACCTGTTAACTGTAAATCATTAAAACATATTTGTCTTCTATTAGAAGTATAGAGGTTCTTGATAAGCAAATGAAACTTCAGTGAACCATTGTTCCGTAGTATTGTAGTACGGCTCGTACTTCTCAAGTAAAACAATGACTTTCTTGGACAACATAGATGTCAGGATTGTGCCAGTCTGATTCAGTGCACACCCTTAGGATATGTTGGTCTGTGTCCCTGCTAGTCCACAGTGCACGATTGCCACCCCTCACCTTACAGGATAATGAATGTGCGTGCAACCTCACAACATGACAACGCTTACCTTCCAAGGAAATTGTGGTAACCGATCTAGCACCCTTACTTTTGGATCCTCATGCACACCCAAAGAAATGCACAAAATCCAACACGGCATATCAACATTTATTGAAGCATTTTTGATTCTTGTATATAATTAGGGCTCCCAGTTTTAGGGTATTTATCATTTGAGATTTCCATCTGTATTTATCCATATTTGTTTTTTGTCGATTTTATCTGTATTTATCTTTATATAAATGTTGTGCTTAGAGTAAACAATTATGCTGTAATGGGTATATTTCCACATTTATTTAATCAACAAATGTTTACCCACATTCAAATGTCCAATGGATTTTAGTTGTTTACAGTACCATATAGTCATTGGAAACCATTTTGATTGTAGAACACCACAGAAAGCTGCACTGCTGCAATTATTTCAGCTTAACCCCTTCCATGCTGATGACGAACCCCAGCCGTCATGCACTACGGTGCTCGTGTGCTGATGACGGCTGGGGTTCGTCATGGCCCGCCCCTGTTCATTTGTTTACCGCACAGCGGCGGAAACGGGCCAGCAGGGAAGGGGTTAATTGGCAAGCCTTTTAATTTTTTTTAGCTGCACAGTTACTGACCTAGCACTCATGATTGATACTAGAGAGTATCATCCTAAAGAAAACGTATTTCCTGTATTTATCTGTATTTAACGCCTTAACAGTGGCGGTTTTTCCGGCGCTGTGCGGGCATTCTAAAGGGTGGGCGGGGCTCCGCACTAGGGAGGTAGTGCTCCCGTCAGCCAACGGCCGAAGGCAGCACGCAAGGGGTTAAAAATAAATACATCCCAGAAAATAGATAGTTCTCTGTCTGTATTTATCTGCAAATATATTTAAAAACAGAAAACTGTGAGCTAAAAAACAGGTTAGAGAGATACTCACACAACTTAAATATAAAGGTGTAATAGAAAGTTGCACCTACCCTATGAATAATCTATTGTTTCCAGTTATGAAACCAGACCATACATAACGTCTGGTTTTGGATAACATTCTGCAATGGGGGGCTTCACATTTTTCAGTACGTCAGTACATTGGTCATTGATTACATTGCGCACATAAGGCCAGTTCATCTAGATTCAGACCATAGAGAATCAGGAAGATTATTTCCAATCTAAAACCAAATGATCCAAACCTCAGTCCATATTTACTATAGTTTTGTGTCACCCTTGCGCCATGTAAGGGGATGCAAGATCGACAAAACACTAAAGTCAGATTTATCAAGCCACGCAGGGCCACCTTGTGTGACCTTGCATGGCTTGATAAATCTGAAGGAATGCAAAGAAGCGCACCTCGCTGTCTTGCAGTATTCTGCCCCCGGGAAGCTATTGTGGAGAGTGGGAGTTCCCATGCATCCTCCCATTGATTTTGGAGCATATTTACCACTAGTGGTAGACGTGGGAGTGCATCAAAATGCTATTCCTGCCCAAAGGCGGCCTAACGAGGATAAACATCTTAATGTCTACTAATTTCTTCCTCATTCTACAGCATGCTTAGAAAGAGGAATATGCCTCTCAGGATTGTTTATGTGCAGCAATATGCCCTCCCTGTACAAAAATAATACTGCTTACAACGTGGGCAACTTTGGGCCATGGTGCAATGAAAAGTCAGGAATGCACTCTTAAATATGGCACTTTCCTGCCCTTTTGTGCAGCCCAGCACAGCAAGGTGGCACATTACGCTGTGTGAAAGCATGATAAATATGCCCCCAGGTATCTGCCATAGTCATGAGTTAATAAAGGACTTTGAATATGGAGGTTACACATGATGAATTGAGCAATCTAGGAGGGACGCAATTACTTTGAAGGCTTGTGCAGGCAAATCTGCCTATAAACAGCAGCATTAATCGCAATTTCTAACAGAAACCAGTAGCCAAGGTAGATTTATCTGGCTGCTGAGTCACTGTTAAAGTTCCTAAAGGTCCAAAAGGAAAGGAAAGTGTTAAAACCTTACAGAAATTGACCCAGAAATAACAGGCCCTTGTGGCTGATTCCCATTCTGTAGAGATTAAGTCATAACATGAAGATTTAGGCGTGGAAATACTGACAGAGTCATTGGTTCGAGCTGCTCAGTATTTACTCACCTAAATCTACCTAACTTTTAATGTGGCCATAATGATAGGAAAATCTACATATAAACAACACCATCTGGATATTAATGTTTTAGGTGGCAGAGATGTCAACGCTGTACATGTTCAGGAAGTTGTATGTTTTTATGGTGTGGCTTAACAGCGCAGCTGTCACCATACAATTAAGTGAAAATGATAAGAGAGGGTACATGTTGAGAGCCAGGAGTACATGTTTTTATTGGGCAGAGGTGTCATGCTTCCACAACACAAGTGTTTGTCTTCCACCAGCTGTGATCATTTTGTTTATTTATCCAGCTGCCTGTGATTGAACTTTCAGGCACACTCACATGACATTATATTCTCTTATAGGAGGATATGGCTAGAGAAGTCACTCAACATCTTGTGATTCTGGGCAAATCACTTAATCTCCCAGTGCATACCAAAGTTAATGTTAACGCAACTGGTGCTCATGTAAATTGCTCTGATACCTTTGGGTCAAGTTCGTGCTATACAAAACTACCCCAACCCCCCAAAAAAGGTTTCTTCTTTAACTAGATCATTTATAATGTTTTTTTTTTCTGGCAGCAGCACAGATGGTAAATGGAGAGTCATTAGCCTACATAGATTTTTAGGTCTGTTTTCGTAGGGCAACTGTCACCTGACCTTAGAGTCCCACATTGGTGCGCCTGAGTAAAGGATCTTATTGACCTAAATCTACGTGCAAAAAAGACTATAACATCTTTGACAAAGGTGGGGTCATGGCCAACTACCAAGCATGGTGGCCACAACTTAGCAGAGCTCCCGGTTGGGACCTGGAGAATCCAGCTTTTTACCACGTAACCTGTCAAAATCTTCCCCCTTATCGACGGTGAGGCTGCAGGGGTCGATTGACTGCAATAACAACCCTGCGGAGTCCCGCGACTGCTGAGAAAAGCCTGAAAAGCCCAACACCATGCTCCCTGGCCTTGTGAAACTGAGGGGCGAGACCTACCTGGAGATGGAGGCCGCTCATTGATCTCGGCACAGCAGCAGTGGCAACCCACTGTGGACTCATGACCTGTCCGGAGGTGCATACAGTATTGGCTAAACGCAGGAAGTGAGGACCCACCGAGTCGGGGGGCCTAAGCCCTGCACCCGTCGGTGATTGTGATGGGATGCACTTTCCTTGCTGTGCGAGGGTCTGCTTTTGGGACCGCAGATTGCACACAGACCCGCTCAGTGGGGATCACCTGCTTTTCCTACCTGTCCAGAGTAGCCGATTTCCAGCCGTGCCTGCACACAGCCTGGCGAGGCGTCATAACTGCAAGTTGGTTTGTCTGCTTCATTGGGCCCGGCAACATCAGTGTGATTCCTGTTACCTCGAGGTTGCTGGGGCCTAGACGCCTGCACTGACGTGCTCTCTCTTCACGGAACGGGTCTGTGCTTTCTTCGTCCTTGTGCCCATTTGACGCCAGCGGGGGCGGCCCATGATGGGACACAATAAATGTATATATGCTTACCGGCAATAAGGTGAGGCAGAATGCGCTCCTAAACTAAACAGAGGGTTGCCGTCCTGCAATGCCTGGTTGCCTCCCCGGCAACCACTGCTGAATCAACCGGTGCCCGAACCCCATAACTTACCTGAAAAAGAGGGCATATTGTGTCCTTGCTAATACTGAATTAACTTTTGATTGACACTAGACTGCAGCTGCAGTGTTCTGCCCCCCTTATCCTGTTTGTGTTCCTGATTAGAGCGTTCGATGTTTGCACATGAGACGGCTCTATACAATTTAATGCTGGATTACCCTCAGTGGCCTACACAGTGCTTATTTTGCCTCAGTATCATCGTGCATGTGTTGTGCATTGCTTTGAGGTGTTTGGATCACCCGGTGTGGGGCTGTGCTCCTCTTTGGTGCTCTGCAGACTTAAAACACTCATCCTGATGATTTTTTGAACAGATAACAGTGGGCTATTGCAATTCATTCAACAGAGGTGGTGCCATTTGCCAGCTGACTTTTTCACAGTTCCTACCCTTTGGCGGTTGAAAGATCTCTCACTGTGCAGTACAGGCGCATTTCGCTCACTCTGTTGTGCTACTCATGGAGGCTGACTAGCGCAACACTATTAATCGCTGGGTCACAAGTCTGTTCCGTTTGTCTCCAGGGTACACAAATATTCAGAGCACCTGATTCAGCCTTATCACTCTCCTGCAGCAACAGCACCACTCTAGCCTGGCTTGTTGGCACCATCCCCAGATCAGCCTTAACACCTGTCGACAGTACCTCTATGGCCCTTCTCACCTACAGTACTGCATCACAAACTTTTTACTGGGGCGCACAAAAGCAAAACAACCTGATATACCTTCCACAGATATACTGTCTCAGGGGGACGCCGACTCGGCTTCCCAGACATCCTCCATGAGTTGTGGCCCACCAACGGTTTTGTCACCCCCTCCTGATAAACAGGATCAAATCCTTCAGGAAATCAGGGACTCTCGTCAATCTATTTTACCACTGGCCTTACCCTTCTGCGTGCAGATCACAACAACTCTCAGACACTGTCAAGGATCATGCGCAAACAGTGTTAGAACTCGCACCACAGCATAAGGAACACTCTGACCAGCTGTCCCAACTACAAAAACAATTGACTACCCTGTTCGATAGAGTCGAAGATGCAGAAGGAAGAGCCAGATGCAATAATGTGTGCATTATTGGAATGCCAGAACGTTGCGAAGGCCCCAACATGACCCAGTTTGCTGAAAAATGGCTCAGGGAACATGTAGCCCCAGAGGGTCTCTTTACCTTCGTCTGCGTGGAACGAGCACACCAAATTCCTACGGGCAGACTAACTGCAGGAATGTCGCCCAGGCCACTCATAGCCCGTATCCTTAATTACAGGGACCGTGATCACTTACTACAAAAAGCCAGTGAAAATGCTCCTATACAATATGAAAAGGTCAGGATCTCTCTTTTTCCAGACTACATGGTGCAAGTGCAGCGCCAAGAGCTACTTATCGCCACTCAAGCGGAAACTCCAAGTCCTCAACCTGAAAAAGGCCTGGCAGTTTCCAGCATGTTTAAAAATTATTCATAATCAGAAAGCCCACTTTTTTATTGCCCTGCAGCAGCCAATGACTGGCTTGAGACCACTCTACCCTCCCAGTCACTGGACAATATAGACCAACTGCTACGACATATGCAGACACAGATAAACAAGACTGGATCCCGGCGCAGTAGGGTGTTGTGTACACTATCCACTAAAAAACCACCACCGGAGTAGGCCCTACTGGAGCAGAAGTCGGCATTGGTGATAGCTGCCTCCATGCGTAACCCCACACAAGACATATCCACGGAACAGTCTGATGACAAAATGATGTCGTTGAACTCTGAGAGCAGTGACATCCTGTTCCCCTCAATTACCCCGCAAATTGTAAAGGACTTGTTTGGTTAGAACTAAGTTTAGATCTCTGTGGATCTCCCACTATTATGGACCTAAACTAACTGCTGAAGGGAAGTCAGACATTATTGAAATATTTGTAATCTATGTTTCTTTCCCCAGGTTTCTGTTTAATCTAGTATACTACAGGGTCCCGCCATGAGTGTAGCTCTGTTTGTAACTGTGAAGTCATGCTCTGTATTGGATCCACTCCCCCTGCAGTTACTGCATGGTATAACCATTTGGAATTAGTAAGTATTAGCACATGTTTGGACCAACATAGTTTGATCGTTGGCCCTAGTATTGGGTGTTATATTTCGTGGGAGGGTCATTGGTTCCTGGTCTACTCTATGTCCCCCATTGTATTGCATCCCTGGTTCTTCCCTAGGGTTCTCTTTTACATCTGGCTGATATGGAATGGTTGTGTTAGGTTAATATAAAATATTGACATGGAATGTGCGGGGAATGGGGTTAGTCCACAAACAACACAGAATGTATTCCCAACTGAATTGGTGTAAAATCCACATAGCTCTTATTCATGAAACACACGTAACTAATTAGGAGGTCATCAAAATGCGGAAAAAATGGAAAGGGCAACCGTCGGGGCTCCACAGATGACACCTTGGTGGAAGATTCACTAAACAGGCTCGACAATTTAGCTATCGCTAATCCATCCCGACAAGCACAGCTACAAGAAGCCAGAATGAAATATGCTGAACTACTCGAACAACTCTGCCTCATAGATTACAATACATACACTCAGTATAATCATAAACAAGCAGACTAATCAGTAACCCTTTTAGCACGCCTCATTTGTAACATTTCTCCCTCTGTCCCGATTACAGAAATATTCCTTCCGGATGGGACTATTGTTTCTACCCTACCCAAGCAGACATTAATCTGGCACTCTGTACATATTACAAAAATCTATAGAGTGCTCCAGCAGTTGCATCACAATTAATAAATCAGGAAATTTGTAGCGCGCACTACTAACCTGTGAGTGTCTCAAGGCACTGGGGCGGTGCTGCTACTGCTCGAATACAAGTTTCCTAACATATAAAATATTCACCATGAATTAAAATACACACAATTATGACCTGCATAATTGGAAAAACAGACAGAAAAAAAGTAAAACATTGAATTTGTTCAATACAGAGTATACATTCAGTATCCTATAACTGCACTTTGTATTATGCAACCCACAAATCCGTATATCAATACAAATGCCGGAATCTTGAATTGTACTAAAGTAGAGCGTCAACGCGTTTCGATGGATTCAACTGTTTTAAACCATCTTTATAAAGACTTGGAATGTTCTGTCATGTCAAGAGGGTCTATTTAAATTACCCCTTGGTCACTAGATATCTCCTTTAAAAATGTCCAGTCTTGGGACAGTTCCTTTCCCGAATGTTCTTTTTAACGTCAGATTATTTCCAAATATTTCAATACCCTTTAAGGTTAATTTGGGATGATGCGTACTCTCCTCAAAGTAATTTTGGATTTTAAAACCAGGTTCTGCTTGTCCCTTTCCTCCTTTCAATTTGGGATCTCAAATAGGATTACCTGTTTCCACAGCCCAAAGTTGAAACTGCCACCCGTGTTTTGGTCGCGGTGGAAGGAGGCTGATTTATTACACGAGCAGGCAGCGGGATACTTGTTCTGCTGTCAGACCATCGGCGTTCTCGGGTTAAGGTTAACAGAACTACGCCATATACTTGGGGGTGATAATGGACCCTGACATCATCTATGTTATTGTGTTGAACATGTATCAGCCACCTGAGCCCACACAGGGCCTCGTGACTTTCCTCAGGACCTTATTGTAACAATTCCCTAAATTTCAAAATAACAAAGGAAACACTGTTATTATATGTTCAGAAAGTTATTAATAATAAAATGGAAGTATGCAGAGTGAACCTCATAATGCACACAAGTCACTGACTTATACTATTCCTGGATATACTGGCCTGGTACCTGTTGGATGAAGAGAGCACATACAACATAACATAATAGAGGTTTTCTAGTCATTGTTCTCCGAAGAAAATTATTATGGAACTCATTGTGTACCTTTTTACTAGTGGAAATTGTAGCATGGCTCTGGGATAACATTTGCATTCATATTAGTTGGCTAATGGACAGAGACACATACGACATGCATCAAGACATTCTTATCACTCTTGTGGTAGCCCCTAGGGCTATGTTAGACAGTAACATTACATGTGAAAAAATGGTGTGCTTTGCTAATAACAGACTAGAGGCAAATAAATCTGATATGTTCAATGCATTCAGATACCCTCAAAATTGGCTTATGGGGGCCCTGTAGGGCAACTTAAAGGTGGGCATACCCTGTAGTCCCACACTGCAGGTTTAAAAAGGAGAAATATTTACCAAAGTTCTTCAAGGCAAACTGTTCCTAAAGAGTCAGACCCCAGCGAGCATGTTTCACTTATTACATTAAGTGTTCCAGTCCAGCCAGGGTGCCTAGTAGGGAGTACTCTAAGCCCTTCAAATTGCAGGAGACTGAGGTCTGTGGAGCTTAAAACGCTAAACTTGTGGGGCATTACAAATCTTCTACCCCTCGTGCACTTAGATAACGTCACCATCAGATTGTTGGGGCCAAAGGGAGCACTTGCATCTGTGGCAATGAACCCAGATAAACAGCGGTGTGTTGGTGGCAACAGTGGCTCCCTTTGCATGAGTGAGTGAGCAGCAGCAATGCTCATAATGAAGCAAAATCATAATTGTCATGGTGTTAGAACTGGCTATTTCTGGTAGGCTAAGGCTGACGCCAAAGCCAGGCAGAAACCACCATTCTAGTCAGGGCAAGGAAGTCACACATCAAGATAACCCCTGCTCACCCCCTTGGTAGCTTGGCACAAGCAGTAAGGCTAAACTCGGAGGCAATGTGTAAAGCATTTGCGCCAGCACACAACAGCAACAACATCCTAGGCACACCACAAAAGGGAGGGACTCCACACAAGGTTATATTAAAATAACTTTTGTATTGTAAACACACATCAGATAAAAAATTACACATGTACATTGTGCCAACTGGCACGGGCAACATTCATAAGGGATTATTTACAAGACAGGGCCACATGGGTCACTGTCAGAATCAACACTTTTAGAAATAGAAATACTTGTCAGAAATTAGAATAAAAGGATATAAAATCACTGTAGCACAAAGTAACAGTTATAAATCACAACCAGTATCTACTGGTAACAGGTATGTACCACCTACGCAACCCTAACCACCTTAGGAGAATGTCACGCAGGGGATCAGGACCTCACTAGGACCACCTGTACTGGAAAGAACAACCACCTAAGAATAAAATACTTTTAGGGGTATAAACAAGAATATATTACCCATGATGCATGAAAAACATTCAGAGGAGTAGTAAAGGAAAATCACCTAAGTATCACACAGCATTTAGGGGTCTAGGAAAGAACACCTTACCCATGATACATAAATATACATTCAGAGGAGTAGTAAAGGGAAACACATGATGCATAAACCTACACATTCAGCGGTGTTAAGAACAAAGCACATGATGCAATACAAATACATTCAGAGGTACCAGAACAATACAATAGCGCAAAAATCACATGATGCCTAAACATTCAGAGGTGCAAGGAAAAACCACACAATTGCGCAAAAACTCACATAAACCACTACGTGTGGCAGTCCCTAGGCCAACTGGCCTTGTTCGGGCTAAGACACCCTGTGTCTCAATGTCAGGGGCCTAAACGGTGCAGGCGCCCACTACTTGCTGGGCACCTGGGAACAGTCAGAAGACCTAAACGGTGCAGCTGCCCACTAATTGCTGGGCAGCTGTGAATCTTCAAAGAAACTGCGACAGGGTCCTCACTGACCCTTGGACGCAAACTGCACCCACTGTGGGAGCCAAACAGGCTCTAAAAACAAATTCCTCGCAGGCACGAGGGGGCGGGCACCAGCAATGTGCCCCGGCGCCCCCTCTAACTAAAAATGGCCAAACGCTGGAGCCACACAGGCTCTGGGCATCACATGCCCGAAACGTTGGAGCCACACAGGCTCTACCGTTAACATTGCCCCCAGGGAGCACACTGGCTCCTAAAAAAAAGTGCATGCCATGAGTTGGAGCCACAGGCTCAGCACGGACACTTCAGGGGCCTTTCAAATAAAACATGGCCCTTGCAAGCATCTCACAGGGACCCTAAATCATGTATGTCCCCTCACGACGATGGAGCCCCTCACTGGGGACTCAGCAACTAATGACCATCGGGGGAGCCATGGGGCTCTGCAAAGAAACACGCCCCCCGCTCTGGAAAGCTCTGGGGTGAAGGACTGGGTTCTTTTGGACCCAGCGGTGCCAGGGCACAACACCTGAAACCTTCGTGGGTAACCTGCTCCGGCGTACAAGTCACAGAGACACGGGACACTTCCTTCGGCGTCGAAGAGTCAAGGTTTATTTACTGCAGGGAACACAGAAGTCACAGGAAGTACATCGAGTGTAGTTCGGGGAGACTGCTTCAAATTGTATTTGTGGATCGCTCCTTTTATACAGTTTTTACCCATAGGATAACATGATACACAATAGTTTACAACCTGGTTCCCACAAGTCGCTCTCAGAGGGGTCGCTTTGGTCACTTTGAAACACATAAGGTCCGGAACATAAGGGCGGAAACATTTGGCGGTTCCCAACTGTAAAAACCCATCTTCCCACCATTAGCAAATTCCAATCAGCAGTAAAGTAGATCGAAATAAGAACGAAGACAGGTGTAGAGGAAGACGGAGACAGTGGGGAGATCGGAAAGGGTGTAAAAGGGGAGTGTCGAGAAGCACGAGATACAGGCATCAAAGGGACGTGCCTAATGAGATGCACGGCTGAGACAATAAGCCCGTGCGGCAAGATGAGCCTCGAGCGGCGCCATCTGCCTTACAGTAGCATCCCCCTTGTCATAAAGGCACTTACAAAGGACATGTGTCTTCCGCCATATCTTGGGAGTCCCAGGGTCGCGAAGCGGACAGCGTCCGTTCGCTGGCTACTTGAGGGCAAGAGACAAAATGGATGCCGTATCTAAGATGGAACCCGTGGGTACAGATGAAAAACCCACGTAACAAACGAACGGTTTAAGTTAGCACAGCGAAACTGCGCACACTTACTAAACTCGCCATTTGCGGTTCATAGATACTAGACTCGACCATATCCGTGCGAGTCGAAAACACCATTTACAATTGTCACGGAACCTCAGACGCTCCTTTTGCCCTCATGTAGGCAAGCACTAGACAGAATCATACTCGATATTCATCAGACCATCAAGATGTCGTTGTAGCATAGCTCTGTCCGATCGTGTCCCCTTGGTAACAGATGGTTGTCTCATACACGTTGTAGCACAGAGGCTACATAAGGCAGGACCACACTGCACACAAAGGCAACACGTGAACAGGAACACTACCACAACCCCGATGATCGTCAGAATCTTCCAACCCCAAGTCGACACCAGGCCCCAAAACCAACCGAGTAGCGTCCAATCCCCTACATCCACGTGTATGGATTCGGAGATCTTGTGCAACTTCGAGATGGCTTGATAGACAGTAGGAGCATTATCTGGAATGAAAATGCAACAGCTCGAATGGATCACTTTACATACCCCACCGCGATCTGCTAGGACAACATCTAAAACCATACGGTTTTGTAATGTCATAAGTCTCTCCGCCTGAAGTTCTGTGGTGATATTACCAAGGGCACTGGCAGTAATATTAGCTGTCGATTCTACCACTCGAGTCAAATGTCTTAGGTTCCTGCTATTAACCATAGGTCCCCAAAACGGGAGGAAACCCTTGAAAAAGTCTCCTGCCTCTTGACCGGCAGTATCCTCTTCGCTAATTACGCCTCGTACAACTCTAGTCTTATGATAATCGGCATCTACAGTAAACGTCGGAGGCAACAGATTTGCAACGAAACATGAGCCCATGAAGTCTGCGGGCAACCATGTGTATGCACGATCATGACAGATAAAGTATGTACCCTTGGCAGCCAGAAACACAGGGGACGGGGACATTGGCAGAACGTAACTTTCAGTGCAAGCACTTACTCCAAGTGAGGCTTGCGAGCCACGACCCACAAGACAAAGATTACCAGTGTGGGGTACGACCCATATTGGAGATGAGCTTTTAAGCTGCTTTTCATTAGTGAACATACTATATTCCCCTCTACTTAAGACCCTATAGGCTTGTACCTCTTCTCTAGGAATAAGAAAAGGATCATGGATCTCATCTTCCATATCCTCTATAGCCATTGATAGCAGCCTCTGATACGAGGTAGGACCAAAGTTGGGGGAACGTTGTTCTGGAGTGGGGTGGAAACCCAGTGCGCTTCGAAGCATTGTTTGGAATGCTCGAGCTGACCCTTGGGAACTATACGGTAACACCAGATATGGAATTCCCTTACCCGTAGTATGTGGCATCAACCCACACACCCAACAATTAGTAGTGTTAACCACTAACTGATGCTGATGGAGGAGCTGGATAAAGGAATTATTGCGGAATTCTACACGTCTAGCCTGTTCGTGTTCTGGTAACATATGAAAGGAATGAGGAGAAGCAGTAGAAGTACAGTTAGGGTAAGGAGTAGGAGTAGGGGTAGGAAGGAAAAGGTAAGACATAGTGTAATACACCCCACCCGCCAAAAATGCAGAAGCAGTCAAAAACAAAACAAACAATTGGGATACAAAACATTTCATACGACTAAGTTCCTGCAACTTGACTCTATATGCCTGAGCTCCTTCCAAATCATTCAGCTTCGAAAATGCCATTTCCCTACGACCGTCCGCAACGTTTCTTGACGCACTTCGTTCTGTGCAGCGATAGTCAATCCCCAGGAGTTCCTAGGAACCGACGGTCTTTAACCTAGCGTCAAGACCTACTGTCCAGAAGGAAGTACGCGCGCGGCCCTACGGCCCTCAATACACAATGTATGTATATTAGCACAGCTGTGGAAGGAAAAAGATACAGAGAAAAAAACTCAATATATGTACAAAACAATTTTCAATGATACGATTGTTCAAAGTTGATCATGGGAAACGAGGATATTGCAGTTATCAATTTCAGCAAAGCAAGCAAATTTTATTTGTCCTTAGTATGAGATCTCAAAGAATATCGATGTTTCCCGGGACGTGTCTGCTCGTCGAACAAAGGATCTGTTGAAGAGACAGCGTCCTGCTGATCAATTCGTTGGTCTGGTCTTGAGTCTTTTGCTGACAAATGTTCAACAGTGGCTTTCTGCTGCGCTGAGGGTTCCTCAACAAGCTGTGTGTCGCTAAAAGGTACAAACGCCGGCAATGTTTCTGTTTCTGTTGACGCAATGCCTTTCCTTACCCACGGGTCTGCCGGCAAAGGAATAGGGACTCGCTTACAATGGGTAGCATGTACCCAATTCTTCCGCCCCTCAAGACGAACGGCAGTCCTCGTGGCCAGGAGCACCTGGTAAGGTCCGGTAAAGCGGGGGTCCAGATTGTTTTTGCGTGAAAAATTTCGGGCAACCACCCAATCCCCGGGCTGGAGCTGGTGGCCTGGACCCTCCGTCTGCGTCGGCAAGGCGTCGTAAACCTGTTGATGAATTAAACTCAGTTTAGCAGTCAAGTCATGTAAGTAATCAATCAACATCGGAAACTCAAGATCAGAGAATACACCTGGCCTAGGAACCCCCCACACATTCGCAGGACGGCCGAACACTATTTCATAGGGACTGAGCCCTATTCGGGAGTGTACAGTCGCCCTAGTTGACAGTAATGCTAGAGGCAAAGCATCAGGCCACGAAAGTCCAGTCGTAGCTTGAATCTTCGCTAATTTCAGTTTAAGGGTGCCATTGTACCCTTCAACCAATCCAGCTGACTGGGGATGATTGGCGCTATGGAATTTCTGATTAATTCCAAGGCCCTTACACACACTCTTCATCACACTTCCAACAAACTCACTTCCGTTATCTGACCACACGACTCTAGGCATTCCGTACCGAGGAAAGTATTCCTTCAGTAGGATTTTCGCAGTAGACAAAGCAGTATTGTCTTTGAGGGGATAGGCCTCGATCCATCGGGAGAATGCGCAAACCACAACCAAAACGTATTTTAGGTTATTGCATCGCTCCATATGGATGAAGTCCAACTGGATCACCTCAAAGGGATACGAAGGAGGAGCAAAACTGCCAGGAGGAGTTGGGGTTCCTTTGCCGGGATTGTACATTATACACACCATACAATTCTTCACCAAACGTTCAGCACACTTAGTAATTCCATCATTCTTCCACACATCAGCCAGCAACTTGCAAATACCTTTCGCGCTAATATGTGCTAACCCATGTGCCATTTGCACAACGGCCAGTACATACGCGTCAGGCAACATCCATCTTTTCTGATCCGACAAATCAATCCAGCAACCATTCACATCCAACCTTCCCGTACTTTCTTTCCACTTCATTTTTTCAGTGTCGGTGGCCTCATTCTGAATAGCTTTCACACTCTCTATGGTATTTTCACACATACTCGATTCTGTAGGCCACCTAACCGAACTCGTCACATACATTCGAGTGCTAAGGTTCCGGGCAGTCTCCTTAGCAATCTCGTCTGTGAACGCATTACCACGACCAACATCATCCGTCACTTTACGATGCGCACTACACTTAATAATTGCAATTTGAGCAAGCAAAGTCAATGCATCCAAAAGATCGTTCACAAGCTGGCCATGCTGTATTTTCGTGCCATGCGACGTCAAGAAACCACGCTCTCGCCACAACCGTCCAAAACTATGCGCTACACCGAAAGCATACTGACTATCGGTGTACACATTCACACGTTTACCTTTTGCTAGTACACATGCTCTAGTAAGAGCAATCAGCTCTGCAGCTTGGGCAGAATTCTGATTCAATCTTGCAGTCTCAACAACAGTATTCAATGTCACCACAGCATAGGCAGTAGTCACATCACCATTCGGCAACTTAAAACATGACCCATCCACATACAGGGTGCCATCCGGGTCTTCCAATGGGGTGTTTTTAAGGTCCACACGACCTTTTGTTTCCTCCTCTGTCCGCAAGTAACAGTCATGTTCTGTTACTTCATCTGACTCTGCACTAACTGGTAACAAAGTTGCCGGATTTAGGACATTACAACGTTTTATCTGAATGTGGCTTGCCAAAAGCGTCAATTCGTACCCAGACAACCTCGCACTCGTCAAGTGCTGAGTTTTCGTACGATTCAACAGAGTATCGACTGCATGCGGAACCATCACCGTAAGCATATTATCCATGACCAATCCTGCTGATTGTCGGATGGAGACCGCAGCTGCCGCAGTTGCTCTCAAACAACTCGGCAATGCTCTAGCTACTGGGTCTAAGGTCGAGGAAAAATATGCACATGGACGTTGCTTACCACCAAAAGGTTGCGTTAAAACACTCAACGCACAACCTTCCCTCTCGTGAACATATAACGTGAACGGCTTACTGTAATCAGGGGTACCTAACACAGGAGCCGAACACAATGAATCACGTAATTCAGAAAAACTTTTCTGGCATTCTTCCGTCCATGGTAAAGGAGTCGAAACATCCTTGCACGTAAGAGCCACCAATGGTTTCGCTAGCAATGAAAAATTAGGAATCCATTGCCTACAGTACGACGTGATACCTAGAAAGGCACGCACATCTCTTTGGGTTTTTGGCACAGCCATGCGCGCAATCGCTGCAATTCTCTCTGGGGTCAATCTCCTTCCCTCCTTTGACAATAAGTGACCTAGATAGGTTACTTCTTGACAACAATATTGGAGTTTAGAAGGTGACACCTTGTGATTTAACTCACAGAGATGTTGCAGCAGCGACACTGTAGCAATTTTGCAAATGTCCTGAGTATCGGCAGCCACCAATAAGTCATCGACGTATTGGATTAAAGCCGCACCAACCGGCAACCTAAACGCATCTAGTTGACCCTTCAAAGCTTGACTGTAAATCGATGGACTTTCACAGTAGCCCTGAGGAGCGCGTTTGAACCGGAAGCTACGTCCACCAAGAGAGAAACCGAAAAGGTCCCTACTCTCTTCGGCAATCGGGATGCTGAAAAACGCATTTTTCAAATCAATCACCGAAAACCATGAAGCAGTAGCTGGAATCAGAGTCAGTAGCGCCGTGATGTCAGGCACAACAGGGAATTGAGGAACCACAATTTTATTCACCTCCCGTAAATCGATAACAAAACGATAAACAGGCGGTTTGGTAGGATCAGTACGTTTAAGAATGGGCAGTACAGGACTATTGCACACGTTTCCCCGAGTTTCTTCAATGACATCTTTCTCGATCAAATCATAGATGATCGCTAACAAAGCTCGTTCACCATCAAGGGAGATACGATATTGGGGAATACGTGGCAATCGCACATTAGATTGCAACTGAACAACATAAGGGGAGATATCAAGTAGGCCCACATCATTTGGACCCGTCGCCCACAAAGACGCAGGAAGAGAATCCAATTCCGGTGGAAGCTTATCGAGAGACAAGTACATGGGAGAGACTACTCTCTCTCCGAACGTAAGCTTTACACCCGTAGGAGAACAATACAAAGTCGCATACAAACGTTTAAGCAAATCCAGACCCAAAAGATTTTCGCCACAACCAGTGGTCAAAATCAATGGAGCTTCGAGCTCACGAGGCCCAATTTTAAGGGGCAAAGGGCACGAAACTG
Source organism: Lissotriton vulgaris (assembly GCF_964263255.1). Taxonomy (NCBI): domain Eukaryota; kingdom Metazoa; phylum Chordata; class Amphibia; order Caudata; family Salamandridae; genus Lissotriton; species Lissotriton vulgaris. The sequence continues at coordinate 668,243,790 of NC_141695.1, read as the reverse complement.
GATTGCTAACGGGGGCGCCAGAGAAACCAACGGAAACATTTGTTAAGCCAGACAAAGGTGCGCCAGGGAGTTTCGAATGCATGATAGAACTTTTCGCTGCACCAGTGTCCAACAGAAAAGGCTCAACGACGCCCGATGTAGCAACTGCGACGTAAGGCCCTCTCTGATCAACCGGAACTGATACCACTCCCTCTCCTTGTCTTTGGCTGTCCTAGTAATTACTATCGTCAGTTCCCTGATCGACGTAATAATCGTCTACATTATACTGCGCAGATCGTCCTTGCGATGATCCACGTTGATCGAAACAGTTATTAGGATTTGATGAATGGTCAGAACGGTCGTTCTGAGCACCACGACCTCTACCACGTGATGCGTTCTGTGAACCACCACGACCTCCTCTAGACAAATTACCTCCACTACGGTCATTTAAAGCAGGACAATTGAATTTAATGTGTCCCTCCTGTCTACAATAAGCACATTGATTGTACCCTAACGAAGATCTTTGGAAAGAAGAATCATTACGCGGCTGCGATCGATTCGATTGCGACTGTGATCTATTCTGTTGAGGCGCATTCTGATTAGAACGCGGCGGATATGCTTGTTGCAACAACACTTTAGTTTTTAGCTCTTTCGTTTTTTTATCGGCACGGTCATTTTCCTCTTTTTCTCTATTTTCGTAATATTGTGCCGTAGCCAATATCTGAGCCGAGGTAGAAACGGCCCACGCACTTTCTGAATTTTTCAATTTATGGCTCAAGTCGGACAATAAGTTTGACACAAACTTATCTACAAACAACCTCTGTCCACCCTCAGTACCCATATCCTGTCCACTATGATCAACGAATGTTTCCTCGAACCTCGTAAAGAAGTCTGAAACACTCTCATCTTTCTTCTGCTTACAGGCTGACAACTTATCCCAATTTACCTTCATAGCTGGCATAAGTGTTTTCATTAATGTAATGATTCGCTGAGGAAGTTCAGCAATCAACTGATCGGGTTTCGTAGCAGCCACTTGTCCAGCGTCTGCCGCTGTTATGGCATTCCAATCACCACCTAATTCATTCGCATGATCTTGGTGACGAATCTTCGCCCATACCGGTTGCGGTACGACATTGCCAAACAACATGTCGATATCGGCAAGATTCATTACCGTAGCATCTACGAGCTGTGACAATTCCTTATAATACCCTGCAGGATTTTTACGAGGATCGGGCAAAGTCTGTTTCACCTGAAGCACTTCCGATCGTTTCCATGGGAGGTGTATCCACACTCTCTGGAAATGTGCCGCTACTGGGTTATTAACATCAGTATTATCAGCGGGTATCCAAACTGGCGGAACTTCACGCATAGGATATTGGCCAGACTCGGTTTGTTTTTCAATGTCCTCAACGAACAATGCATGAGGAATAGGAGCGGGACGAAGAGATAGCAACCGCTCGATAGCGCGTCGGACATTAGTGTCGACTATCAGTCCACTTGCAAACTGAAGCCGAAGTTCAGACAGGGCGGACAGCACCTCGTCAGGCGCAAAGGCCACTATCTGATCATGTAAGAACTTGCACATTTCATCAAACACATACCTCTGAGTTGGTATGTTGAATTGATCAAACGTTTCGAGGACAACACGTGGTGGATTTCTAACAGGGTTTATCATCCAACCCATCGCCATATTGTATAGCGCAACACGTTCTCTATTACCAGGAAGCTGGCTACGTCTCTGAGGACCATCAGAACCAGCAGACCCAAAAACAGGTCCGAGCGACTGGAAGAAATTTGTCGCTAGGGGAGAATCACGATTACGAGTAGAGGGAGAAGAATAAGACACAGGACTAACAAGAGAAGGAGTAGAAACATTAGCAACAACAGGGGTTAACAACACAGGAGTAGTAGCGGGAACAGGAGTATGTGGAAGCGGAGGAGCAGTAGGAATAGAACCAGGCAAAGGAGCAGGAACAGTCGGAAGAGCGGGTGCAGGTTGAGGAACTGGTGGAGGAATAACAGGTGGAAGAACAGGTACGGCAGGGACCACAGGAGCTGCGGTACCCTGGACGTACGGAGGTGGCGACTTCATAAGATAAGACATTAAAGAATCCTCAACTGCCTCTTCCTTCTTATCCGACTCCGTAGGCAAAGCAGGATAGCATTTGTCTATGGACATACGCTGTAATCTCTCAAACACTTCCTTATCCTTATCCTCCTTATCACGCTGAAACTGCTCAGCTTTCTTCACTATAGTAGCAACATTATCTCGCTCACTACGTTTATTTTGTCTGATTTCTTTCTGTCGGGCTTCTTTGCGCCACAACCGAAAGGCATCAAACATGGCCGGCCTTGATTTGCGTTCGAACAACTTTATTTCCAAATTATCTAAGATCGACGCCTCGAAGCTACCGTGAGGTGGCCAACGAAGATCGCCGTCTTTCTTTGTATATTTTATCCAATAATCGTTAAAAGCAATCGGGCCTAGCCCATGTTTGCTATATAAATCATAAGTAGGAGTTCCAACCGGAGGTATCGGACACGAGTCCTCCAGCAGGGAATCCGCACCACAAGGTCTAAAGCAACTGAACAAAGTACTGCGACCAGGCATCTTGCACACTAGCCGAGTTTCACAAACTTCAAGGGTTACGGGATTTCGGGATTTACCAAGTCCCAGCAAAGAACAAAACCCTCGGTCTTTGGCGGCTGCAGTCGTCAAACAAATACAACAACAACAAAGTACGCTAGCAAAGTGTCACCGACAAAAACACTCACACAGCGTGTACAACAAAGACACCCGCTAAGGTGTCTACAACAAAAACACTCGCTAAAGTGTTTACAACAAAGACACTCGCTAAAGTGTCTACAACCAAGAACTCTGGGAGCGACCCACAAATACTTAACTCAAAGATCAATGGCGTCCTCAGGAAGGCCCGTCAATCGTCTCGCTATACCAAGGTCTACGCCAGGCGCCAAAACAGGTCTACAGTCAGGGCAGCAGTCCGTCGCAGCCGTTAGGAGGCGGGAATCTTCGCGGGAAAAGTCTTCGGGCCACTTATTTCGACAACAAGATCGATGAAGCGGGGTGCACCTTCCCTCGGAGATTTCACACGAAGTTCCTCACGATCGTCGGGCTTGGACCGGTACCACTGATGCAGCCCCACGTTGGGCGCCAACTGAAGGACTGGGTTCTTTTGGACCCAGCGGTGCCAGGGCACAACACCTGAAACCTTCGTGGGTAACCTGCTCCGGCGTACAAGTCACAGAGACACGGGACACTTCCTTCGGCGTCGAAGAGTCAAGGTTTATTTACTGCAGGGAACACAGAAGTCACAGGAAGTACATCGAGTGTAGTTCGGGGAGACTGCTTCAAATTGTATTTGTGGATCGCTCCTTTTATACAGTTTTTACCCATAGGATAACATGATACACAATAGTTTACAACCTGGTTCCCACAAGTCGCTCTCAGAGGGGTCGCTTTGGTCACTTTGAAACACATAAGGTCCGGAACATAAGGGCGGAAACATTTGGCGGTTCCCAACTGTAAAAACCCATCTTCCCACCATTAGCAAATTCCAATCAGCAGTAAAGTAGATCGAAATAAGAACGAAGACAGGTGTAGAGGAAGACGGAGACAGTGGGGAGATCGGAAAGGGTGTAAAAGGGGAGTGTCGAGAAGCACGAGATACAGGCATCAAAGGGACGTGCCTAATGAGATGCACGGCTGAGACAATAAGCCCGTGCGGCAAGATGAGCCTCGAGCGGCGCCATCTGCCTTACAGTAGCATCCCCCTTGTCATAAAGGCACTTACAAAGGACATGTGTCTTCCGCCATATCTTGGGAGTCCCAGGGTCGCGAAGCGGACAGCGTCCGTTCGCTGGCTACTTGAGGGCAAGAGACAAAATGGATGCCGTATCTAAGATGGAACCCGTGGGTACAGATGAAAAACCCACGTAACAAACGAACGGTTTAAGTTAGCACAGCGAAACTGCGCACACTTACTAAACTCGCCATTTGCGGTTCATAGATACTAGACTCGACCATATCCGTGCGAGTCGAAAACACCATTTACAATTGTCACGGAACCTCAGGGGGAGACACAGGCTCACGGGACAACACAATGCCCACGGGCCCTTTAACAGAACGTGTCCCCGGTTGGAGTCATCTGACTCTGCGCAGGTTGAGGGAAACGTGGGAGCGGTCCTCTATCAAGCGGGGCCGCTCAATTCTGTGCTGCAATCCCTCGCGCCATCTCCCCCCTCCCCTCCGGGCAGCCCTACTCACCGGCTGCTCTACGGAGGCGGTGGGGGACGATGTCCTCTTCCCGCAGTCTGCCGGGGCTCTCTCCTCATGCCACTCAGCTTCTTTTCTTCCCGGGGCTCCCTCAGCACAAGGGAGCCCCGGGACAAGTCACGCTTCTTCTCCGGTCTCCCGCCAAGCATGGGAGACCGGCAACACCGGCAAAGGCTTCCCCCAGGCAGGGGGAAGCGGAAAACACGTCCTCCCGGCCCGCCCACAACCAGGCGGCGGGCCGGACCTCTACTTCCGGTGGGCAGCCAATGGCTGTGCGGCAACTCTTCCTGGGGCCAGCCAATGGCAGCGCGGCCCTCCTGACGAGCCCACTGGTTCTGGTCGCACTGTCAAGGCCACGGCGGCGATTTCCTCGCCACAGCACGGGGTGGACTCCCGTTGTAAATTTCAACAAATAAACGGGAAATAAAAGTGCTCTCAAGCGCTGGGGGAAACAAAGCGCTCCAAAGCGCTAGAACACAGATAGAGCGCTCCCAGGCGCCAAAGGCAATTTAAAGCGCTCCATGCGCTAAAAATAGCAAGTCAAGTGCTTACAAGCGCTACAACAGAAAAATAAAGCGCTCCTAGCGCTAAAAGGCAGCCAAAGGTCACCAGTCCAGCAACAAGTACAATCAAAGCGCTCCTCAGGCGCTAGTGCCCCAAAAGTCCTCCACAAAGTCCTTCAGGAAGGCGAAGCAAAGGGGACCCAGCACAAGGGTCTCCAGAGTCCAGAAAAACAGCAGGAATCCAGGGCAAAGCCAAGTCCCCCCATCAGCCCAGGCAAGGCAGAGGGGTCCCCCAGAAGTCCTACAGGCATCCAGGGGCTGGGCTGCGCCTGCCCCTGGTAGATTCAAGTCAGAAACAAGAACCTTTTGGAAGGGGACACAGCCCCTTCTTATACAGAAAAAAAGTCTTTGAAGTCTTTGTGTAGGCAGTGTGAGATCCAGCTAGAACTGGTTATAGGGAACTCTCTTCAGTGTCAGGGACAGAGGTGACAGTCGCCCAGCGGGGAGGTGGAGCCAGCATTGTGGTCAGGCAGGCACATCCCTTCACCATCTCCTCCCACTTCCCTGGCAGCAGATGCTGCCTTTCATCCATGGGCTGACTCAGACAACTTCCTGGGCTCTCCAGCCCCTGTCACCCTCAAACCAGACAGTCAATGCACAAGCAGGCCCAGGCACTCCTGGACCAGGCTCACCAGCCAATCACACGGCAGACACAAATTATACAAATATGCCAACTTCTAAAAGTGGCACTTCTAGACTAGACACAATCATGCCGCATATAACATTAAGCAGCATTCAATCTCATGAGTTCGCACATATCAAACTCGCCCCTGCACTCCCCACACATCAGGAACTACCATGGGCATACATATTCCCCATTCATTCCTATGGGAGGGCAGGTCACTCACCACACATACAGAGAGCTCAAGCACTTTACACTGTACCACAGTGAAAAAGTGCGCAGAGGCCTAAAATCACCCCACCAGGTTCCAGAAACAGGCTAGGAAAAAGCAAAAAGTCTTGGGGTGAACCTGCCAAAAGGGCCAGGTCCAACACATGGGAATTAAATAAAACGAGAAAATGAATTCCCTTAGGAAAATCTTAAGTTGAACTGAAGATGCATGATGGCTACATCAGTGTCAAATCCGTTCCTTATAACTAAGTATGGTTACATATCTAGAAAGAGGGGGTACCCCCCGGCTTTTATTTATTTGTTTCTTTTTATTTATTGTATTTGTAGATCATAACCAAAGTGATAACACAGTGCTGATACTGCCAAATATGATGGTCGACAGGGTAGCAGTTGAGGGTACTGTGCTATATACTTTGGCCTTACTGGAAAATTAAATACAATTGAGGATTAGCCAATTTTACCATGGTCCAAGCGGTCACAGCGCCTACACTGTGGACTGGTCAGCAGTGCACTAGTGTGCAGTATTAAAGAAAGCAGCAATAGGAGTCAGCAGCAAATGGGGTTGACCATGAAAAAAGGACTCTCTCACAGTGAGGAGTAATGGAAACCTAGATTGTGTGCACAAAGCTATTGATTCACTAATACTGCAAGTGTGTACAATGTAGGGCTTCCTATTAGTCACGTACAGATGGTCTGGAGCTTTTTTTTGTATGCATAGGCTCAATAGACTTGCTTGTATCAGCAGATCACCATCATTAACATAAATTGGTCAGGACATGCCTTAATGAGTCTTTACTACAAGGGGCTTACAAACCCTGCTAATTTTCCATCAATACGCGTCTATAGGAGCAGAAGGGGACATGTTATTCTTGTGTCTGTATCGATCCTCTCCATGCAGAACACATAATTGTCAGAATTTGGAAAGCGAAGGTACAATATTCATTAACCCCTTCCATGCTCATGACAAGGTCAACTCGTCATGGGTGTTACCTGCGCTGTGCTTATGACGAGTTGACCTTGTCATGAAACTATAGTATTCAAGCATTTGCAGCACAGGAGGGGAAAACCCCTTAGCACTGGCAGCCAAGGTGTTAACCAACATCATTCTGCTATTGCTTGATTAGTGGTGTCTTAAATTGTACTACCATGTGTAATGTTTCAGTATGACCATTCAAATGTATTTATTTTGTTTAACATTATTTGAAGAAAATAACTGCGATGTAAGGCAAGACTATTGTGACCTGGCAATGTCAACTCTGTAGACATCCATTAAGAATATTAAGTAATAATAATCTGTGGACAAGGTTTAAAAGAAGTAAAACAAATTCCACAAAATAACTAATATTTGATAAGCACTTTTTAATGAATGTTTAGGAGACCTACATTGGGGCTGATTTTGAATTAGAGGAGCACCTGTTTTAAAATGTATGCTATAACAGATATTCAAAAATTGGTAAAAGTATGGAAGCAAGCCCTTGGTAGTTTATCCTAAAAATAAGGAAAAGGTAAAAATGTGTTTTGATGATTAACATTGTTTTTTAGTTTACGCACTTTAAAGTCAGGTTTGGCATCTAAGTTTTATTTTTATGATTGTTTATAATGTAATCCTTTTAATTATTCAAAATTGTATGTAAACATATTGTGCAATATCCATTTTGGTCCGGTTCTCTATTCATCAATATTAAGAGAATTTTCTCAAAAGTTACTATAAAAAGGTTGACTAAATACGTTAATTAAATTATGAATTTAATAAATTGAGGTTAGGTAAATAGAAGTTCAAGGGTGGATCCAGCTACTTGTGAAGGTCCATTTATTATTGTGGAAGATTTAAGTTTAGGCAGAAGAAGCCAAATCATTTAGAGGTTTCTGAAAAAATCTTTCACTCAAGCATTGAAGTAGTAGAACACAAAAAGTGACCATATTTAAGAGAGGAAAACAAATGAAAAATTCAAGAAAAGAGCTGACAAAAGCAGTCAGCAACCCATGGGAAGGGTACAAAGTACAGAATGAAGATTTTAATAAATTCAAATCAGGATTTAGACTTAAATTCAGGGGAATATATTCTGCAGCATGAGAGTTGCTAATAGAAGGGGGATTCATAGTAAGAAAGCACCGTGCAGTGGTGCCAACTTCAAAGGTGCAAGGGTTTATTCTAAGTTGGTCCCAAATCCATTAGGATAGGCAATAGCGAGAACAGGGCCAGAGCATTTCTTTACTTAGTTCTGTTTAGTTACAGATTATCAATGTTGTATTTATTAATTAGGTAATAAGCTTCACTAACATGTTTTATCACTGTCTGGCTTTTTAAAATACTGTTTCTGAAGTATAGAGAAGATAGCTTTAGGGAGTTTGAGTGTTTCTGTAGGATTGAGGGGAGGATATGCGGGACAAGAATTTGACTGGACAAATGGGTAACAGAGAAGGGGCAAGTAAAAGAATAGCGAAGGGGAACTTTACAAGATGTTTTGACTGGATGGTGCTTGGACGAGTGTAGAAAAATTCACATTTTTAATTGCCCTCCCCCACGTTTTGCTACATTTTACTGCTGGTTTTTATACTATGCACAATCGGACACAGTTTTCCAGTCCCCAGTGTACATACTCTGACTCCTAAACTGTGTTGAATTGGTATTCACCTAATTGGCCTATATAACTTACCTATAAGTCCCTAGTTTATGGTACAAAAAGTACCCAGGGCCTGTAAGCTGAATTGCCACCATTGTGCTGCAGCATTAATTGTACCACTACTAAAGTGACAATGCAAAATATTACGGCAGGCCTGCCAACAGTAACTTGGCTGTGCAGGTTCAAACTGAAAATTGGGCCAGTCAAAAGAAAACCTTTTTGACAGGCTAAAATCTCCTTTTAAATATTAATTAGTTACCTTCAGCGCCCTTAGTCAGTCTGTATGATATTTAAAAGTAGGTCATGTAAAAATGTAATTGTAAGCATTTTCTTACAGTGACAATGCCCTAAAAGCTATTTTCATGATAGAAGGGTTAGCTGTTACATAGGAACGCATTGGATGCTTTATTACAGTTGATAACATTTCCACCACCTCAGTACCAGAAAAAAAGTTACTTCTTGTACTTTTAAATATTAATTACAAATCGGGTTCTTTAGTAAAGTTGGATTTGTAACACATACTTCACAAAAGGCACTTTAAAAGATTTACCTGTAGCCTGCTTAAAGACTGTAGAATCCTATTTGCCTGAGCTTTCAACTGTCCTCCAGGAACAGAATACCTCCTTGATTAGGTGTGAATTGGTTCCCAAAGCTGAGACAAGGACCCTAGGTGTGGAGGAGAAGTTGACCTTCCTCTGACATGATGGTGATCTGGGATGTGCCTAAGAACTTAATTAACTTCAAAGGATGCCTATATTGTCACTGGCAGATGTAACCCACACCTGGACCTGCCTACCTTTTGTCTTCCTAGTCAGCCAAGAACATTCCCAATAGGAGAGAAACTTCCCTCAGAATCGGTTTTGAGTGACCTCAGGGTAGGGATTGCTCATTTCTCTGGCCACACCTCTGGTTTTGGCTAGCAAAGTGAGTTCTACCCAAGGGAAGGAAAATACTGAAAAATTAGTTTTAGGTAGAGAAGGGCTGTGGGTTTGTTTGTAGTAGGACACACAAAAACAGCAGCAAATGTGGGCAGGGTTACCCCTCGGGAATGTTTTCCTATTGGTAAGGGTGGGGCCCGGAATCACCCCCATTCACAAACTAATACCAGGCAGAAAAGTAGCACTCCTTGGCATCTTTATCAGAATACTACTGGACCTGTGAAAGACAGCAGATAGACTGTGAGGGGAACCCTAAAGGCAGGACCTGCTTCCACTTGACTAAGAAGCAAACTCCAGGGGTCAGTGTGTGTGTGTGTGTGTATCTTATCTTCATTTGCATATCCTGTTGATATCAGTAATATAACAATTGCCCAATGAGCATTACATATCCACAATCATCAGAATAGTACCATAGACAACAATAAAAACAGTCTACTGGAAGGGAGACATGTATGCATGTTGTAGCAGTGCTGTAGCAAGGGGGCAGTTGGGTGGCATGAGATTTAGCCCACTGCCGCCATTTGGTGAAAGCAGGGAACACCGCGGGCACCAAAGGGTCTAGCTATGCCACTGTGTTGTAGTACATACTGAGGTGGCAAAGTGAGCTAAAGAACGATGATGGATTTAACCCAGATCTGTGACTGGGGGTGAGGGTCTGAAACGTTTAAGCACTCCGTCAATCATTAAATAATGTCCTGTGTCCCTTCACGGTGCCGCAGGAGCAGCCACGATTGGTGTGGACTTTCATCGGAACAGTTGTGTTCTTTGGAGTTCTCCCTGCCTGGCACCTTTTCGAGTTTGATTCACCAATAAACTTGTATATGTACCCCGTGTCGGCGGGAATTACCTCCACACATTTCTGATCGACAATGATCATTTCACCCCATTATTTAACCTGATTGAGGTAAGGTGGGAGACTGGACTGGGACTGATAGAGGTCCTGATGAAGACCGGCGTGACCTGCTCAGTGGGGGCACAATAAGACGGTCAAACCATGTTGGCATTGGCAGTTTATGGAGGGGTGTTTTGGGAACTTGATATTCTCTATAAACATTTCCCATCCTTCACTATTTTAATCCTGACCATGGAACCTATGAATAAAGGTCTGAAAGGTATCCATGGGCCAGTTTTAAGCACTTTCTATCGCTGCACCTTTCTCTATCACTATACCCAGTCACAGGGTAACACTCACTTTGTTATCACTGTTTTGTCACTTTTATGGTGTCTTGTGTTCCCCCCTCCCTATGCTCCATCCTGTGCGTGGCTAAGCCAGGTGTTTTGTTAGCATACCCGATGATGAAGCATGTCACACACATTTGTGTGTGAGTGAGGGCAGTTTTCAAAACACATGATTTGTGCCACTGCATGTCTGTTAATGTACTTGTGTTGGGTGTTTTTCTCTCTACCCCTTTCTGTGTTAACATTTGCATTTGCAGGGCCTGCAATAGGAGTGAGTCCCTAGGAGCCGCTCATAGCATGTTCCAGAAATTGAATAATCAGCGATTTAAAGCTGAATATTAAAGGAACTGACCTAGTTCCATTTCATATATCTTCTAAATATTTTACAAATGTTCTCAGTGTACAATCATCAAAAAGGTCACCCCATTGTACAATTCCTGCCTCAGTCCATGGGGTTAAATTATATGAGAATTTTAATCAGGCAAAGCCAAGCAGAGGCCACAAATGTAGTTCAGGGGCATATGGGACATGTCTACTTTTTATCTGTACACATGCTTTCCAGTACCACTTAATCATTCTAATGAGCATGTACCCTCCTGCATAATCAATCTTCTGCCAACCCATTAATCATTCCTGCAAGGTCTAACCCTTTAGACTATTATTAAAGCATCCAATTCCTGGTTATGACCCACAGCCACCCACGTCATTATCCACTGTAGTTGTGCAGCAGCATAGTATAGTCCAGAACTGGGAGCCTCAGCCCCCCATCTGTTAAAGAAGCATACAATTTATGGACAACCACTCTACCCATGCCCACGTCCCATGTCAAGAAAATCAACAATAATTGCAGTTCTCAAAGAATTTCTTCTTAAGTACCTTGGAGATGGCTGAGAAGAGGTACACGAAGTGGGGCAAGACCAGCATTTTTGAGACCGCTCTGCTGTCCATCGTGGAAAGTGGAAGTGTGCTCCAGAATGTGATTGAATATCTCAGCGTTTCAATTGCACAGCCTGGGTTGTGCTCCACCAGGTCGCTCTTGGAGTAATAAACATTTATACCTAGGTAGCTGATTGTATCCAGTCCCAAACGCAAGCACGTGGAGGGTAAAGCAGCACCCTGCTCCCAAAACAAGCAAAGCAGGGGTAGCAAGCAGTTTCCCTAGTTGACCTTTAATCCTGAGACAATACCAAATTCCTTTAGCAGCGCCATGAACACCATCAGAGTATCTCCATCCTCCTGAAGATATACAAGTGCATTATCTGCATTTAACTAAAATTATGCCAAAATGCTTCTACAATAATCCCCCACTCCAGACCCTTCAATTGCAACAATGAGGATGGTGTCTGCATAGCTAATGCAGAAATAATGAGCTATAGGGGTCAACCATGTATTGTACCTCTCCTGATTTGGAAGGACTCCAAAATGGGGTTCCTTATTATGGTTTGGAAGTACAGTAGCTTCGCCCAGCTCAAAAACCATGCATGCACTCCAATGTTCATAAGGATTAACAATAGGTAGGACCAGCTCAGTGTGTCAAAAGTTTATTCTGTATGAACTGAGGCCACCCAATGGCATGCCCCACTGCTTTTTTGCCCATTTTATAATCTGAAATAATCTCCATACATTCAAAAATTGCAGCCTGGTATCAAGCAATTCTGATAAGAGCCTCCTAGTGTGGGTCATGTGGAGCTCAGTCTGTTAGCCAGTAATTTGCCTAGAGCCTTTTAATCCACATTTAACAAAGACGAAGGGCGGCATGTATTACCCTGCATAGGACCTCCGTTATGGTTTGGGAAAACGTCTATAAGTGCTTCTCTCGTGGATGGTGGTAGAGTCCCTGTGTCATTGCTCATTGGCAGCATTGTAGACCTGCAGAAGGTGTTGAGCAAATTGTGAGCTATATTTGGCATAGAAATCAACAGGCAGGCCATCCATGTCTGGAGTCTTGCTCCTGGACATCTATTTAATTGCTGTCTGCACCTCATCTAGTAGTAGCGGTGCATCTGGTTCTGCTCTTTGTGTGGTGTTGATGGTTGATGAAGAAATCCTGTGTATTTACAAGCTACTAGATGTGTACCCCTGAGGGTGTAGTGCACAGAGAGGTGTAGTAATCCAAGAATGTCTGAATAATATTGCCCAGTGTTAACAACAACATCTTGAGGTGTCTTAATGACCCATCACGTTTTCTGGTGCTATCTGCCTTCATAACCAAGGCCAGCAATTTCCCAGCCTTATCACCTTCAGTGTGCTGATGTGCCAAATGCTCGATGTAGCCAAACCCCCAGTGTCTCACCATATCTCAACTCTGCCTCACTCAGATGCTGCAAATGTGTGGAATCTGCTACAGATTTAATTTCCAAATCTCTTATCTTACCTTCCGCAAGTGCCAGCTCCCTGAGCAGAACTCGTCTGCTCACATGTACCATCTATATCTATAGACACACAACAGGACCATAAAGACATCCAAACTCTACTGTGACATCAGAAGCAGAGCCAGCATTTTCAGCAAAGTATTGGCCAATATTACTACTAATGACACTTTGGAATGCTGAGTCAGTGCTGAGAGAGTGCCTGTCTATAGATGCCATGATGGCATCCTCGGTCTAATCCAACACCAAGTGAAAGATAATTTGAGAGGGCAATGTTGGACAACATGTGAGCCAAATATTCGGCACTGGCCACCCTCATGGTCATCTCAGCAGTGCAAAAGGCAAAGTCGATTCTGGTGTGTAGATGATGCGGTGAAGAATAATATGAATAGTAGTTTAATTGAGGGGAAAAACATCTCCACATGCCAGATATTGATTGTTAAGGGCCATGTGCTGCAATTGCTGAACAGCTACTTTAGATTGAGTGCCCGCAGCGAAGACCTGTCCAAATGTATGTTCAGAACACAGTTGAAATCCCCATCCCACGCACACAGTATTTGTGGATTCCTCAATAGGGCCAGAGTATGGAAAAACAGAAATTAAGCGTGATTTTCATTGGGTGTATGTATCGCAATTAGCGCCAATGGCTCACCATCGAGGATGGCCTCCGGCACTACATAGCTATCATTAGGATCCACTCTGGAATATTGTATCATTAAAGGACAGCAGGTGCAACCCAGATGAGCAACCCCCTGGCAAACCCAAAGTATGTTGTCTCCATCATCACCCCTCTCCCTTGCTTACAAAGTTTCCCTAATTCCATAGCATTGAGATGTGTTTCTTGGAGGCAGGCAAAATGTGTTTATCTACGCTTCAGATAGCGATGAACCCTATAACATTTAAATTGTGTTGCCATGCCCCTCACTTTCCAAGTAAAGATGTTGTCTTTATTCAGAGATCCGACAATGTCATCAACCATTAGTGTTATTACAAATTGAACCCTCCCAATAAGTTGACTCCTGGGATTGCATATGTGTTTGTAACAATTCCTGGGACTGTGCACACAAAGGAATTGTTAAAACACTAAAGAATAACAATAACATCCACACGTCACTTCATTGCCAGAATGCCCATGAGCACCCAGCCACCAACATACCACTCAATGTCCTTGCAATTAAACTATTGCGGGCAAAAGAGGGGCAGCATAGTCAACGGCAAGTCAATAGCACAAAGAAGCTACAGAAACATATGCATTTTTTTCTTCTTTTTTGGAGTTTTATATAGCGCAAACTCGACCCCAAGGTATCAGAGCGTTTTACATGAGCACCAGTTGTGTTACAGACGCACACATTAACTTTTGTTAGGCACGGGCAGTTAAGTGATTTGCATAGAATTACAGGATGTTGAGTGTCCCTTCCAAGACTCAAACCCAGTTTCCCAGTTCTGAGGTTGACCGGCGTAGCCGTTAGGCCACATGCTCTCCCCTACCTTGGATGGCAGCATTGCTGACCCCCCAGGCTATCCTCCCCCATGCTCACAAATAACTTGAAATACAACAGACTCACCAAGTAGTACATGAAACAATGAATTGAACCACTAAATAAGCAATCAGCAGTCATTGAGGTCAGCTCCTGTCCTTCTCTGAGCTTCATCTGTTTCAGCAATGTCAACGTCATCCTGATTCTTCTGCGCATCCTTTCTGGATCCAGAAGAGGTCATGCCAGGTTAATTATACTGCTCTACGTCTGTTACCACCAGAGCCCGCTCTTTAGCTCTTTGTTCTTTGAACAGTTTACTCCTTAGGTGATGTTGTAAAATGGCCCTCTCTGAAGGGTCACTCTAAACCTTTTTCCTAAAACCTCCGGCTTTTGTGACCTTCTTTGTGTGGGCTTTAGGACTCTGCACACTTTACCAGTGCTAAAGTACATTTTCTCTCTCCTCCAAACATGGTATAATTGGTTTACATCTGCTTGGAATATTTGATTGACTTGAAAGTACCTTATAAAATGGTATACCATGTATTTAGGTCCTGTAAATTAAAGGCTATCTGTAGGTTCACTGACAGAATATCGACATCTAAAATATTCCCATACCACAATATCAAGTTATAAATATTGATGTAAAAAATATCAACATCATATATTTAAAATGGTGAGTACAAAAATATTGAAAACTAAAATATGGATGTCAAAAATATAATTGACAAAATATTGTTTTTCATATATATGTATATACAATAAATTAATAAATATTAAAGAATAAAATAAAACCATGTTTAATAATTAATACATATATAAATATATATTTACTTTAAAACAAATATTAAACTAATAATTGTAATCTATTTTATCATTTTAAAGTTATATAAACATTTTTACAAATAAATATATATATATATATACATGTACCAATAAAAACAAATCTATTTAAGAAAATTCTATCATTAAATAAAACATTAAACTATTTATAAGTCTTTAAACCTTAATTTTCCACTCCAGTGAGTGCAACAGTAGGGAAAACAATGGATAGCGGAGGAGTAAAAATTACTATTACCACTCCAGTGAGTGCAACAGTAGGGAAAGTGTTGGATAGCGCAGAGTTAAAAATTACTATTCCCACTCTAATGAGTGTAACAGTATGGAAATTGTTGGATAGCAGAGGGGTAAACATTATTATTCCCACTCCAATAAGTGCAACAGTAGGAAAAGTGTTGGATAGCGGAGGGGTAAAAATGACTATTCCCATTCCAGTGAATTCAACAGTAGGGAACGTGTTGGATAGCGGAGGGATAACAATTACAATTCCAACTCCAATGAATGCAAAAGTAGGGAAGGTGT
This sequence comes from Lissotriton vulgaris, assembly GCF_964263255.1. Classification (NCBI taxonomy): domain Eukaryota; kingdom Metazoa; phylum Chordata; class Amphibia; order Caudata; family Salamandridae; genus Lissotriton; species Lissotriton vulgaris. Next base: position 668,228,154 of record NC_141695.1, on the reverse strand, counting down.
TGGATAGCAGAGGGATCAAATTTACTATTCCCACTGCAAATTAGTATTGGACTGCGGAGGGGTAATATTTACATTTTTCACTCCAGTCAGTTTAAAATTAAAACCAAATATAATAACAATATATTTTTTAAGTAAATACAAAATATATAAATCGCTTAAAAATGTAAATACAAATATATTTAGTATTAAACAAAAAAGGCTTTTTCTATTTCTATGCGGAATTTGTTAAGCGCACAGACACCCAGGGGTTTCATGGCGCTAGAGAAAACAGAAGAGAGATGGAAAATGCGGGGTCAGAAGATGTAGAGATCAGCCGTACGCTTGTTTGAATAGCCAGGTCTTCAGTGCACGTCTGAACTCCATCAACTTGGAGCAGCTCCGGATGGACAAGGGCAGAGAGTTCCAGGTCTTTGGGGCGAGGAATGCGAAACTGTATCCGCCAAGTCGTTTCTTTTTAAAAGTCGGCGCCTTGAGAAGGGAAAGGTGGGCAGACCGGAGCTCGCGGGGCGGGATATGTTTGATAATGAGTTGGTTGATGAACCTGGGACTTTTTCCGTGAAGAGCCTTGAAAATTATGCAGCCTGTCTTAAAGGTGATCCGATGGATGATAGGGAGCCAGTGGAGGGAGGCTAGCAGAGGTTTGGCTGACTTCCTACGATTGCTCTTGAAGATTAATCTGGCTGCTTGATTTTGCACGATCTGCAGGCATTTCAGGATGGTGAGGGGAAGGCCGAGGTAGGTTGAGTTAGAGAAATCTAATCGCGAGAGGACTAGTGCGGGTACTGCCTGGATGAGAGCAGAGTGAGACAGCAGATGAGCGATTCTTTTTATTTTTCTTAGTTGAAAGAAACAGGAGGAGATCACTGTTCCGACCTGGGTTTTCAGAGAGAGATCGGCGCTAAGAGTGACCCCAAGGCTTTTAGCTGTCTGAGAAGGGGATGGGGGTGTGCCCATGGAAGGTGGCCAGAATTGGGGCCCCCAGCTGAGTGCGCTGTCACAGGGGAGTACTAACTCAGTCTTTCCTGGGTTTAGCTTAAGGTGGTTTCGATCCATCCAGCTCTGGATGTGCAGCATGGTCTTTTGGAATTCCTCGACGGAATCCGGGGAGTTGAGGGGGAATATCAGCTGCAAATCGTCAGCATAGTTAAAAATGATTACTTTTCTGTTTTTTAAGGAGTGCAGGAGGGGTTTAAGATAGAGATTAAAAAGTAGGGGAGACAGTGAGGAGCCCTGTGGGACACCGCACGTGGTTGGGAGAGTGGGGCCCGTGAAGTTCTCCAGCTTTACCGCCTGAGATCTATCCGTCAAGAAGGATTTAACCCAAGAGAGGGCCGTGCCACTGAGGCCGGCTTGTTCGACACGGTGTAATAGAATAGTGTGGTCCACCGTGTCGAACGCGGCCGATAGGTCGAGTAGTACGAGGGCCTGATGGATTCCGTTATCGGCATTGGTCCTTAGGGTGTTTTGCACGGCGAGGATCACCGCCTCGGTGGAATGTGCCTGGCGGAATCCTGCTTGGCTGGGTTCGAAATAGTCAGATATTTCGATGAAGTTGGATAAATGGTTTGTTACATAGGCTTCCAGTAATTTTGCGCAGTAGGGGAGAAGGGAGATGGGGCGATAGTTAGAGAGGTTGGAGGGATCGGCACCTGGTTTTTTTATGAGAGGGACCAGGGTGGCATTTTTAAAGGAGTTGGGTACTGTTCCTTGTGATAGGGAGGTGTTCAGGATGGGGAGTATGCTCTGAGGGAGTATGGTGTAGACCTCTTTCAAAATGTGCGGGGGGCAGGGATCGTTGGGTGAGCCCGATTTTACTCGGTTCATTAATTCCAGTAGTTTGGGTGGGTCAATGGGGGGGAAGTCTTGTAGGGTGTTGGGATTTCTGCAGATGTCCGACTCGTCTGCAGGGTGATTGGTTTGAATGCTGTTTTTTATGTTGTCAATCTTCTCCTTGAAGAAGTTGAGTTGGTTACACAGCGTTTGAGATGCGGGTTGGGAGGGGGCAGTTCTGGTGTCATTGCAAAGGTCATTGACGACTCTGAAGATTTCCCGTGATTTGTTTTTGGCGTTAGAAATTTTATCTGAAAAGAAGGTGGATTTAGCCAATAAGATTGAGTCCTTGTAATTTTTGCGGGCTGTCTTATACAGTGCTCTGTCAGTGGCTAGGTAGCTGTGTCTCCACTTCCGTTCGAGTTGGCGGAGTTCTAGTTTCTGCTCTTTTAATTCAGCAGAGAACCATTTGTGGGCGTCCATGCGACGGGCGCGAGAGAACTTGGTCAGGGGGGCATGTTCATTACATGCGGAGAGGAGCCACTCGGAGTGCGTTGTGTTCGCCAAATTGATATCTGGTAGCTGGGTGGGGATGGAGTTGGACAGAGAGGAGAGAAAATCTTGGAGGTTTAAGGATCTCCATTTCCTGACTGATCCTCCAGGGGGCGCATGTTTTTTTTTTGATAACCCTGAGTGGTAATAGAGAATTGCAGTAAGTGGTGGTCGGACCATATGCATGGTGAGGCCGTGGGACAGGAGGTAGAGATGTTGTGAGACCAAATATGGTCTAGGGTATGTCCCTTTTCATGGGTAGGGGTCGCAACATGTTGGTGGAAGTTTAAGTTGGAGAGAAGTTCAAACAGTTCTGTGGCGTGAGGTCCAGCGTCAGCGTTATTATACCAGTAATTGAAATCTCCTATGACCATAACTTTGTCGTGGTCGACGACTAGGCCTGCTATTTGCTCCGACAAGGAGGCAGGGAAGGAAGGCATAGATGTGGGAGGACGGTATAGCAATACTAGCACCATGGTGCCTGTCTCGGTGTCAGATTTGATAACTAGGTTATCCGAGTCTGGTAGGTCTAGAGGGGGTAAGGAGGAGAAAGTGTGGTCTTTATGAATATTAGCGGCCACGCCTCCCCCAATTTTACCTGATTTTCTATTTGCAGACAAGAAGTAATAGTCAGATGGCAAGGCCGAGAGTATATCTGGCAAGGAGTCTGTGGTGAGCCATGTCTCAGTGACAAAGAGTATGTCGGGGCTATCCGTTTTCAGGAGCAGGAATATGTCAAGTTGGTGTTTGACCAGGGATCTGGTGTTAAGGTAGAGACAGCGAAGAGTCCTGAGATTGGGTTTAGGGGGATTGGAATTTTTTGAGTTTCGGGGGAGAAAGTGAGTCGGGTCTTGTAAGTGATGAAGAGCGAGGATGTTACTTGTCTTTAGGCGAGCATGCGTGGATGGGTCGAGTGGTTGAGGAACGGGATCTTGCAGAGAGTGTAACTCTAGGGAAGAGTATCTGATGATTTCATCAGTCTGCCTGGTCCCTGGGCCCGTCCAGGCGCGGACGGGCGCAGACGGGCTTGCCTTAGGCGTGCCTTCGGCGCGCAAACGGCGCTCCCGCTGCGCTCGTCCGCTGCGCTTCCTGCCCTGGCACATAATGAAGGAGAAGGAAGGGGCGTGGCCTCAAGGGGGCGTGGCTAGCGAGCACGCCTGCGATGGCGGCCGCTGGATGTGAAACAAACAATTGCCGTAGCAGCGCTCAATCGGCTGCGTGGCAAGAAGGTAGGATGCCAATGATAGTCAGCTTTATGCAGGTTATTCAGTCAACACAGTAAAAACAATTTGTCACAAGTTTTAAAATATCGCGTACCTCCAGAACCCGGCTTCCGCCTCAGGTCTGGGATCTGATTTCTGTGGGTGTGTTTCAGAGCGGCGCTTATAAAGGGCAGGAGGCGTGGCCTCAAGGGGCGTGGCTAGCGAGCACGCCTGCGATGGCGGCCGCTGGATGTGAAACAAACAATTGCCGTAGCAGCGCTCAATCGGCTGCGTGGCAAGAAGGTAGGATGCCAATGATAGTCAGCTTTATGCAGGTTATTCAGTCAACACAGTAAAAACAATTTGTCACAAGTTTTAAAATATCGCGTACCTCCAGATTTTATAATCTTTATTATAATCTTTATTATAATCTTAAATACATATCACAAATACCTACAAATATTATAATAAATGAAAACTAATTTTCAAACAAATAAATATTTTTATTTTGAAATAATTCCTTTACAAAAACATTATTTCATAAGTTTAGTCTATTTACTTCCTTCCCTATAACATCACACAACTCACAACCCACTTCAAAATAGAAATGTATTTCCATAATTAAAATAATTAATTATCAAGAAAATAAATATAATGAATCAAAAAACAAACTAAGACCAATAAACGTAATTAATTTCCCACCCTTCAAACCTATAATCCCCACAACCCACATCTAAAAATAAACTGTAAATAAATAAATGCACAATTAAAAACAAATACAGTTAAACAGCTAGTAGTGTTTGTCAACTAATTATAAAGTAAGTAAAATGTATTTACTCCCCACCCTTCACCCCTACTAACCTAAAACCCAAGCGCAAAAACAATTATTAAACAAATATCCTAATTATCAATACTAATTGTCAACTAAAAATCAATTACTTCCCACCCTTCACCCGTATTAAACCCAAACCCATAACTAAAATTAATTAAACAATGTATATATATCATTGTCAGTTAATGAATTGATATTAATTAACAAATAAATATTAATTAATTAAAAATAAATTACTTCCCACCATTAATCCCTATAAACCACACAACCTGCAGCTAAACTTTACCCCAAAAAATTAAAACAAAATTAACATTATAAAATCTCAATTAAATAAATGTTAATAAATAAATAATATTCAATATTTATTATAATTAAATGATTTCCCAACCTATTCCCCTAAAAACCCACAAACCGCTACAAAACTAAAAAACACAAAATGTAACATAAAATTATTAACTAATAATAATTTAACACATATTAAAAAAACATAAACAATACTAATACAAAAAAATCACATACATTCAAAATATATACTAATATACATAACACTAATTAAAATTCAATATTTTAAACAACTATATTTTTGCAAACAATATTAATGACTCCTATATTTTAAAAATCGATATTTCTCACCTTAAATTCGATATTCTTGACCATGATATTTCTTTGTCACGATAATTAAAACTCGATATGTGTAAGTCAACATTTCCAACTCGAGTTTTCACTGAATACCCTATCAGTGGCCATGTAGCACTCATTGTGCCACCCACAGAAGTAGCCTTTCAAACCTGTCTCAGCCCTACAACTGCAGGGCCTGTGTGTGCAGGTTAAAGGCACTTTGACTTGGCATTTAGAACTACTTGCCAAACCTCAAACTTTCTTTTTATTAAGTATGTCACCCCTATCGTGGGCACTAAGTAACCGTAAGGGCAGGGTGCTTTGTAAGTAAAAGGTAGGACATGAACTTTTATGTTTTACATGTCCTGGTAGTGACAAACAGCCTACTTCATTTTTTGCCCAGTCCTCTCATAGGCTAACTTTTGAAATGAGCTATTACACTTTTAAGCTGTAATTCCTGATCAAAGATTAAGTAGCTTTTTTATGTCTCATATGTTTGGAATTGTAATGATAAATTCTCCTTACTGGTGATGCTGGATTTAACATTGCTCTTTTAGAAGTGGCACTTTTAGAAAGTGGACATTTCTCTGCACTTTACTGCTCTGTGTGCCTGACAGCCTGTCTCCAAAACACTTCTGGGGTGGGTGACAGCTACACTTTATGCACTCCCTCTGGACAGCCACAATACGGGAAGCATTGGTGTGTCTGAGTACACTTCAACATACATCCGCATTCTGATAGCGCTGCCTGAGCAGGATGGAAGGGAGAGGATACCATTTAACTTGATTAGGCAGTGTCCTTTACCCACACAAAAGAGTGACTACCACTCACAGATAGCCTGGCACACAGGACTGGGTTGAAAGGAATACTAGAGCAATTCAGAGAGCTGCTTTAAACTCATCCCCCTATAAAAGGCACTTTTGGGTAGACGTACCGGGTCTCTGACCCCTAGAATAAGACACTACTGGACTTGTAAATGGAACTCTGCCAGAATGGCTTCTGTGCTGCTTAAATGATTCAACTGTACTGCTGACCTGGTAGGCCTGCTGTTCTGTTTGTTGCCCTGCTGCTCTCTGACTTCACTGAAGGTGAGCTGGACTCTGCCCTTCCTCCAATGTCATTTCCAGGGGCTTGTTGGCTTGCCTCCTGTTTAGGAAATCTCACGGTCATAAAAGACTTAGGGGATCATTAGAATGGCGGACGGACTGGAGTAGTGGTGACCATTTTAGGCTATATGGACGGTCCGCCAGGCAATCTGTATGATTGCTTGTTGCGGTCTTGTGGTGGACGTTCTTTGTGTCTGCCACGATCGATGTGTGGTTCCTCCCATCATCCTAATATGGTGGGCAGGAAATCCACGTTTTATGGCGGATGGATCAACACCACACGGGTGTTGGTCCTTCCGCCATCCTAATGACCCCCTTTGTTAGGCCCCTCTACAGTGCCGGTGAACTCTTCCACTCGTGATCTTACAGACCAGTTCGACACAGATCATTGCTTCACTCTCCGACACCGGCAGCAGGGCCCCACACAGATCAGTGCTTCACTTCTGACCTGCACTAAGGATCAGTAAACCGCACTGATCAAAATCATCATATCTGCTTTGAACGCTGTTGCAATGCGGTGGGAAGCCTTTCCAGTGCGACTCTGCCGTGATGCATTGCTGTGGTTACAAGGACTACCCCAGAGATGCTTGTCGATGTCGCATCAGCCGCCGATATCAGCAGTGCTGAGTTCTCCATCGCCAGTGGTACCTCCCAAGAGGAACAAGATGAGGGCCCCACCAACTCACCATCAGCCACCTCCATGTCTCAGCTTCAACATCCTCTATGTTGGCGTCCCCCATCTGTAAAAGTGTTGTACTCAGCGGGGTCTCTGGGGTATTTACAGCCGGTCTGACTTCCTTCCTGAACAGCTCAAGAAAGTGCCCCAGTCCTGAGTGACCAGACTATAACTTTTTACGCACTTAATCAGGAAACTATGCCGTTTTTCGGATTTGTGTTGTTTTACCCCAGTCTAGTGTGACCGTCATTAACCTTTGGAACGTGAGTGCTTCGTGAAGCATAGTATTTGCATTTACACTTTGAATAGTCCATATGTCAACGTCTATAGATTGGCTTCTTGTTGTTTTGGTCTTGTCTTGTTTAAAATATAATAACCTATTTTTATAAACCTGAGTGTAGTCTTTTTGTGGTGTATTCATTGTGTTACTGGGAGTGTTTGTTGCACAAATACTTTGCACATTGCCTCATTAGATTAGCCTGACTGCTCTGTGCCGAGCTTCCATAGGGTGATCAAAGGTGATCTCACAGTGTGTGTCTGACTTAGCCTGACTAGGATTATAGTTCCTGCTTGTACAGGGTATATACTCTGACAACCAGAAACCCAATTTCTAACAGGTGCCTATTGTTCTGTTGCCTGAATCAGAAAGCAGTGTAGCCTTCATTGTCCATAGAGGTGGCCTAGTCTCACACCTCAACTCTAACTAGGACCAGGACTCATTCAGCATCATTAAAAAAACATGTCTTTTCGTCTTTCATAATTTTGAACTTTCCCTGAAACATGAGTGCATAACATATGTCCAAGCGCAAAACCTTGAGGAATGATTCATTTTTTTCCTGAACCTTCAATGTATAATACTAGTATATGTTCACTCTCCTGTTCTCTATGAGCCAGGCCCCTTTAAATCTTGCTAATTGCATTGTGTGGTCTATGTCATGGTAGTTGAGCAGCCTGGCCACCACTAGTCTAGGAGGGGCACCTGAAGGGGTTGGTGGTTGACTGGAAACACTATGAGCTCGCTTCAAGGAGTAAACGTTTGAGTGCCTACTCCCAGCACTGTCGTCACCAACCACTGTTCCAAGAACAGATCCAAGTTCAGGCCCTCAGTACACTCTGGCATCCCAACTCTCCTGATGTTTTAATTTTGCTGGTTAGCAATATACAGACTAGAGAGTGTTTGTAACTGATTTTCTATTGAATCACAAGTGTTCTACCAAAACAGCTGGCCTTTACCCATTGGTATGCCTGTGAGACAGAGTCTCAGATGCCAAATATCCTAGAAAATTCAGAAGGGATGGGACCTCTAATGAGACAGAATTAATATCTCTTGCATTAGTTCACAAGTCTTTTATATTGGCGTATAAACGTTGGTTGTACCAAGAGCCCAAGAATCCAAAATGAGTTGAATAGACTGTTGCAAAGGACTTGAGGATCGGCATGATGACTTTAAACCTTCCATTCCAGAACTTTTAGAATGGGAGCCTTCCAAGGTCATGATGAGTTTTCCCTGACATATGCAGCAGTAACGAACAAAAGAGGTGTAGATATAAATGGATGATTAAGGACAGTTTAAGGTGTTGTCAGGAATCAGACCTGAGATTTCAAAAAACATTTGTCAGAAAGGGATATGCTACATCTCTCCTTAGTTGTCATGGAGATGAACACAATCAAAAGGAGAAAGATGATAGTTTCAGCTTTGTATCTAATTGTAAAATAAAACACTGGAAGTCAGAGCCTCTGGGTCTGTTTCCCACTGAGAACTGACAGAGTGTTGATGTTTAATTAGAGTAAAAGAGATCTAAAAGGCAAGATCGCTGATATTTGGCTTGCCAGGTGATTCATTTAATTTTAGTAGGGTTTAATTTCAAGACATCTGCTTTATGAGATTTTCCAAAATAATTTTTATTTTAGTGTGTATCCAATTTGGGATTTGAGGGGCAGTAGTGAATTGTCCAGATATGATGCATGGTGATCTTTTTATCTTCAAGAACTTAATCCATCAAGAGGCTGACAAACAGAACCATAGATCTCACCACCTTTAATCAGATTGGAGGGATGTATGATGGAGTCTGTTTTTACAAATTTGATTCTAAAAGAGTAGATGAGGAATAACTATTTCATGCTTGTATTCCATTCCCCAATAGACAAAAGGATGTCATGTTAAGTCTCATGGTCCATAGAGAAAAATGAATCAGAAAGGTCCAATAGTAGAAGGAGATCGATATCTTCCCCATTGAGTATAGTTAGATTGTCATCAAGGATCCAGGTTGATATTTAGTAGGTTGTTAGCAGTAATAAGGAAAAAAGGTTGAGGACTAGCGTTTTAAATGATTTTTGTGCGAAAGGGAATTTACAAAATTGATCTTAGGTCTCAGAATTCATTAGAATCACCTGTGATTTTCTTTTGAAATAGTCAGTAATTATACCAGACCTCCAGGCAGAGATAAATGTGCATTTTACAAAGGTATATTTACTGATTTTTTAATAAGAGGGGGTAGTTATTGGGTGTATATACTATTGTCAAGTTTTTTAAAGGATGCCCATTTTTAGATTTGTTTTTATTGTATGATGGAAGGCATAGAAGATCGTGAAACTTTATTTTTGTATCTTTATGGATTGCTAATCCAACCACAAGTTAAATGGATTGGTGTCTCTTGTAACCCTGTTTGAAATGATTGGCTTTATGTTGGGTGGATGTAATGCTTAATAGTTTAAATGTTATATAGGAAAAACATGTGGTTCATGTGGAATGATATATGTGGTTCCTGTGGAATGATATACTATGAGGTTATGATGCATAAGCACAATCGCAATACAGAGGGTTAGATACTGGCAGAGCGCGAAGGAACCACCAACACACCGATTCCGGTGTAGTATATTTGATGGATTTTTTAAACAATAAAGTTAGTAGTAAACATTATATATCAAAACAACATTTATACATAGTGTCCCAAGTGACAAGGGGGACATAAACCTAAGTCAAAATGTAAATATTATATACAAAGTTTCCATAGTTTGTACAATTCGCCATTCTCAAAATAATTCCATGTGAACAGCAGCTATATACAATGATATGTGCTGGGAAAATGGTTTGCTTCTTATGTTTGTCGACGGAGTTTCGACCCCTCAAAACAATGTGTGGTCTCTTCAGGACTATTGATGAAGGGACACCTAAATAAGATGAAATAAAAAGAGCATAAGGTCCATATACAGGCACAAATGAGAAAAAAGGGGAAAAAAGGATGTTGGATAAAAGGTCCCTGAATTTAAGATTGAGCAGCCTTGTGAAAATGATGTGCCACACGTGAAGAATAGAGGAAAAAGTTGTACTCACATGAGGACCCGTCCGGGTACTATGATTGTGAGAAAAGAAGCATAATAATTGGACAATGCGCTATGTATAATCAAATGCAAGTTTCACAGAGGTTCTTACCTCAATATGAGGACAGGCTGTCAATCCAATGGGGTATACAGGTAGGCCAGAGGGGCTCAATAAATTTTACGCCACAGTCGTAGTGTTGTAGAATTCCTTTGTGGATTAACTGTAACAATGCACTGAGAGTCTCTCTGGAAATTCAAATAATATTGATATAGGGGGTCAGTGTGCTAAAATAGGGGCTGAGCACAAGGGCTAAGCGGCCTGGATGTGCCATTTCTTACCTTGGTAGAAGATTAGAAAAGCGGGACAGCGCTCCGCGTGTACATTCAGAAAAAGCTGCGTCAGTCATCTTGATTGGGTACAATGACAGAGATCCTCATCCTGAAAGGATTGGTATATACAAGGTTTCCTGCTCTTTTTGCCAAGAGAAACGGGCATACCTAGCTAGAGAAAAACGCTGCACTGAGAAATCCGGTGCTCCGTTTCCGTGTATGTAATGCTTAATAGTTTAAAGGAGCACTCTGGCATGATAAGAGGTCTCATTGATTTGTTTTTTTAAATGATTTGCTTTGCTAATTAGAATTAGGCTTTTGCAACATTTCCACTGAACTCTTTAGAATTTCTAAGTCTTTGAGTCATTTAAGCTTCTTTTAGGTTTTCTCTAGTTTTCTCTTAATCTTCTTTACTTAAGTTGAGATTGTTTATGGGTCAGAATAAGGAAGATTTTTTCTTGATGGTTCTGTATGAGAGAGGGATCAATCCAGCTATAGTGTTAAAGATAATTTTACAGCTGTAATTGCGCACATCTTCAGTGAGGGAGGGAATGCATCTATCTAAATGTACCTGATTTCCTTTTAGTTGTGTTTCACACTCACTGACATACTGGTTTCAAATAGAGTTATAACCCAATAATTAGATGGTGATTGCCTTTTTCTCATTTAGTACAGTATAAAAGCTAATTCCACCTCTTTTGAAAAATAGAGCTAACCCAAGATACAAATAGCCACTGTATCACCTTCATGGAGAAGAAACATAGTTGACCTTTGATCCAATAAAGAATTCCCAGTCAGCAACCATGTGCCTTAAATTTGAAAATATAACTAGTTACAAGAATGAAGGGCCATAAGTGGCTGTTAAGGGTAAGTGAATCTAAATAATTAGAATACCAGTTTGTGATCACAGTATTACCCCTCTCATCCCATTGCTCACATTCTAAAAGCCATCTGCTTCAGCTACGATAAACAACGTACCTAAATTTGATAAATACACATGCCACAGAGGAGTCAGAAACAATGGCATGGATGGGAAGGACGTCACACCTTCCTTCCTGACAGGATGGCTAGTGTGATGGTACATCAAGGACGTGAGCTTCAAAGCTTACCCTGCCAGTGATAAGAAACCAGAATCCATCACAAAAGAGGAAACAGTCCTCCCCCTGCCTCCAGGCACATTTGCACTCTGGCCAGTTGAATTACGTAATCAGGAGGTGTACAACCCCACAATGCTTGCTCCATCTCTAGGGTGGGCCACCTGGTCTGTGCTGCTATAAAAGTTTACTGCTATTTTTAAAAGTGGCTGAATGGAGGGTTTTGGGTTGCAATGTGACAGGCGCCTCCTGATGTGGTCACTTCGGGGGCGGAGTATCCGCTGGAGCTTGTAGCCCATTGGCCACGTGCACCCACACCCCTAATGGTCCTACATCTAGGATTTAAGTGGAACCCCTGGCACCAAAATCTCAGTTTGGATTCAACTTGCAACAAAGGACGCTAAAGAGACAACAGGATCTGCACAAACCAAAGGCAGGATTCTCTGCACCTGCAGCAACCAACCTGCACAACTGTGGCTCATCTCGGACGAAAGATTGGTTCCCCCAAACAGAGGGACCCCTTTGAGTGCCAAAGGCATATCCAGACTCCCCTAGACTAGTAGCACAAGTACCCTGCAGGTAAAAACAACATACTGGAGCCAAAGAATTGATGACCTTGGAGCCCAACCAGGGGATGGCCGAAACGTAGGTGGTCCACTGCTTTGTGGGAAATGTAGTTCTGACCTTCAGCAAGTTTTAGGCAGCTACCATTTTCTCCAGACCTCTGGATGTTGAAATTACTACTTGCTGAGCTTACTGCTGCCAAGGCTTGTTGGTAGACATTCCGGCAATCACCACCTTTACTCAATGCTACAACTTGAGGGAACTCTGCAGCACTCTTAGCCGACCACAGCAGTTGCATTGTCTAAGTGGTAAAACTAGCTCCCCCATGGCTCAAGCTCAGCACCAAGGACAGCCAGGACAACTCTGCACCCGGGCTTCCTGAGCAAGATAAAATCGAACTGATTGTTGTGACCTGCATCACCTTAACACTGGTTGGGTTCTGTGCAACTCAACCTGCAAGTGACCGATTGCCGCTAGTGCTTTTTCCCACTGGCGCAATACAAAGGTTTTGCAGTATTGATTTGCACAGATTTCATTTTGCTTGTAAAATCCATACCTCTGTTTACACCTACCTTTTGGTGTCTACATTTTTATTACAATCTGCTTTATTTTTACAAATTGGATTTGGATTTCTTTTGAGTCATGTCAATTGTTGGTACTCTTAAATGCTTACTACATGCTCCTCTAGTAAAGCCCATGGACGTCATTAGGGGTCTCCAGGGGTTGCAATTTCAACCCCTAACTTGCCCCTTGCACCCCCTGGCATTGCATTTGTGACCTATGAACTCAGAGGTGGCAAAACAAGTGCCAGAAACACTGGGGCTGCTAGTCCTTATGGATATCAGTTGTGACTCTTATCTCCTTGTTTTTTGTCATTTATTTATTGCACTAATATTGAATAATGGTATAATATTTACTATTAGTGTAATACAAAATGGAGTACAATTAGCTAGATGATAACCCTACCTGGAAACTAAGGTAAGTAAAATATGTTTTTAATTGTATATTGGGTTTCTGCATGCAGGTGAGTGTGTTTATGTGGGAGTGAGTATGTGAATGTGTGATTGTGTGTTAATATGTATTTATGTGAGTGAAAGCATAGGTCAAATGGGGTGTGATATCACTTCCCCTACCCCTGGCCTTTTGGTGAATTAATATTCATGGTAAAATTGTAATGCTCTTTGCTACTTTACCTGGTCTGAGTTAAGGATTTATTATTGTGAATCTATGGGCCATCTTAGGTGTATTGTAAGGATATTACATAGTGAAGCCTAACCAGCATCACTACATAATACTCCATCTTTCTACAATCACTGACTACTGTAGAGCAGTTCCAGTACCTGTGTTCAAGCAGGAGTCAGGAGTCCTTGCGTCAGCTTCTTCCAGTAGGAGTTAATAGTTTTCATTCTTCCAGCATGGTCACTTTTCCAGAGGTAGTCTTCCCAGATCCAAAAATGTATTGAGTCAGTGGTTGCAAATTGCCAAGCATATCCTGTGCACAAGTCAGTGATTTGGGAATTTTCATAACCAATCGTGACTACTTTCAAGTATATTGTTCACATCTATTTGTAGCACTTCCTCCTAACCTCACTGTAAAATTACACAGGAACCCTTATATGAAAACAGAACATTTCTCTGCCACCAGGCAGGCTTTCTTCAGCTCTCTCTTCACGTCCCTATTTAGATGAGCTCTCCTCTCATCTGACAGGTTAAAACTGTTCCTCTCCCCACTGTGACTGAGGTTAAGCTTCTTGGGAGGGTCATGAGGATAAGCAAGAGAAGACCTCTCTGGCATCTTTGACTGACAAGTAGCAATGTTAAGGCTGTCCGTTTTTCTGCCAGCTGTCCTGCACCCCTCACAGATGGTTTATACCTACTAAGTGACAGTAGTTAACACTACCCTGTTCATCATTAGCTCTGAGGCAGTCAATTTTCTTCTGAGCCAGGGTTGTTAACTCTATTATCAAACAATGTCTATTCCAGCTCTAGATCTGTGATGAGTGGTAGAACTGATGCTAAACAAGCTAAAACAACGTTATCAAACATTTGATTGCACTATTAAATCAGCTTTTGAATACTAAGTGGAAAATAACTTTGTATTTGTCTAGAATTTTTCCAGGTAGAGATTTACAATAAATATTTTAATTATCTGTTCATGGAAATGTGTAGCTCAGACAACACAGTGAAAGCAGCTTTTAGGGCACCAATTTTAAATATATATTGTGCAACTATTTGGATACCATGCACCCTGTCTTGTGTGCTCACAAGACAATCCTTAGGGATGACTTAACAGTATATAAAAATAGGCTTCCCTACATGGCAAATGCACTTTTCATGTCATGCCTTACTGCAGTACCAGTGGTGCTCCTGGCAACCGCACATTATTCTCATATATCTGGACGGTGTAAACACTGCACAACACACAACAGATGATATTGAGCTCCCAAGCACCGTGCATTTTCTGTATTGTTGACAGACACCATTTTACCAATACCACTGTGGTACTTATGGCATAGCCACATGGAACAGAGACCTAATTTGAGCGAAATAGTGTTCATAAGAAGGTGAAAGATTTGAGAGGACCATGCAGGTAAGGCAAATTTACTATAAAGTATCAAACAGGGAAACCGAGTTTAAAGAAGCAGCTATCCATACTAATCAATGGTCTCAGACATTTACCTAGAGCTCTCTAGATCCCCTAATAGCTCAGCAGTGCCAGAAATGACTGGTGAGACAAGCCCTAATCAGATCACTCCTCATAGATCTGCTGGGAGTGAGTCATTCCATAGAATACATCAACAGGACAAACTCCAGTCCTGTAGACATTGTCTCACATTTTTCAACAGATGTAGCTACTGTTAGACCTGAGAGTGGAAAATCATAGAATTGAGGACATGTAGATTTAAACGGACCACTCTGTGGCTCATTTCAGATGGCTGTTGAAGGAGCAAAATTCAAGGCATCTTCTGCTAGCTGGATACCACCACATCAAAAGAGTGAGCACACAGACTCCTGTTCTGATCTAAAAGGTGGGAAGGAGGAGAAATGCAAAGACAGACATAATGGGGCCAGTTGTAAATATCCCTTTTTGCATGGTCACCTCCAAACCTTTCTTCTCCTACTTTTTGCTGAATTCGTTTTGTGTTGGCCTTTGGACTCTGAGCACTTTACCAGCTTCAGCTGTGCAGGTAAGAGCGGTGGGGCAGTGGGGCTAGGTGGGGGTGGGGGGGGGGTGAGAGGGGTGAAGAACGATGACGAGGTATGAATAATTATTTATTTAATTTTCCCGCGTCATCGTCCATCGAAATACCACACACCCGCCCACCTCTCTTACCTGCACGGGCAGCGGCTGCACTTTTACCACTTCTACTCAGTGCATGTGATCTCTCCATAAAACATGGTGGCATTATTTCCTACCCAATTGGTGGCAAATGTAATTTCTTATAAATCCCTAGTAAATAAAGTGCACTACGGGTTCCCAGAGCCTTTAAATTAAATGCTACTAGTGGGCCTGCAGCACTGATTGTGCAATTCACTTAAGTAGCCCTCTAACCATGTCTCAGGTCTGCAATTGGAAAGCCTGTGTGAGCAACTTACACTGCCATATCAATCTGGCAAATTGAATCTTTTTCCATGCCCAAACCATCCCTTTTTATACATACAGGTCACCCCCAAAGTAGGCCCTGACCAACCCAGAGTGCAGGGTGCAATGTATTTAAAAGGCAGGACATGCAGTTTTAAGTTTTGCATGTCCTGGTAATGAAAAACACTTAAATTCATTTTCACTACAGCAGGGCTTATATCTCGCACAGGATAAAATTGGGATTAATTTATTACTTTTTATAAAAGTACTTCCTGAATGTGAAGATATGATTAAACCATGTTTGGTGTCTCTGGAATCACAATTTAAAATCCTAAATTATGGTGAAGTCAGATTTCAAGTGGCAATCCTGAAAATGCCACTTTTAGAGAGTTCAAACAAACATAAAATCTGCCAATAATGACGTAGAAGCTACAAGCTTTCATTTTTGTTCATGGTCATTATATTTAATACCAGCGATCACCTTTTAATTTCTTTTTCTTTTTTCTTTCTACCATTTACAGCAAAATACTCATTTATACAACACATTGAAAAACACATACCATACAATGCAAACATCTCTTTACTCCTCAGTGCAATACATTATCACCCACCCCGCCCAAAACAAAAAACAATCACAAAGACAAGTCATTACAAATCAACATGAAACACAAATGTAACAGTTGTCAATTTAAATGCCCAGGAGTAAATGTTATTTTGCTTTCACTACTGCTGCTAAATGAATTTCTCCTAAATAGGCTTGCTCAGTCTTGTGGTGCCAAGCTGGTCAGGAAAAAAAGGAGTGTCCTTATGGCTATTCAATACCATCCCCGACGTTCCCTCACTCATTAGTGTCCTGCACTTTGGTTGAGAAAATGCCAATGCATTTTGAACCCTTTACACTTAAAGGTACTCATGAGGACTCACAACTGACGTGAACTAAAAGGAATCATATAAACATATTAAAAAAACTCAATCTAAATGGGAGAATTGACTGAACCCTAAATGATGTCCACACCACAACATGTATCTCATATCTATTCTATCTGTGCGTGACGAGCACCTATTTGATGCGCTCCTTGGCAACCCATATGAGCCTGCAATGACCAAACACCACCTATTACTTCACTGTGTCCAATAGTACTCAAATAGGTTGGACACATGCTCGTCATCTAGGTCCTACTTACACAAATCAACTCTACTTCGTCTTCCAACTTCAATGAATCCCAATTTAGAGTTGCATTAGATGGACTAGGAAGACACTTGTTCGCCGGAAGCAATTGGCTTTCACAATTTAGAATGCATTAAAGTACCATTCTCACTGTTCGCCTACTCAGACGACCACTTGCACATTGCCTACCAACTCAAGCAGTGTTTCGGTGGCATATGTGTAATGCTGTGTGTATATATGCATGCACCTCAGTGTACCATGTAGAACTGTGTTTTCTCTTGTCCACTCCCGAGAACACTGGAGTTACCACTACTGGCGTAATGGATTGAGGACAGAGTGCTGGGTGGCGCCTCGCCAGTGCGCGATATCAATCAATCAGCTTTATTCGGTGACAACAAGGAAAACACCATAAAAGCAAACTAATACAGATATATCTTAAAAAGGTACATTCTAATTGAATTTCATAAGGGACATTAATTATAATACAACATATGCAAATTTAAAAATGCAAGAAGCAGCATAAAATAGTAAGTCCATTTTTCAAAATCCTTAAGATACAATTTTCCACTAATTCATAAAATAAAGTGCAAGTGCAATCAGTGCAAGAGAATGCGATTTAGAGGATATATTACTCATGATCTTATTCATATAGCAGAGCATCCAAAAGTGCATAGTCTTTTCTCCTTCTAATTGATATTTGTATAAAACATATTACAGCACTTATTATTTTCATGGTGTCCAAACTACAAATGAAGTTAAACGCATCCTTATAATTAAAAAGCATATTTTTTTTAAATAGAGGTTTCGGTACAGTTTTTCGGATATCTATATAAAAAGGACAAAATAAAATCAGATGCAGGGTCGATTGAGGGGTTTTACCATATCATGGGCAGCGAGGCAGAATTCTATGCCATTTCTCAGTTTTCGGAAAAGCTACTAAATAATGTAAGGTGCTCATCCTTAGCCTGGTCAAGTCAAATCTGTGCTGGACATTTTGGAGCACGTAAGATATAACTGGGTGCCCCTCATGTAAGGGCGTTCACAATAAGCTGCCACTGTCTGTTTTTTGCTTGGTGGTCCTATCCCTATCTATTTCGATAGCAGCGAGATATCTCAATTTCAAATCTCTTTTACTGTACTCTTGAATACTTATGGGATCGTCTATACATATTTCGCACTTTGTCAGAAGGTTAAAAATATGACACAGCCATGGTATTTTCATACAATGGTCTAGTGCTAGACAATCTATAACTAAGTCCTTAGAGAATTTAGTTTCTTCTTTGGTCCATAAACCATGCCAGAGTGTAAGGGCAGCTATGTTGAGAGTATCGCTTAAGTATGGGATGGACAACTCTATGTGTACAATTACGTTTGCGGTTGCATTAGGGACTGCCAACAGTTTTTAATAAAACTTATTTTCATTAGTTTGGAGAATTATCGAGTTGGCTCTCCCCTAAATAGCGGCTCCATAATTAACAGCTGGAACACACTTGCTCCTATATATATTTAAAATGTCACGTAAAGGCTTATTCCCAAGTTTTGCCGCAAACCTCATTATTCCCTCAGTTGTTTTTAGGAATTTCATTTGACATAATTCAATATGCGGATTCCATGTGCCGTTGTTACAGAATAATAAACCTAAATATGAAAAAGTAGGGACTCTGCTTATAGAAACCCCACCCACTTGATGAAGTCTACACTTTTGTCTTTTGCCTCCATTACAAATATTTTTTTTCATGTTCAGCTGTAAATTTATGCTAGTCATGTATTGGGCAAAGTTTTCTAATAGACATTGTAAGCCATTAGCAGTTCTAGACATCAAGACAGCATCATCTGCATATAGTAACAAGGGGGTGGGGTGTGTTCCTACTTTAGGGGCATCTACAGCTAACTCTTGTAAAAATGCATCCACGTTATTTATGTATAGGGAAAGTAAAAGGGGGGCCAATACACATCCATGTCTAATACCCCGCTTTACTGCGAAGTCAGGTGTGCATTCCCCTAGTTTTCCGTACCGTACCCTTGTACTTAAAAAAATGTAGATTTGGGATAGGAAGGCAATTATTTGTTTGGGGGAGCCAAGACCTCTTAGGGTTTGCCATAGTTTTTGGTGATTTACTAAGTTGAAGGCACTGATCAAATCTACAAAACATAGATGAAGAGTACCTTCCTTGGCTAACGTATACTTCCCAATTATCAGGTCCAGGGTAAGACATTGCTCCACCGTCCCAATACCCCTTCTAAAACCATACTGTGCCTCTGATAAGATGTCATTTTCATTGTCCCAGTCTTCAAGTCTTTCTAGCATGATTCGTCCCATGATCTTTGAGGAGGAGTCAAGAAGGGATATTGGGCAGTAGCAATTAGCCTTTACCCTATCCTCTTTTTTAAATATGGGTACGATAATGCTTTCAACCTATGTAATGGGCAGGGCTCCTCCCAAAGCAGCGTTAAAACTGTCACAAGTATTGTTATCCAGAGGTCATACTTAAAAACATCTATTGGCACACCATCTGGGCCTGCGGCTTTCCCACTTGCGCTTTTCTGAAGTGCCAGTTTTACTTCCTCTGGTGTGACTGGCAAAGTTTTAACTGAATTCACCCTGATGCATTTTTCATTTTTCCAATCCATAAGATTCATATCTTCTGGGTTGAAAGTACTCTTAAAATGTGCCACCCATTCTTCCGTTGGTACCACAGTATCTATCCTAACTGCATAATTATCCTTAAAATATGGGTGGTTGACTATCTTCAAGAAGAGTGCTGAGTCTTTTAGCTCTGCTGCTTGGTTTAAATTTTCCCAAGCTTCTTCACGGATCACCCGTTTCCTCATTTCCAATGCCTTTTTATAATCTCCCCTGGTGGTACTTATTTTTTGTGGGTCTCTGGGTTTTTGTTTAAGTGCAACTTTTAAATCCCTATTCATCCTTGTGCATTCGTGATTGAACCATCTTTGAGTTGAGATACGTGTTTTTTTCCTTTTTGTTTAATTCAAATCGCCTGCGATTACTTCAGTGATATTTGAGAAGGCATTGATAACTGAAGTATGTGTGGATGAGCGATGCCCGTTTACCCACAAAGGTTCGCAGGTTTTCTTCCCCCTCTGGGCTAAATGGTTCTAAAACTGTTAAGTTACATTTATGGATTACATTAGAGTGTGCGATACCAAATTGCATAGTTTGTAGTCTGTACCTATGAATATGGTCGACCGATCCCCGGGCACTCGACCTTCCGTGTATGGTCACATCAATCATGCATGCTCACAGTGCCACCAAATAAACCGCCATCTAATTGCATGCCTGCCGAGGTACAATTTGTATATTTTAAAGAAT
Source organism: Lissotriton vulgaris (assembly GCF_964263255.1). Lineage (NCBI taxonomy): Eukaryota > Metazoa > Chordata > Amphibia > Caudata > Salamandridae > Lissotriton > Lissotriton vulgaris. The sequence continues at coordinate 668,208,007 of NC_141695.1, read as the reverse complement.
ATTCTGACCGGAAATCTGTCTGCATTCTACCGGCAGAGTGAAACGTTGGCCAGTGTAGCCGCTTAAGGTTAACGTTCATAGTGCATTCCGTTTGACAGTATTGTCTCAGCATTGATTATAGCACTTTGAGTGCTCACTTTATTTGATACAACCACGTTTCACCACACACATTCACATATGAAATATACACCATACCTGGCCCTAAGTACCCTAGGTCAGTGTTTCCCAAACTGGGGTCCGCGGACCCCTAAGGGTCCGTGACACATTCCCTGGGGGTCTGCAGGCAACAGTTTTAAAAGCACAGAAAAGTTTCTTGTATAATTAGCAGTTTCCAGCAACAATAAAAGTGTCAAGATCATGCCAGTGATTAATGTACCTGCTGGAACATGAGGAGAGTTTTGTTCAGTGGCAGCTTTGACTTAACTAATGTAGCACAGAGGGTTAATGTGCCTACTGCAAAGAACGTTTAACATGCATTTTAAAACGTAGTATTTTATGTGCAAGGGTTCGTGGTTACTGCTTTTGTCACAGAGATTATTTTGTTACTGTGCACTTCACAAGTGACAATTGTAGTGTAGCAGAGGGACCTATAAACTGTCATCAAAGAGCTGCTTGCAAACTGCATGCTACCAGTTAGTAACTTATGTTTTTCCCCAGTTATTCATTATCCTGATGCTGCTGAAAAGGTTTATTTGGGTGGAAATACAGATCTAGTGTTAAAGTCCGTGCTAGCCACTGTGTTATGTTCTGAATCCTGAGTTTGTGCTTTTCCAGCCCAAAGAACTCTTGAAACATTTTATATACACACTGATTTACATGTATGATTCAATGTCTATATGTGTGTGATGTAAAGTGCTCTGGCATCCTACAATGGTATGAGAGCTAAAACAAATGAAATGCATGTGACACAGGGGCTATTACTTCAATATAAAATACTAAGGGCCAGATGTATGATCTGTTTTTATATGTGCGAACAGGTTCGCGAACCATTTTGTGAACGCAAAAACCTATTGGGCCATGTACAATGCCTATTTCGCGAGTCACAATTTGTTTGCGACTCGCTAAATATGTTTTGTAACTTGCTATTTGGAAGGGGCATTTCCTTCCAAATAGCGAGTCTCAAAACCATGTACAAATGTTTTGCGGTCGCAAAACATTCGCAATTACCACCTACTTCAAGTAGATGGCAATGCATTTGCAAATGGGAATGGGTCCTCAGGGGACCCCTTTCCCTTTGCAAATGCATGCAAAATTATTTTGTAAGGGCAGGCAATGGTCCCAGGGACCTCTCCCTGCCCTTAGAAAATTAAATGAAAATGTTTAATTTCCTTTTTCTTTAAATGCATGGTAAATGGGCTGCATTTTCTTTTTAAAACTGCTTTATCTAAAAGCAGTCCCAGACATGGTGGCCTGCAGAGCCCAGCAGTCCACCATACCTGTCAGGGCTGTCATTCCCAATGGGCTCGCAAATTGCCAGAGGCTCATTAATATTAATGAACCTCGCAATTTGCGACCCCATTGGGAATCCCAAACAGTGTTAAACACACTGTTGTATATTTCATTTAGCGACTCGCAATTTGCCACTTGCCATGTGTCGCCAATTGCGAGGCGCTAAATGAAATGGTCGTACATCTGGCCCCAAAATTCTAGGTCAGGACCAGAGGCTTCGGATTATGCCTTCTTTCTCCACATTTATTATTTTTCACAGCAGCAAGAAAGACCAAAAAACTACTTTTCCCATGAACACTTGGGAAACAGGAAAAACGAACATAAGTCCTTTGTCGGTCTTCACAACACTGACAGCTCCCATCATGCTCCACTGCTGCTTCCTCTTCTTCTTTCTTCGCTGCTCAGCAGCAAGTTAAGTGTTTTTCCTTATCTCTGAGGTTTTGGGGGACTGTGCTCATTTCGTTTTGTGTCCTGGCTCAGCGCTTGTGTGTTTACACCCCACAGATTCCCCTCGAAATCGCGGGACGCTTTTAGCGCTCCTGACGCGATTTTCGGCCCTTAGGAGTGCGGTGCGCTACTTACGCCGCTAGGGGGCTGGCTTCTCCTTGCTCGTTATCGTGCTGTAAAACGTTTGAAAATCGGTGTTTTTTCACGCGTTGGCGACAAGTGACAGCTGCTACCCCTGGCCACCCGGTTGACACCCGTTTGGGTTGCAATTAGGCTTTTCATCCCACATGAACGCCCTGCATAGAGTTGTATGGCTTTTGTGATTGTGACACCCTGAGGGGTCGGAATAGCCTGGTGTGTGGTGCGGGGGCGCTTTGCCGGGTGGTGCCCTGTGATTTGAAGGGCTGCAGCGTCCCCAGGGCTTGTCCCTTAAGTGTGTGCCTTTTGCCCCCATATATTTTCTGGGCTTGCTCCCAGGCCCCATTTAGTACCTGTGAGGGTGCTGTGAATTGGCTGGCTGTACCTCCGGTCCTGCTGAGCTCAACTTACCTTGCTATGCAGGGGGAGTCAGGCCAGTACCATGAGGAAGACCCTCAGAATTATTCCTCATGGGATGAGGACTTCTATCAAGCGGTGGATGATTCCATCTATAGGGCGGTGGATCAGGCCATGATCCCCCTGGAGCAGCGACTTTCGGCGAGGTTGGATGAGGCATATGCAAAGATTGCCTCCCTTATTCCTGCGCCTGCCCCAGCCCAGGACCCCGATCCGTCCTCGGCTCCACCCCCCCTAAGAGGGCTTGTAAAGACGGGGTTGACCTGGCGGCGTTCGCAAAGGTTAAAAGCGCGTTTATGGTGCATGAAGGGCCCCAACCTGTGCCCGCCCTCCATGCGGAGGTGTCCCCCCCTTCCCCACGTACTATGTCTCCGGACCCACAGCAAGATGATGACTCTCTGGATTCAGAGGAAGAGGCCTGTGCTTCGAGGTCATGGCTTCCATCCCAGCCTTCCTCATCCGCGGGTCCTTCAGACTTGTTGGACCCGGATGACATTGTCCACCCAAGGTCTTCGGACTGGGTCCCTGGGGACAAGGTGGCCCAGTATGTGGCGAACCGTCTCCGTAAGCCTGTTGACAAGGATGCTCGTAGCCGCCTTAGGGCGAAGTGCCCCCGCCCTTCCTTAGAGGGCAAAGTGGCTTTGATTTCCGACATTGACCCCAAGATGGCAACTTTCCTGGCCAAATTTGTCAGAGACCCCCGAAAAGGTATAGATAGGTCCTGGCGTACTTGCCAGGACAAGCTGTTGGACGCGGTTGGCCCAATGACCAAGATCCTCGACATGGCCGAGGAAGCCAAGGTGTCGGGTGATCTCATCTCCCCAGAAGTTCTGTCCAATTGGGTGAGCGCGCCATTATTTTCCTGGGCAATGCTAACTGTGCTCCCTCTACAGAGAGAAGGAGGTCGCTGTTGATTAAAATTGACCCGAAGTTGGGGGACCTCCAACTCAGAGGCTGGCGCGGTGGCGCAGGGTGGTCTGTTCGGAGACCCGTTTATAAAGGAACTCGGCAAATTTGTTGCCACGTTTACTTCCCTGGACCGGGCTCAGTCCAATATTAAAAAGGTTTTTGCCCCTCGTGTTTTTGACAAGGCCGGACGTGGCAGGGGCCGCTCGTTTGGCCGAGGCAACGGCGCAGACAGAGGACAAGCCTCCGGACGCGGGCAATTTCAGGACAACGCCCGCGTCACCAACTTTTATCCCACAAGAGGACAGAGATTCCGTGGCCGCAGAGGCCAGAGAGGCCAGCAACAAGGTGCTGGAAGAGGTGAGTGTGTTACCCTCTGCGAGTTGGCGGGTAGGGGGGCGCTTAGCGCAGTTTCTCCCAGCGTGGTTTTCCCTGACAAGCAATGCTTGGGTATTGCAGACGGTTCAGGGCTTCCGGCTGGAGTTCCATGGCCGTCCGTGTCAGCTTCAACGTCCACGCCCCATTACTTTCTCGCAGCGCGATGCAGACTTGGTGTGCGAAGAGGTTGCCGCCCTCCTCCACAAAGGGGCTATTTGTTGCGCATGCGAACATCCAGGCGGTTTCCTCAGCAACCTCTTTTTGGTCGACAAGGTCGACGGGGGTCATCAACCGGTCATCAATCTGAAGGAGCTCATCGAATGGCTGGTGTATCGCCATTTCAAGATGGAGGGTATCCACCTCCTGCGGGATGTGCTGCGTCCGTCGGACTGGATGGTCAGGCTAGACTTGAAGGGCGCCTATTTGGCGGTCCCGGTCTTTCCTCCCCACCGACGTTTCCTCCAGTTCCGGTGGGACGGTCAAGTTTACGAATTCACCACGCTGCCTTTCGGGCTCTCCTCGGCCCGTGGTGCTTCACAAAAGTGTTGCGCCCGGCGGTGGAGGCCTTGAGAGCGCGGGGTATCGACTGATAGTGTATTTGGACGACATGTTGTTCATGGATCAGTGTCAGGTACGGCTGGTGTCCCAGCTGGAATTTGCGATCGACCTGTTACAGGGTCTGGGCTTCGTCATCAACGAGAAGAAGTCCCTTTTGGTTCCTTCCCAGTGCGTGACTTTTTTCGGGTTCAACATCGACTCGGTGTCCTCCACCTTGAGTCTTCCCGCCAGGAAGATGGCGAAGATCAGGCACGAGTTGCGCCAGACCCTGGCGAAACCTATGATCTCCTTGCGCCAGCTTGCGCGGCTGGTGGGCCTGCTATCGTCTTCGATACAGGCCATCTTCCCAGGCCCTCTTCATTATCGGGCCATGCAGCGTCTGAAAGCTTTCCATCTCAGGAAAGGCCTCACGTACTCTCAGCTGATTCCATTGTCGGAGGAGGTGAGGGAAGAGATGCAGTGGTGGCTGTCACACATGGAGGCCTGGAATGGTCGTGCGATTTTCAGCTCCGCCCCAGATATCATGATAGGGTCCGACGCCAGTCGTTCGGGTTGGGGAGCCAGATGTGGAGATTTCTCCACTGGGGGCGCTTGGTCCACCCTCGAGCAATCAATGCATATCAACTGCTTAGAGTTGCTGGCGGGATCCTTCGCGGTCCAGTGTTGGACCAAGGCCAGAGTGCAGTCCTGTGTTCTCCTTCGGATGGACAATGCATCGGCCGTCCGATATATCAATCACCTAGGTGGCACCAGATCCAAGTTATTGGCGGACTTGGCAAAGGAATTTTGGCATTTTTGCCTGGACCATCAGGTGTCCGTCACGGCGGAGTATCTACCAGGTCGGCAGAACGAGGTGGCCGATTGGCACTCTCGTCACCTATTGGATGCCAGCGTATGGAAACTGGATCCTCGAGTGTTCTCCCAGCTGATGGCCAGGTGGGGTCCCTTCTCAGTGGACCTGTTTGCGCAGGTATTTCAGTTGGCGCCCGGACCCGTCTGCGGAGGCAACGGATGCCTTTCTTCAGGACTGGTCGGGCGAACAGGGGTATGCGTTTCCCCCGTTCTCGATGATAACGTGTGTGTCAGCATTGTTGCGTCGCCAGTCGGCGCAGGTGGTGATGATTACGCCATGGTGGAGATCTCAAGTGTGGTTTCCGGTTCTTCTGGAACTTTCCTGGGATTCTCCAATCCTACTCCCCCACTCTCCTCACATCCTTCTCAATCCGGACGGGATTCCCCACCGGCTAGTTCAGGATGGCTCGCTGATGGCTTGGAGGATCTCCGGCGACGCTGGTCTCTCCCTGGCCTTTCGGGAAAGGCAGAGGACCTGCTTTCTAAGGCCTGGGCGGTCAGCACGACTAAGAGATATCGATCAGCCTGGCATAGATGGCGTCGTTGGTGTGTGCGACGCGGTTTTGATCCCGTGGGGACAGATGTAGTGCATGTCCTTAACTTCCTTGCCCGATTGGCGGAAGAGGGTCTAGCCTACCGTTCCATTAATACTTTCCGCTCTGCAATCTCGGCGGGCCATGATCCGGTGCAGGGTTCCCCTATCGGGGAACATCCGCTGGTGTGCAGGCTTTTGAGAGGGATTCGCCTTTCGCTGCCACCGGAGCCGTGTTACTCTGTCCTGTGGGACGTTAATAGAGTGTTGAACCTATTTCTGTCCTGGCAAGCGAACAGGTTTCTTTCTCGTAAAGAGCTCACGGCTAAGTTGGCGATGTTGCTGTGCCTGGTGTCTTGCAGGCGAGTCTCAGACGTTCGAGCTCTTGACATCACGGCCAGAGTTTTTTCCCCTGACAGGGTCACTTTTACAGTGCGCAGGCGTACTAAGACCTTGACACAGGTTATTTCATACCCAGCTTTCCCAGACTCCCCTAAACTGTGTGTTGTGCAGTGCCTCCGTGCTTACAAAGATTTGACCAAAGATACTCGCCCGCCGGGCGAACGTCAGCTTCTTATTGCCCTACGGAAACAGTACAAGGCTGTTTCTTCCCCAACAATCGCCAGATGGGTGCGTTGGGTGATGCAGGAGGCGGGGATTGACACCAAACAGTTTGGTGCGCATTCAGCAAGGGGTGCTATGGCCTCCAAAGCTTTTGCACTTGGTGCTCGGCTAGAAGATCTGATGAGAGCGGCTGATTGGTCCTCAGATTCCACGTTTAAGAGGTTTTACTTTAAGCCAGTGTTAGAAGTGGCTCGGCTGGTGGTCGACAAGCTTTGAACTGGCATAATCCGAAGCCTCCAGTCCTGACATAGAATGAGAATTTGCCTAGCCTTAGTGCTGGTAAGTTCCAATTCTATTAAGGACTCAGAGGCGAGGATTATCCCTCCCAATGGCTTCCAAGAAGCGGAACCTCCCCGTATGTACTGTGAGTAATGCGTTTATGAAATTACATTCATGGATTCTGTTGCTTTGCACTGTTATGTTTTAAGGTGCTTGCTATGCAACAGGGAAGAGCAGTTTTGATGGTGTGGTCTTTTGCAGGGAATGAGGGTCCCAAACAAGACGCGTGAGTTTGCCGGAACTTCGACTTTGCGCGAAGAAAGAGGAAGCAGCAGTGGAGCATGATGGGAGCTGTCAGTGTTGTGAAGACCGACAAAAGACTTATGTTTGTTTTTCCTGTTTCCCAAGTGTTCATGGGAAAAGTCGTTTTTTGGTCTTTCTTGCTGCTGTGAAAAATAATAAATGTGGAGAAAGAAGGCATAATCCTCGCCTCCGAGGCCTTAATAGAATTGGAACTTACCAGCACTAAGGCTAGGCAAATTCTCATTCTTAGTACTTTGAGTATTTGTTTTGTATGCACACATGTGTATTTTTTTCGAATTACTATTTTAATATTTGAAATTTAACTCATTCAAATTGCTTGGGGGTCCCCGGCTTCCAGCAGTGACTCAATAGGGGTCCTCAAGAGTCAAAAGTTTGGGAACCACTGCCCTAGGTCATATATCCGCTTGGGCCTTACCACTGAGCAGATCTGAACTCAAAATGTAACACCAAAGCCCTGTCTCTTTTGGAGGATAAAGTCACCCTGAACCAGGCGCAGCCATGGATGGCTAACACTCAGCAATTGTACAAAGGCTAATCCTCAAAGCTTTACAGTAATCAGATGAAGGAAAACGTCCAAAAATACGGGTATTGCCTGTTCTGGAGAATTATCCTCCATGGAAAAGAACTGAAGGCTGGGGAAGTTGCAGGTTATGCTGGCATGGGTCAGAGGACATTATCTATGTGTTGTGTCTGTGCAGACCACCCTGGAAGGTCTGACACTACAGATTGGCCTGAGCCTCCTCTGGTTCAAGTGTCTTGATAGTCAACTAACTCTTTAAGGAACATTTGTAAACCGCTGCAAATACTGAAGTCGCTGTATATTTTGGCTCACTAGTTCTAGGAAGGCATATGCACTCTAACAGCCATCTTGCTCTGAGCACAAAAATATCATAGCTTAGGCCTCACACTACAGCATTTTATGCTTAGGTGCAACTGCACTTAACTTATTCTTTGGGGTCGATCTAATTGTATGACTTCGGCTGCCACCTGCCATTTCTTGCAATACTGATTGTTCGTGGTAGCCAAGGTACAATTTTAAGGGCAAGCAATAGGTGAAGGCTCAGGCGCAACTGCAATTTATTTATGTGGGCTTTCTAATTGCAGGATTACGGCTGCCACG